>NC_138105.1:60721028-61346028 GCF_964146895.1 Miniopterus schreibersii
GCAAGCACTTAGTGAGCCCCAGACACTGCCTGGCACATTTTCAAATTTTCTTATCTAATTCTCCTATTAGCCAACCTATTGCGTGAGAGTTCAGTGCAGGAAACAGAAATTACCTTAAGCAGAAAGCAGTTTAATACAGGGCATTAGGGGCTTCCAAGTCGCTGGGCACCTGGAGGGACGACATCTGGGTTTATAGGAAGGGCGCCTGGCGCTCTGCAGGAAGCCACTACCTCTGCCTGAAGCTGCTGTGATCATGGAGCTCAAGCGGGCTTCTCGGTTGTGGCATCCAGGCTTCTGAAGCTGAGATCTAGAATCTGCCACATCTGTACCTTGGCACGCAGGAGCACCGGGGCGCCGGGCCTGGCCACTGCTGCTGGAGCTGCCCCTGTCTCCTGGAAACGTGTTTAGAGCTCTCTAAGCCCTGCAGCAGTGGGATAGACGTTGACAAATCTAAGGCATAGCCTCCACCACGCAAACTCATGAGGTGGTTAATATTATACCATTTGTAGAGATAAAAAAAAAAAAATGGAGGCATAGAGGTTAAGTAATTTGCTCATAGTTGTATGGCTGGCAAATGATAGGGCCAGCTCGAATTATTTCAGAGTTGAAACCTAAGAACATTTCTAAACTGTGGTGCATTTGCTATGTGCTAGCATGTGCTACATGCAGATGTTACAGGCAAATAAGACTCAGTCCCTACAATTAATGGGCTACAGTTTAGCAGGTGTGGTGAGAGGGAGAGAGCAGGTGCAAAATAAATTAATTGAAGAAAAAATTAGAGTATTTTCGTATAGATTTACTACAGAGCTATCAGTGTTTCTGTAAACAAAGGGAGCTCATTGCACCCAGGACAGGCTCTGTCACTATTATTTGTTTGCAGGTCCTCAAATGGATGGACACTCTCAGTAATGCTCTTTTTTCTCCCTGTGGGTCCTAGACCTCTGCCTCTTTCTAAAAACAGGAGCATCATTTAGCCTTTAATACTGTTTTCTTCCTTGAAAAAGTCTGGTTTTCTAGAAGTATGGCTACATCTATAAATTGGTAGAGTTGGGTTATGTTTGCATTTTTGCAATGGACCAGAGATCTAAATCAAAAGAGGAATGAACCTGGTAGTTTGAAACAGACTTTTAATTAACTGGTTGAAAGATCTAGTGGACAGGAAATTTAATGTCATTTGGGGAGGAGAAGATGCAAGCCTTCTTTCTTTTTCATTTCCTTGTTAATGAACATACCCTTCTAATTTGAGAAAACAAAAAAGAACAGATTCAGCACTTTAAAGATGGAACTAAATTCCCCAACACTTCTCATTACAATGTAATGCTATAAATAGCGCAAACCCTCAGATATGCAGGGGCCTCAGGGCCAGGTGAGATTTTTCTGAAAGCAGGGACCTGTTTCCTGGAATGCAACCCAGCACTGAAGTTTCCCCCGTAACCCCCAGCCCAGGCCATCCTGCTGGTTGGGGGAAGGCATCAGCAGCAAGGGGGAGCCTAGAGAACCCCTGGAGGAGCCTGGGACGGAAGGGCTACCTGTGTATAGAACAGTGCCTTGCCCTTCTCCACTCCACTAGGGGCAGAAACAGAGGTGATGGGTTCAGATCATACTGAAAAACAGATCAAACCCAAGATAGGACAATGCCTGGGAAAAGGGTGAGAGTGAATCAGGTCTCCATATGGAAGCTGGTTGCTTTAAAAAATGCCCATTCTGGAGGGTGTGAGTGTGGGCAGGGAAGCAGGCCAAAGGCTTCATGAAGTCTTTTACAGCTGAGGCATCCAGAATAACCTCTAATCCACAGCCTCGGACCAGAAGGGTGTAGGTAGAGAGGAAGGTTATGATGGTAGGACCTTAGTCCCCTGCTGGTTATGGAGGCTTTATGGCTAGTGGATGGGATCCTTCCTTTGGATCAGAAATCTAGGGTGGGATGGGCAAACATCAGGAAAGGGACAGAGTGAGTGGATTCTTCCTCTACCCATGTCTCCTCGAGCAGAAGGGATGTTCTGCAGACCAGGCCTCCTGACTCAACACTCTCCTTCAGGTGGATTCTCTGAAGGCTCTGCTGCACAGTCCCTCGGTGCTAGTGTGTGCTGGTCATGAGCCCTTCAGACCTCCAGTGATGGAAGGTGCCAGAAGAAGTGGGACTGGAACTTTATCAGGACAGACTTCAAGGAACAAAAATGGTGAGCTGGTTTTGGAGTTTCCCCAATGCTATTTGCAATGGATAGTGGTGCAGGAGAGCTGGGCAGATATTTTTTCTGGATAATTTAGGACACCGGCTTTTGGCCCTGATTCTTGGGCAACCAGTTGTTTGGGGGCTCTCTCCCTCCTCTTCTCATTGCCATCAACCTTAACCTGGTTGAACATTTGACTGGGTGTGAGAGAGGAGAGTCTGGTATTTAGAGAATAGGGATTAGGAGACGTTAAATGCTAAGTTCCTAGGATCTGAAGCTTTATTAAAGACCATGGTGGGCATGAGATTGTGGAGGCAGTGGGCCACAGGTGTGTGTCATTTGCATCTTTCGGGAGTCTTGATTCTCTTAGACAACAGTGGGGGGCAAATGGACTAAAACTAATGATACCCATCGATCATCCATCCAACCAACCAGTCTAAGCATCCAACTATATATTCATCCAAAGGCCTAGTATGGGCTAGTGTTTAGGCTTTGCTTTAAAAAAAAAAAAAAAAAAGCATTATTTTGAAAATGCAACTAACAACTATAGAAAAGTTTCAGCAAAATTATTGGCATGACAACAGGCAAATTTTGGCAAGCAAACAAAATAATACCCTTTGTGAAAAGCTGTTAAGAAATGACAATAGTGGTGTTGGTGATTGCCACATGCCAGGTACTGAGGGTGCAGAGACCCACTAGCCACAGCCCCTCTCTGGAGGAGGCCCCAGTCTCATTCAGTGCTTATGAAAGAGCAGAGCTTGACAAAACCCTCTCCTGCTCAGATGGGTGCATGGCAGTCTGTTCTTCTGCTGGCCACAGGCTCACGCTCCACTAGCCCCTTCCTCTTGTCAAGTGTTAGCTCAGGAGATGAAATGAGAAAGTACTAGGGGCTCATTCTTTCTTGAGGTCATTTTTTTCTATTTGGAGTAGCCCCTCCTCATCTTTTTCATGGCTGGGGTGCAGGCTTGACTATCAGGACCTGCTATTGTGTGTCCAGGTCCTTCCCTGCAATCATTTATCAACCCCAAAGCTTGATGAGTGTTAGGATGATAAATCACCACTAATAATTGCAAAGCATTTTACAGTTTACAAGCAGGTACGTTTGCAGCAGCTTATTGATTTTGCTTCCTGTGCTGGGGGTGGACGTGAGCAGGGCTAGGAGTTAGCTCTGGGCACTTGCCGCTCTGCTCACCTCCTCTGCTGTCTATCGAGGACCCACTTTGCACTAGCTACTCTGCAGGAAGTTTTTTTTTAGGAAGTTTTATGTGCATTGCCTTGCATTATTCAAACATACTTCCAAATAGATACTGTTGTTCTTTTTTTACAGCTCAGAGAAGAGGCTCTGCCAAAAGCCACACAGCTAGGGAGTGGCGGGGCTGAGATTGAATTCAGACTCAGGTTCATCTCACTTTGTTATGCTCATTCCAAAACAGACTGGATATTTGTTCTAGAAGGGTTTCTGCCCTGACTGTGTGGTTTGGGAGGTAGCAGGGGTGTTTAGGTGTGAAAGGCTCATGACCAGCCTTTTTGCTCCTGCCTTGGAGCACCCCCAGCAGCTCACTGTCTTTTCCTCTTTCCTCTTACTCTGCATTGCGTGCCAGGGAGCTGGGGCCCGAAGGCCAAGCAGAGCGTGATCCACTCAAGGTCCGGGCTGGGCAGCAGGCAGCGGCGGTTTTCCTTGCTGTCCGAGAGGTCTAGTCTCAGCGAGCCTCTGGTGTCCCGGCATCGCGCCCAGATGGGCCCTGGTCCCAACAGGCACCCTCAGGACACGCCTGCCCAGCTCGGCCCTCTGGTGGCTGGTGATGACGTTGAGAAGAAGGTCCACCTGAACGAGGATGGCAGCCTGTCTGTGGAGATGAAAGTCCGATTCCACCTACTAGGCAACGACATGCTCCTGTGGTCCAGGAGGACCAGAAGGGCCAGTGAGGAGGGCTCTGCTCTGGGGGAGGCGGACCCCCTCCACTGTGTGTGGGAGGGCCACCCTGGGGGCTCTTCAGAGCCTGGGGCAAAGGGACTGGGCACCCGAGAGGCAGGATGCATGGAAATCTTTGAACAAGGCCAGTGGCAGCCAGCGTCCAGATACGAGATCTGGACAAACCCCCTGTACCCGGCCCAGGGAGAGGGGACATCCTCTCAGGGGAGGTCCAAGCTGGCCCAGCAATCCCCCTCCAGGGGCCCCTGGAGTCAAGGGGTGGCTGGCAGGAAAAGAAGCAGCAAGGACAGTGTCAGCCCTGCCTCCAGTGACAGACCTCCAGAAGGCTCTGAAACAAACTCCTGCTGCGGCTCCGCAGAGGGCAGCGTGGGCAGCTGTGGCCTGCAGCCGGCCTCTGGGCCTGCCTCCCAGGAGGGGTCAGGGGGGGAAGCTGGTGGCACACCTGGGGCTGGCGAGGGCCTAGGTCCGGAGGGAGCAGGGCCGGGCAGCAGGGGCCACTGCTACCTGGAACCCAGGACCCAAGGCGTGGCAGGTGCCCTTTCTGACTCCACAGCAAGTTCTAGGTCTCACAAGGAGTCCAGCGAAAGGGGTGAGTGGCACCACGGCCGCCCCAGCAAGACAAGGGCAGTGACTTCCCCACGGAAGGCCACCCATGAGGGAGGACCCTGCTCCTCCACTGTGAATCCCTCATCTCTGAGGAACGAGGACCCACAGGCCGAGGGGAGTGAACAGGGCACTGGATACCCGCAGGCCAAGGATGGGTCTGGGACAAGACTGCCCCTGGCTTCTGGCCATTTTGGCTCTGGGGACACTGTAGAGGGCTGTTGCTTACCTTCCACCAGCGCTTCAGCCAAAGGCAGGAGAACGAAGCAGGGGAGCAGAGCTAGTACCCTGTCCTCACCCAGCATTTCTGGCCATGGCCGAGGGGCCCAGAGAGGCCACCCCAGGCAGCACCACAGCCAACGGGACACCCACTGCCAGCTCGACTCACCTGTGTCCAGGCAAATGCTGGGGCCTTCTAGCACCAGCAGGGTCTGCCCAGCCGGCCCAGCATCATGCTTTTCTGGAAGCTCATCTAGCGCCAAGAACCAAGCTTCCCGGGACCCAGGAGCACCCTCCTCTGCTTCTCGTAACTCCCACGATGCACGAGGGGTCAGCAGTGCCCCCCTTACTCCTGTGAGCAGTTCAGACTGTGCTTCCAATTTCTACCCCCCATTCTCTCCCTTTGCTGAGACCAAAGGGAATCCCGAGTTCAGGGCACACTCACCTTCCAACACGTCGGACTCTTTCAGCTCCAGGGGCGCTGACCCCAAGCCTTCCCGGCCCTGGCTTCTGCCAGTTGGACAGCATGAGTGGGGGAAGCCAGGAGCCCACCAAGGGGGCTGCTACTCACAGATGGGCACATTCCTGGTCTGCAGGACCCCCAGTGCTGAGGCGCGGGCCTTGCAGGCCTCCCAGCCTCAGGGCAGCCAGGGGCCCCTCTCTGAGCCCTGCCTGCTGTGCAGTGGGTACTGTCCCGCTCCACCCAGGGCACAGCCCTCTGCCAAGAAACACCCTTCATGCATCAGCAACGGAGTCCCCAGTGCTGACTGGGGGCCAGGGGGTGCCAAGCAGGGGGAAGAACTGCTAAACGTGCAGTGCCCACACACCCCCAGCTCTCAGTCAGGGGGCATGGGGACAGCACTCAGAGCAGCGAGAAGGGGCAGCCCCAGCCTAGGCCGCCAGCCTGGGAGAATATTCCAGGGACAGGTGGCTGGTGGAGGGGAAGTTCTGGAGGAGCAAGAGGGCAATGGTCTCATGACGCCAGGTGCTCTGCCCCGAGCCTCCCCAGAAGCCGTGGTCCGTGAATGGCTGAGCAACATCCCGGAGGAGCCTGTACCCATGAACTATGAGGTGGTGGGTGACAGCATGGATGTGGCAGGGGACAGCCTGGAGGGCCCCACAGAAGACCCTGCTGACAAACACTGTCCGGAAGGCCTGGAGGAGCCAACTCAGGCCAGACGACCATCTCTGGAAGGGGTCCTTAGTGAAAAGGCAGAACCAGAAGGTGAGCTCCCAGTGACTGATGATACTGGTCCCCAGCCAGGAGAGGGTCTTCCTCATAGCAGGGTTGCTGAAGCCCCCAAGGAGGCTGGAGTACGTGAAGGAGCAGCTGGGAACTGTGGTGAGGGCCAGTGTGTGCTTCCCAGCAGGATCTCTGCCTCCATACAGATCATGAAAACACTGATGGGCTCCAAGCAAAGCCGGCCCAGCAGCCTGCCCGAAGTGTCAGGCCCGGTGGCCAGGAGGCTCGGCCACACTGCCCAGGCCCTTATAACCTGTCTTGCCAGGCTCCAATTCTTCGATGAAGACCTTGGGTCTCCCGCTGGCAAAGTGAGGTTCACAGACTCTCCTCGGTACCGGGAGCTCCTGAGCACCTTCCAGGTCCTGTGGCCGGGATGTGGCCTCGGGCGAGGCGAGCTGGACTCAGGCCTCCAGGAGTTGGGCAGGTGCCGGGCTCTGCCAGGCCCCGGGTCCCACGCTATGACTGAGGGCTTCACACCAACATCATCCTCCGGTGTGGATGTCGGGAGTGGTTCCGGAGGTTCAGGGGAGGGCAGCGGACCCTGTGCCATGGACTGTGCCCTGGTCTCTGAGAGGACAGAGCGGCCCTTGGAAATCCCCTACCAGAGGCCGGGTTCCAGAGCCTCGGAGGAGCCAAAGGAACTGGGAAGCCAAGAGTCAAGTGGTTGCACGGCCTCTTCAAGTTCCCAAGCACGGGCTTGTGGCGCCAGGAAGGACAAGGCAGGAGGGAGCAGTGGGGAGCAGATGTTGGGCAGTTACCTGGACCAAGTAGCTGAAAACACGGTGCAAGAAGAGGCGGTGCAATTAGAGAAAATACAAGAAGAAAAAGGAAGAGCAGAGCCGCAAGGAGAGGGTGCCAGTGGGTTTCCAGAAGAGGAAAGAGCCAGGAGACAAGCATTACCAGTGGCTGGCTCTCAGGACCTGGAGGGTGCGCGGGAAGATGAGAGCGCGCGGGAAGAGGGAGCAGGAGGAGACCCTTCCTCCGCTGGGCTGCGCCCTCCAGGGAGGAGAGAGAAACGTGCAGAGACCCTTGGGAGCCTCGCTGAGAGAGACTCAAATGCCAGTGAGAGTCAAAGTGGGCCCAACGCTGAGCCTGGTTTGGAGAAGCTGCCCAGAGCAGCTGAGACAGACCATGAGCAAACGCAGGCCACGTTCACCCAGGGGGCTGGAGAGAAGGGCACTTCTACGGCTCACAGAGTGTCTCTGGACCCTGACCCCCTCTGGGTGTCCAGTCTGCTGAGGAAGATGGAGAAGGCCTTCCTGGCCCACCTGGCCAGCGCCACAGCCGAGCTCCGAGCCCGCTGGGGCCTGCAGAACAGCGACCTGCTGGACCAGATGGTGGCTGAGCTGCAGCAGGACGTGAGCCGGCGGCTCCAGGGCAGCACCGAAAAGGAGCTCCGAAAGATCCAGAGCCGGGCCGGGAGGAAGGTGCTGGGGCCTCCCAGGGTAGCCCTCAGGTGGGAGACGTCCCTGCAGACAGAGCAGCGCAGGCACCGCCTCCGAGGCCTGCGCAACCTCTCGGCCTTCTCCGAGCAGACCAGGGCCCAAGGCACTCCCTCTTTCTCCTTGGAGGACATGCCAAACCTCAGTGGAGCCCTGGGGACCCAGCTGGGTGGGGACATTGATAGGGAGGAGTTCTGTCCCTGTGAGGCCTGCGTGAGGAAGAAAGTGAGCCCTGGGTCCTCAAAGGACACAATGGGCATAGCCAGAGCACCCATCAAAGAGGCCTTTGACTTACAGCAAATTCTGCAGAAGAAAAAAGCAGGGTGTGCTAATGGGAAGACAGCAGGGATGGCCCCTGAGAAGGCAGGGATGGAACCGCTTCAGAGGGACCCCTCGGGGACAGGGGCTGTACGTGAAGCTGAGGGAGGCCTGGAGCTGGGGTTAGGCGGGGGCCTGGGGACAGAGGAGGGGGATGGGAATGAAGGCAGCCAGACCCTCGACAGAGGTAAAGGTCCGGGAGGAGCAGAGGATGCAGCCACTCAGCAGAGAGGAGGGAACACAGACCCCTCCACAGGCCACCACCTGGGGGCAGTGGAGTGGGAGGGGCAGGGCGTAGGTGACAACGACAAGAACACAGAGGAGGGCTGTGAGGCTGAGGTCCGTGTGGAGAGTGAAGCCTTGGGAGGAGGTGACCGAAGTCCAGGAGGACAGAATGATGCCACAGAGGTCCAGGAAACTGAAGGAGAGGGACAGCCAGAGTTGGGAAGAAGAAATCAAGGCGAGAAAAAAGGGGGTCCACAGGCTGGCCCGAGACAGGGCCAGTCAGGTGAGGCTTCTGGACACAGCAGCTCAGACCAAGACAGGAAACTCACACTACCCCTCGCCCCAGGTGGAGACACCCCCAGCCAAAGGTCAGGCCCGAAAACAGGCCTCTCCTCATCCAGAACATCATCTTTGGGAAACTGCTCTCAGCTCTCCCAGAAAGGCTCCCAGGAGGAGCCTTCAAATGGAGACATAAGGATCTCTGGAGATGAGCCCAAAGGAGCCCCCGGTTCAGAAAGAAAAGTCACAGGCATGTATCCAGAAAGTTCCACTTCTGAGCGAGACAGGCCCTCCTCGGGCTCAAGGACTTCAGAGCGAGGGACAGACGAAGGTCTGACTCCAGAGCCCAGAGCAGGCCAAGGCTCTGACTTAGGATCTGAGAAGGGAGTTAAAAGTTTCCCTGGGACAGAAATGAGGTTTAGAAACCTCGCCATGGACAGGACAGATGGCTTTGGCCAAGCCGACTTAGATTTCTAGAGATCCAGTGTGAGGTGGCCACGAGTCTGCAGCTCTGTTTTTATTCATATTTTGTCTTACAAGCCTGATCGTGGCTCGGCCCTCTGGAGGTGTACAGGAGCAAGGGGGAAAGATCAAGGGCGTGCCAAGGATGCAGCCACACCGCGCTGTCTGGGGTTCTGAGTTCTGGAGTTTCAGAGGCCCGCTGGCCCATCCCACGCACTGTGTGCGGGAGATTGTCTCAGGTCGGCCCTGCTATCCTAGGGCGGCCGCCCCCTCCATTTGCCCTCGGAGCCAGGTGGATGGAACGGGTTGGAAATGTTCCAGCAGAGTTTTTGTTTGTGTGTTTGTTTTTTGCTAGCAAGAGTTTCTCTCATTCTTTTGCCTATTGATCTCCTGTTATTTTTCTCCTTGGCCTCTCTTGGCACTCACCTCGTTCGACTCTGAGGTGCTTTTCTCTAGTCTTGAGTATATTTGGTGACTCTGCAGATGTGGGAAAATTCAGGGAGAAGCAGATAAATTCAGGGTCATTGGACAAAGTTTATTTTCAGCCCAAAAGTCCAAGTGTATTTTCTTAATTTATGTATATATTTTTTTGGGTAATGGAAAAAAATGGAAAACGCAAAAAAGTGGAAAGAAGGGAAAGTAGTCACCCATGATCCCACCACTCAGACATAACTGGTGTTAGAGGTTTGATGTTTTTCCTACCAAATGGTTAGAAAAACCATTTGATGGTGAATGTCATCCTTAGACACTTCTTTTTTAAACTTAACAATACAAGAATTTCCCTCTTTACCTCCACATCTTCAAAAGCTCATTTTTAATATTTGAATAATATTTTATGAGGATATAAAATACTCTACTGCACCATTTCACCCTTGTTGACCTTTTGGATGTTTCCATCATTTTTTTAAAAAACGTTTTCTCCCCCTGAACTGCAGATGATTTCTTTGGGACAGATGCCCAGGCATGGAATTACTGGGTCAAAGGATATCGACTTTTTTGGAAGGCTCTGGATATCCTGCCACCAAATTGTTTTTCTGAAGGTCTGTACTAATTGACATCACCTGGCCCAACACCCCCTCATCAGCTTTTGGTCTAGTCATTAAAACAACAAATCTTTTGCTAACTTCATGGGCAA
The DNA here is from genome assembly GCF_964146895.1 of Miniopterus schreibersii. NCBI lineage: Eukaryota > Metazoa > Chordata > Mammalia > Chiroptera > Miniopteridae > Miniopterus > Miniopterus schreibersii. Next base: position 60,731,056 of record NC_138105.1, read on the forward strand.
AAAGAGTATCTCACTTTAATGGGGTGCTATTTTAGATATATTTGATCACCAATGAGATGATAGATTTCTAGGTTTTTTTAAAAAAGCTATTTACATATAAGTTATATGTATATGCCTTTTGCCCATTTTTCAACTGGAATCCTACCTTTTTTAAATGAATTGATTTCTATGTGCTCTTTATATTTTTTAAAATTCTATTTTAATTTGTGAGATTTTAAAAATTCTCTGTATCCTTCTACATCCAGCCTTGGCCTGGGTCCTGTCCAGGTCAGGAGCTTCTAGATGGGGTAGAATCTCCTTGACTGGTTCTCATCAGCATCCAGCTCGGACATGACCATTTTGTGTATTCAGATTCATGGCAGTGGAAGTCTATGCTACAAGAACAGGTGCTGTTCACTGGTTATTTAAGTGTAAATGCTAATAATAAAAATAAATAAATAATAAAAGATAAAGAAAATGTTGTGCTTAGGCTGTGTCCTCATGCTTGCAAGTCTTCATTCCACTCTGTTTCTCAGTGCTGGAGATTTTCTTAATAAAACTTGACATGTTTTTAAAATTTCTGTGCAGGTTGGAGGTGGTTCTTTAAAGCTTTTACATTAAAAGTATATATCTCTCTATAGGAACTAGTATCTTAGCCAGAAGCTGCCAGTAGAACAGACTGCATTGTGAGCTTCGTTTAGATATGGGGATATGCAGGGATGTCCGGAACCTGTCACTCATAGTTGACGTGGAGCTTCCACTGTGCACCTCTTCTGTGACTTAAATCCCCAGTCATCCCCTAAGAGATGTTCCAATTATAATCTGCTGTCTCCCCAAGTGACAGAGATAGCCATCCCTGGCATCTACTGACCTGGCACTAAATGGCATTGCCCATCTCTGGTCAAGAAAATGCAATGGGAAGAGCATTCTTTCCATTGGAGTTAAAGTAAGATGACCCAGGCTCAAGTTCAGTGATAGCACCTCAGCTTCAACATCTGTGAAATAGGCTAAGTATTGTTTTTTTCACTGCATTGTGAGAACTAGGTCAGATCATATATGAAAGTTCATTATACGTATGTTGGGAAAATATCAATATTTTAATTAGAACTGTTATTTTTTGAATGCCTACTATGTGTCAGGTACCGTATGAGATGCAAGGGATACCATTTAATCTTTCCAGCATGTCTGTGAAGTAGGCAAATCGACACTGTCATCCCCATTTCACAAATGAAGTGACCAAGGCAGGGTAGACTTACATAAATGTGTCCAAGCTCACACAGCTCGTTTTGGGCAAGGCCAGGATTTAAACTAGGATGTTTCAGACTCTAAAGTCCGACATTTTCCATTGTGTCATGTTTTCTTCATTTTGATTCAGGTCCTATAAACCAAGAACTTGACTAGAGGCAACCAACATGTTGTTGAATGAATAGTTAAGACTTAGGAAAGTAAACAAATTGGGATTTTTTGCTCAGCTGATTGCATTATGTTCTTAGTAATGTTCTACTTATTACAGATATCAGGAGCTGGAGACAACTTGGTCTTATAAAGGTGAGACTGAGCCTGAAAAGTTCTCTCTCCAGGGGATTCTCCTTTTAGTTACAAACTCAGCTGCTTTAACCCCTCAAATATTTCTGATATATACATATACACATACATATAAATTATATATATATAAATTTTGGTGTTAATGGCAAACTCTGTGTTTTCTTCTGACTTGGTGATAAAGAATTTCCGGGCCATTGGCTAAGGTGAGATTTTTGTGTCTCTGCTCCCCCTTCTCTATAGCAACCATATTGCACAGCCTTGTGCAGGCCTCTGGAATTTAGCACTGCTTGAAAATGTTGGTGTTCCTGTCACCTCAGCCAGCCCCTGATTCAAAACTCAATTCATTTGTCACTTCAAGTGTTTCCAAAGTACTTACAGGATCAGTAGTTATGCAAACATTTTAAGCCAGCCTCGAACCAAGTGGAGCAGGGAAGTAAGTTGTGGTGGAAAGTAACCAAATTCTTCTCCCCTGGCCTTTCAGCTGGCAGGGATCAGAGATTCCAGCTCCAAAGCACCATCTTTCAGTGGCTGAGCACTAAAGACCCAGGGCCAGGTCCCAGGCTGAGATTCTGACTTTACTGGTCTGAATTAGGGCCCCAACACAGCCACTTTGTCAACCTCCCAGATGTATATAATGTTCCGTCGAGGTGGCCCATCCCTGATTTAGTCCAGCTTCCTTTTACCAGGTGGGAAGACAGACCCATCTTGCAAAAGAGAAGAGCCTGAATCACACAGTTGGGCAAGTGGCCACGCCAGGACCAGACAGCAGGTCTTTTTCTATATCTAACTTCATAGTCTCCTTCCCAAAGCTTAGGGAGGCCCTGCAGAGAAATACAACAAACAGCAAACCTGCTCCTTTGTAATCCAGACCTGTGCTCCCCTCACCTGCAGGCCCATCTACCTTCCTCTTCAGCCCAATTCTGTGTGTCGTGTCTGTCCCTGAGGCCCAGGCTCTGCCTCCAGAAGGGCCCTGCTAAGGTGTCCAGCAGAGAGGTCACCTGCCTTTAGTCTGTGAAGCCCTTAGTGCAGTGCAGCTTGGAAGGGGACACATCCTGAGAGGTTTCCAATCCAAGCACGGGCCAGGTTTTTTCCTTTCAATGTAATGAACATGTAAACCACCCCGAGAGCTTCATTAACATGGACAGCTCCACTCAGGAAATTCTGGTCCAGTGTGTCTCAGGGTGGGCCCAGGAATATATGTCTCAATGAGCAGCTGGAGGAAAACCCACATACCTCCTACCCAGTGGCCTGCCAGCCCATTAGCTTTGCTGTTCTCCCTCATTATGTAGTCTCCCCAGGGCATAGTGCGGGTCAGTCACAGTCAGCCTCTTTCTCTGCCTCCCTCTCCTGAGAGGCAATTAGGGTGGGTAAAGAGAAATCTCCCTCTGCTGGCTCCCTTCCAGGCCCCAGTGTCCACAGGCACAGCTGGCAGCCCTGACCCTGCTCGTCCATGGGACTCACCCGGGGCAGACATGGACCTGGGCCACCAAGGTCCTGGAGCTTATGGCCGTACTAACCCAGCTACCCAGGCAGAGTGACCTAAACCTCTTTCATGACTTCCACTGACACGAGTTAGGCATAGCCTCCTGGGGTAATTGGCCCAGGGCTTCAATCTTCTGTCCGTTGATCCTTCCCTGCGTCTGAGCTGAGCCCAGCATCCAGGGGGGGAGGCACCTGCCTCCTGATGTTCCTCCCCAGGACCAGGTCTCTGCCCTCCCATTGCTTCCTCACCCTTACCCCAGACCCCCCACCTGTGCCTTCGTTCCTCTGGGGTTTATAGAGACCGACCTATGTCCTCTTGGGCTCTAAATTTTTAGACCTGGTTGGGGTGAGCATAGCCCAAGGCACCCAGTTCCCCAATGAAAAGACCCTTTGAAGCTCAACAGGTCAGGAAAGTGCGTCACCTCCTACCGCTGCTGCCCCACTCGATTTTCATCTATAGCCCCCTCCATCTCAACTCATTGCCTCCACCACCTTCTTGACCTTGAAATCTCTGCTGATTGCTTATTTGCCAAACACAGGGCCTTTTTTTCAGTCATCATCTCCCTGGATGGTGGTGGCCCGCACCCCTAATGACACCCCTCCGTCTCCGTGACATGTCTCCTCCTCGTTCCCCTCACTAGCCCAGCTCTGGCTCCTCATCTTTTGCCTGCACTTTGAACCTGAAACACTGGCATTTCCCGCCCTCAACCCATTGCTCTCTCTCCTCTTCATCTCTCTGGATGATTCCACCCACTCTTGCTGTTTCTGCTCCTACTTTTCAGCTGTGACTCCCAAATGCAGGGCTTCAGCTTCCAGCCACTACATTTTCGTCAAGGGCAACACACCCAGAGCAGAACTCCTCCCCCTTCCTCAGCCTGTTCCTCTCCCCACATGCTCACCTGGCACCACCAGCCTCCATCCTACACTCATCTCTCCCCCACCACGACAGCACTATGTGGATAAAACATTACGGACACTTGAAATGGGCAAGGCTCCCTTCAGTTTGGCGGCCCAGGAAAGAGCCAGGTGGACAGCCACACGGCCTGGGTCTTGCCTAATAAGCCCTGGTGAGAGGTGAGGGGAAAGGCAATCCGGGTGGAGGGGACGGACTTAGGAGCAGAGAAACAGAGAGGTCAAGCATGGCCTCGGGTGGTGAATAGTGAATAGTCAGGGTATCTGACGCCAAGGGTGTGTGGACAGAAAGAGAGAGTGGACATATGCAGGGCCCCACAGCAGAGGGCACTTGAACCCCCAGGCTCCAGGGTGGCCCTGACCTTTGGCCGGAGGCATTGGAAGTCCTGGGATTAACTTGGGCTGCTGCCTTTCCACTGGGCTCGAGCCCTCTCCCAGGGAATCCAGCTCTGTCTGGACTGCCCTTCAGTGGAGGGTCTACTTTGTTCTTGAAGGTACAGTTTTCTCCTCTCCACAAGAAAACCAGCCATCTCTCATTATACCCCTAAGGTGTATCCGGAAGAGGCTCTTATGTACATTGTCACCTTTAATTCTTGCTACAATCCTGCAAGGTTTTCTGATTGCCAATTTATGGATGAAGAAATGGGTTCAGAGGTAAGCTGCTGAAGGATGGATGCCTGGTAGATGCTGAAGCCATGATTTGAACCCAATCTGACTCTCCTGGGCTTCGGCTTCTCCCACGCAACCTGGCACTGAGCTCCACATTCCAAGGGTGCTCTTGCCTTGCATCCCTGGGCTGAGCTTCCAGCCCCACCACCTGCCCCTGGAGCCCCATTGCCAAATGCCAGCTGGAGTGGCTGTGCTCTGCTGGGCTGCACCTCACCTCTGGCCTCATTGCTGTGCTGCCCTTGATCTGCTGGGCTGAGTCCTCCGGGTTCTCACATCTTGTCCTAGCTGCTGTCTCCTTACCCCAGGACCCACCCTCCTAGGGGGCATCCCTTATACCTCACTGGCCTGTCCCTAATAAGGATCAGGGAACCTGTGGTTTCCCAACTCTGGGCAGCCTTGGGAAAGCACTGAATGTGTTTGTTCGTCACAAGGACTGGGGGCACCAGTGCTACTCAGCATCCTGGAGCCAGGATGCTGAACTCCCTGCAGCACGTGGGCCAATCCCTCACAAGGATGGGTGGTCCCACACCGAATGCTGCAGGTATCGTTATTGCTGCACTTCATAATTAAGGATACTGAAGTTCAGGAACACAGTGGCTTCCCCATAGGCACAGGGCTGGGAGCCAATAAACATACTTCTCCTGATTTTAGTCTCTTCCCACTGAATCCCAAAAAGAATGAGATTGTTGCCTAACATTCCAGGCTGGCTTGAGAACACGCTTAAGGCACAGGGATGAACTGGGTAACCTCCCAAAGCTTCATCAATCACAGTAGTTCCAAGAGAGAACAAACCCAAGGACAGATATTCCCCGGGTGCAATGGATGGAAGGGTGGGAAGGGTGAGAGTTGGAAGGTGACTCATTTCTTGGAAAAGGCTGAACCCCACATCCTATTTTGTTCTGTCTCAGCATGGGGAGCTTTTTCTGGGCCAGGAGACAGGCCCCGGCATGATAGGCAGTTCCAGAAAATGTTGGGGACCCCGGGGTAAGGAGAACGCTCTACAGCTCTTCTGTTCTGCCATCAGGGAGCATGCCTGACCTTCCCAAGTATATATCAGAATCAAACTCTCCAAGAGTTCTGAATTTAAGGCACGAGGGTGAAGAGATAAAATGTCTACGTGATAAACCGAGTCTATTCCTTCCTGGGCCCAAGGTTCTTTTTAAACCCCACTATGACACCAGACAGTACCCAGGTCACCCTGGCCTTGGAGATGAAGAGTATGATTTCCTCCAATGGGTCTGTGTTCACTGTCATCAGATGTCACAACAGCACCATGAAAGCTGATTATCAGAGGGTTTCCCTGCCTTCAGAATGCACTGCTCACCAGGAAGACTGACTTTTGTTAGTACCTTCATGAAGCACGTGTTGAGCAGCTGTTTGGTGCCGGGCCACGTGCCAGCTGCTGAGGATGCAGAGATGAAACCACAGCCCTTGATGTGCCCCATTTCCCATACCTGCCTATGCGGCCCTCCCTGGGGTTCGTTGGTCAGCAATGCTACCCTCCTGATATATAAATGAAATAGTGGAGCAGTGCTCCTGCTCCATGTGCTTATCGGTGGCAGTGACAGCAGAAACCCCAGATGGTGGCTGAGAAAACTGGAAGGTGCAGCAGCAACCACAGCAGCAGAAGGCCCAGGCTGTGTTAGTTATTTGGCTGGTGGCAGTGGTGGTCTGGGTGTTCTCCAGGCAGAAAACTTGGAGTCAGGACGGGGTGAATTTGTCATGAGCTGAGACTGAGGGTCAGGGGGCTGTAGGATGGGGGAGACAGCAATTGGGAGAAACCATGGAAGGTCATGTGGTATGTGTTTGGTTGTCTGTGGGGAGTGGGTATAGGCAGAGAGGGAGCTAAGAGTCGCAGAAATGCTGCCTAGTTGAGAAGGAGCTCTGAGGACACCCTCACCTCCCCAGGCCAGTCATCTGAGAGATACCCGATCTGGAAGGCAAAAGAGCTTTGTTAGAATGAAGGAGGGTGGGAGCGGAGATGGAGCTTTGGTCAATGCGAGGGCAGGCCTCTTCCTGTGCCTCCAGGAGGATCAGGCTTCAGCCAGCTCAGCTGGCGGCTCAGGTTGGCCTGGGCTCAAAGCCCCAACCAGCCATCGGGTCCCAAAAACACAGACTCAGGAAGAATTGACCGGGAATCAAACAGAGGTGAGGGCAGCTGTCAGGGTGGGGGGCAGCCAGATGAGGCAGAGAGAAGCCAGGACTATGAGGACCCCTGGGTGCCTGGGGGAGGGGCCAGGCCACCACGAGGGGTGTGGTCTTCCCTGTCCTAGGAATTTTACCTGAGGCCGTGCATTCTGCTGGTTAAGATGGCCTTCTCACTGTACTTGGCTTCTGGTCCTGGCTCTGTCCATAACCCATGTCCTTAGAGGGTCCAGCCATTCCTTCCTAACTCGGGGAGACAGGATTCATAAGACCCTCTCTGTGGTTAGCAGCCACAACATAGGAGCCAGAAGGAGAAAGGCTGACTCCTCAACTTACCCAGAAACACACAGCTTCCCGGGCTGGTGACAGTGAACTGTTGGAAAAGTACTGCTGTTTTCCAATTCTCTTTGTCATGGAAACCTGAGACTTGCACACCAGGAGGGCCATATACCTGCTCCGTCTTGGCCCTGTCATTTGTATCTCCTTGTTACTGGAGCCTTGTTGGACAGATAAGAACACAGAGGTCCAGAGAGGTCACGCCCTGGCCCAAGGTCACGGAGCAAGTCAATGCAGAGTCAGGCCTAGAAACTGGGTCCTCTGATTTGCAGGCCATGCTGGCTCCGCAGCCCCCACGCTGAAGCCTCAGAGCCCAGGCCGCCGCCTCTGCTCCTGCGGGTGGAGAGCTCGAGCTCTGGCAGGGAGGGCAGTGTCCCAGCCTAATTAGAAGCTGTAGAGAAGCGGGGACATGGGGGGCCGTGCTCGCAGATTAGTGCCCCCTCCATAGATCATAGGCATGCCAAGGACATAATAAATAATCTGCCCAAAGGTTTTAAAGGTAAAAATCAGCAAACCATTAATAACGTTCCCGGCACCATACATCACGCTGAAATCTTCCCATTACCGCTCCCGGAGCCGATTCGCATTTTCTAGGCTGTTTTTTTCCCTTCTCTTTCCAATGTGTTCTGCTGCAGGCGTGAAGCCCCTCCCGCAGCCAGCCTGAGCCTGGGAGGGTAGGAAGTGGAATCTTTCTGGGTTTACCATGGTGTGTGGAGGGACTTGTCCCTTTCGCTTTCTTGAGACCCATGTTTCTGTCTCTGCAAAGGAGACTTGTCCCCTTCCCTTTCTTGGGACCCATGTTTCTGTCTCTGCCTTTCTTTTCCGTGGGTGGCATGGAGCTTGCTTACCTCTCCTTCTGGCTTTAAGTAGGAATAACTCTGTGGCCTCCTTCTCCGAGAAACCAAGGTGGTTTAATTAATTAATGCAACAGGGTCTCTTTAAATCAGAAAAGTGCTGAGGGCTGCATTTTCCAATTCCTGGTACCCTGAGCTCTGGGGAGGCAGCAGGGGCCGGGGCCCAGGCTCTGAGATTTAGGTTCATGGGACATGGTTTATAACTTGAGGGTAACCTGTGCTATCAAGCCAATCAAGAGCTGGGATGAAGAGAATTAAAAACAGAGAAGCTAGGACTGCAGACTGATGGCCTGTGGTGTGGGGCAGCACCGGGATACAGTGACATCGCCTGAGTCTCTGCCCCTGAGTCTTCTCTGCAGCATGAGAGAGGCTTGGCCCCATCACTGCCTTTGGCCTCAGCTTCCTCAGTTAGAAAGACAGCCTTTGCAGCAGTCACGTGCCACCCTCCGTGAATTCTTTTTTTTTTTTTAAAGTTTTCTGCAAGAATTTTTAAAAAATATATCTTTATTGATTTCAAAAAGAGGAAGGGAGAGGGAGAGAGAGAGATAGAAACATCAATGATGAGAGAGTCATTGACTGCCTCCTGCAGGCCCCCCGCTGGGGACTGAGCCTGCAACCTGCGTGAATTCTTTGAAGAGCATGTGGCTGAGTGGCTCCTGCAACTGCCGTAATTAAGCAGTTTCTTGGCTGCAGAGTGTACACTGAAGACAGAAGAAGAATTCTACTCTAGCTAGTGTTCCCTCCTCTGAAGGTTCCATTATGGGACCCCCTTAGGGGGACTCTCCTGGCAGCATGGAAGGGGGTCCTGTTTCAGCTCTTTTGTTACAAGCTGGGTGACCTCAGACCAGCCCTCTCACTCCCCTGGGACTGTTTCCTCACTTACAACATTCCTAGAGTCCCTTTCTGCTCTGACTGCTGGCTGAGACACCTCCCTGACTTTCCATCATAGAGCAGAGCTATGTGCTGGTGGCTCTGCAGAAACTCTGGTGCAGTCCTGGGTCAGGGCTGGGGCCTGCCAGCCTCAGCCTTTTTTGATTTTGACTAAGACATGGACCTCTCCATGGCTCAGGGCTCTGTTCCAGTTTCTCCGCCCCCCCAATCCAGCTGACCGCACGGTACATGGGAGTGGCCTGGTTTCCTCTGACTCTCAGCATGACCCAGTAAAGAAGCCAGGTAAAAGCTGCCCCACCCATTCGATGGATGGGGAAACTGACCTTGAAGGATGAGCTGGAGGGTTGTGGCAGCTGGTAGCAGAGGCTTTTTGGAGAGCCAGAGGAAACTGACACTTGCTAGACAAGGACAGTCCCTCTCCAGGGATGAAGTGCCTGTCCCTTGACCATCTTGGGTTTGGTGCAAACATTGCACCCAGTGAGCCAGAACTCAACTGGGAATCACATTTCACAAGAAAGCCTCAAATCCCCTAGGTCTGTGCATTCCATCCCAAGGGGACTGTGCAGGGTCCCAGCACTCAGAGAGGAGATTGGGCCCCAAGACCACCAAATGTGCTGGCTTCTTTCTCCCCCAGCAAGTACTAGGAGAAGCCTAACCAGCATTCCCCAGGCTGGTGGGACGTCCCAGGACCAGGTCATCTCAGCCGCCTCTGTCCTGAGAGAAGCCTCCATCTAGTGGAGGGGCTCCAGGGGTACATTGGTAGATCTTGAAGGCCCCTTTGCAGACTCCCTCTGTTGTGTCTTCTTTGAACCTACAATTTGCCCATCTGCCACACCCTACTTACCAATGGTGTAATTTGAGGCAAGTTACCAATGCTTGTGAGCCTCGGTTTACCCATCTATGACAATGGGCCTAATACCCACTTCACTAAGTGGTTGTGAGAATGAGATGGTGTCATAAGTGTTGACCTGCCATAGTAAATAGTTAATAAATAAGTTATTATTGTGACAGGTTGGAAATCATTTGTTTAAGGGGTATAGAAAGCTTCTGGCATACAGCTGGGGAAAGAAAGCACGTTCAAACCAGAGGGGAGTGAATTGGGAAAGAGATAGCCTTTGATCGGCACTTAGAAGAAAGAGCAGGGTTTTGACCTGGAGGAGTTGGGAGCTGGGGTGGGAGATTCCAGGAGAAGGGACAGAAGCATCAAAAGCCCAGAGGTTTAGGGAGGGTCCAACTTGACCAGACACAGGCATGTGGGGTGGAGGGGGCACATTTTGGCCTAGATGCCTGGCTCCAAAAGGCCTCCTCCTCGCACTGAGTTCCACTTCACTGCCCAGGCGTCAATTCTGATGATAGAATGCACTTTGCCACCAACTGTCCTGGGAGACTCTGGCTTCCCTCAACTCCCTGTCAATGTGACAGACCCACAGCCCCCTCTCAGGCCTTGATGGATGGCTCCCACACTGGATTTCATACATCTCCGTCTTCCCCAGAAGCTGTGACACAAGTAATTGGTGTCATCTCTGTTGATTGCATGCCAAATGCTGACAAAACAGTCTGTAACAGGGAGCTCTGTGCACTGCCCTTGATTGTGTGGGCGAGGGAGATGCTGGGAACTGACCCAGCATGGCCCCCAGCTCTCAGGGGGTAACCCAGGGAGAGGCAGCTGGCCCACTTAGGAACAAATGCAAAGGCATCCTGGCCCCAACCTGGAGAATGTGCTAGAATCTTTCTAAACTGATGCAGCTCAGTGTCCAGTGTCCAGGATTTGCCCCCAAGGCAGTACTTGATGTCTGACACATATGTCTCTGATCAGTGCAGTCTATGGCTGCTCTGCATCCTAGGGATGTGGAGGTAGAAGCCTTCGAAGGTACCCTGGCTCCTGCCAGCAAAGCTGCTACTTTCCCCCTATACGGATGACACAGCTAAAGTTGAATGAGCTTTACCTACAAAAACAGATTGAGGTGTGGGCAAGGGGCGGTGATTGGGGGTGGGGTGGGAAGGACTTAGGAGGGTAAGAGCCAGGTCACCTGCTGATGACCAGGTAGTCCTTGCATTTGGCCAGGTCTAGTCTGGCTGAGTTGAGCCCTTGACCCTTCTGACCTCCGGTGGAGAGAGGTGGAGTGGCCTCTCAAACCTCAGATCTTTCACAAAAGGATGGCAGCCCCACCCACAACACACAGCTCAGCAGAGAGGCCTGCACGGAGCCAAGAACACAGCAGAGAGGCCTGCACTGAGCCAGGAACACACACAAGGGCCCTCCCAGGTATTGCAGAGAGAAACACCTCTTACTCCATACCACCTGGTTCCCAGCCTGAGTGCAATAGAGAGAATCGGGATCGGTTGAAGATTGCCTGGGGGCTGTGGGAAACATCCAATTCTCTTGATAATTAGAAACTGCCCTTTAAACTTTTGCCTTAAAATTAAGCCAGAACAGCAGACAGCTGGATCCATGGGCCATATCCCAATGGCCTCCTTCTAGGGCCTTCCATTCTGGCCCCTGTCTGACGTGGAGAGGAGCTCAGGAAACAGGCCCCCGCTGCTGGGAAGGAGTCCATTGCCTTACTCTGAATTCTCTCCATGAGACTTTGGACAAGGACGGGTCTTTGGTTTTAGCATCGACAAAAACATTTTGGTATTTGGGTTCTTGTTCTTATTATTTTTTGCTCCTCCCAAACAGCAACTTGTGATCATGTTTCTCTCTCAAGGCGGCTGCCGCATCGGTGGCCCCCTCGCCTGCGTGCTGGACTTCACGACAGGCCCTGCTGCGGATGACCCCTCTCTCCCAGCTCCATTTTACCTCCCTTCCCTTGTTTTCTTTCCCCTTCAACTTTCTTCCGTGTTTTCTTTCATCTTCCTGTATTTTCTGCATCCTATGAGTCGCTTTAAGTCCCTTTCAGTAGAAGGCTGGCTGAGCAATGAGTAAACAGGCTCAGTGCAGGTCTGTGTGTTTACAGGAAACAGCACATATTCGTCAAGTCTCATCATTTATCCCTTGGACCACTCCTATGGTCTCCAATTCTGACCGCGGTTGGGGGGGGGTGAGTACACAGGGTTGGGCATGTGTAGGTTCACAGTTGTGAGTACAGAAAATAATACAATAATTAATAAATAATAATACAAGAACAAACTCTGTGTTTCGAGTACTCACTACTGCAAACCTGCTTTTGCCCCTCCCTGTATACTCTACACACATTTGCTCCATACCTACCACATGCCATGTGCCATAGACAACCTGGTGGCACCTCAGCGGCCACCCCTGGCTGAGAGCAGAGGACTCAGCCAGCAAGACAACTGGGTCTAATGTTTGGCCAAACCCCTAGATATTTGTCTATCTTCTGTCCCCAACAGCCAGTCTACCCGGGTGATTGGCAGACCCGCCTGGGTGCCTGTGTGCACCCAGCTGCTCTGCACTGGGGGGTGCTGAAAGGCCCTGCTGCTTGGCATGGGACAGGCAGGGAGGCGGGAGAGTGAATCAGAGGCTGTGGGGCTTCCTGGGATCAGCTCTGTGGTCACCTAGGAGCCACTCTCTCTTTGTTCTAGGTGTGGATACTTGCCCTCCTGACCTGGGAAGGCTGGAAGGTCCCTCCTCGGGTTAATGATTCCCTGCCTGCACCAGTCCCACCCGCAGAGAAAGGGGGGGTCTCTTGGGGCTTGGAACAATGTGGTGGCTGCCCTGAGGAGGGACAGCCGCCCGCCAGCCCTCCTTCCTGGGGCTCTGGGCACCCCCCCTAACCACCTCGAGACACAGAGCAGTCTCCAGCCTGGCCCCTGGGACCTGCAGATCCTTCCTCGATCCCGCCTGGCCTGGGAGAGTCCCCGAGGCCGGCTCATTGTCCCACTCCTGCCACTTTTCCTCTGCCGCATTGTTCCTGTTATCAGCATCCTACACGCTGCAGCGGCTGCACAGGAAAGCGCGGCTGCCGCCGAGGCCGCTGCCGAGGCGGCTGACGGGCGCAGGTGTCCTGCTGGCAGGGTTGCCTGCACAGTCAGGTCACCCACGCCTGACTCAGAGTCCCGGCCGGCTGCCAGGGTGGTGGAGTGCAGGGTACGTGGCCCTGATCTCTTTGGGGTATTTTGGTCCTTGGTGCTTGAGGCCCTGGGCCAAGGCCCCCTGCTTTCCAGCTCTGATATTGGGAGGCACGTGCAATTTCTCCAAGTCTCTCCATCAAGGTCCCTGCACAAGTCGGAATCTCCGTGTCACAGTTTCCTTCTCCGTTAAGCACAGGCCTGTCTGTTTTATGGACAGGACCAAATAAGGCCAAGGAAATGAAAGTGTGAAGGGCCCTCTTCACCCACAATTCCTGGGCCCGTTCTGAAGCGAAGGGTTTAGGTCAGAGCGGACCTAAAAGAGCAGCTCCTTTACAGAGATTCGGGGGAGAAGGGCCTGGGGGAGGGAGAAGGAACCTTATTTTTGGCTGGCGAGAATATTTTAGGTGTCTTAGGAGAGCTGGGTGGTACAGATTTAGCAAATAAAAGGAAAGGATACCCAATTTAATTTGGATTTCAGATAAACAAAGAATAATTTGTAAAGTATAAATATGTCCCATGTAATATTTAGAACATTCTTGTACTAAAAAAAAAAAATTATTCTTTGTTTATCTGAAATTCAAAATGAATTGGACATCCTGTACTGTATCTGGCAACCCTATATAGGACCCCCTGTGTGGTCCAGAATGCTGCAGGGAGGTCTTTGGGATGTTTAGACAGGATTAGGGAGAAGGGGGAGGGGGTCATCTTCCTGGATCTGTCTGATTCCCAAGAGTTTCTCTGGAGCACTGTTTCCAGACTCTTCTAGAGAAGACCTGCATCCTGGAGGTGGCTCTCCATCCATGCACAGGAGATGCTCCAAGTCCCCAGAGTGGCCCAGACCAGACATTCAGGCCCAGTGCTTTTTTAAGCCTCCTCAGGTGGGGCCACCTCCTCAAAGGGTGCAGGTACGTAGGGAGAAGTCTGCACAGTCTGCACAGTCTGCCTGGCAGTCCAGATGGACCAAGGAAGGAACCTGGCTGTGGAGCCGACTTTCTTCCTAACAGTGGGGTGTCTCGCCCTCTGCTGGCAGATGCAGGTACCACAGGGTTTCTCATTCAGGGATTGTGTCGGGAGGGATGGCCAGATAAACCTCCTTTACCAACCACCTTCAACCTGTCTTTGGAGAATGTGAAGTGTGGCTTTCCTGCGAAGAAAAAAATTACCCAATTTCTTTTGCTCTAGCCAAGAAGGAACTCAGAGAAAACAAAATATAAACAATTCACTAATTTTGTCTCCCAGGAGTGAACTGAGAAACTTCTAGAAAGAGAAAAGTACACAACAGTCAATGAGGCAGTGTCTCTTCAAGTCATTAACAGTGGTGGGAGCCTCAGGATGGGATGACCACGCTGAAGGGCCTCTTAGCCCCTCTTGACCCTGCTCACAGAGGCAGGATGCCATTATCTCGTTTATGGCAACAGGAACTCAGTTCTGAAGCCACTGGCTTGCGTAGTTCACCATTTGCTGTCCCCTTCCTTGACGTGGATAATTAGATGCTTCCTGTGATCTCCTTCTGTTTTAGCTCAAGACAACTCCAGGTAACCAGCAATCTCAGGACAAGACTCTCTGTACTCTACTCAAAAGGCCAGTAACGCCATTTCTGCAGGTTCCAGCCCACGGAGTGTGATGAAAGGGGTCTGTCACCTCCAGCCAAGGAACAGCTTCACTTCACGTACTGAGTACAGGAAGTAGCAGACACTTTTTCATCATCCAGGTATTTATAGTCCGAATGGGAAAATGACATAATTATGAGTTAATACAGCTGCAGGGATTTATTCCATACCAGCAGGTCAGACCCATGTTTTGTGGGGACCTCAACAATTTGGGAACTTCTTAAAGAAAAATAATACAAAATTGTGAATGCATAACTAGGTTGAAAAGTGAATATTTATTGGAATGAGTAAATGAATTGCAACAAATTGCATATTTTAATAGACTTTATGTTTTAGTGCAGTTTAGATTCACAGCAAAATAGAGGTACAGAGATTCCCATACACATACTGCTGCAACACGGGCACTGCCCCCCACTGTCAACATCCCCCCAGAGGGGTACATTTGTTACAATCTACGAACCTTCCTTGACGTATCATCATTACCCGAAGTCATAGCTTACATTAGGGCCACTCTTGGCCTTGTACGTTCTGTGGGTTTGGACAAATGTATAATGAATGACATGTAGCCACCATTATAGTCTCATACAAAACAGTTTCCCTGCCCTAAAAATCCTGTGTTCCACTTCTTCACTCCTCTCTCTTCTCAATCTTAGCAACCAATGATCTTTTGATTTTCTCCATAGTTTTGCCCAAATAACATTTTTAAAAAGATGAGAAACTCCATAAATATCATGAAACCAGTAAAATCACTCAGTCAAACTCTGGCTCTGTATATTTCAAATCTCGTGTCTCCGCATGGTATATACTACCAGTGCCCTAAGACATGTTCCCACCGAGGCATGTTTCTGGCCTTGAACTTATTTCTCACGGCACCAATGGGCCCTCGGGGTGGCCTGGAAGCCATTTCTACACCGGGGCCATGAGTGATGTTTAACTACACAGAAGTGACTGAAGTATGTATACATATTGCAAGTATGATGGAGGGGGGGTCAGAGTGGAAACAACATTCTTAACCAATTTGTCATTAAAATATCTTACTTTTGCAGATTTCACAAAAACGTCTACTGTTTGAATACATTGTTAGGGCATTTTGGCCAATGATGAGGGGCCCTGAGGCTTAACTGTCATTGGCTTCATGGTAAACCTCCCCTGCATATAGACCAAGGCCTAATCTGAACACTAATAAAGTTAACATTATCCACAAAAATGTGGCCAAATATTCAGAGAATAACACTATGGATGTCTGGTTATTGTTTGTGTTCCCAGGGTCTTGGGAGCATTTCCCCAAGAACCACAGCCCGTAAGAGTGATTTTGGTTTTTGTCTGTGTTTTACAGAAACCAAGCTTTGACCTATAAGCCCAATAAATAATCAGATGCTCTTTATTTACTCTTTATAAGATCTAGCTTTATCCTGAACTCTCAGCAACGTTCAATTTAACCTGCTAATGTTCAAATTATACTGTCCCAACCTTACCCTGGGCCCCACCCAAGGGACATTAACATGGAAGGGAATGCTGAGTGAACAAGAATAATAGAGGGAAGGCTTCTTGGGGAAGTAACCAGATCAGCTTCAATATGTACACGAGGTTCAAAGTCAGTGGAACAGAACAGAGGAAATGTAACACAATGGGTGCAGGTCAGTGTAAGGATTTCTTGAGCAGGACTGCCACAAGGGGACTGAGTTACCGAGTAAGACAGGGGAGCGCTCGTGAACTTATGACCTTCTCATCTATTGGGATGGTTTGGACATGTTGTGGAGGAGACAAGAGACCGGGTTCGATGACCACTCCTAGGACATCCAAATTCTTTCTCTTAGGTTCATGCTTGGAGTTTAGGTAAACAGCGCCCTCTACTGCTAAAGAGTTCCCATGACAGCTCTCAGGGCGCTTTCCCCTGGGAAATCCTAAAGAGGCGTGAAACAAGGTAAAAATGATAGGACACCAACAGTCTTCAACCAAAACAGAGGCTTCTATATCAGATTTAAAGATAACAAGGAGGCCTTGCCCCAAGGAATCTAGGCTATTTTTCCTTCTACAACTGCATCCCAAGAACTGCAAGGGTCCTAAGAGTTCACGTTGGCAGGGATTTGACCCACCAGGTACTGGGCTGGGGAGGCCTGTGCCTCCAGGAGCTCCCAGCCAAGCTCTAAACACCCGATTTTCTGGTGAACCAAGTCTCTGCTCAGAAGGAGGCAGCTCTCCTTGGAGATCTCAGACTCTTCCCACCGCTCTCCATTTGATTTCTTCTCTAAGCTCCTTGGCAGCTGACGGGTGGGGAGAGCCTGATAAAATTTAAAATGAGCCCATGATATTTAACCAGGTGCCCAGCGGGGTCCCTGAAAATGCCCATGGGCATGGAAACCACCTCAGAAGATAGAAAATAATAGTGACAGACAGAAACAGAGCTGAAGGCCTCCCCTTTGATCCTCAGTTTCCTCCAGAAGGGTCTTGGTGCCTGGGTTCAATGCTGCTTTGAACATTTTGTTCTGTTTGGCCTTGGTATGGAAACACAAACGCCAACTTCCTTCTGAATGCAAGGCAACCCCATGAAAACCAGGAGGAAGCTCTCCCAGGACAGGGTCCTGCTTGTCCCCCACCTCCACCTGTAGTAGGTCAGATCTACATCTGGGGATTCTTGGCACCCTAATCTGTCCTGAGTTTCAGGTGGAAAACATGGAAAGTGAAAAGCCGGGCTTGATATCTTTTGCGCACTTGCACGCGCACACCCCCCCCCACGCACACACTCCCCCCCACCACTGTAAATACAGGATTCAGCCTATAAAAGAAACAATAAGAGCAGGATTCAATGAGGCTCCCCCGGCAAATGGAGTGTTTAGGGTTTTCTTGGGATTCTATTGTGTAGACTGGAGTTTCTTAACACAGTAAGACAGCAAGTGGCTTCCTGTTATGGAAACAGCCAAACCCTGACATTCAGAAAGTCAATCTATACAGCAACTGGATAAACAACCACGATAAAGATCAGCCATAATGGGCACAATAGGCGAAATGGGACTGCTTGGAGAAAAGGGGCTGGCACAGGCCCAAGCAGTGCAGATGAATACAAGCCATCTCCTGAGTAACAATCCCCATTCATTGTGGCCGGGCTTGTGCACACCACCCCGTCCACCGCGCCGGGAGTGTGCGGGTGCAGAGCCTAGTTCTATTTATAGGCGGCTCGCCTGGAGCCCTGTGTCTGGCTCCCTGGGTGACCTTCTAAAGACCTGGGGCATTGTGCCGGGACAGGTGTCCCCTGTCTTTGTCAGCACTCAGACTGGAGTCACACTCCAGGCCCTGTCACTCGTGGGGGAAGAGCTCATCGCAGCCAGTTTTTTAATCTGGGTCTTAGTTTCCCCATCTCTATGGGGCCATCCTAATAATATGTTGGGACCGCTCTGCTGTTTCCTCGGAGTGCCTTTGGGTTACAGAGGAAGGACAGCAGAGCTGGCTTTGTTTTATGAAGTGTCTGAGCACTGGGCTCAGCCCTTTGGCAGCTGTAGGCCTGGGTGCAGTGAGACCTATCTCTGACCCCCCAAACCACTCACCACTCAGGATCACCGAGGGGATCCTGGTCCCCCATCAGCCCTCACTCAGCATTCAGCTGGTTACCTGACATGGAATCATCAAACTCACACAGAGAAGGACCCAGTCCCTCTAACTAGGTGGGCTGGGTGGTCACCCATGTGATCAGACCTGGAGGATCCTGGAAGATATTGCCAACCCCCAACCTGTCACTCACCATCCAACTTCTACCCGAAAGGAAGTGTCCACCCTTTCACTCATTTCTTCGCGTTAAACTAAAAGTTATTGTGCATTGTGAGTGGGAACAGTGTCAGGAGAGTCCCTGTTGGCATGGACATAGCTTGGGAGGGAGATCTGAGACCCCATGGCTTTCTCCTGGCCTAAATATTTTTATCTAGGAAGAGAGAGCAGGTCAGACAAAGCCTGGGAAGCTGGAGGGTGGCCACTGCCAGGGCCTGGGTAGGACATTCCAGTGTCAAGAGAGTCTTCAGGTCAAGAAAATGATGGGGACACTTAGAATTAGTCAGTGGGACAGAGGGGAGGATACATACTAACCAATAGTTTTTTTCTTGTCTATAGCATTAAATTCTGGGGCCTAAGAGCAAAAGGGTTGCAAAACATTTAGAGTTTTCAAAGGGTCGGCGTTTACCTTTTAGCGCTAGTATTTCAGAACCAGGACAGGTGTCTCCCGGTTTTGCCAACACTCAGCCTGGTGCCACACTCCAGGTCCTGTCACTTAGGAGGACCTTTGAGATCATTCCAGGCCAAAAACAGAGGCTTGGAGGGAGGGTGCGACCCCCAAAGTTGCAGAGAATATGACCTTGGAGCTGGAGCGAGAAGCCCTGTTTTCTGAATCTATTCTTTTTCCTCCCCTTAGAGACTGTGATGATGGCAGATGCCCTGTGAGCAACTGGGTTTTTCAACCCCAGAGAGGGGCCTGAGCAAGGGTCCTGTGTTCAGGATTCTCCCAGTCCCCTGGCATTTCCTGCCTCTATGTGGGAAGGAGGAGAGCCTGGATCCCTGGATGCTTCCTCCAATTCCTGCCCAGGAACAAGACCTGACCTGGGCAAGGAGAAACTGGGGACTTGCGGCTGCACTTCAGTCCTGGCAGCTCCACTTTCCCTGCACCCAGGGGGTGCTGGAGAGACAATGGTGAGGGCCAATGGATAACGACCACGAGCAAAAAGAGAGTCTTCAGGTCAAGAAAATCAGCCCTAGAACTCAGAAAGCATGGCATTTGCCATTTCTACAGCACTTTACAGTATATAAAGCTCTTTCATGTCCATAGCCTGTTCCACCTTGACAGCTTCCCTACGGTCCTAGTATCCCATTCTCCCACTTTACAAATGCAAAGAGCTAATGACCACGGGGCTAAGGAACTTTCGTAAATCTGTGTGCTGTAGTCAAGGTTCCATCAGGCCCTTAGGCTCCCAGCCCAGTGTTCATTTCACTAAATCACCCCAAACCCGAATCCACAAATCCACAAGTCCTCCACTTCAACACTACATAGTGTCCACCGACGCTAAAGTAAGTGTTTATTTCCACCCCAACTATTTATTTCCACCTGCTCACTCCTCATAACCATTCTTTGCCCTTTCCAGGGACTTTGTCTGCTTTCTCTGCTTCCCTTGGCCTTGGCACATGGTAGGAATATGATGAGAAAAAGATTCCAGGCAGCCAAGCTCATGTCCAAGCTGCACATAACTGTAGAGGGGTGTGGACAGACATGAGACAACCGGGTACCTGACTCACTCTGCCAAGAATGGATCCCCATCGAAGGTGCTACAGGTGGGATCTCCATCTTCCCAGGAACCAAAGCATGACCTGCGGTATCATGAGATCACTCCTGACACAGGCCGAGAGGCTCAGTGCAGGTGGCTTCCCTACAGAGAAGTCCTACCTGCTGGCAGTCAAGGCTTCCGTGACCTGGCTCCCCCATGACTTCTGTCCCTCTGTCCCTCTCCCCCAGCTCCTGCAGGCCTCCTCCTCTCCACGTCTCCAGATCTGACTCCTCCCTCCAGGTTCAAGTCACAGGATGGCTCCTTTGTGAAATCTTTCCTTATGACCCTGTTTGGCAAATAAGGAAATGGAAGATCAATGGGATTAAGTAATTTGCCAGAGGTTACACATCTAGTGAGTGGTAAAATACAGATTCAAACCAGGTCTGTCAAGCTCCAAAATCAAGATTTTTCCTACTAAATCCTACCTCCCTGTGAGGAGCACAGGGAATGATGTGCTTAGTGCAGTAGCAAGTATGAGTTGCCAAAGCTCTGAGAGTCTCCCTCCCCCACCTGTGAGAGGAGGCAGCACAGGATGTGGGCAGGGCCATGCCCACACTGGGTGCCCGGGTGGTCCCTTTCCATAGAGACCACAGTATCCTCCTACTGTCTTTATTGATGACAGTAACTGCCATTTACTGAGCCCCAACTATGTATGGAGAACTCTGCTAACTTCAGATGCATCACCCCATTTAATAATTGCCCCCCACGTCACACCTCAGGCATTATTATTTCCATTTTCCGAAGAAGACTGTGCTGAGAAAGACCCAAGCTAGGACTTTCTCCCACCAAGTCTCCCAACAGCCATGTGAGCTATGGATGGTTATTTCTACATCACAGTTGGCAAAACTGGGACTCAAAGGATTTCAGCCTCTGGCCATTGAACATGGTGGAGCTAGGTGAGGGCCCAGGCCTGATCGTTGCCCCCACGAGGCCCCTCTGCCTTGGCTGATGGAGGACAGAGGTGGAGACCCTCTAGTCGGGAGACCTGCACCGGTGACTGCAGCCTTTGTGTGATCTGAGTGGGTTTCCACTGTTTAACTGAGTAGAGGAAAACAGGAGGAGGTGGGAAGTGCACAGTGCCCATTCACAAGAGAACAGAGAGTATAGGGGAGGTCCCAGGAGGAGCAGGCTGAGATGTGTCCACGTAGGCCCAGGGACCCAGGTTCTGGTGCTCAGGATATAGAGTAGTCTGGAGGGAGAGAGCCTGGGGGAGAAGGGGACAGCCCCTCAGCTAGGAACCTTCAGTATGTTCTCTTCCCAGGCTTGGCAGGTAAAAGTCAGGGGCCCTGGTTGGACCCCAGCAACCAATCTCCAGCCTCTACTCCCTGGAAAGAGACAACCTGGAGAAAGGAAGTCTCCCCTCTGCACCTCTCTTAAAGCAGGTGTTAGCTCTGCCTTGGGTCTGCAGAAAAGTGGGAACTTTGTTGTCAAAGGAAACAGGCTCAGGATGGGGCCAGCCGAGGACCTCCTGCAGAAGGAACCTACTAGGCAGGCGGGCACCAATAAAGGGAGCAGAAGATTCAGTTCAGTTCCACGCAGGTACTGAATGGGGATGAGAGACACAGATCCTGCCCTCAAGTGCCAACTCTCAGGGAGGGCCTGGGAGCCAACCACAGCTGGGCCCAGGTAAATAAGATCTATCCAGTACTCCATATATGTGTGCAGATCTCAACAAATATTTATTGAACTGGACTCCAAAATAGAGGAGAAAACAAGATGGTAAACCCCTAACTGAAATTCGAGACAACTGTGGTATATGCTAAGCCACAAGGGTAGTGCAACCTCCTTTACTCTTTTGGGCTCAGGAGAGCTAAGCAAACTTCAGGAGGAGAAGGCATCTGACTTGAGCTTGTCACTGCTTTCAAGGACAATGAAGTAAGTCTCATGATGCGTGAGACGGTCAATCAACTAGGGTTCCCAAGACCTGGGATGGGGTCTTGCCTCTGTTATTAGCTGTGTGTCATGGGCAAATAACTTGACCTCTCTGAGCCTCCATGTCCTTTACTGGGGGATAATGATGACAAGGGTTTATTTCTTCATTCACCAAACCGTCCACTGAGTGCCTACCAGTGCCCTTCCAGGCCTGGAGACACAGTAGCGGGCGTAACAAACAAGAACCTGCTCCCCTGGTGCTTTCTTCCTAGTGAGAAGCAGCAGAAAGTGAAACAGAGAAGGTATAATAAACAAGAGCCTTTCAGGGGCTGATGACTTGGTAACTGTTACGAAGGCATGAAAGCAGCAATCTTGCCAGCGGTCCTCCTTCCAAGGGGATTCCATGACTGAATTCTCAGCCCTGGGATGGCTGATTTGTTGCTGGGTTAGCCACCTCGAAGCCCTGGCAGCACCTGTAGGCCAAGTCGGACACCCAGGTGCAAAGCTGCATCCGCATGAACCTGTGGTGACCTCAACCCACCTGTCCTCCCGCCTCCCATCCTCCCCTTCCAAAAAGCATGCAGATCAGAAAGAAATTCACAGCCAACAGCCTCCCCAATGCATGGTAAGTTCTAGCTCGGCTAAGGGGAGCATGGGAGAGGTGGCGGGCGGGGCGGGGCCATCCTGGTTTGTGCCTGTGGAGCTTTCTGGAAAGTGAGAGTCTGAGCTCAGTTTGGAAATTGCAAAACTGCAAATGATGCGGTTTGACAGTAGAAAGGGCGTGGGAGACAGTGCCCTAGGGAAGGAGAGAGAGCTGGAGCCAGCAGGGATAGGAGGGGGTGGCGAAGGCCGGGTGTGGCTTTGGCTTTGCTGCTCCAATCCAGGCTTGACCTGAATGGAAGTGGCTAAGCACAGATGGGAAAGACCTTCTCCACTCAAAGCAGCACCTGCTTTCTGCTCTCAGTTTTTTTCTTCTTCGAAACGAGGGGATGGCTTCTTAGCAGCCTCCACTGACTGGGCTTCTAGAAGGTGTAAGTGGGCCCCAAAGGGCACTGGAGCTATTGTAGAATCATTCAATAATAAAACTGGAAGAAATACAGAGTATCCAATTTAATTCCTTCATTTTACAGGTGAGGAAACTGAGGCTCAGAGGGGAACGTGTTCCTCCAGGACCGCACAGCTAGTAGGTAGCTGCCTCATAATCTGACAGATGTCTGCCCTCCGGCTTGGCACCCTCATTCCCGCCACACTGCCTGTCTGCTCTGCATCTGGCAGTCCTGCATCCAGCTCCTGTGTGCAGACTGGCGCGTAGAGAGGGGAGGGTGTTATCGCCTTGTTTCTGGCCCAGCACAGGCCCTGGGTCAGCAAGCTTCTCAGAGAGCTGGAGGGAGACCAGGGTTCCCATGTTGTAAGAAACACTGATGTCATCGAGTCCTGGGGGTGTTCGGAGCCCAGCAGATTTCCTCAGTGTGGACAACATTCTGCCCAAGCAGCATCTCCTGAGTGGTGCCCTGTGGTAGACAGTCCTTTGCAGACCTGACTTTCTTGGTTGAGGAAGCAAAAGACTGTCTTTGTCACTCACTCGTTATGAGACCTCCAACACACACGTGACCCACATGCCTCCGTGAGTCTCCATGCTCTTACCTGTACAATAATACGCGCCCTTCTTACATAGTGCAGTTGTTAGACCCAAAGTGAAATATCTGGTACGAAAAATATATGGCTCTGTATGTGCTCTGAAGCTGTTTATCTGTGTGGCATCAACATCACCATTTTCATCATCATCCTTGTTGCCTGGAGGAAGCGAAGTTGTACGTTATCTTGGGTGTTGTGATGTGTAACTCTAATTGCTAATTACCAAAGGCCTTAGGTGACTAATAAAGATGGCAATCAGACACCTGGACTGTCCATAGTCAGAACTTGCTCTCCAAACATTGGCAACCAGCTGGCTGCTACCCTCCCAGTGGGTTCTTAGTACATGTTTATTGCCTGGCTCACCGACCTGTCCTGTGGAAGGAACCAAGAGAGGCTAGAAGGGGTAGGACTTAAGGTTTCCAGTCAGAAAGTTTTCTGCTTGCTGTAGTGATGATACCAGAATGGAGAGATCTCCACTAATACATTCTAGTGACCATGGGGTCAGCTGTCCATGGATTCCAGGTAGTGTCCTTCTGGGTTGGGCAGTCATGACAAGCTTTCTGGAGGAGGTGGACCTTTCTACTTGTGACAAGGGAGGAGTGACTGATTCCCCGGGCAGGGGTTGGGGACATGGTTGGTCCAAGATTTCTTGTCCACCCAGGTGGGGTGTGTTGTAAAACCACCTGCTGCGCAGAAAGCCAAGTCATTTATGATACATTTTCTGCCCCAAGAGAATAAGTCCCTCCCACCAACCCACCTATTTCAAAATTAAAATGGTTAAAACACAGCCTTGCCATTTCAGTGGCTTCCTCAGCATCTGGTGACAGGAAGGCTGCCTTGGTGAGGTCCTCACCTGGCAGCAGGCAGATGTGTGCTCTGTGGACTCCTGTCCCCACAGTTCCCTTTCTTACACCAGGCCAACCTCGCTCATATGTGCTCTTCCCTGTTTTTCATGGGCATTTGAGATCAGAGCCTCTCTTTCCCTCTTGGTTAGAAGCATTCCTGTCTTACAATCCCATGCCAGATCACAGAAAATAGCCCTGAATGGGCAGCAAGTTCCAACCATCCCTTTTGGGAGCTAAGGGGCAGGCTGGGTGAGGGAGTGACATGTTCAAGGTCACTGGGCGGTTAGTGTCAGACTCCAGGGGAGGCCTTTGGGCACCTGCCTCCAGCTGTCCTGCCGTGTGCCTGCTTCTCAGCCTCCTTCACAGATGGCGTCCTTTTCAGCTTCTAACCCAATCCTCCCTACTGCTGGGGACCTCATGGTTCCTGGCCTGAGTCCCTACCCATGTCTCTGTCACCCATAGCTCACGACCACCTGTCTCCGTGAACACCTGGGTACCCTCTCATGAGCCTCTCTTATCAAACTGGGTGGGGCCTGTAATCTGGTGACCCCTCTTCCCTCCCACCCTTTGCCCTTCCACAGAGCTGGGGTCCCAGGGGTGAGAGAGTGTCCATCACCGAGATCCAGGGCTCTAGGCCCAAGTGGCCTCTAGTGGAGGCAGGGAGGTCAGGGGAATGGAGCAAGGAGCCGGGGTCAGGGCCCGGGAAGGTTTGGCACCCGTGGCCATCCCCGAGCCTGAATGAATAGAAGTCCCGGCGGAAACACCTGGTGGTAACGGAAATCCAGGACAACTTTTATTATCCCTGTTCACAGGTCCATTCAGGCTACATTGGGGGCTTCCTATTTCCTCTGCCGGCACTTCACACTCATTCATAACAAGAAAAGCCATTGTGCTCCTAGTTATGGGCTGAGGATCCCCACGGGGCGGGCATTAAATGCACTGGCCCGGAGGCTTATTTTTAAAATTGTATTCCCTGCTGAGCTGTGGGTTCTTATTTATTTCCTCCTCCCACAAAGAAGACTTTAGTAAAGGGTAGTTTTCTCCCAAGTGCAAAGGTGACAAATAGCTGTGAGATCCATTTCTGAGTCCCTTCTGCAGGGAGTCCCCCTAAGGGGAAAGGGAGCTGTCCTCAGTCCAGTCCTGGATTCTGGTCCTGGCTTTGCCCACACATTTGCTGGTTGACATTGGGCAAGGGATTCCACCCAATGGTCCAGGTCCCAGCACTCAAATGAAGGAGTGAGCCCGATATTTAGGGTTTCTTTTAGCTCCCAAGTGTCATGAATACAAATGGCGCACACTGGAGAGTGGAATCCTCCTCCTGGATGTGGCCCATGGAGAGGAGTCCCTGTTGAGAGAGGGCAAGACCAGGTCTACCCATGTGGTTGTTCATCTTCAGGCCGAGCCAACCAGAGCTCCAGATATCAAAGGTTCCATAGTGGCCATTGGCCAGTGTCCCTCGATGATAGTAGGCTGTCAGAGGAGGAGGGTGGCCGTGAGCTCAGGCTCCATTTTTAAGTCAGGTCCTCAGCACACAGGTATCCAGCTTTGATAGCCACTCACAGAGTGGTGGTTCAACTCTGCCAAGGATCAGCAACAAGGTTGGTGCCTGGAGCTGCTGAGACTTCTGTCCATGTCTCTAGATTCTTCTCCCTGAAAGAGAAACTCAACTTCCTGGGTTACCAATATACCGAGTCATGACTAGAATCTTCCACCTGGTCGAGACTCGGTGTATTGGTAACAATCCTCATGATTGTTTCCCAAAAGCTGGACAGCCAGGCAGCTCATAAAACTCATCTGCAGATACCTGTACTCAACAGAGCCACCCTCACAGAGAAGGTATCTGTCTGCTTGCTTTTTTTTTTTTTTTGTCTGCTTGCTTTTAATATTACCTGTTGGAGGAAAAATTATTCGGTAAGGAATAATTCATGGCAAGGAAGGCTTCAGGAGTATCATAATAGAAGTCAAGACTATCGAGATAGGGGAGAGAGGTGGAGCTCAACTCCAAATGCAACAAGGACAAGCATGGTTAGAGGATGAATATTAGGAAGAGCACATGTCAAGGGTATGGGGATTCTTGCTAGATGACCTAAGAGGGTACTCGTGGAAGGCAGGCCCAGGGTGAACAGGTATCACCTGGAGGAGGGTGGGGGATGAGGCGTTGGATCAGATACCAAGGGTAATCAGATACAGAGGGTAGAGGATTCTCTCTAAACTGACTTAGTGGAACTAAAACTTTCTAAAACTGAACTCTGGAAGGATGGACACAGAAGCGCAACAATGAGGCTTAGTTGAAAAGAGGGCTCAGAGGAGCCTGCCTAAAAGTTTGGTCAAAGAGACAGTCTTTGTCATACCTGGGAAATGGGTTTGCCAAGGGAAAAATAACAGCTTTCTCTTCCAGCTCTCAATGGCCTGCCACCCCGGCATGCCATTGATGGGTTCTACTTTCCTATCTTCTCCTGGAGGGAGGTGCTGCCTCAGGTGGCAGCTGGTTGCTTGCAGCTGGGGCGGGGGGACAATTGTGGGTGGACATGGTTGGTCCACTATGGAGGACCAGGAGAGTGTTGGGGCTGTTCTTCACCTTGTGCCAGGCCTTGCTGCCTGTCCACATAGGGGCTCGGTAAGTAATGAATGAATGCCTGAGTGACTTCATTAGGGGAGGACATTGGAAGTAGAGGGAGGGGAGAAGCAGGGCAGTGGGCCAGTCACAGCCTCTGAGCTGCTGTTTGGCAGAGCCCTGGCAGGTGCAGCTCTGTGTGGTTGGGGACCATTGGCCCACCATGGATTCTCAGAAGGGTCCATGTTACCCTGTCTTTGCCTTCTTAGTTCTGATCTGGGATTTTGCTAGTTTGGGGCCATGGGAAGTGGAAAGTGAGAAAGAAAATATGCTGATCACCCCAGCTTTGTCTTAGTCCAAGGCTTTGGAGGGTTGATAAGAGGCAGCTTTGAGGAAAAAAGAGCTGAGCAGAGATTTCTACAGACAGGCAAAGGGTAGGTGGAGACAACATGCTCCTGAGCATGTCTCTGCTCTGTGCTCCATCACCCTGGCCAGACATGTCCCATCTTTGAAGGAGCAGGAGGAGAAGAGGGGTTGCCACACATACAATGAACTCTACTTCATGTTTTCTATCCCTCATCCTATCAACCACCACAAAATTTCTCCAGCTGGTATTAATAACCCCATTTTCCATCTCAGGAAACTGGGGTTTTGCTAAGCGACTGAGCCAGGATCTCAGCCCTGGTCCCTCTAGCTCCCAAGCCCAAGGCCAGCATCCCCAGCCAAGCTGCAATGGGATGATTTTCACTCCATTTTCAGTGCCATTGTGAGAATAACACAAAGGAACTCATGGGAGTGTGACTTTGAGTCTCAGAGCAGCGTGCTATATGTAAGGGCTTCTCACGATCCCTCAGGATGATCCTGGGCAAAAGGACACCCCCTTTCTCAGATCCAGATGGTCTCCATCACTATAAAGCAAGGGCTCCTGAAGAAGAGCAAACACCAACTATGAACCAGAAGGAAGGTCTCGAAGAAGGGTGGGCTGTGAAGAGAAGTGGGTGCCCCCACCTGTTCCTGGGTGAAACTGGGGGCTTGGTGTGCTGTGACCACTCACTGGCAAAGAACCCTGAGGCCTGAATTGCAGCCTCCCTGCTCTGGCTGGGTGCAAGTTCTTTCCTCACCTCATCCAGGCCACTGGGCCACTTACAGTGCATGAGGGCACACACACACATGCACACACACATGCATGCACACACACACAAACATGCACAGATGTATGCATACATATGCACACACACACATAAATGTGCACAAGCATGCACCTATATACACATAAACATGCACTGCACACATATGCACACACAAACATACATATATGCTGGAACACATGCAAACATACAGGCATATACATGCACACAGGCATAAACGTGCATGTGCATGTATTCACACATGCACACACTTGGCAAGGGAGTTTGGGGGTGGATGCTGGCTTGCCTTCAGGGGTCCTGACACTCTTAGGAAGGCTTTTGCTTGCCCTGCTCTTTGTGTGGCCTCTGTGAGTCAAGATTAGCAACCCTTCTGGGTATCATTAATCCCTAAGTGTCCCAACCCCATACCTCCTTTTCACCCCCAATTAATCCACCTCTCTCCATGTACTGTCCACCTCCCACAACAATCCAGCCTCCATTCAGCCCATTTCTATCACTGTCACAAATATCATTATCCTTGTACCAGGCCTGACTGAGACCTTAACCAAAAGTCCATGGATGGCCATGGGCGGGCTTTAGGCCACCCCAAGTGTGACTGGGTTATCACTGAGGAGCTGGCTGAGGTGGCAGGACATGCTTCTCCAGGGAAGTTCCAGGACTCTTCAGACGTCAGCTCGCATCCTATGTTTAATTTCAGACCCACTGCTCTTTCTATTTATTGCTCTATGTCTTTGGCCACTGGACTATTCACAGAGTCAGTGAACTCCTGGAGATGATCTTAGAGAAAGAGTACCCCAAACCCTCCTGTTCTGAGCTGAATTATGTTCCCCTCAATTCATATGCTGGAGCCCTAACACCCCATAATATTTGGAGATAAGGCCTTTCAAGAGGTCATCAAGTTAAAATGAGGTCATGCGTGTGGGCCTTAATCCAATTTGACTGGTGTCCTTATAAGGAGAGGAGATTAGGACACAGACACACACAGAGGGAAGACCAGGTGAGGGCGAAGACGGCCATCTACACGCCAGTGAGCAAGGTCTCAGAAGAAACCAACTCTAATGATACCTTCACCCTGGACTTCTAGGCTCCTGAACTCTGAGAAAATAAATATCTGTTGTTTAAGCTCCCCAGTCTGTGGTACTTTGTGTGACAGCCCAAGCCAATTAATACACCCCCAATGCATGGACAACTCAGTTCACCCTATGAGAAAACAGGGCTGGGGGGAGGGCTCAGTGCCGTGCTGGGTGATATGGACACCTGTCTCACAATGCATCCATCTGGGGGGGCAAGTGATGCATTTCAAAGGGAAGTGTGATTGCTGCAAGGTGTCGAGGCAAGGACCCATCAGTGAAGATTCCTTGGGGGCAGGTAAGCTGTAACAAAGTTAGACAGGGAGCCTCCCGGAGGCATGGAGTATGGAGGGTCTGGGGAGTGTGGGGGATGCCAAACTAGGAAAGGGAGGCAGTTCCAGAGAGGGGAACAAGCTGGCTGGTAATCCCAGGCAGCGCCTGAGCCAGGGGTGTAAGGAGAGAAAGTGTGAGGGACCAGGTCAGGAAGAAATGGACCTAGATGTGCAGAGTGTTGGGAAGGAAGAGCAAGCAGAGTAGGAGGCTGAAGCCACAGAGTTCTGGAAGCTTTAGATCTCAGAATGGAAGGAGCCTTAAGCTCCTTCTCGACTGCCTTTTGTTTGCAGGTTGGCACCCTGGTGGGGGTGCCCAGCCTGTGTCTGAACACACAGGTGGGAGAGCACTGCCCAGGAGCCTTGGGTTCTGGTCCTGGTCTGCCCTGGGCTCCCTATGTGGCCCTGAGCTGGTTATAAGGTAAGCCACGGCTTCCTGGCCTTGTGTTGTCTGGTCCCAGTGGTACTTGGGCCACTTCTGGCTCACCCACACCCCGGTTCCACTTCTAGTGATGGGTTCACTGCTTTCCCAGGGCTGTACATCCCACCCCCAGCATTGGGAAGCATCCTTTATTGAAGTGAACTAGGCCTCTAGTACCTTCCACCCTGGTCCAAGTTCTTCTCTTTAAGTCACTCAGAGTAAAAACCTCTGCTCCGTGACAGGCCCTTATAGGACAGAGACTCCCCAGCATAGACCCCTGGTCTTCTTCAGGGGGGACCTCCCAAATCCACTTAACTGCCCTGCTTTCGACAACTCCTCCAGGTCTTTCAACAGCTTGCAGCCCCCTCCCACGCTCCCCTTGGTTCATCAGGGTTCCTTTGAAAACGTGTTTGCTCTCCTGGGCTGCATCCTAAGCTGGTGGGATGACAACCCTTATTCAGGATGCCACAGTCCCTGTCACCCCATCCTCTCGCCCTATAACCTGTCCTCACATCCTAGCACTCAGGCATTTCAATGTCTACATCCATGACCCAAACTGCTTCTCACCCGAGCCCTTCCTGGGACCCTGTGTGTCTGTCCCCAGAAAACGCCTGGCGGTGGAGCCAGGGTCTGGGCCTGCTCTGGTGGCTGGTTGTTAGAGGGGAGCCCTATTCTTGCTCCTTGAAGGGTTAAAAGAGTCAGGAGCCAACAAGGCCAGGATAGGAAGCTGGCTCCAGGAAAGGGGAAGGATATCTTGCTTTTTATCCGGGTGACAATGCTGAAAGTGAGCCAGTTGGGGGAGGGGCTGGAGGCCGAAAAACAACCGCCCCCAAATAAAATTATGAATGGGCTGCCTCCACAACAATGCGTGAAGGTTGTGGGGCGAGGAGGGAGCCTGGGCCTGTTGACAAGCAGCAAGGTCATGGCCCTCCCACCAGAGCCGTAAACAAGGGCTCACAATGCCCTCCTTTCCTCCAAGAGCCGGCTCCTCTCCGGGCCCTGGTCCCATGGGTCCGGGTCGGCCCTGTCCCTCATCCTTGCAGGAGTCTGTCACTGAGAAGCCACCACTGCTTCCTCAGGGAAAACCCGGTCTTTTGTGAGCTCCTACTTCCTCCTCCTGTGGGAACCTCGCTGGGGCCTGTGACATCTGCTTCAAGGCATCCTTCTCAGGGGGCCAAGGTGGGAAAAGAGGAGGGGTGCTGGCTGCAGGGCAGGGGGGCTACAACCTGTCCGGGGCTGGGATTGTCATCACGAGGCCTGGGGAGGGAGAACAATGAGGGGACCCCCGCCCCCCGCGGGGTCGACACTGGTGGGAGTTTCCTCTTCCCACAAGCCTGCTCTTTTGTGTGCGTGTTTATTGGGGGGTCAGGGGAATTCTTTTGTTTGCTTTTGTTTCCCTTTTTTTTTTTTTTTCTTGGTCTGGCCTTTGGCTAGCCCCAGGCTCGGGAGTGCGCAGGGGTGGTGATGCCAGCAGGGGAGGAATGGAGGAGCCAGGAGGGGACGGGGTGGCCATGGGGTTTGAGGAGAGAGTTTGTGAGGGAAAGTTGGGGGCTTTGTGACGTGAAGGGAGTAGGATCCTGGGTCATGATCACCGGATGTGTCTCCTCTGCTGGGTGGCCGTGGCCTTTGAGCTGTGTGTGTGCTTCTTTGGGAGAAGGCCACACCCATGGCAGGTGCCCTTTGTAGCTGAAGGAGGGGAGGGGTGCAGGGTCAAGAGCTCGGTCTAGAGGGGACTCTAGAAGCAGCTGGGTGACTCCGTCACTCTTGCCTTCATGCTGGCCTTGCAAGAAGTGGGCCAGGGGAAGCCCCGCCAACATCCTAACTCAGACGCTGCCCTGGATATGGCAGACTCATCCCAGACACCCGAGGGAGAAGCCCCCGCTCTTGGGAGAGAAACTGCCTTGCCTTTGGCTCTCTCCGAGAGCTCCAGGGTGAGGCTCAGGGTGCTGGAGGCTCAGCTGTATCAGGAGAGCTCCGTTCTCTAGAACCCCTAGTCCCCAAGCGCAGGGCAGGGGTCAGAGGGGCATCCCTGCAAAGCTCATCCTGACTGCCCAGCTCGCTGAATTTAGGTCAGTTTTCTCCCGCTCCCTGAAACCTGTGTACTTGTCAGTGGGCACGCACATTTTCTTGAGCTCATATCTGAGAGGAGCGCAGATAAATAATTGGGGAATGATTCAGAAAAATTTCCCAGGAATTATCCTTAAAAAAATTGGAGAGGAAGACCTCTGCTCCATTAGCTAACGTTCCTGCAGCTTCTAGGAGCACCCCAGTTTGGCTTCCAGAGCAGCAAATCTTAGCCCCCGCTGCTCGGCGGAGCCACATGAGAGTGAAACACAGGGCCGGGCAGCCCTGTGGGAGTTTTACAGCCGAGTCTTACAGAACCGAGCACGCAGAGACCATGCCACCCAGCAATAGCCGGCTGGCGCTCTTATCCCAGGGAATGAAAACCTCAGTTCACATGAAAACCTGTACCTGAATGTTCCTAGGAACTTTATTCGTGACAGCCCTCAACTGGAAACAACTCCGGTGTCCTTTCCTGGGTGAACGATTGAACTCTCCGTGGTCCATCCGTACCCCAGGAGACCACTTAGTGACAAAAGCAAGGAATTATCTGTACGCGCCACTACTTGGAGGATCTCAAGGGAATTATGCCCCGTAAAGGAAGCCAATCTCACAAGGTTACGGACTGCCTGATCCCACTTATATGCCATTCTTGAAACAGTCAAATTATCGAGATGGAGAACAGTTCAGTGGTGGTCACAGGGCAGCAATGGGTGGAGGGGGGTGTGAGCAGCCTGTGGGATGGGACAGTTCTCCATCCGATCGCAGTGCTGGCCACACAAATCTACACGTGGGGTAAAACGGCACAAAACTACACACACACAGTCCACGTAAAACTAGTGAAATCGGAAGTCTGGTGGATGGGCCCGGCGTCAGCGTCTCAGTGTCGATCCTGTGCTGCAGTTACACGTGATATTCTCACTGGGGGAACTGGGGTGAAGGCTACACAGGGCCTCCTGGACATTAGTTTACAACTTCCTGTGATTCTATAATTATTTCAAAATAAAAAGTAAAGACCACATTCAAAAAAGGAACATTCTGGGCTTTATCCTTACCATCCAATCATATTCTTGTCAAGCACACACTCTAGACAAGGTCAAGACCTAATACGAGGAGCCACTGTTCGTTTATTTCATACAGTGACAGTGGGGAAAAAGCGCAAGCCAAGGGTGCCATCTCCCCCGGAGGTCCGTCCCACACGCTGGAAAGGACAGCACAGAGACAAAGGCCCGACGACTGCAACAGGAGATGCGACAGGCCTCAGAGCAGCTCCTCGCAGGCTTCCCCACCTCCGCGTTCTGGACGGTCACAGCTGTCCTGCCAAGACTCAGACTAACTGCGCTCCCACCTTTGCCCGGGCTGGCCTGCTCCGGCCTGCATGCTGTCCCTTTCCAGCCTGCTGACTCTTGCGTCTCAGGAACTGCATTCTCCTCTACCCAGGAATCTAGATTGCTTCCTTGCCCCAGCAACCCCTGACCAGTCCATCAAGTCCCACCAATTTCACCTCTGAACTAGGTCCTGAGCCTATCGACTTCTCTCCAGCCCTTGGAATGTTCTCCTCCCACCTACCCACCCACGTCATCGACCTCTCTCCTGGACCACATCACAACGTCCAACTGATCCACAGGCATCCTCTCTACGCCACTCCCAAACCTGCTTGATATATCCACAGGGGCCTCTTCCAAAATGCACATTTGATCACCTCACCCTCTGCTGAACGCCATGCATGGCTTCCCCTGGCTCATGGCCTCCTTGCTTTTGTCTACTCTGCGCCTGCCCAGCTCTCCAGCCTCGTCTGCACCACGCACAGCCCTGAGTTCTCCCTCCACAGCCACCTGACCCTCTTTCAGACTCCTGGGTTCACCCCGTTTCCTCCTGCTGAGGCCTTTGCACATACTGTTCCCATTGCTTGCGATGTCCTTTCCTTCTTGTTCTTCTCACCCCTTTCTATCTCGGTTTCAATGTCACTTGTACAGGAAGCCCTCCAGGATATCCCTCTCAGGCCAGGCGCTCATCTCGTTTCCATTTTGTCACCAGCAGCACCACATTGATTGCAGCTGCAACTTTCTCATGGATGCCTGTCCCGTGCGTGGTCTACGTAACGCTCCACCAAGTAACGGCGGCTTATTTTTGCACACTAATTCCCCAGCACCTGGCCAAGGGAAGGTTCTCAAGCTGTTAAATGAATAAAAGACAAATCAGAAGCCTTAAGGACCAAGAAAATGGGAAGTGTAGGCAGGAATGAACTTTTAGAGTGAAGGGGTTATAGTTAGAATTTAGAGCCTTCTTTTAAAATAACTGTTGGTTTTTATGCCCAGATGATGCAGCGATATACATGCATTTTTAAAAATGTGTGCATCTCACTTGGAAGATGTGGCGGTCTGGAGGATGGCCACAGAAACAAAGGTCATGAGCAAGGCCAAAGGAGACCCTGAGTCCCTAGGGTGGGACACCACATGCAACTCAAAACCAAAGCCTGGCCGCCTCCATGGAGCTTGCATTTTTCTGGATGGTTCTCAGCAACCTCATGGGGATGGCCCAGAGTGGGAGGTCCACTGCCTGCTACTGTGTGCCCTTGGACAAGTTATTTCAACCCCCATGGGTCTCATTTTCTTAGTCTGTCAAATGGAGATAAATAGCCCAGCCTACTTCCTTGGGTCACGTGTATTTGAAATGAGATTTTACAGCAGACATGGTGTTTAACAGACACAGAAATGTGTTCAATAAATATTCTCATTTAAGGGCTCATCAAAACAGACTCCCAGCCCCCTCTCTCACCATGGAAAAAA
Organism: Miniopterus schreibersii; assembly: GCF_964146895.1. Classification (NCBI taxonomy): domain Eukaryota; kingdom Metazoa; phylum Chordata; class Mammalia; order Chiroptera; family Miniopteridae; genus Miniopterus; species Miniopterus schreibersii. The sequence goes on from NC_138105.1 coordinate 60,765,535, forward strand.
ACAGTAGAGTAGCTAGAGGACTAATTCTCCTTATCAGTGCAACTTGTTTCTTTTCCTAGCAATTGCCTGAATTTTTATGATTAGGCAGGAAAAATGGCCCCTGTAACAGCACTTTGAGGCTATTTCTACCACAAAGCAAGAGGATTATCAAAATGGAGAGGCTTATCTCGATTTTTCCATTCATTTGGACAGAATAAGTCCTTGAAGATTTTCAACTTGAGACTATGCCTAAGAAATGTGTTTTCTGCCTGAAAATGGCTCATGTGGAAGAAAAAGGAAAGCCCAGATATTGCAGATGAAAACATGGGGTCCAAGTGGCCCTTATGTGCAAGCTTCCTGGGCTCAGTTCTTGTAAAGTGGGAAAAAGCTTTGCTTTTTTATTTATTCATTTGAGAGAGCAAGAGAAAGGGTGAGAGGGGTGGTGGTGGAGAGATGTTCCACTCATTTATACACTCATTGGTTGATTCTTGTCTGTGCCTTGACTGGGGGATCAAACCCATGACCTTGGCATATCCGGGCGATGCTCCAACCAGCTGAGCTAAGCAGCCAGGGCCAACTGGCTTTTCAACTCAATGCGCAGTAGATTTGAGTAGGGAAAAGTATCCTGGAGCACCACCCCCTGCCCCCCCAGACATCTCGGCTTCACTATTAACACTTCCATGATTTCACTCTCTCAAAGAAAGGATTTCTCAAAAGTTCCAACTTTAGCGCATCCGTGAGTTAGAAATGGGGTCTCTGGTTTCAGTCAAATGGTCCCTAGCCTTTAAACTACGACGAAGATGAGATGCTTCTCCATAACCAGTAGCTCCCAACACCTTTTCTTCCAGCGCGTGCAGATAATCCCTTCTGCATACTCACCTGAAGGCTGACTGAGGGAACGAGCCCCCTCAGCCTTCGCAATCTCCAGTCATTTTCTGCAGTGCTTTTCAGCACTTGGTCGCTCCCCACTGCTGTTATCCGAACGTGCAATGGTTCTGTTGTTTAACTGTCCCTTTGGGCAGGAACATTTGAAAGCAGAGATTTTACAAAGGTCCTGCTTTTGGAAGTGGTTTGTTGGCTCCCATCAAACAGACCCATGGAGAGAAAAGGGAATCCAGAATGCTTTATATGAGGATAATTTGGGACTTGACCAAGGACAAAGCAACATGCAGTGATTTTGTCTGTCTCCTAAAAGGATAGGTGGGGACTTCTCCCTGGTCACTGAGAGCCTCTGGGACAGTGCAGGGTGAGGAGACACTGTTCCCTCATTCTTGGCTGTTCCCTTCATTCCTTCCCAGTGATTCACTGGTTAGCATTGCCAGGGTTAGGAAGTGAAGCCCCTCTGTGCAGTTCCCGAATCTTGCACAAGTTTACCCAGGCAAAATAAGTCACAGGAAAGCTTGTCCTCAACCCTCTGGGACACATGGCCCTCTCAGTTCACCCCTCCGATGTGGCACTTTTATTACTGCATCCATCAACCTCTGACACTGCCTGGGACTTGGGCTCCCCCACGACATTGAGCTCTCCCCAGACAGTGACGGTGCACTGTCTGTCATTGTGTTTCCCAGCACAGAGAAAGGCACTTAACATGACAAAATGAATGAATAAGAGAATAAATGAATGAATGAGGGAATGACAGCATTTTGAAGCCAAGGGTGTTTTTGCCTCACAAGGTCATTGTCTTGTGACAACGAAGGCAACTGAAGAGGAGTTCAGTGAGAAGTCCAGTGTGCAGGATTGCTTCCGGTGCCTTTTGACCTTCAGCTACGAAGGGTGACCTTTACTGCTTGTTGAGCACAGACTGCTTTTAAAGGATATCCTTCCACTACCCTCCCAGAAGGAAGGGGGGATTGGATGGTGCTCAGAGCCCACCACTTTTTACATGTTCTGAGCATGCTTAGAAGAAGACAATAAGGGAAGGTGGCAGTGGAAGATAATTTCAAAGCAGTCCTAGAGGGGGGCTGGGTCCATTTTGGCTGATGGGGTAGGAAAAAGCCTTGGTGGAACTAGTTGATTTACTGAGAGCCATCTGAATATGAAAGAAGACAGGATAACTGAGCAAACACCCTCCCTTTAAGCCCTCCCTCTACCCTATACAAATGTGTGCAAGCATACGCACATGCACACACTCGCATACACACGTACAAATGCACGCGTATCAGGTCATTTGGAAAGTAGATCAAGTGGTGGACACAGGTATCTAATGGGAAGCTGCTTCTTCAAAAGAGGTAAAAACCCAATACAGTAAAAACCCAAGATAACATAGCCCAGGGTAATAGGAATTTGGATATAACAGAGTTGGCATCAAATATTCTCACAGAGGGTGGGGCAGGCTGGGAGGAGAGGGCCAGGCTGGGTGCAGAGACTGCAATCTGATTCAGGAAACGGGAAAGTAGAAGATGGGTCCTTGTGCCTCAACTTTCTCCAAAAAGGCCAACAAAATGGCGCCAATTAGGGGAGTCCTGGAATCTGCATCTGTCTTGGAAATCTCAGCAAAGGTCCTAGGACCCAGAATCACCTTTGATATTTAAGCCAGAGCAGACAGCTGCCACCAGGTGGCGCCAGGCAAGCACCTGGGCTGGGACAACCATCTCTTCACTTGCAACACCCCAAGCTTGCATTTTAGGGGCTTGGATTTCTCAGCCTTACTTCCGCACCATGGCAGGGTTTTACTACAGCGATTCTCTGTGGAATGATCATGATCCCTTGGGTATCTAAAATGCCTTGTAGTTTGCCAAGTGTGTGTCTTGTTACCAATCCGGGGCGGCAGCCAGCGCGAGGATGGAGGAGTCCAGCGGCTCTCAGAAAGCTCCACCCGGCTGTCAGGCAAGGAGCCTCCTCTGCCTCCCCACGCTTCAGGGCTGTCTCTGCTGTTCCCCTAGCCTCCTGGGCATCTTGGGGCCTATCCACACACTCCGCATTTGGAGGATGACACCTGGTTCCCGCACACCTGGCAGACCTTTTGCCTGAAGTCACTCTGCCACCTGGTGGTGACATCTGAGAATTGTAGCACGGTCCCGGCCAACCTCGCAGAGGCCTTGTTGGCTGGGTCCCCTCAGCTCCAAAGCCCAACCCAGCTAAGCCCTACTCATTCTGCAGAGCTCGGCGCAGCTCTGCTTGGTGAAGGCGCCCGATTCCGTCTACAATGGGTTTTCCCCATGTAGCGACACGGTTCTGTCCTTCGCTTCCTCTAGGTCTGATTTCACAGCGGGGCCCTCACTACCAAGTGCTGTAAAGCAGTCCGTCCCCTCTGCGGCCTTCTCGGGCCCTCTTCCCCTTCTTCCCTTTCCTCCAGTGCGCTGTCTCCACCTGTCACATTCAGTAACGTGTTTGTTTATTGCTAGAGCACGGGCTGAGGGCGTGCTGTCTTGTTCCGTGTCCCATCTCCGCGGCTAGGACAGGGCCAGCACATAAAAGCTCCCAGGAAATGTTCGATGAATGAATGAATGCATCAGATGCACACCAGGCGTGATGGTTTTGCTGTCTCTAAACATTCGCTTTCTGTCTCATGAACTGTATTTCATTATGTGCCATCTTGCGTATAGCTTTATTTGTGTAAATCTTTTATTCCCTCGTGGATTACAAAAAGATTATGTTTGCATTTTCTAACTGAAAGGGAAGCTCAATAAATATTATTATGAATACTATATTACTGTCATTAGTAGCAATCCCTCACATTTATAATCTGTTTTATAGTTTCTATCCCTTTCTACACTTGATCTTCTCAACTATTCTATGACATATTAAAACAGGAATTATGAATCCTATTTTTATATAAGGAAACTAAGGCTCAGCCAGGTTAAATGACTGTCCCAAGATCATACAACTCCTGAGTGGACATACTGGGACTTCTCACTCCAGACTGAGCATCCTGTTCCCTGTTTTCCTTCATTAGTGTCCAAAGGGGGAGATGGCCATTTCAGACGAGCTTGTTGAGGGAAGGTGACATTACAGTGTGGGCAGATGGATCTGTGCAGAGCCTGTGGGCTGTAGAAAAGCTGATTCTCTAGCATTCCTCGCCCCTGCTGTAGTAATCTGCTGGGGTTGCCATCATAAAGTACCACAGACTTAAGGCTTAAACAAGAAAAATGTATTTTCTCACCGATCTCAAGGCTGGAAGTCTAAGATCAAGGTATCAGCAGGGTTGACTGCTTCTGAGGCCTCTCCCCTTGGCTTGTAGATGGTCGCGTTCTTCCTGTGTCCTCTGTATGTGTTTGGGTCCTAATTTCTCTGTTTTATAAGAACACCAATCATATTGGATTTGGGCCCACCCTAATGACCTCATTTCGCCCCTTTAAAGGCCCCATCTCTAAACACAGTCACATTCTGAGGTGCGGGGGGCAAGAACTTCTACAGATTTTGGGGACACAATTTCACCCATAATAGTTCTCCCCGTCCTTCCCCCCATCAGACAAGTGTCACCTTGGAGAGCCTCAGGATGCCTTTCTGCCCGTTCAGAATTGCCAGCTGGTTGGTTGACGACTGGAACACGGGAAGGCAAGGTCCCAGGCCATCAGTGACAGGGACCGGCGACAGGGTGCTTTTAAACAGGAAGAGTAAACGGTTTCACCATTATTTTCCAAACAAGTGAGCTGTCAGAGAGAAAGGCCAACAGAGTTTTGAGTTGGAAATGCTCATCCTGCAAGAAATTGCCCAGAATCTGCTTCTTAGGCATCAGGGTGACCTCCAGTGGCGAGCAGACAGCTCATTTCATCGGCTCCATCTGTGCTCCCGGCAGGCACTGCCAGCGGTGGTGGCAGGGAGCCCAGGCCTGCGACGACACTGTCACCAGCAGCCGGGAAGAGGCGGCGACATCTGCGTGGGGGTGGGAGCGGATGCAGCATTTATAGTCAGAAAACAATATGCATTTGTCAGGGTTTCGCTCTTTCTTTTCTAAATTCAGAACATTTGGGGAGAGGACAAGAGGGAGGAATACTGATTTCCCCTCCAGGAAGGGATGATGGATGGCAGGCGCTGGCGGGAAGCACGGGCACTTCCTCCCCGCCGCCCCATCCCTCCCATGCCATCTCCTCCTGGCTGCTCCCCCCCCCTGCCTCCCTGCTCCCCCTCCGTCTCTCGCTCTCTCCCTTCCCGCCCTCCCCAACCAACACGAAGAGGCTGCCTGGGTGTGAGGTCCCGCCAGGAGCTGTTCCACCTGCGCGCAGTGAAATCTCCGTGGGGCGAGGCGGCAGACCCCGGCGCGGCTCATTCGCGAGGCTGGGAGCAGGGCGAGTTTCCCCAGGGGATGCAATGGCCATGCCTGCGCTGTGAGCAGCAGCAGACTCGACAAGGGCAGTCCGGGCTCACAGCGGACATATGGCTGGGAGGGGGGACCTGTGCGGCTCGGAGTCTGTGGGTGGGCCCATCCAGCTGCTAGGAGGCGGTGGACAGAGAACACAGAGAAGAGGGGAATGGGGAGGGGAGGGGAGCTGAGAAGGAAATTCAACCCGCAGGCTGTCAGGGTCCCTGGAACAAGCCTGACTCTAAATCCAGCGCTGATATCACCCACCTGAACCTGAGGAGTGACCACCACCAACCTAGTGCCCAGGGTTTCTCAGCCTCAGCACTGCTAATAGGGGGGGCTGGGTAGGTCTTTGTTGTGGGGGGCTGTCCGGTGCATCATGACTACTTAACAGCATCCCTGGCCCTCTGTTCCCCAGATGGACGCCAGTAGGACCCCAACCTAAGTTCCTGGCTGTGACAACTAAAAAGGTCTCCAGACATTGCCAAGTGTCTCCTGAAGGGAGGGGCAAGGGGCAAAGTCCCCACTGGGTTGAGAGTCACAGAAAACAATTTCTGTTTGGAAGTTATCCCAGTGAGACAGTGGGCCTTTACCATTTTATCAATGGGCATCCAAATCCTGATTCTAGGAAGAATAACTTGAGATTTCTGTTGTCCTTAATTCTGCATTTAAGAGGCTACATGGAGAGAGGTTTGGCGCCAGCTGGGTGCCCACTGGACACCCTGATATATGATTAGATCCACCCAACAATGGGTTGGGCCGCTCTGGGCTGCTCAAGTGTTGTGGTTTTTTATTTTGTTTTGTTTTCTTCATACTGACTAATGTTTTAGAACTAATTGAGAAAATCCATCATAAACCCCACAAAGATTGGATGTAATTCTGGTAAACCGAGGCACAGGAGAGGAGACGCTTTAAGCAGTCCCGGTCACATATGTGGATGTATTTCAGAACTCTGTTGTGTTCCTTTGGTCCCTGTGTCTGTCTTTATTCCAATACCATGCTGTTTTAATCACTATAGCTTTGTAATGCATCTTGAAGTCAGGAGCTGTGATGCCTTCAGCTTTGTTCTTGTTCAAGATTGTTTTAGTTGCCCTGCCCGGGTGGCTCGGTTGGTTGGAGAACCGTCCCATACGCACCAAACGGCTGCGGGTTCTGTCCCCAGTCAGGGCACGTATGGAAGGTAACAACATGGATGAACCTGGAGGACATTAAGCTAAGTGAAATAAACCAAACACAGATAAATATCACATGATCTCACATATATGTGAAATCTAAAAATATAAGTCAAACTCACAGTGACAGAGAGTAGAATGGTGGTTACCAGAGGCTGGGAGGTAGGGGGTAAAGAGAGACGCTGATGAAAGGAAACAGACTTTCACTTATGAAATAAGTTCTGGAGACCTAATGTACAGCATGGTGACTATTTTGCAAACTTGAAATTTGCTAAGAGATTAGACCCCACATGTTCTCATCACACACACACACACACACACACACACACACACACACACGGTAACTATGGGAGGTGACGGGTATGTTAACTAGTTTAATTTTGGTAATCATTTTACAATATACACATATATCGCAATATCACATTGTATACCTTAAACATATACAATTTTTATTTGTCAAAAAGAAATAAAACATTTTTAAAAGCTTGTAGGAGTGAGGCTGGTCCCCTTTTATCAGTCAGAACTCTTCCAATTGTAAGACACAAACACAAAACTTTAACAAAAAGAATTTCACTGGTTCATAATTAAAAGTCTGTTCTTTTTAGCATCTTGCATGGCCAGAAAGTAAGGAAGTGTTTAAAACACACACACACGCACACACACACACACACACACACGCAGAGGAGGGTATGTCAAAGGGGCACAGGAGCCAACAGAGAACTCCCAATGACTAAAGCTGGAAAATTCCAGCAATACAATTAAAAACTTGTTTTGGATTATAACCCAAAGTAAACATAAGTATCCCTAGTCCATATTAATATAAGTAAGCGATTGAACAAAGTAATAAATGGGAGAGAAGAGACAAATATCTTATGAAGAATAATTCCAAATAAATATGCTCTCCCCCAAAGGAGGGGGAGCAGAACTCACTCCCTGCCTTTAAGAGCGGGCTGGACACTGTGACTTCCTTCCAAAGAGGGCGGTAAGGGAAGGCGGTAAAAAAGTAACTTTGCAGGGGAGAGATCCAGCTAACACTGTCTTAGCCAGGCGACCAAGGTCAACATCAATAGTTGTAAGTCACATGGATGATATGTACTCTTGATATAATGTGTTCAAAATGGCACTTTACCTCTGTGACCTTCCTCCCCCAACCCATAACACCAACCTGGTCATGAGAAAAAGACCCAATTCCAGCAGCGTGGCATTCAACAGCACGCTTGACTAGCACTTCTGAAAACGGTCATGCTCATGAAAAACAAGGAAAGTCTGAGAACCTTGTCACAGCCAAGATGCACAAAATTACTATTACAGCCCACACTTGATTCTTAAATACAAAGTATTAACACCAGCAGTTATCCACCAGGTCAGAGGTTCCCAGTTTTTCTCAGTTCATGGACCATTCGTGTCCTAGTAACTTTTTGTTACAGCACTCATAGGCCAAAAGAAATACTTCAAGACTGCATTTATGAAGTAGTTAAGTCCAAATAACTCCATAGTAGCTGTTGGCTCAGTGTCTGACAGATGATGCTGTTTCCTTCCACGTCCAACAGATGTCTCTGTCTTTCCATCGTGTCCCATGAGTTTGCAGTAGTGCCCTTGGGCACCTCAGTGCCCGGTTTAGGAACTGCAGCTCTAGGTATTAAACTCTGATGGGGCATACGCGATAATCATCTGGCATGACCAATCGTCGGTGAATTGACTGGGTGATGTTTAAACTCAGTTTCCGTATCCTGATGAAGCCTGCATTGCTCAGATCAACGTTACACGGCAGCATTGCTCCCAGCTCATTACTGCAGCAGCTCCCTTCACTGTACTGAAGCTATTCCTCACTGCATTAGTCAGGGTTCTCCAGGGAAACAGGACCAATAGAAGGCGTGTGTGTATATACATAAAGAGATTTATTATAAGGAATTGGCTCCTGTGCTTATGGGGACTGACAAGTCCAAGTCTGCAGTGTGGGCTGCAGTCCTGAGACCCAGGAGAGCGGATGGTGCAGATGAAGTCCCAAGGCAATCTGCTGGAGAGTTTCTTCTTGCTCAGGGAAGCCAGTCTTTTTGTTCAATTCAAGACTTCAGCTGATTGGATGAGGCCCACCCACATGATGGAAGGAAATCTGCTTACTCAAAGTTTCACAATTTGAATATTAATCTTATCCAAAAACACCTTCCGCATGGAAACATAAAATTAAGCATCCCAAGTCCACCCCTCGACTCCCATATGCATCTCCTTAAACCAACTTAACCTCCAAATAAAGGCAATAACATGGTCATACGTCTCCCTAAAGTGATACATGATCCTGTACACAATCGAAAATGCACTAACCTTTTTTAGAGAAGAGGAGGTGATATCCTTGACTGGTGTTAGTGTTTTCCTTGATATCCTGTAACTTAAGTACGATTCCATATAAAGTCCCATACAAAGCTAGCAATACTTAGAAACTATGATATGAAGTCAATATAACTTATGTTGCATAAGAAGAAAGAAAACAAAGATTGTTTAATATATACACAAACATTCATAACAAAATAAGGGAAAATACGAGAATTACAGTCCCTGTTTCTGTACCTGGTCACAAGGTCACAGCTGGTGTCTATAACCACCATCTTCCACTCCCTATTCTGCATGTCCTGGGCACTCAGCAAGCACCTCAGCTGGACACGGTTCCTTACCTGGTGGGGTGACCTAGAAATTTCACCAATGGTAGAAGGATCCTAAAATCTGTCCGATTTGTTTCCCACTCCCTGGCATGTAAATGTCTCACCAATAAGTCTAGAGTGGTTGCTACTTCTTGCTTACTTGGTCCAGTCAGCATAGTGCCATCAATGCCATGGACCAGTGTGGTATCTTGTGGAAGGGAAAGGAGTCTTGTGATCAAGAGCCCTGAAAACTAAATTCCGAAGCAGGCCTGGAGAGTTGATATGCCCCTGAGGTAGGACACTAAAGGTGTAATGCTGGCCTTGCCAGCTGAAAGATGACTGCTTCTGGTGAGTCTTATGAACGGGGTGGAGAATGCAGCATTTCCCAGGTCAGCAGCTACATAGCAAATACTAGGAGGTGTGGTAATTTGCTCAAGCAGTGAAACCACATCTGGTACAGCAGCTGCAATTGGAGTCACCACCCGGTTAAGTTACAATAATCCTCTGTCTTCTCAGAGACCTAGCACTCTCCTGCCCAGGCCAGATAGGAGGGATAGGTGGGGAGGTGGGGGAGTCACCCCCACCTTTAAGTCCTGATGGTGGCACCAATCTCTGCAATCCTTCCAGGAATGTGGTGTTACTCTGGTTCACTATTTTCCTAGGTAGGAGAAGTTCTAGTGGTTTCCACGTGGCCTTTCCCACATAATATCCCTCACTCCACAGGCCAGGACCAATGTGGGGATTCTGCCAGCTGCTCAGTATTCTATTTTAATTATACATTCCAGAACTGGGAAATAACCACAGGCTGGATTTGGCAACTCACTGGGCCCACTGTGAGATGGGCTTGAGCTAAAGCTCCATGGATCACCTGACCTCCGACTGGTGGGCCACAGTGACAGTGGGTCTCCTGGAACCTGTGTCAGGCCAGAGCCAGTGTCCTGTAGTCCCCCAAAGACCTGATTATCTCTTTTCCCCAGGCAGTTACTCTGGTGAAAGGCCATGGTCCCTTTGGAGATATATTAACAGTATAAACATTTGCTGGTGTACTAGAGCCCCTCATCTGGGAACTAGCCTCCTCTTCATTCAAGGGGCGCTGGGTCTGTAAACTGGCCCAAGTCTGGAAATTGAGTGAGGGGTCACGACTCTCTGTTTTTATGATTCATATTAAACTTTAATCACTTGATCTAGAACTTTTTTACTTGCTCAAAACAAGTAAGCATTTAGTAGGCTTCCTACCTATCTCACTTCTAGGAACACCGTGATCGACTAGCTAGCACCATGGTTCGGCACATGTCAGACTATTCTGATTGCTGCCTTGACTCTCTGTCCGTTCAGTGACCACACCCACCTTGCCTCTGGTGGTTGACGTCACCACTTGGCCGCTGCCACCCTGAGATGGGATCCAGTTACCCCCACTGCGTTTAGATTTCCGAATTCAGTGACTGCAGGTCTCCCTGTGAGGTCCGGCCTACATAGGAGAGCTATCACAGAGCTCTCCTAGGATGCTGGGCTCCCCTCCCAAAGTTATTTCTCACAGTCGTGGTACAAGCCATGTCTTCTGGACCTTCCCAGGGTGGGTGACTAGGTCTCACATGAGAAGCCCACGCCAACATTACAGTCCCCCTAAGTCTTTGAATCCCTTCCTCTGCATTACACCCAGGCAGGTCCAGCATTTCTAACTCACTCTCTGTGGCCCCTGTTTCATCCAAACAGCCACACAAACTGCTAGAGCCCTTCCTGACTCTGGGAACCGTAGATGCAGACGCAGCCTTAGATGTAATATTAGATGCAGAATCCCTGCTTCATGAGCCCATATCCATCAATTCACCTGATCTAAATTTATGCTCCTTCCACCACTACCCCACCCTAATATCCACTCCCTCCCATGTTGCCCAGATTTCTATCTGTATGAATTAGAAAACTCAAGTCATTCCTTTGGAGTGCAGTGCCCCTCCTCACAGGCCACACTTTGCGCCTCACCTTTAGGGGTCCGCTGGGTTAATACCCTCGGATGGGCAAAGGGGTTACTCTTACTGCGGGTGGAGAGACCGTTGTCACCGGCAAAGAAGATTCATCAGCTCTTCGGAGCCCGATGCCCCCAGCTCCATCAGGGTCTTCTCACACACTCCCCGTTCAAATGTTCAGGACCCCCTTCCCTCTCAATCAGTGCCTTTATGTTATCAGTAAGACCCCCCGCAAGGCTGGGGTGCAGCTCACACTGTGACTCAGCCAGTCGCAGGGTGAGACAGTGAGTGTGATTTTTAGCCAGCTCAGCCCTGTGGCTACAGGAGATAAGGGTCTCCTTCCCGGCAGACGTCGAAGCTTTCAGGTCATGTATGGGGCTTGTGAGTCACAAGGGTTAGACCCCACACTTTTGCTGGAATTATCAGGAACAAGGCTCCCTGTTCCTACTGAGGCTGCTTAGCTGGTAGGATGCAAACTGGAGGTCGCTGTGGCCACCGCTTGGGAGCCCTTTTTGAGAAACGGTCCCTGTCAACATCTGTCCCCTCCACCTGGCTACCCGCTTAAGTCGCACGGCTACGATCATTCAAGCACATTCTGGTACACCTTCTCTGGTTACAGAATAACACCTGTTTTATCGTAAGTAGAAAATGGCCTCGGACAGCATGTAGGACAGAAGGCAGAGCAGGAGCTGGAGTCTGGGGCTGCAGGGCCCCGGGAATTCTGAGGCCTGGGATCTCACTGGCAGCAGTGAGGAAGTAGGTCTTATTTCCGTACTCCTATGGGGCCTTCCCTCCACCTCCGTCACCTTCTGGATCCAGGGGCTATAATTTTCTAGCAAGGTGTATATTCCTGGAGTGTTCTTCCTTCCACAGCTCCTTCCCCAGCTGATGATCCCCACCTGGTACCACGTCCTGCTAGATTCTGTGGTGCAGACCAGAGGCCCCCCACTGTCACCCTGTGGGCAGAGAACACAGTTCAGTAGCAAGTCTCATTCTAAACTGTCCATTTGTGCGTTAACTCTCATTAACGCAAGACGACCCGCTGATCTCCCCTCCTCCAGGCTGCCGGAGGAAATCCGTCATTGTTGCCCACTGCCCACCCCAATCCCAGGCCGGGGGGGGGGGGGGGGGGGCGTGTTGCTGTCAGGCTGGCTCCAGGGACTGTGGGCTGTAGGGTGCATGCAGGGGAGGGGGCAGGACTGAAGGGCGGGGAGGGGAGGAGGAAGGGCCTGGCGAGAAGATAACTCCATCTGCAGAGGAGACCCGGAGGATGGACTAATCGAGCACAGGCTGAGAGGAGACCAGGGGCTAGTTTTGTGGGTCTCAGCAAGTCAGAAGCTCTGGAATCTAAAAAAAAACAAACAAGCAAAACAAAACAAAAGCAGACTCAGAAACAGAGACCAAAGAGATGGTTACGAGAAGGAAGGGGTGGGGGGATGCGTGAAAGGGGGAAGGGGAATAGAGTCGATAATATCGTGATAGATTTTCACCGCCACGGATGACGACTAGAATTAGTGGGGTGATCACACGGTAAGGCACAGAGAGGTCAAATCATTACGTTGTGCACCTGAGACTAACATTACCAGTATAAGACTGTACTCCAGCTATACTTAAATAAAAAATAAATTTAATTTTTTAATCCTCATTGAAGGATATGTTTTCATTGACTTTAGAGAGGAAAGGAGAGAGAGGGAAGGAGAGAGAGAGAGAGAGAGAGAGAGAGGGAGAGAGACATCTTTTGTCTCTCATATGAGCCCTGACCGGGGATCAAACCCAAAACCTAGGTGTGCGCCCTGACCGGGAATTGAATCCGAGACCTTTTGGTGTAGGGGACGGTGCTCCAACCAACTGAGCCACCCAGCCAGGGCCTAAAAAAATGAATTAAAAAAAATCATAACATGTTAGGTAAAGTCAATGATTTATCTCGATATATTTATTGGCTAAAAATACAGTAGGTGTTTCCTAAACATTAAACATGGTATGGCAAAGAGAGACTCTCTGGAAAGGGCTGTAGAGGGAAGGAATGGAAACAGATAGGAGAAGTGTTCTTAGGGTTGCCGAGATGAGTGGGGTCTCCTTTGATGGTCTTCCAGAGGCATGAGAGAGAATTGGGATATTTCTTTTTTAATTCTTTGGTGTGGGTGTCCGTAGGGGGGTGAGTGAGCCAAGCTTTTCTGTATGTGCACCCCTCCAGGATGGAATCACACGGGCCTATGACTCACAAGACTATTTATTAGAAAATACGTACCAAGTCCCTACAGTGTGCAGACCACACATATATACGGCTTCCTTTCACCTGCTTGATACAGAGAAAGGAGGCTTAAGGGGGATGCAAGGCCGCTGCACCCAGGACTTCCTGACACTGAAGCCCGTGTCCTCGCCGCCTCGCGACGCACTCCCACCAGCGCAGTCGCGTGGCCACCACCGTTCAGGCCATCTTTCTTCAGCGGAGAGATGGCTCCTCCCGCGATGCGAACGGGCGACTAGAATGGTTGGCGCATTAGGACGGGCGCTGGGGGGGAGGAGGGCATTTACATTTCCTGGCCACGTACATTTCCTGGGTTGGCCCCTTAATTTTTTTTTTTTTTCTCATCAGCTCCACTACCTCATTTCTCTCTGAGGTAGGTATTTTGACTCTCATTTTATAATTAGAAAATTGAAGGTGGAAAGAGGTCTGATCACTCCCATTTCCCGAATTTTCATTGAGGAAAAACTAATTGTCAGGCAATTGGCATACAAGACCCCATGGTCTAGGGGAGAAGACACAAATGTGAACAAATGGGATTAACTGTGTCTGATGAGGCAGGAGAAGTATGAATATAGCGGCCGTGCAGAGGGGGAGGGGTGGATGCTGGTCAGGGGAAGTTCTGTCCTAACGGACCACCAGGCATTTCGTCTGAAGGATCAACAGGAATTTGACAGGGAGAGCAGGTGGGATGGTTTAGGGGGAAGTGAGACAGAAGGTAGGAGGACTGGTTAAGAGGAGGTGACATGACCAGGGTCTGAAGGTCGGGCTGGGGGGGAGGGATTGAGACCCCCGTGAGCTGATGGCTGGTGACACTGGACACGGGTGGTGGCGACTACTTCCGAGGTCGTGGAGTGTGGTTAGAGGGGTAAAGTGCAGGGGAAGAGAGAGAATAAAGCACGTTTCAGTGGAGTTTGGGTGATCAAACAGAGGGTTAGACAGCAGAATTTACAGAGAGGTTGGAGTTCAAGGAGGCCAGTCAGTGTGGGCCAAAACCAAAAGTGCCCTTTTCCAATATAAAGTGTTGCTCTAACACTTGTCTGTTTTTCGTGGGTGGGTGCTTGTCTTTGCTCTAGTTCTGTCTCAGAGTCACGGGGCAAGAACAAATCAATAGGATTTCTACTCAGCTCCTTCCATAAATGATGTTTTTATAATTTTCTTCAACCTTATGAAGGCATGAATGTTATAGAAATTTTATTAATATGTTGTCTTGATTATGTATCTCCTTACATAACAAGGAAAGAACTGTCCTTGGGCAGGTAAAGTTTATAAGCCTCAGTTTCGGTGTCATTAAAATAGAGATAATACCAACTACTTTCCAGGATTGCTGGCAGATGAAATTTTAAAAATCTGTACATCACTCAGCACAGAGTAAATGCCATGTAGTAAATGCTCCAGGAACATAACAGTATCATTATTTCACCCTACGTATTACGAACATTACTTGTACATTCAGGACACAGAGCTTCCCCTCACGGCCTGCTGGGGCCCAAGAGGAACATCTGTAAATACATGTCCTTTTATGCACAAAGCCTTAACATTTTCTCTCTTCCTCTTGGAAAGAAAGCAAGGATAGCCCCAAAGGAGCAACTGGCCTCAGCCAGTACGGACCTGATACTGATGACGGCCCATCGAAGGAAGACTGTCTTCCAAGGACTAAGGCTGGTAGCCAAGGACCTGTCTGGTTGGAAACATATGGACCACAGGAGCCTCCCAAGTTCACCGCTGTGAGATAATTACACCGTGTGATCACTCCTGGTTTTGGGGGGGATAGGGGCAGACGACCTGGCTTCCAGCCGGAGCCCACCCCTCCCTGGACTAAGGGGAAATCACTCATATTCTAAATCCCTGTTTTCTCGTCTGTTTGAACAGCGAGAGGGAGACATGCCCAGCCAGGCTTACAGGGTGGTGGAGAAAAATGAAACAATTCGATACGTGGGAAAGAGCCACGAAGTCAGCACACTGCTTCCCATCCACACAGGGAGCGAAGGAAAAGATGTATCATCAAGATAATCATGCTTTCTCATCTGGGAAACAGAGTTTTGATGAAATATTTTTCTACATTCCTTCTCAGCTCTAAGAGTCTGCAGCTCCAAACATCTACGATTTTGTGGCGTGAAACGAGACGTCCATGAAGCGGCATGGGTGACGTGCCCCCCGACACCCTGGGAAGCAGCCCAAGGCAGTGAAACTCCCTATGGCACTGCGACGATGGACACGCGCCATTGTACATTCGTCCCAGCGCAAGGAATGACAAGAGTGGCCCCACTGTAAACTGCGGACTCTGGCGATCACTCCGGGTGGCGCGTCCACGCAGGCTCACCAGCTGTAACCCGTGACCCTGGTGGCGACGTTGACGGTGGGGGAGGCTGTGCCTGTGTGGGGGGAGGGGGTACGTGGAAAACCTCTATTCCTCACTCTCCATTTTGCTATGAACCTAAAACTGCCATTAAAAAAAAGTCTTAAAAGAAGTAGCTCGGGTCTAAATCCAAGTCAGCTTGGCAGCCCCACCACCAAACTGCCCGGCAGCGAGCTGGCTGCCGGCCGGCTTCCCCCCCGCCCGGCAGGCGCTTAGCTTCCCGCAGGACCTGCCTCAGGTGCCCCTCCGCTAGGCTACTTGGCTGGCAGACGGTTGCTGGCTTCCTTGGGAAGTTCATGTATTTGACAAGCATTTGTTGACCATTTTTTTACGTGCCAAGCGCGGCACTAGGTACAGGGAATTCACACATGTCTGCTGGAGTTGAGCAGACAGATGAGAAAACAGACAGCGCTGTCCGCTGTCATATACCCGTGGTTCCTTCACAAAATATTGTTGCGAGCCGGGATATGTTTGATGTCATACTTTTCTCGACAATGCCACTTAAAAATAATTATTTTTCTTAAATGGAATTTTTTTTTCACATTATAACCTTAATCGGGGGATTACAAAGAAGAAAAGTGCTGGGGAAAGTAAACCAAAAAATTCAACTGTTTTTCATTTTAGCATTTAGTTTTAATTTGTTTTAAGTATGACAGAATCTTACTGCCATTATTTTGAACATATTTAAATGCTATCATTCTAAAAAGATCATTTCCCTTAATTATGTAATTACATGCGTTTTTAAAAGTTTGCTAAATTTGAAAGTGTGATTTTATTTGTAAGGGCAATTATTTTTAAACCCTAAGGGACTTACTGCCTGGCTTCTTTGTTTTTAAGTGATGATAATATTGTATAATTTCAGAAAAATTTCCTTGACTGGATCACTTCCAGCTTATTGTTGACAATAGAAAGCTTTCTAAACAGAGAGCAAAGCTTTTCATTTCACAACTAAAAAATCCCCAAACACACACACACACACACACACACACACACACACACACACTGGCTTAAAACGATAACAGCACTTTTTTTTTTTTTAATAGCACTCTTAAGTAATAGAGGATTAATTTTAGAAGCTTTCATTAAAGTGCATTTTGACAGGAGAGAGATTGAAACAAAAATCCTAGGCTCTGGACGATAGATCCAGCTACTGAAGCAGCGGTTGCAGAAAATGTCACTGAAGATGGCACTTGATGATTTCAAATGTCACCACAGTTAGTCTGGCCATTTGAATATGGGATGGCGTTGAGTCAGAGAGATTGAAAAGAGAGTGGGAATATGGGTGGGGCCTGCTTCTCACATTCTTGCCTGAGCAACAGGAGTGACAGCCTGGGACAACTAGTCTCCCACTCAGGGCACAACCTACCTCCCTGTGCTGCTCACCCGTCCACACCCATCTCTTGTTACCTCTGGCTCCTGAAACACGGGCACTTCCCTGAACACGTGAGGCCGTTTCAAGCCTCTGCCATCTCCCCACACTCTCTCTGGAACGCTCTCTTTCTACTCACACTATTGAATGCGTCTCCCCTTTTCTATTGCTATTTGGAGCCCTTTGTCTCCTGCTCCAGCACAAACTGGCTGCTCCCTAGGTCTCTGGCATGGCTGTGATCCAAGATCTTCCTTTAACTCCTGTGTCTGGGAAACTTTGTCTTCTCTTTGTTTTTTATTTTTGATACAATCGTAGCCTCATATACACTTGTAAGAACTGATACAGAGAGATTCCATGTACCCTTTCCATGTGTCCCCCAAGAACAGCATCTTGCAAAACTATAGTACAACCAGGATACTGACACTGATACAGTAAAATATAGATCACTTCCATCGCCACAGAGATGATGCCCTTCTTATGCTATATCGACGTCCCTCCCACCCCCATCCCCTCCTTAAACCTCTGCGGCAACCACTAATCTGTATTCTATTTCTACGATTTTGTCATTTCAAGAATGTTATGTAAATGGAATCATACAGTGTGAGACCTTTGGGGACTGGCTTATTTCACACAGTGTAAGTCTCTGGAAACCCATCCACTTTGTTGCCTGTATCAATAGCTGTTTCTTGTCATAGCTCAGTGGTATTTCGTGGTACTTAACCATCCAGGTCTTGAAGGACATTTGTTTCCAATTTTTTGCTATTATGAATAAAGCAGCTATAGACACTCCTGTACAGGCTTTGGTGTGAACACAAGCCTTCATTTCTCTGAAATGAATGCCCGAGAGTAGCATTTGATAGGTTATGTGGCCAGAGTATGCTCCGTTTTTTTAAGAGATTGGCAAACTGTTTTCCAGCGTGGTTGAACTATTTTAAAGTCCCACCAGCAATGTATCCAGTTTTCTCAGCATTCTTGTCAGCATTTGGTACCTTGTCACAATTTTTTTTTTTTTTTTTTTTAATTTTAGCCCCTCTGAGAGGCGTGTAGTGACATCTCATTGGGGTTTTAATTTGCATTTGCTCAACGGCCAATGACATTGAACATCTTTTCATGTTCTTGTTTGCCATCAGGATATCCTCTTTAGTGCAATGTCTGCTCATGCCTTTTGCCCATTTTCTAATTGTATAGTTTATTTTTCTCCTGTCGAGTTTGAAAGTTCATTATATATTCTAAGTATAATTCCTTTTTGGATATTGTCTCCCAATCTCTAGCTTGTCTTTTCATCCTCTTAATAGGGTCTTTCACAGAGAAACATTTTTGATTTTGATGAGGTCCAGTTTATCAGTTTTTCCTTTCGTGAGTTGTGTTTCTGGCATCACTCCAAGGACCTGACAAAGAGCACTCCCCAGTCCATGTCACCATTCCCACGGCCAAGCCCCGATTCCCACACATTTTCCAGACTCACTGTTTATTCCCAGTGGAGAGAGGATCCCCTTGCATTGGCAGCCCTGAGGGGATGGGGGGCCCATAGAGGGAAGGAGGGGGTATCCCTTAGTTACCTGGCAAGAATCATAGCTTGTATTCTCATATCCAGCGCACAGCATGTTTTTGGTAAGTTTTGAAAACAGTTTTGAACATTTCTCCCAGTTCACGATGATCATTGGCACTTTCCTCAGGTCAGTTGTCAAAGAGGTTTTGTCATCTTGTTCAAAGAGAAAGCACATTAGAAAAGCTACTGGACAGTAGTCCCTGTGTCAACAATGCAAATGACTGTGCCCTAGGCCCCCTCAGCATCCCTGCATCCCACCGGCCACCCTTCCACATCCCTTCACATTCTCACAGCCCCTCACCTCTGCTTCCTTCTGGTGACCCCATGCAGTCCGCCCGCTCCACCACCTCAGGCTTTTCCAAACGATTCCCCGCTACGTCAATTATTCCTCTCACTCAAAATCATACCCTTGCGTCTAAGACGACGACCAGCTTGACTCCAACCAGCCCTGCAGACCTGACCTCTTGCAGCTGGCTAAGCATTTCCTAGCACCATCCTGCCTTTCATCCTATCGCCGCTTTTTATTATGAGAGTATGGCCCTCCCCTGACACAGGGCTGCTGAAAGTGGGTTTGCACTCCCAGTGGAAAAGCTCTCAGGTCCTCTAGGCAGGGGGAGGTTGGCTGCAGGTCTTTATGGGGATTTGCCAAGGCCCTTTCCAGCCAGCTTCCAGGATTTCTCTCCACCTCATTAACTGACCATATAGACATTTAAAATTTTTTCTCCCTTTTGAGTCTTTTTAATCTTGGAGGCCTCCTATGCTACGTCTAACTTCTGAGTAGATCCTGGAGCCCAGAAGCAACCCCATGCCAGTTGCTCTCTAGCTACTGAACTCCTGAAATACCTATAGTTTTCCAGACCCTGTGGACCTAGAGTCTCTTTCAGGTCTGAGATAGTGCTGTGCTGTTCCCATCCCCTACCTATTTGCTCTTGGTTTTGTTGAGTTTTCTTTGGGGACAGCCCAGCAAGGCTTTCACAATCCTTTTCTGCCCTGGTACAGTTCCTCTTATTTTGGCCAAGTAACAGTGTAACAGCAGGTAACAAGTAACAATAGGTAACAAGTAACAACAGATTCATTTCTAAGAGTGGCTGGGCAACACTCCAGGGCCATCAAACGTCTGGGCTGGGACAGGCATCTTGGATGCCTGCAGAAACCAGGTGGGACACACCAATGTGTGAATCAAGGGAGATGTGAAAGAATAGAGAGGAGAGGGGCCCTTGGCAAACTGGAGAGTTTAAATTCCATTAAAGAAACAAACAAGACTGCTCTGTGCTGGCTGAATATGACCACATGGGGGGCTGTCTCAGACCTAGCATCTCAACTTGGGCCTTGGGGAGATGCTTCCTTGGCTCTCAGGCGAGGCTGAGATGGGGCCTCTGCGAGGTTCTGCTGTACAGGGATTGGCCCCAGAGCAAATCCTTTTCTTGCCCTCAGCCTTTTCTCCTTGCACCCTCCTCCCGTCTTGTTTCAGTTGAGTGGCCCATCCTCAGATGCCTGTGATGTGGGTCCTCCCCCAGCATCTCAGAAGATGCTGTGCAGCCACGTACCGATTCTGATCTGTCCCCATCCTGCCGCCCAGCATTTACTCCACTTGGCGGTGCTGGGCTTCTTGGGCATGCAGATGGGTTCTTTCAGGCCGTTGAACTTGATGTGCGAGTTCAACAGCAGCAAGGCGATGTCATTGTCCATGCTCAATCTTTCAAAGCCCGTGTGAAGAACTATGCTGGTGACCTCCTTTACTTCCAGGGATGGGCTCTGTAAGTCATTGGTTCCCAGCACAACACTCAGGTCTCTCGGACTAGTGGCACAGAACCAGAGAGGGGAAGGTGGGAGGGGAAGGAAAGTCACAAAGCACCCAGAATTTGCTCTGCCCCCAAAAGCCTACATCCCATATAGTTCTAGGGTCTTTACGATGTGTTCTACTGGGGCTGAGGTTAAGAAGATGTGAGAATTTTAAGAAGGTAGAGAAGGAGGGTGGAAAGCTAGTATGGCAGACTATGGGGACACTGCGTCCAGCACAGTCCCAGGGGTTAAGGACACCCCTGTCTACTGGCGCAAAGGCAGAACTTAGCCCACAGACAACCAATTGGCACAAATCAAACTGGCCCTCAGATAGGTAAGGTAGAATTACGTAGATTCGTCTACCAGCCACTTAAGAGACCCCAGAACAGAGTTTACTCTAGACATGCCACTGATTACACAGAAAGAATCCTCAGTAATGATTCAGGAATCCCCTCCAGGCCGAATGGCCAGGGACTTTCCGATAGCCAATCTTTACGTGTCCCGTGAGGGCTGGTGCAACAAGGCTCCATGGTTATTACACGGAGAAACTTTTCCACGTGTTTGGTTTACCCTTTAAAGTCAGTCCTGCTGTGAACCTGCAAACTTTCTTGAGGTGGGGTAGCGGGTGTAGCAGAAAGCGCAAGGGCTGGGATCGGGATTTCAATCTTATTTCTGTCTCCTGGGTGTGGACCTTGAATGAGTCACCCACCCTTATTTGACTTGTTTCCATCTCTATAAAATACGTTCGTTCATTCTACCTGCTCCGAGGGTGGTTGTACAATTAACTAATGCGGGCAGTTGCTCAGGAAGTCACTGGGACATGATTAGTAATCAGTAAATGCTAGGCTTCCATCTCCTGGAGCTCAGAGAAAACTCTACAAAGAGCAGGGAAGTAGGGGTGTCAGATGGCCTGGAAACCCAGGCTTTCAGAATTAGGAAAATTTCTTCCTAGAAGGAATTGGCTGTCCTAGGAGAGGCCAACAGACCAAGCCCTTTAACTCCACCAGGCCGCAGATGTTCCTGGGGAGGACAATGTGTGATTGCAGGGAAGCCACAGTCATTGGCCCCGGGTAACCAAGAGGAGGGCGCAGGTTCACTGCCTCCGTGTCCCCGGGGCCATCATGCCTGACTGAGGACTGGCTGGCCCTGGGATCCCCCTTGGCAATCAGGCATGGCTGAGTGTGGGGGTGCTCGGGGGGCAGAGAGTGTCAAAAGCAGCTGGGATGGGCTCTTGATACTTACTCCAGACCATTACTGGAAAAGCAGTGAGCAGCACTGACAATCCACCACTCGTTGATGATCGTGCCTCCACAGAAATGTTCATTTCTTATCTGAATGCTCACAATCCATGGAAACTCACCCTCCCCAGCCTCTGTCCCCTCTATGATTCTGGAATACTGAGGTCCTCCCTCAAAAACGGGTCTTCTGCCGCATGCTGGAGGAATGGAAGAGTGAGGGAGGAAAAGATGAAACACTTAATATCCATAGGAGGCTTCTAGGTAGCTACCATTATGCTCATTCCAGATACAAGAAAACCAAGGCTGGCCCAGCGAAGCACCCCAGGTACACGAGTAACCCAACAGATGCTTTATTTTCATCGCACAGAGCCTGAGACGTGGGTGGGATGTGTTGGCTCTGCCCTCCTCCAACTCTATGATCTCGGGTGAATCACTTCCCTGAGCTTGTCTCTGCTCCCATCCAAGAGAGATCAGTGGAAAATATTTGTCCGACACCAACTATAGAGTGTCAGGTAGAACAACATCCCCCAAAAGGTGTCTATGTCCTAATGGGCCATGTCCTGGTGGGTAGGGCCTTACAAGGCAAAGGGGGATTTTGGAGATGGAATAAAGTGAATCAGCTGACCTTGAAGTGGGGAGATGGTCCTGGATAGTCGGAGTGGGCCCACTGAATCCTGGGGGTCCTTAACAGTAGTGGAGGAGCAAGCAAAAGAGCTGCAATTATGGGGGAAAGGCATGGAGCGCTACGGTGCTGCTGGCTGGGGGGATGGAAGAAGGGGCCATGCGCCGAGGAGGGTGGATGACCTCCAGAAGCTGGGACAGGCAAGGCAAAGGTTCTCCCAGAGCCTCGGATGGCGATCCCGCCAACACCTTGATCTTAGCCCAGTGAGACCCACGTTGGATCTTTACCCAACGGAACTAACTGAAAGATAAGAAATGTGTGTAGTTTAAGCCACTAACTTTGTAGTAGTTGGTTCCAGCAGCCCTAGGAAACTAATTTGTGTGGAAACCAGAGTGGTCCCAGAAAGGGCCCGAACCTTCCAGAAGGCCTGAACTGTTCTAGGACATCCTGTTCCAGGCAGAGCAGCCCCATCCCCTGAGGGCTGAGGGCCCAGGCTGCAGCTGCCCACGCAGAGCAGAGAAACTTGCTTCTGGACAGAGTCCCGGCCCAGCTCCCAGGAGAGGAGACTCCCTATTAATACCTGTTGAGCCAGCGCTCATAGTGGCCGATGAGTTCATTAACGAGCCGGCTAACCAACGCTCTGCTTTGGCCCCTAACGCTCGCCGCTGACCGGGTGAAGGGTCCATGAGCAGGAGCCACTATCAGGCCCCCCCTGCCCGCCTGGGAGAGCTGCTCTGGGCACCGAGAGAAGAGTCTACACACCGGAAGGTTCGCCCTTGGCCTGGGACAAGAGCAGCAAAACTGATAACATGAGCATGGCCCTTGGCTTTGCTGCTGGCCCAGGAGGTGACGGAGGCCAGGGCTGAGGAGAATGGCACTGCCATGGCCTCTCTTCTCATACACAGCCAGGCCCGGCTGGTGATGTCACAATGGGCTGTGTGTTTGAGAACTCGGGTGGGTCGTGCAGGCTTCTCTTCTGGCCATTGGTTTCTAACGAAGCCGTCTTGTCTAAGATCCCCTTCCCGTGGACCCGGGCACAGCCTGCCCTTCACCAAGTCCTTGGTGGGCACTTTGCCTGTGGCCCCTGTCCTAAGCAGCCTATTTAAGGCTCAAATGCCTCCTCTTTCACAGAGCCTGTCAGGTCAGGGGTCCCTGTGAATGTGCACCTGAGGCCTGAGCGAGAGGCCGCCAGGCTGGACCCTCGAGGACAGACGGGGAGGAGCTCAGGAGGCCAGGAGGTGGGACAGGTGCCTCTGACCTGGGACTGCTGACTTGGACCTCACAGGCAGGGTCCAGAGGCCAGGCCTCCCTTCATGCCCAGGCAGCAGGGGACAATCCCCGCCCCACTTTCTGGGTTTATTCCACATGACCCCCAGATCTCCAGATAAGCCCTTGACCATGTCTACAGTTGAAAAGATCACGTTCACTGATGTAAATGCCAGGCCATGGCTTCCCCTGCCATCAGCGGGTTTGGTCGGCGGTCATGGATTCGGACTTTCCTGTTTACCTCAGTCCACCTCCCGTGCACGGACTCGGGGGACGTGCCCCAGGCATCTTCAGGACAGCCTCCCTGGCCACTGGGGGGGCGCAGTGGTTGGCAGTGAGTCACGTGCTCATTTCAGTGCCCGCAGGTCGTCTCCAGACAATGTGTGTACCCTCGCTGGCCCGTTCCCTCGGCTTCCTCATCTGCGGAAAAGGCACAATAATGTTGACCAGTAAAGTTGTGAAGCTCAAAATGAGATCATGTGACTCGGGTGTGGCTCTGGCTGCTGTCTCCTGTGCACGGCCCTCCCTGCAGCTGCTCCTCAGTGCCCAGTGTCCACCAGCAGGGCTGCGCCAGCCTGTCGAGTGGCCCTAGGTGGTGCATCCCCACCTGTTCCGATTCTTACCTCACCAGCCTCCTCAAACGGAATGTCCTGGCCCTGAGGATGGGCCTAGCCTTTCTTTAATGGCATATGGGTAAAGGCCTCAAAGCACACCAGGTCCCTGGCCTGGTCCTGCCACCAGGAAGCTTGGGGCTTCCCTCTGCGCTTCCTTTGGACTCAGCTCTCTCCCTCCCCCAGCCCTGCTACCCCCGGCTAGATGCCTGCAGCTTCTGCTTTGCTCCTGCTCTGTTAGTTCTGGGGTGCGGAGGGGAGGGGAAGCCTGGGCCCTGTGCAGGGTCTGACCGGGAAGACGGAGGATGACAGCTGATCTCACAGTGGGGATGCCTGGATGACGGGCACATCCACTCAAAACTGCTGCTCATTTTCGGGAAAACTATCTGGACAAAAGCACAGCTCACCTCTAGGAAGATCCATTTTCTGCTGGGTCTATAGCTCTCCTATTAACACGACCTGGCCCCGTTGCTCATGAAGTATTCATTCGCTGTCTGGCATTTCTGTGCCAAGCTTCTCCACAATCACGGTGGACTGCACCACGCCTGGGTGGGATGCATGGTTGGGACAAAGCTGCCAAGCCCAGCCACAACTCCAGAGGGTGCCATTCCTATAGATTACAGTGGGAATGGCTCCCCTGGAACTGGGCAAACATGGGGGCCTGGGTGTGGAGAGCAGCTCTATAAGGAATCCCTACACCTCCTCATTGCCACTGTCCCACGCTGACATGGACACCCCAGGCCTCAGGCCCCCCGGCTGATGAGTAGGCTCTCAACACCGAAGCTCCCTCCATGCACCTGCTCACAGCCATCAGTCCACCTGCCCCCAGGAGGGGTGCTCCAGCCTCAGCCCAGCTCTACCCAGAAGGGTGTTTTCTGCTTTCGTAGCAATGGGAACTAGCTCTACAAGGGTCCGAGCAAACTTCTCTCTTCCCTTGGGCTGCAAACACATCTTCAAGGAAAGCTCAGAAAACCAACCTTAAAAAAACTCACTCCGTATTTCTGGACCTCAGTCATTTTAGAACAAGGAGATTCAATCAGGTAAATCTTAAGGTCCTTCGTCACTCTGACATTCTATTTTGCTTAATAACTTCTTTCATTTTTCTCATAAAACACAATATATTATCTATATTACCTACAATATTCCATCAGTTCAGTGCTTAACATAGACCCAAACCTGGGACCTCCTCATCTGAGGTACAAATGCTTTAATCTCCTGGGCCATTCATGAAAGAACGTCTATAGCAGAGTTAGGATCAGGGGTTTCTTGTCCTGTTTAGAGTTGAAAGTGGGGAGATTATGACGTGAGTCTTAGAGACCACACCTTTCTTTCCCTCCCCTTAATATACCCAAATAAAAAGTTAGAGTAATAAGGGCTTGGAGGAAGCAGAGCGTCTGCCCTCACCATATATGTGGATATATTACTATAAATAAGGTCGAGTTTATATTAGGGTTCTTCTTTGTGTTGGACATTCTCTGGGTTTTAACAAATGTGTTATGAGGTGTGTCCGCTGTTAGTGTTAGTTTCACGGCTTTAAACATTGCCTGCTCTGCTCCTGTTCACCCAACCCCATCCCTAAACCCCTGTTTTCATAATGTTACCCTTTAAGTATCTGTATAATCTTCACTGTCCTTTTAACATGTAATCTGTAGGGAATTACTTTTCTCATTTCTGATGTTGGCCATTTGTGCCACCTCTCTTTTTCTTCTGATCAGTTTATCTACAGGTATATCAATTTTATTGATCTTCTCAGAGAACCAGGTTTTGGTTTACAAATTTTCTCTGTTAGTTTTCTATTTTTGATTTCATTGATTTTTAAAAAATTTTTTATTGATTTTTTTTTTTTTTTACAGAGAGAGATGAAAGAAGAGGGGGAGAGAAAGAGAGAGAGAGACAGAAAGAGAAAGAGAGAGAGAAAGAGAGAAACATCAATGTGAGAGCAAAACATCAATTGGCTGCCTCTTGCACGCCCCCTACAAAACCCAGGCATGTGCCCTGACCGGGAATCGAGCCTGCAACCTGATCGTCGATGTTTCTCCCTTCCTCTCCCTCTCCCTTTCTCTCTAAATAAAAAAACATACAAAAAATGGTTTTTAAAAGGGCTTGAGTGCAAATGTCAGGAAAAAGAATTGCTTTTAGGAGCTTAGGGTTAATGACCTTGGTACTCTCTTTGGCATTAGAGTGACGATTTGCAGGAGGGCGCCCAAAGCTGATGGCGAGACCTCACAGCTGCTGTCTGCGGAAGTCTGCGTTCACCTGCATTCAAGCTGCTGCAGGAAAATGCTTCCCTGCCTCCCAGAGAGGGACCAAAATTGGGAGGCTGCTGGGATTCTGAGAAGTGTAGCCCCAAGCTTTCAGCCTCTACAGTTCTCAGGAGAGTCTGGAAAGGCAGAGATGGCGCTACATATCAAAGTACAATGTCTGGCATATTGATCGACTCAGTGGGGAAAACAAGAGGAATCCCCCAGGGTCGCTGTGAGGATGAAATGAGATAACACTTGCAAAGTCCTAAATGATTCTGCACAATTGTTTTCTATTTGTCCCAGTTTGTCCACTGCAGATGCATTGTCTGTCCTTCCCTGGGTCCTGGTAGGCTGGTCCCTAGTGACTGAGTCATCTGGGGTCCTCAGTGGCATTTGACTTGACCTGGGCAATGGGAGGTACTCACTGGAGGTACAGGCAGGAAGTGCGAGGCTGGGGGTATGTCTTCCCTGTGCATCCTTGTGGAGCCACTGTGCTGCCAGGGGCAGGGACCCTCCTTGACTCAGGTCCTGCTGGGTGCCCCTCCCTCACACCTGCCATTCTCACTGGATTCCAGTAACTACCCAACTACCCTTTCTCTATTTATTTATTTATTTATTTATTTATTTATTTATTTATTTATTTTTATTTATTTAGTGTCCGGAATGCCTTATCCTTTGTTGGGTCGGTTTAAGACACCCACAGCTTTTAGTCCCTTCATGAAATACCCTGGTTTAAACTTTGAGTGGAATTCTATTCCTTCTGGGCCCCTCCCTAACTGATACGCTCAAGGTCATCTTCCTAAACACCCTGGGCCCCGGCTCCAGAGCCATGAGTCTCCTTGATTTGGCCTCAGAGAGCTGGATGGAAATTCAGAAAGTCGTGACAGGGCTGGGCAGCAGGATAGTGCTGACCAGGAAGACTAGGCCCACCCTTCTCGGCAGACGTGGACCGACGGACAGTCAGACTGGTCAGACGGGTCCCTTATGGAAACACAAGCCCCAGGCCCCACCTGCACCCCGGCCAGAATGGAATCAGCGAAGCCGGGGCCGAGTCTCTGTAGCCTTGTGCTCAAATACTGCAGGCAGCCTGGAGCAGGGAAGAATTAGGGCACAGCTGAAATCCAAACGGGAAAGGAAGCAGGCTAAAATCCGCCGGGAACAATGTCTGTTTCTTAATCCGTCTCCTGCCCCAAATAGCTCAGCTCTCCTCCCCCAACTTGTGTTTATGTGTCTGTTTCTTTCCCTGGCAGCAGGTGCCACCAGGCCTTCAAGTAGGTCACAGGGGGCAGTGATGAGCCCACGCAGGCCCTCAGGCCATGTCCTCCCCTGACCTCACTCCCCAGGCTCCTGGGCCTGGAGTCACAAAGCCCAGGCCCCAGTGACCCTCTGCTGCCCAGGGCATCCTGGTAGGTTCCTTGTTCCCTAGAACCACAGGGAGCAAGCGGGGGGTCCTCTGTCCAGCCTGTGAGTGGGCAGGGGCCCTGTCCCTGAGATGGAGGCAGAGGGGGCGGCCCTGGGTGGTGCTGCAGCCCTCCCTGCCCGTCCTGCTGGTGCCCTGTCGTCCCCTCCCACTGCAGCCCTCCCTGCCCGTCCTGCTGGTGCCCTGTCATCCCCTCCCACTGCAGCCCTGCTGAGTGCTCTCGGGGACTGCGTTCGTCCAGGGCAGCCAGGGAGCCACGCGTCCCTGCTGCTTCCAAGTGCACCAAGTACAAAGGCATTTTGAAAAGTTTAGGTTTTCAGATATAATTTGTATTTATTTAGTAATTCACTTTTTTAAGGTGTACAGTTTGATAAAATTTGACAAATAGAAATGGCTGTGTCACTACCTCCACAACCCAGACACAGAACCTTTCCACCCCAAAAAGCTGCCGTGAGCCCCTGGTAACCCTTCCCCTTCCCCAAACCCCCGCCCGTGGCACTGACATGTTCTGTGTACCTCTTATTTTGTCTTTTCTAGAATGTCATCTAAATGCCATCACACAGAATGTGTCTGCTTCTTCAATTTAGCCTAATGCACTTGAGATTCACACTACAGTTCCCTCCCCCTCCCCTCCCCTCCCCCCTCCCCCTCCCCTCCCCCTCCCCTCCCCCTCCCCTCCCCCTCCCCTCCCCTCCCCTCCCCTTTTTAATGAATACTATTGCTGCTGGCTGATGTACCACTGTTTATCTATTCCTCTGATGCTGGACATGTAGGTTGTCACCAGTTTTTAGCAATTATGAGTAAAGTCACTGCAAACACTGTGTATTGGTTTCGATGTGGACATAGGTCTTCATGCAACGGTGTTTTGATACAATGTGAATTCATCTACTGATGAACTGGGAGAATAGGGGATTCTTTGGGGTCCGAATGAAGGTAATGGGTATGTTGTTGCATGTCCCGTTCTGAATCCTGGGATGGCCATGGAAGCTATGTGGCTAAGATGGGCAGGACTGTGGGTGATGTGGGGAATTCAAATTTGAGCTATTTTCCAAAGAACAGAAGTAAGGAGTCTTTCTCTCACATTTCAGGCCCCCTCCTGGCAGAGCAAAGATATGAGTTAGGTTGATGAATTTAAATGCTTTGTTTACAGCCATGAGAAGTATAATTAATTGTTGGATATACTGAAACTCAATATACAATAACACAAACTAACTTCCTGATATTTCATTTGCCTTTCACTTATTCTGATGGGATACTTCCAAGAGTTTTAAAGATAAGTTTTAAAGCCTCAAAATACTTAGAGAAGTAAAAAGTCCCATAGTCATTTCCCCTACAATGGAAATACATTATGTCTCAACTTTTTTTTTTTTAAAGAAGAAGGGAAAGGGAGATAGAGATAGCAACATCAATCCACTGCCTCCTGCACCCCTCCTGCTGGGGATCGAGTCTGCAACCCAGGCACGTGCCCTGACTAGGAATCGAACCTCGATCTCCAGGATCATAGGTCGATGCTTAAGCGCTGAGCCACGCTGGCTGGACGACATTATGTATGAAATTTTAAAAAACAATTGCACCGACAGCTCCTTGCCAATCTTTAGTAATAATACCTGTTCTCCACACACTTGTCACATCCATGGTGATTTCTTAGGTGAATTACTCAGTGGCTACCTAGAAGGAGGACTTTTTTCAGATTCAAGCTTTATTCCGTAAATTGGCCCCTCTACCACTCAACCTCATACAATACTGCAACTCAATATTTTAGTTTGAACTATTTGATTTTGACAATATTAGAGTAAAACAGCGATTCTCTGCGGTTTAACTTTAAAGTTCCCACAGTTCCCATACACCTCGCTCCCTCTGCACATGGCGTCTGCTCATCCAGAACGCCGTGTTAGTTTCCTCTGGCTGTCATCACAAGGTACCACAAGCTGGGTGGTTTAGAACAACGGCAGTTTATCGTCTGTAGTTTTAGATGCAAAACTACAGACGACAAAAGTTTTTGGCAGGGTCCTGCTCCTTCTGAAGAGGTAGGGCGGGATCGGTTCCAGGACTCTCTCCAGCTTCTGGTAGATCCTCGGCTGTGGCAGCGTGACTGCAGTCGTTACCTGGCACGTTCCCTGCATAGGTATGGAAAACTTCCCTTCTTATGAAGACATCAGTCATATTGGATTAGGTGCCCGCTCTGTTCCTGTATGGCCTCATCTTAATTAATGACATTTGCTACAACCCTATTTCCAAACAAGGTCACATTCCGAGGTGCTAGGGGTTAGGACCTCAACAGATGAATTTGGGGAGGGCACCGTTCAACCCATAACAAACGCCTTCCTGCCCTTACCCAAAGCCATTTCTCTGTAGATTGAATTAGCCCAGACAGAGCCGATTTCCTCTACAGAATCTTCCCTAACAGCCCCCCCCACCCCCTCCCCCACTTACCACATACCCGTGTTCCTCCCAGGCTGGGTTGGATGTCCCTCCCCAATTTCCAATGATTCTAACACTCCTACCCACTGTATTAAGGTGGTGTCTTTGCTCACATGTCTCTCCCAGATGGGTGAGCACTTCTAGGAGACAGAGAGCAAATATTGCTCATCTGCACCATCCTCCAAACCTGGATATAGCAAGGACTCCATAAAGTGCTGACTAACCTAGCAGACAAACAACCGAATGAACTGCACCAGTGAAAACGACCCTGCAGCTGACCTCTGAACAGACCTGTGCTTCATGCCCGCCTTATTCATAGAAACTGCTGGTCAACGTGCCTTCCTTTGCTGGAAGACACTAGCAGAGAAGCAATTAGACAATGAAAACTGCGGCCTTGGTGTTTGCCAGGTCCTGTGCTAGGACACGTGAATTCTTTATTTGTCCTCGATAATACAACAATATAATGATGTAGTATCATCCTCATTTTACAGATGAGTAATCTGAGGCTCAAAGTTCAGCAGCTCCCCTAAGGACCACTGATGATGTGAGCTCTGTTCTGTAGGAGTCCGAGTCTGCTCGCTCTGCTGTACGCCTCGAATGGTGTGGAGTCCTCCCACTCTGCTCCTTCTGGTCCCCCAGTTCCACACTGACCTCCACAGAGGGTTGGCTCATGGAAACCACCAAGTTCTGGGTCAAAGCTGGCTGCTCTATCTGGACCGTGCCAGCTCCACCCAGTGCCCTATTGTGACCTTGGAGGTCAGGCTGGGCTGAGAGATAGCAAACAGAGAGCAAAGCCACGGCTCAATCCCCCTGAATTGTCTATGCGCAGTCTCAGCAGAAGTCTCTCCACTGGCTTGAGTAGAGACCATGGTCAAGGACAGGATGGAGGATGGACGAGCAGTGTTTCTGCTGCTGGGCACCCTGCTGCTGCCCTGGGCACACAGCGCCCTGACATGTAGGTCTCTCTTGGTGTTACTATGTCTGTGCCTCGCAATCCAGGGGAATCACCCGGGAGCTGGGTTCCAAAGGGCAAGTCCTAGGATGCTGATTCTGTAGTTCTGGGTGGGACCTGGGGAACTGCACTTTAAAAAATAAATAAAATATCTATATCTATCTATATAGATAGATATAGATATAGATATAGATATAGATATAGATATAGATATAGATATAGATATCTTTATTGATTTCAGAGAGAGGAAGGGAGAGGGGGAGAGAGAGAGATAGAAACATCAGTGATGAGAGTGTCATTGATCGGCTGCCTCCTGCACACCCCCCACTGGGGATCGAGCCTGAAACCCAGGCATGTGCCCTGACCGGGAATCAAACCTCGATCTCCTGGATCCTAGGTGGATGCTCAACCACTGAGCCATGCCGGCCGAGTGGGAACTGCACTTTCAATAAGGCCCTCAAGTGAATGTGATGGGGGTGGGGGCTGGACCAGACTTTCAAGTCATTGCTCCCTCAACACCACCAACTTTAAAGTTATATGTGGAGAAGCCTGGTGTGTATGTATTTAACACCTATGTTAAGTACCAGAGTTTTCCAGAGCATATGACCAGTAAACCCTTTAAGTAAACCCTTTGAGAGGGGTAACCATCTGTCAAGCTGGAGATACCACCTGGCCATGTCCTGTAGCTTTAAGGCCAAGGGTGATCCTAAAAAGGTTTGCCCTGCTGCTTTCTCTTTGAATGCACTCTGAAGGCTCATGTGGAGCCTAACTGGTCTAATGCAAAACCATAATATGATATAATCATAATGAAGGCAGTGTATTAACACCTGTTATGGCTTCATCTCCCTGGCTCCTGAGAATTTATGGAGCCTTGTGTTACATTCAATTTGTTGGTTGACAAATATCAAACCTCTACCACATGCCCAGAGCTGTTTTAGGAGCTGGGTTTATAACAGAATGACATATCCATTTCCTACCCTTAAGAAGTTTTACTATCAAGTGAGGGGAAGGAAGTATTAAATGTATAAATGAGTCAATAAGTAAGTTAATTTCAGCTCCTGTTAAGTGGTGTGAAGCAGAAAAATAGGCTCATGAGGTGGAAGGTCTGCAGGTGGCTGTTGAGACTGTTCTAGTAGGCAGTCACAGAAAGCCTTTTATTTATTTATTTATTTATTTATTTATTTATTTATTATTTTTTTAATCCTCACCGAGGATATTTTTTCCATTGCTTTTCAGAGAGAGTGGAAGGGAGAGAAAGAGAGAGATTGAGAAACATTGACATGAGAGAGACAATTGGTTGCCTCCAGCTCTCGCTCTGACTGGGGGAGAACCTGCAACTGAGGCATGTGCCCTTGGCTGGAATTGAACCTGGGACCCTTCAGTCTGCAGGCTGACGCTCTAACCACTGAGCAAAACAGGCCAGGGCAACAGAAAGCCTTCTTAGGATGACCAGACCCATCTAATGAGGAGATGTATTTCTAAGCAAAAGCAACAGCAAGTGCAAAGTCCCTGAGTGATGAATGAGCCCGATATGTTTTAGAGGCAGACAGGTCAGTGCACCTGGGGCACTGGGGAAAGATGGGCTCAGAGAGGTCAGTAGGGCCCAGATCATGCCCCACAGAGGCACAGTGAGGACTTCAGATTTTATTCTGGTTACAATTAGATGCCATCAGAGAGTCTAATCAGGAGAATGAGAAATAAAAGGTGCTTGAGAAAGATGCTCTGACTGCTACAGAGGACAGATGGTGCAGGGACAAGAGGGGAAGAAGGAAGGTGAGTTAGTGGGCATGAGAGGGTGATGCCCTGGCTGGGTTTATAGCAGTGGGGATGGACAGAAGTGGTTGGGATCTGGATGTCACTGGGTAATGCTGACTGAGCTTGCAATGCACTGGATGTGGGAGGAAAATAGAGTCAAGGATGACTCCTAGATGCTTTTCTTGCCTAAGCAAACAGATGGATGTGGGTACCATTTATTGAACTGTGGAAGGCTTGTAAGAAAGCATGTGGAGTGGGGTCAGATACATCGATGGTTCGGTTTTGGCCACATTAAGTTTGAGGCGCCTCTTAGTCTTCTGAGATGTTGAGTAGGGCGGGTGGTTATTGAGTAGAGCTCGGTGGAGAGGTCTAAGCGGGATAATGTGAGACTGTATAAAGACGACATTTGAAGTTATGGCTGGGTGACTGGAGAGAGGTGCTCTGAGAGAAGAGGTCTCGGGTTTTGAAAGAGGAGGATTCAGCTAAAGGACATGAGAAGGAACGGCCACTGATGTAGGAGGACACCAAGCAAGGGCATTCTATCAGTGACATTTTGCCCAGAGATGACCCCGGATTGAACCAAGAGTCTTGGGCAAAACTCTTCGAAAAAGAAAGACTCCTTTCTCCTTGGCCCAGACTAGAATGAAGCCAAATGCCATCCCTCTAAATCAAGGTTACATTTTTAAAAAGGCAGCAGCAGGCTGTGTTAATACTCATCCGTGTACTAAAGATGAGGACACTGAAGCTCGGAGAGGTTAAGTTAGTGGCTCCACGTCATACAGCTAGCAAACAACGGTGCCAACTCGGAACTTCTGACTCCACACCCCACCCCCTTCCATCTTAACCAGTGTCCTGCCAGCTAGGACAGAGCTAGGGACTTCCATGCCCAAACCGCAGTGCCTTCTGTAGACTTGAGTTCTGTCTCCAGCCGTGCTTCTTTTTCTCTCAGTCACCAACACATTGATAGAATCTCTTTGGAAAAAAGAGAATTTCTAAGACACCCTGATAGTGCAGGTGAAGAGAAGCCACTCTGGACCAAAGAGATGAAATGAGCCCTCCCTATCGTCATCTGATTAGCCATGTCTCTGGGTCTAGAGCTTGCAGTCATTTGGGGGAAAAAACCTACAGTCTGAAGTGATTTCATTCCAGTGGGACTTGCAAGGGAGTATCTCTGAACTCCCCCACCAGGAGTTTTGCTCTGTGGTGCTGCTGGACCCAAGAATTCATTAGGTTCTCTATCCACAGAATATATGTCTAAGTCCCTTGGGCTCCAAGGGACTCTCCTAAAATTCACAACCATGGGGTCTCCTATTTTCCTGGTCAGCCCCAATTCTATGCAATTTTCAACCAAGTTGAGACATTAAACACAAAACTGTGGAAGGATTTTGTACTTACATATGACTTTTCATGTAAAGATATTCACATTTCAGTTTGCATGACCACTGGCAGCATGACGTCAGTATCAGCACAGCATGTAAAACGGTGCAGTTGAGCTCATACACATCCTGAGGAAAGATTAAGAATAAAGAGGCTAAATGTTGCTTCAATGTTTACATATAACAATTTAATAAATACAGTTATGTTTTGTATTAATGTAATTTAAGTAAAAATATTTTCCCCTAACCATTTTGAATGGAAAAGTACAGTGTTTTAGAATTGGAAAGAACCTTAGAGATGATGTTATTGAAGTTTTCATTGTATAGGTGAGAAAACTGAAGCCCCTAGAGGTGGGTAGCCTGTATCCCTGCAGAGAAATTCCACAAAGTTTATTTTTATATTAAAGAATATACAAATTCCTTGGGGCTCCTGGGGACTCTTGTAAATTTCACAACCACAGGTCTCAGATTGTTCAGGTCAGCTTCAATTCTGCATAATTTCCAACAAAATGGAGATGGTTTGAATAGAAATACCTTTCATATTTTACTTTCTTGTGAAAAATTTTTAATGTCATTGCCTTTTCTCCCCATGTATAAACATGGTTAGCACTTAGAAGGCAGTTTGCCTGGTGGTTATGAGAACCACTGGAGCCAGACTGCCCAATTTCAAACTTTAGCTCAGTGATGTTAGCTGTTGGGTCTTGGGCAGATATCCTAATCTTAAACTTGCTTCTGTTGTCTCACCTTTCAAAGGAGCAGTAATAATAATCAGTTATCTCATGGGGTTTGTGTGATATTTTAATTGTTTTAGAGAAAACAGAATGGTGCCTGGCAAATAGCAAGTGGTCAATAGTTTAGATTTTATGATGTTTATTTTTCTCATGACTCAAGTGACATTTGAAAGACATAAAAAGAAGTCAAAGTAATCCTATTACACAGGAAATGCCAAATTTTTATTCCTCTCAGAGTGCTATTGGGATGATCTCTAGAATTAAAATTGGGTGAAAGATGGTACCAGTACTCACAAGAAGAAACACAGGAGAGAGATCAGGAAGGGAGAGGCTGGTCAAACTAATAAAAGACTCGTGGACACAGACAAAAGCATGGTGACTACCAGAGGGAAAGGGGGCGGGGAGGGAGAAGGGGGTACAGGGGGGATAAATGGGGATGGAAGGAGACTTGACTTGGGGTGCTAAACACACAGTACAGTATACAGATGATGTGTTATAGATTGTACACCTGAAACCTATATAGTTTTATTAACCAGTGTCACCCCAATAAATTCAATAAAAATAAATGAAAAGAAAAAGGAAATATAGGAGAGGAATGAGTTAGGAAAGGAGGGGGCTGGTCAGTTTCCCTTTGCTGTAAAATGTCTGGTGTCTGTGTCCTTCTTGTGGAGAGGTCCTTGAAAATATCTGTTCAGAGCTGAGGAGAATTTCATGTTCTACACCAAGACAATATACCAAGGCCCTGTTCCTCAAGGGTCAGTGAGGCCTAATTTCAAATAAGTGAATGTTCCCACTTGGGCTTCCCAACTAGGAGGGCAACAGCAGATCTAGGCCCAGGGTTTGTGGTTGCATCTCCTCCCCAAAGGCCCTCAGTGGGAGATGCTTCCAAGAAGCTAAGCTGTGGTGAAGGCAGTAACCATAGGCACAGTCTCCCAATTGTGGTGCCTGTGGCAGGCTTGGGGGGCACACTTTTGTCTGATGGGTCTCCCGCCTGGTGTTAACCTGGCTAAGCCACTGCTATCTGTGTGCCGGGGGAGTAGGGGGTAGGGGGTAGGGGGTAGGAGAAGGGGGCATTGTCTTTAAGTTCCTTCCAAGCCAACCAACCTTGACTGTTGAGCTCTGGCTCTCTTCCTCTCCCTTCTTTCTGCTTTTAGTGACATGTGGTCATAAAATAAATACCAAATCTGAGAAATCAAAAAAGTTGAAAATCGTTGGTGGGGAGCCTGCAGACATTACAGAGTTCCCGTGGCAGGTGAATATTTTTGACAAAGAGAGACATCTCTGTGGCGGATCGATTCTCAGTGAGTGGTGGGTTCTAACTGCATCCCACTGCTTTATAAACAAAGATAAGTAAGTACTGCAAACAAACTTCTTTTAAACCAGTGTGGTAGAATATTTGCCCCTACATGTTTATTATTATTCTGAAACCTCCATCCAGGTTTGTCAGCCATAGAACAAAGTGCCAGGAGGCTAAATAAAGGTCCATGTGGCTGAATATCACCCTTTGCAGGTGTGAGAGACACTGTTCTCCTTCCTTCTAGGGGCTTTTACATCTTGTTGTGTAGGACCCAAATGGCAAAACAAACGTTCCTTGGACTTCTCAGCATCTTGCCAAGTGCATGGTCCAAACCTCTGGAGAGTTATTTCCTAAGCATTTGCTCACTCTCGGGGAGAGAGGAGGTTGACAGTGACCACAGAGTTGGAGAATTCTACAAGGAAGGGCCTGGAACCCTGGGACAGGGCCCCCGGCCTGGCTCCATGGCAGCAGCTCCTGAGATGGTGTCTTAGTCTAAGTACCCCAGTCAGCATTGTTGAGAAACTTCCCAGGTGTCCATCAGAGAGCTTATCCAGCCCTTCATGCAAATCAAGGGTCCATTCCCTCAATGATTTGTGCATAGCATGGCTTCCCCGACATTGGTTGATGAAATTTACAAGTAACTTTGCCCAAGCAAGAGGCCATCAGGTCAAGAGCTGCTGCCAACAGCGCAGAGCTGGAACTCACGTGGGTCACCTCCTGCCCAGTTGGGGCTCTTTACCTGGCTCTATGCCAAGGGCAGGGCCCCAGGTACGACACCTCCCCATCTCTCAGGATCACAGCCTCAGACTGTTGGAATTATTTTCTCATAAGGCTTACCTTTTGCTCTTCTACCACTTACTTTTTTTCTCCTTTTGTTTTGAAATAAGATCTACCTTGGAAGTCGTACACGATCAGAGAAACATTATCACCAAGAATTTGACAAAGACGAAAGTGGACAAGCTAATTATTCACCCTTATTTTGACAGCTGGCTCATGGATAACGACATTGCTTTGCTCTTGCTCAAATCCCCATTTAACTTGAGTGTCACGAGAGTCCCCATCTGCCTTTCACAAGTCACTGACATACAGAGATGGAGAAACTGCTGGGTGTCTGGATGGGGCACTACCAGTGAGTTACTATAGCCCAACTCACTGGGGGGTGTCACCCTGGCTGATGTTTGCAACAAGAAGCCAAAAGCTGGAGGCTCTGCTGGCCCTGGGAAATCTGCCTGGTGGATTTGGGGCTTTAAGTTCTCACTTCATGATGAACCTTCTCCTCAGTTCACATGGCTGTCATCCTTCCTAGGCCTTCCTGGCTTCCTGGAGCAAGTTTTATGTCCATATTGTGGACCATGAATCTTGAATAGGGCCTCGGATAACCCAGGCACAGGTTTTCAGAGTCTGAGGGGTGACTTAAAGAAATTTTGAGGGATGTATCAATGAGCAAAGGGGTGGCAAAATAGACTGAGGTCCAGGAAATCCATACCAATGTCATCCAGAGCAGTTCTGTTCCAGCTGATGGTGTCAGTGCTTCTTCCCTGGGTTAAAGGGCTCTGTGGCTAAAATATTTGAAAACCACAGGTCGAGGAGAAGGGGTAAACTGATTGTGAACTGGTCCTTATAGAGTCAACCTGCAAACTGCTTTCCCCAGCAACACACAAGATGGTGACCTTTTGCCCTTCATCTTGGTACATGTGTCTTGCCTCATAATCAACAGAGTAGAAAAAAAAAAAATTCCTCCATTCAGTGCTACTCTTCCAAGCAGGCATCCAAATGGCTGTACATGGATTCCCACATGGTCCCAAAGCTCGGAGCTATGTTAGAATTCCTCACTGGGAACTGCCCATACAAGTTTATCATGAGCTTCAACAAGGGCCACCTTCTTGACCTAGAGTCCCTCATGCTTCATTCAGCACATGCTCACTGAACCTCTGCTATGACCCAGACAGTGTTCTAGGCTCTAGGGTTTCAGCAATACCGTACAAAGAGAAAACTATCCTCCTCTTTGGGGAGTGAACATTCTTGGTGTTGGGCTCACCTCCTCCATAGGCAGTGAATTCCTCAAGGGCCCTGACAAATTCAAGCTCATCTTTATGTGCTGAGGGCCCTAGGACAGAACTTGTCACTGTGGATTCTCTTTACATCCTTGTGGATTTAAAAGAAACACCTTTTTAGAACCCTAGTTGGAGCCCAGCAACTTCTGCAGGGCAAGAAGATGGTGCAGGCAGGCGGAAATCCAGTAGGGTCCAGTTCTGGGGACCTCGGGATTCTGAGAGAGTGGGCTTTAGAGTCTCCCGGTCATCTCTCCTACCCCCTCCTCACTCAGTCCAAATTTGGGTTGTGCTCTTCCCTTGTCATTGAGATGAAAATTCACAATGTGGGGGGTGCCTGACTTCCACTCAAAGGGACCACTTTGAGCTCAGGGTCCTCTTCCTATCTGCTTCTTCTCTGGGTCAGTTCCTCTGGGAGGTATGCAGCCGAATCTGCAGAAAGTCAACCTCAAGCTGGTCAAATGGAAAAAGTGCTCCCATGCTATGCCTCTGCTCACCAGGAACATGCTGTGTGCGGGAAGCCCTCACGGTGGGAAGGACGCCTGCCAGGTAATGGAGCTTGGAGAAATTCTAATTTGCTGGGAGAAGGGCTGCCACAGAGGGCTGGCCAAACTCTCTAGGATAATTGGCTCCCATATTCCTCCTCTGGATAAGTTTCCTAAGGTTGTTGCAACAAGTGACCCCAAACAGGGTAGATTAAAACAACAGGAATGTATTCTCTCACAGTTCTTGAGGCTGGAAGTCCAAAATCAAAGTATCAGCAGAGTTGTGTTCCCTTTGGAGGCTCCAGGAGAGGATCCTTCCTTGCCCTTTCTGGTTTCCGGGGGCTGATGGCAATCCTTGGCATTCCTTAGCTTATAGGAGCATCACTCCAGCCTCTGCCTCCATCTTCCCACGGCCTTCTCCCTGTGTGTGTGTCTTCTGTTTTCTCTCAAAAGGATATTGTTGGACTAGGGCTCACCCTAATTCAGTAGGACTTCATCTTAATTAAACTAATCACATATACAAGGACCCTATTTCCAAATAAGGTCCCAGCCTGAGGTCCCAGGTGGACACGAATTTGGGAGAGATGCTATTCCACCCAGTACAGATGTTCTGTAACCAAAGAGAGGCTGTGCAGGGCAGTGGCTGGGGGTACAGGCTCCCTTAGCTTCTTTCCCAGCTTCTCTGCATACTGCCTGCGGCTTCCCTCGGTGCCTGCGCCTCTTCAGATTTTATCATCTGTAAAATGGGGATACTCAGAGTGCCCACCTTTTAGACCTGTTGTGGAAATGGAGTCAATGCACAAACACAGAGCAGCGCGCTGTACGGGAGGGCCACGGGAAACGCTGTGAATATCGTGTTCTCCGTCACCATCTCCATGCCTATCAGTGCTCAGTAGCATACTAGCCACTCCCAAATACATGGAAGGGTTACGCACTAGCCCTAGGAAGCAGGCCTATTTCAGACGGGGAAACTGAGGATGAGGGGAGCTGACAGCCTTTTGGGGGATACTCCAGCAAGATACGTTACAGGCCCAGAATTCTAGGGTTAGAGCCACTTTTGGGGTTCCAGTAGAAACGGGGCTCCAACGCCAGCCACGTAGCCTAGCCGTGCTCAGATACGGCTGGTCAACTGCTAAGGTGCTGGGAGCTACCACGGAGGACAGCTCCCCCCGTGTCAGGGCGGGCTGAGCCCCGCACGCCCGTCACGGCCTTCCATTCACACAGCTGTCCCGCCGGAGAGGTGCGATTATCACCAGCACAAAAACCATGCCTTAAAACACCGGGGAAAACGTTCCCGTTCTCTCAGCTAGAGCTCCACCCTGGGATTTGAACCAAGGTCTGTCTGGCTCCAGAAATTTAGGTTCTTAACTGTACTGCTGTTGTGCCCAGGATCTTTCATGGAGATCCTCTCTTTTTCCAGAGAAGTGACTGTAATTTATTTTAAAGAAAGATCATGGGATTTTCCAGTGACCTCAAGGATTTGGGTAAAGGATGGTTTGGTTCCAAGTAAGTTGATGGGCACAGCAGCCTGCTCACAAGGAGAACATTCTGGTTAAAGAAATCAAACACGTGTCCTGTTTTTTCTATGTTATTGGTTTTGTATTAGGATTTGGGGCATATCACTGAATGATGCTCCTTATCAGCTTTTTTGCATCATTTAATATCTTCAAAGATAAATCTTTGTAAGCTGTGAAATAGGTACTGCCTGATTCTATTCCTGTAAAATGACTATGCATATGCACGTATGTAAGGATGTGGAAAGTTATATTTCACTAAGGAGTTTCCTCTGCATGGTTGGAATTAGAAATGTTTATTTCACTTATTCGAGTATGTGGTAAAGAAAATTCAAGCGGTATAGATGGTCTACAGTTTACCTCTGATACTCCCCAGAGAAACCATTGCTACAGAGTTACCACTTCCCACCTGAGACATTCTTTTCATGTGCAATCGTGTGTGTTTATGCACAAATTTAATTATTTCTATAATCATGGGTATTCTTCATGTTGTTTTTCCATAGCTGAGTTTTCTGTTAAAGGATGATGATGGATATTCCTTTTTTGACCAAATTGCCATTAGCATTGCATTTGACCAAATTGCTTGCCAGTCTTTCTGACAGTCACAGATCTGGGAGCATAGCCATGTAGTTGGAGAGTCTAACCAAAAGTAAAAATGTCTGCTCATCAAAAGATACTGTAAGTGCTTTTTGCCAGGTGCCTACACAATAGGCTATAGAAGTAACTTGTTACTGTCCCTTCCATTCCCAAACAACTTTTCTCTCCTAGGGTGACAGTGGGGGGCCTCTAGTTTGCCAGAAAAGAAAGGAAAACACATGGTACCAGCTGGGCATCGTCAGCTGGGGAGTGGGCTGTGGCCGGAAGAATAAGCCTGGAGTGTACACTAAGGTGTCTAATTACTTGGAATGGATCACGGAGGAGACCACGCTGTCAGGCAGGCCCTACATGTATCATCCAGACTCCGGGTACAGTTTGCTTCTATCACCATGGGCCATCTTGTTACTATATTTTGTGATGCTTCTGTTAACCCTGTGACTAAACACTGTGCTGCCTCAAAACCAAGTGTCCTCAGTTTGTGAAATAAGGTCAAGGGCAGGTAAAGGTTGTGAGGAGGGATTCTCATATGATTAGTTGTGCCTGAAACAATCATATACCTATAGGGTATAAAAAAAAACCTGGGGCCCACATCCACACCTATGGTTCCCCTGGAACGGGGGGGCAAGTTACCAGTTTCAGCTTGAGTCCTCTCCAAAGGTTTGGATGGAGCCTTCTTCCATGGGGAAGTGTATGCCAGGGATCTCTGAAACTGAAAGCCTACTCTTTTCAATTACACACAGGTATGCTTCCACAACTTATTTCATCTTCCAAAGAGATGAATAACTCAATTTTTCTGCTCCCAAAATAAGAAACATTCCAACTCCTCTCCCTTTATTTGTAGCTCATCCCTGAGACCAACAGATTTGGTTTCCAGAAAGATCCTCATTGGTCACCCTCTTTTGCTTCCATATCTACCACCTGGTCCACAGCCCCCATAAGTGCTGCTTTTACCTCCCAGAGATCATGCACAATGATGCTAAGATTCAGGGTCAGGAAATAACTGAAGTAGAAATGTGCTAGAGATGAGGCCGGAAAGAAATACCATGAATGGGTTGTCGTAACCAAGGCACCTATGCTTGCAAGCATCACAAACTCAACGTGAAGCAAAAAAGGAAATGAGAAATACACTGGGGTGGTACAGAATCAAAAGAAGAGCAGCACAGCCTTGGGAGGCTGTTCTAGCAAACAGCTCCGAGTTTTGACTTAATCCAGGGTGCATTTTAGGCCGTCTGGAAGAATGGGTTGACTCTCCATCCTTTATGCGATCATCCATGAGCATAATTCTTCCAATCAGGCAAGACATAATAAGTGGTATTCCCTTCTGAGGCAACTCAGCACATTGAAGAGAGAGTGAAAGCTGTATTCAAAAAGATGTGTTTTCCTTTGAGTTTGCTTTGAGTGGAATTCCTTGAGCTGTGAACAACAGCATAAAACCAAAAGGAAAAATCAACTTTTGTGCACATGTATTCTGAGAGGGGAGAAAAGAGGATGGCATTTGTCTTTCTCTGTCTGACTTACTTCACTTAGCTCAGTACCCTTTAGGTCCATCCATGTTGTCACAAATGGCAAGATTTCATTCTTTTTTATGGCTGAGAAATATTCCATTGTATATATGTACCACATCTTCATCTACTCATCTGTTGATGGGCTCTTGGGTTGCTTCCATATCTTGGCTATTGTAAATTAGGTTGCAATGAACATAGGGGTGCACATATATTTTTAAACTAGTGTTTTGGATTTTTTTGTATATATACCCAGAAGTGGAATTGCTGGGTCATCTGGTAGCTCTGTTTTTAATTTTTTGAGGAACCTCCATACTGTTTTCCACAGTGGTTGCATTAATTTGCAATCCCATCACTAAGTAGGCGCTAGAATTATCAGGGGGATCATTTCGTAAATTATATAAATGTCTAACAAATGCTGTACATCTCAAACATATAAAATAATATTAAATGTAAACTGTGATTGAAAAATTAAACAGAGAGGATAAAAAGGGAGGTTCTCTATGTTGGTCTTCACTGGAACAAGACAGCTTGGCTGCCATTAGACTCTAGAGAAAGGGCGGGTGGAGGAGCATTTAGGTGGGCAAGAGCAGGCAGAATCCGTATACGGTTATGCTTTGCCAAACCTGCAGAGTTGCCACGGGAATTTTGGCTGTTGGTAAGCAGGTAAATTTGTCTACGAGCAGATGGGTTATGGTCCCGGAGAAAGGTAGGTTTAAAAAGAATTTCCTCTTTTTTGTGAAGAGGCAGTGATGGCAGCCTGGCCTTCAAGTTGAGAAGGCAGAGGCTGGAAGAGACTGACGCCACAGTCTTGTCCCCTCACCTCAGGACACAGGCTAATGGAGAAGCAGAAACAGCCAGGCCACTCGGCCAGGTTCCTATGAAAGGGAGTCTGTGCAAGGAGGGGGCTGCTTTGCCTCCATTGCAAAGCACGTCAAACTTTGATGTTTGCTAATCCTGTAAGGAAGTAATGAAGATCAGAGTAGGGTTTTTATCTTCATATTGAGGTATGATTTAAATAGAAAGAAATGCTTTGATCTTAAGTGTAGTGTTTGATGAGTTTTAAAAATGCATACAGCCATGTAAACTCATACTTCTATCAAGATATAGAACATTTCCAACACCATAGAAAGACCTTTCAAATCCTTCCCCTACCAACCCCAACTGGTTCCCATGCTCCATCCATTCCAACAGAGTCAAACACCATTCTTGCTTTTTTCACTGTGTCAGTTTTGTCTGTTATAGAACTTTCTATTAATGGAATAACATAGTATGCACTTTTTCATGTCAGTAGCTCTCTCCTTATTACTGCAGAGTGGTATTCCACACGTATCTTGATGAACACCCAAACCGTTTCCAGTTTGGGGCTATTATTTTTAAAAAAGAAAACAACTATGAAGGGTCTTGTAACAAGTTTTTTGTGTATGTTTTCATTTCTCTTGGGTAAATACCTAAAAGTAAAATGTGGGGTATTATGGAAGAAACTATCCATTAAATAGGGATGCACACATTGGAATGTTACTGGAACAAAAAAATAAAATTTTAAGTTTGTGTTACAGCAGTTAGTTTTATCATACCCACCAAACCCAGCACACCCGATACACTGTCTTGTATCTGTCATCTGAGAATGGGGGAGGAGCATGTTAGATGCTGAGGTTGAAATGGGCTTCAGTGATTAATACAGAGGTAATCCTGAAAAATCAAG
The DNA here is from genome assembly GCF_964146895.1 of Miniopterus schreibersii. NCBI lineage: Eukaryota > Metazoa > Chordata > Mammalia > Chiroptera > Miniopteridae > Miniopterus > Miniopterus schreibersii. The sequence goes on from NC_138105.1 coordinate 60,809,618, forward strand.
TTCATCCTGGAATGTCAAAGATGAGAAGGTGTTGACTGTTAGAAATAGGATGGACACAGCAACTGTGGTAAGTAACAGGACCAGCAAATCACTGCAATTGTGTGAGCAGGGGACTCTTTGGCCGTGGTCACTAATAATGGGGTCCCCAGCACCGAAATAAAGCCCACTAAGGTCTTCATTGGTCTGTTTAACCAGAAAACAAATGACTATATGTGATGAGTAGAGGCCTCCTTGAGCACAAGTCTTGAACAAACAAACAAACAAAAAATCTTCAAATAGCCAATAAACATGCATAAAACATTTTATACTTATTATCTAGAAAATACAAATTAAAGCCACAATGAAATAACTCTATAACTTCCCAGAAGGGCTAACATTAAAAATACTAGTAATGCTGAGGCTGACAGGATGTGAAGACACAGGAGCCGTACATGCCACTACTCAGAGGACAAATTGGTACAACCCCTTGGAACAACTCTGGCTGCATGTACAGATGAAGCCGGCCTGAAGCTGCCTCTCCTGCCCCAGGAATGGTCTCTCTTCCATCCCTGCCTTCCCAGAAGATGCCTGTATATCTGTCTCCAGCCAAATTCAAAACATCGGACTGTTCTTCTGAAAGGGTCCTCTTGACCACCTCAAAGCTAAATTAGAAAGCTTGGGGCTGACAGAGCTTTTCCACTTGAAGGCCGGCCTTGGCTTCTCTCTTTTCCAGGGGGACCAAAACCATCTGCTGAGGGAGATTCCAATATGCAGGCTAAGGTACCCTTGACCCATATTTTAAAAATTTCAATTGTTATGGTTGGATAGTCACAAAGAGAATTTGAAGATAGGCCCTCCTGTATGGTTTCAAGGTTATGATCCTGACTAATGACAGGAGGCAAACCCCTGTTCTCTGTCCTTGCTGTCCAGGTCTGTGTTCTCGACCATCCATGGGCACAGCTGCAGCCAAGGTTAGTGCCAGTGCAGGGACTACTGACCTTGAATGAATCATCCCCCTTGTCTGACCCCAACACACATGTTGAGAAGGACAACTAGCCTTGAAACAATGAACAATGCAATCACTGGCGTAACAGAAGCAGTACAAATATGAGAGTGATAGGCCAGACGGGGCTGGTGCATCATGGCAACTACAAAGCACTGTGGAGAGAAGTTAAAGATCTAAATAAATGGAGAGACATTTCATAGATTAGAAAATTCAAAATTATTGTGATAGCAATTCTCCCTAAATTGATCTATAATTTCAATGTAATCTCTGTCAAAATCCCAGCAGGTTATTTTGATAAGCTGATCCTAAAATATATATGGAAATGCAAAGGACCCATTATAGCACAAATAATTTTGAAATAGAAGAACAAAGCTGGGGGACTTAGAGTCGTCAATTTCAAAGCTTACGGTAAAACTTTCTCGGATGATGGAAATATTCCCAAACTGGATTGTGGTGATGGCTGCACAACTACAAACCTACTAAAATAAAATTTAAAAAACCACAGTGCACTTACAACCAGTAGATATTATGGGATGTACATCATACCTTAATAAAATTAAAAAATTTTAAAGCCAAAATTCTTGTGAAGAGATAACAATTCAGATATTGCTATACACGTTTAATGATGAACTTTTGTTGGAAACTACATTGCATTTTGTGCCATCCTACAAAATTTGAGAGCTGTGATTATCATCATTCTTAGGGACTTTCCAGGGAGCTCAAATATTGGGGGTTTTTAAGCAGCAAGTGAGATCATGGATCCATCAGTGTCATGAGACAAGAGGGAGTGGCAGAGCCTCCTTGTGCCCTGCCATGGGGGATATAAAATGTTTCTTCCTGGTGGATTCCAGGTGCCTCTAGAATTGGATAATTTCAGAGCACAGATTTTTCCCAAATGACCAACCAGTCAGAACAAGGGATGGATCAGAGCAGATGGTGTGAGCCTGGGAGGTCTCATATCAGCTTTTGAATCCAGTTGGTATCCTCCAGCAGTGCTGCCTCGGAAACTTTTATTCCCTGAAGTTCTCGCTGTTGGCTGCTGACTGCTAGTTGAAGAAATTCTTTCAGAAGTGAATGAGAGAAGCAGAACTCAAGTCTGCAGAAGCCAGTGTGGTTTGAGCATGGAAAACTACCTGCTCCCGCCTTGCTCTCAGGAAACTCGGGGCACTTGGAAAAAGCGTGTTCTGCCTCTGGCCATGTCTCTTGCAAGCTATGTGACCTTGGGCCAGTTATTTAACTTCTCTAAGTCTCAGCTTTCTGGATTTGGATACAAAGACAAGTACTTATGACGCCTTCCTCATATGTATCAGCAACATGTTCATTTAGAGAGACCACATGTCAGGTTTGCTCTGGACAAAGGGGAGTGAAGTCAGACAGTCTGAGGTTTACCCTGGATCATGGTACAGTCTAGGGTCTGCCTCATTACTTTGTGTCCTTGGGACAACACACTTGCCCAGAGACTTTTCTGATGCCGGTAGAAGCTCGGAATCTTTGAATTCACCAAATCCCACCTTTCATGTCACTGTTGTTACACAATTTAGTTCTATAGGTATTTTAAATCCCAAAGGACATCATAGTTGTTGCTTTGTACTATATATTCATTTATATTTACCCACACATTTATTCTTTCTGTTTTTTCCTCCATCTCATATTTTATATTTCCATCATCATTTTTCTTCTGCTGGAAGTACTCCCCTCTCATTACTCTTTTCACGCCAACCTGTTGGCAACAAATTCCCTCAGTTTTCATTTGCTTCAAAACATTTTCATTTTGCTATCATTTTTTGAAGGATATTTTGCTGGGCTAGGATTCTAGCCTGTCTCTTATTTTTCTTTCATTACTTTAAAGATGCCATTACACTATCTTCTGGCTTCCATCATTCCTGTTGAGAAGTCATCTGTCATTTTTATGGCTGCTCTCCGGAAGGTGACGTGTCTTTTTTTCCCCTTCTGTCTTGGGTTTTCACGAGGTTCACCATGATGTGCCTAGCTGTGGCATTTTTGTGTTTGGTTTGTTTGAGGTTCTCTGAGCTTTTTAAATATGGGGACTGATGGTCCTAAGTTCTGAAAAATGCTGATTCAATCCTTTTTGAATGTTAATTTCATCTCATCCCTTTCTTCTGCTCTCTTTCTGAAACTGTAATGATACATGTGATGGACACTGAATCTGTCCCACGTGTCTCTACTGCTGTGCACGTTTTGTTTTCTGGTCTCAGCACTTGTCTTTCGGTTAACTAATTCTATGTTCTGCTGCCTCTAATATGCAGTGGAAACAACCCATTCCATTATTAATTTAAGATATTGTATTTTTTGAGTTCTATAAACCCATCAATTATTTATAAATTACAATTCTTTAAAAAAAATTATTAAATTTATTGGGGTGATAATGGTTAATAAAATTATATGTTTCAGGTGTACAATTCTATAATACATCATCTGTATAATGTATTGTGTGTTCACCATCCAAAGTCAAGTCTCCTTCTGTCACCATTTATCCCCCCTTTACTTTCTACCTTCCCCCGCCTCCCTTTCCCTCTGGCAATCACCATACTGTTGTCTGGGTCTATGAGGTTTTTGTTTTGTTTTTTGCTTAATCCAGTCACCAAGTTTTGAATCTTTTCATTAGTTCTGCCCACCTTCCCTCCATTTTATTTAACATATTAATTATGGTTCACCTAGAGCTCCATGCCTGGCACCTCCAATGTCTGAATCCCACGTGATCTGTCTCTATTTATGCCTTAAAGTCTACTTTGAGATTAGTATAGCTTCACCAGCCATCTTTTGGATAGTGTTACATAATCTCTTTCTTAGTTCAATCTTTCTGTGTTCTTATATTTAATACATGTAAGTGGCATATAGTTGGCTTTCTTTTTAATCTATGCTGGCAATGTTAATGTCTAGACTGTGGCGTTATATTTTCTTGCTTCTTTGTATGGTTAGTAATTCTAATGTAAAGTTTTCATTAAATGTGAGCAATTCAAATACTCGGCATTGCACCTTTAGATAAAAGGAGAAGAGGTCCTATCCACACACTGTTGTCTTCTACCTGAAGAGATTCCTGTCCTCTGCTGGGTGATGAATTAAAAATCCCATCAGGGATCGGCAGGGTCATGGCTGTCTTTGCAGTCAAAGCTCAGATAGACTCAGCCTTTCTCTCTCTGCTCCTTATTTTCTGGGCATGACCTTTGCAGGTCCTGATTGAGAGCCTGGCAGGTCTCAAACTTCTCAGCCTTGAAAGTCTGCAGGAGACTTGGGGTTCCCAAGCTACATCTCTGGCAGCTTCAACCTGGCGCCTGTCTTGAGGACAGCAGTGGTGCTCTTGAGGCAGGTTCCTTCCTGTGCCGGATCTTTGTTCCCTAAGCATTGGAGACTGCACGGTAGTTCCCTCTGACCTTTGAGAAGATGTTAGTCTAGCCTGCTTGCCAGTCATTCATTCAGCTCAAAACTGTGCACTTGGGGCCTCTCAAGTTTCCTCTTTCCCCTCCAGACCCGCACAGCACCTGAGGGCTTTACTGGTTTCTCCCTGTTCCTGCTCCTGTGGATGACCTCCTTCTGAACCAAGTCTGATTCTCAGCCTCTGCTCAGAATTGGAAAGTCCTCCAGGGGAGAGGAGGGACAAAAACATGTGGGCAACTTGGCAGTATCAGCTCATTTCATAGCAGTGTTGATTCTCTGAAATGTTTAGTTCATTTAGTCACTGCTCTCATAGCGTTCCTATGCTGTCATTTAAAAAAATTATTCAGGTTTTCCTGTTGATACAGTGGGAGTACGTACAGCACACTACCCAGAAGTGAACACCGAGAGATTATTTTTTAATCCATTGGAAAGGAAAATTCCCTGCCCCCTCCCCAGTTCACAGTATCCATTAGGGTTTTTGCTTCAACATTGCTAATGGTCATCTTCAGCTCAATATCATGTTTTTCCTCTCAAGTATTAGTCATAGCATGTCATTCCTATTCTCTTACAGGGCATCTTGAGGAAAAGAAAAAATCTGGACCTAGACACTTAACGGAAGTTAGCAAGGAAGGAGAGAGGCACTCACGGGAAACACAAGTTTTAAATGAGGCAGCAAAGAGTACACTGGGGTAGGAATTGTCAGGTTGTAGTTTGACACTGGGTTCTGCCCCTCTCTGGGTTATACTGAGCAAGCCATTTATTTTTCTCAGTCCCAGTCTCCTGGCCATTGAAATAAGGTTTGTTTGGCACTAAAACCTATTCCTTACTACACCAATGCTGTTACATTATGCACAGGGGAGCCCTGACTTTGCTCTTGTCCGTGTCTGAAACAGCCGCCAATGCGATGGAAGTGCTAGAAGGAAGTGTGGTTTCCTGGCTGCTGTGAAAAACAGACAACTGTCTGCTGAAATCAGACTCAGGGTTGGAGAGAAGCAGAAAGTGCTGAGGACACGAAGATCCACCTTACTCTCTCATTCCAGCCAAGAGGGCTGAACACCTGCAAGGTCCTAGTCCTGGAGCTGGACAGAGGATTCCCCAAGCCCCTGTGGTTCTGGGGCACAGAGACAGGCCTGAGATGCCAGGGAAAGCAGGCCAGGGAACTAGAGGGGGTGTGAGGATAAGGCACAGCTTAGCCGGGGGGGCCTGTGTCAATTCATCACCACTCTGCTGACCTACTTCAGAGACTGTCTGTCTGGTGGCATCTGCTGCAAGAGAAAGGAACCTAACATATAAACACAACCAGGGAGGAGAGCAGAGCTATTTGGGACAGGAGACATTTGGAAATAGGAAGTTCTCCCTAGGGATTGTACCTGTTTCTTTTTCTACTTTTGCATTTGAGATATGCCCTGATTCTTTCTTATTACCAGCCAGCTAGGGCATTTGAGCACAAGATGACAGAGACTTGACTCCTGTTTTGCTAATCCCACCTGGGACAGAGTGGGTAAGGTGGTCCCTGGGCTTGTGCCTTCACAGAGGAATTAATTAGACTGATTCTGTTTAGAGCAAAGATCCGAAGTCACCTAAGAATGTTAGATCTAGTCTCGATATTGACCTTGTTCCTTAATTCATTTTTTCCCCCTGAGCACTCACATGGAATTCGGAATCTCCATTCACCCTCTGAGCTGGAATAAAGGAGACGGGCGGTCCTGAAACCAGGCAGGCCTGTGACGATAAACAGGAATCTGATCAAGGCCAAAACAGGTCGAACCAAATCAGCCAGTTCCCCACCAGGGGTTAAAAATGAGATCGAGGACTCAGTCATTCTGAGTGTGTCTGGAGAAAACTGTCTTTTGCAAGGTAGCAAATCCTGAGGACTAAGGACTCACTTCTCAAGTGTTATGTCCTCTTAACCAACCGGGGGGGGGGGGGCACTAGCCTGTCATCCCCGTGTAACTCTGCGTGCCACATTCTACGCACTTAAGACATTTGCACGGATCATACCCTGAGCTGTGAAATAAGTCTCAATAATTTCAAAAGCATTCAAGATATGTAAAGTATGATTTCTGACAACAATTGAATTAAATTAGAAATTGATAACAGATCTCTGGAAAATCTCCAAATAGCTGGAAACTAAATAACACTTGTAAATAACCCATAAGTCAAAGAAAAAATATTAAAAAAAAATTTAAAAGAATTTTGAACTAAGTGAAAAATAAAAACACAGCATATCAAAACTTGAGAGGTTCCACAAAGGTAGTAAAAGGAAATTTACAGCGCTACATACCTATATGAGGAAAGAAAAACGGTTTTGAAACAATGATCTTAGCTTCCAACTAGAGACCGCTAAAATGGAGAGTAAAGCAAAGCTAAAGTGAGCAGAATAAAGAAAATAATAAGGATTAGAGCAGAAATCAATTGGATAGGAAATACTGCCGAGAAAAATCAATAAAACCAAAAGCTGGTTCACTCAGAAGATCAATAAAATTGATAAATCAGTAGAAAGACTGATCAGAAAAACAGAGAAGAAACAAATGACTAGTATCGGTAGTGAGAGAAGTAACATCCCTAAAGAGTCTATGGTTATTAAGAAGAGAAGGGACTATTACGTCAACAAATTTGACAACTTAGATAAAACAGACAAATGTCATATAAAACAAAAACTAGCAAAGCTCATTCAGGAAGAAACAGATGATCTCAATAGCCCTATATCTATTCAACAAATTGAATTTGCAATTAAACACCCTCTCACAAAGAAAACTAAAAACATAGATGTTTTCACTGGCAAATTCTATGAAACATTTAAAGAAAAACTCATACCAATTCTAACTAACTTTTCTAGAAAACTGAAGAAGAGGGAATGACTTCCAAACAACTCCATGAGGTCAGCATTATCTTGAAACCATAAATCAGACAAAGACATTATAAGAAAACTCGGACCAATAATAATACTCAATATCCTAAAAGAAAGAAGTGAGAGAAAAATGAAAAGAGGAACAAAGAACAGGTAGAACAAGTAGAAAACAAAAATATAGAAGATTTAAACCTAGCTATATAAGTCATCACATCAAATCTAATGGTCTAAACACTTGAATCAATGTCCCTCATAAACATAGAAGCAAAATTTCTCACGGATATTTTAGCAGATCAAATCCAACATTATATAAAGGATACTATATCATGACCAGATAGATGTATCCCAGGAATACAGGTTGATTTAACAAGTCAAGTTACAGAGAAATACAGAGAATATTCATGCTGAATGATGGAAAAGAGCCATTTAAGTACCTGATTTGAAACTAGAGAACGGCTTGAACTTTGGAACTTTTGCTGATTTTCACCGGCCACACTTCCTGATTTTATGGGCAGTGAATTAAACCACATTATCCCAAGATAAGCGCTGCCCAATGTCCTCTGTGGAGAGGAATTCTGAAGGTATATCTGGGCTCAGAGGGAAAAAGCACGAAATCTACCAGCAATTTCTAAGAGACCGAGAGAGGAAGGATCAGGAGCAGCTGCAGAGGGACAAGGCATGCCAAGTATAATAGATGCTCTAAGGCTGTATACAAGTGGCATATCTTTCTGAGGGAACTGCCTTGTTCATATTTTGCATAATGACTTTCAAGAAGATATGGGGGACAAGCTAATGAAGCTCATGCATGACACAAAACTGGGAGAGGAAAACAGTATTTCAGATGTCAGAGTCTAAATTAAATTATTTTAACAAACTGAAAGGCAGGGCCCAAATAAACAAAACAAAGAGTGAAAGGCAATTCCTATAACAAAGGTTAAAATGATAATAGAGAAAGGGTATAAGAATGTGGAGAGCTCTTTTTATTTTTTGTTTTTTTATTTTTAATTATATCTTTATTGATTTCAGAGAGAGGAAGGGAGAGGGAGAGAGAGAGAAACATCAATGATGAGAGAGCCATTGATCAGCTGCCTCTTGCACGCCCCCCACTGGGGATCAAGCCCGAAACCAGGGCATGTGCCCTGACCGGGAATCGAACTGTGATCTCCTGGATCCTAGATCGATGCTCAACCACTGAGCCATGCGCAGCCAGGCGAGAGCTCTGTCTTGAAGGCAGTTCAGATGAAAAATACTTAGGCTTTTATTAATCCTATGGGGCAGCAGGAAGACTTACTGCATTAATGAAAGGAAATCATGAAATAAAGGACATACAAGTCCCATCAAACTCCCTTCTTACTCTAGTGCTATCCAATCACCTTCTGTGATAATGAAAATGTTTTAAATCCAATATGGTAGCCACAAGCCTCTTGTGGCTATCTATTGAGTACTTGAAATTAGATAGTGCAACTAAGGAATTAGATTTTTAATTATATTTAATCTTAATTAACTTACATTTAAATAGCCACTGTGGTTAGTGGCTACATGCTAAGACAACATGGCCTTAGACAAATCACCTTCATTTCTGGGCCCAGGGCATCTAGTAGTGCCGGACCACAGGTGTGAATCAGGATGTGAGAAGGAACCTACAAAGCTATTTAGCCTAGAAAAGATTATTTGGGGATCTGGGGAGAGTGGTTTCTGTCTTCAAATATCCTAAAGTATCTGTTGTCTCCTAAAGAAGAGGGCCAGACTTCTCTGGTGGCCCCAGAGGCCAGGACCAAGGCAAGTGGCCTGAAAACCACAGGAGGGAGGTTTCTTTCTTATACATGAATGAATTTGTGGCACTTTCTGATAGTGAAAAATTGCCTCTTGGGTCCTCAGCTTCCTCATCTATAAAATGAGGGCAGTCATCTAAATTATCTATAAAACTCCTTTCAGCTCTAAAACCTGTGGTTTTACATACTAAAGTATAGTATTTTAAAACATTTTTACTTAATTGACATGAACATAGAACAGAAGCATCTTCTTATAGTAACTTTTGGAATTAATTATGGAAGAAAGTTTTCCTTCCCCATTTGTGTCTGTGACGGTCTTGCCAGGAAACAGATGGCACACTCAAACCGGATAATTAAGGAGAGGTTCATTCATACAGGGAACACGTACAAAGTGAACAGGGTTTAGGTAAACCCCAAAACGACAGTGCTATAGGTCACAATGAGTGATAGTATGGGGCCTGTACCACCCACACAGAACCAACCCCCGGGGACTGTTGGGAGAGCACAACATACCTTGACCTAACTTATCTCCTACCCTCAGTCTCTGCTAGTGCTTTCTGTGGGCCAGACCCAAATTAAACCACGAGAGCAGGGAAGCCTATTGGCAGAGTCCATTCAAGAGTCACAGGATGTGGGGCAAGATGAAGAGGAGCTGAATCTGAATCTGGAGGAGCAAAAAGATATCAGCGCAGGCTACTTTCTTAGCTTGAACTGCTATAACAAAAATAGCTGTAATGAACTTGGGGGCTTAAACAGCAAACATTTATTTCTCACAGTTTTGGAGGCTCAGAAGTCCAAGATCAAGGTGCCAACAAATCTGGTGTCAGGGGAGAGCCCACTTCCTGACTTGAGGACAGCAACCTTCTTGCTATGTCCTCATATGACCAAAAGAGGGTGCTCCTGTCTCTTTCTCCAATAAAACACTAATCCCGATATGGGGGCTCCACCCTCATGACTTCACACTATTCCAGCCTCTGGCCTTTCTGTTTCTCCATCACCACACTTGTACTGAAAAAATGAGACATCATTTCTCAGTACAAGACAAATGCAGTTTGTATTTGGAAAGCATTTCCTTCAAGCAACCCAAGAGGGGGCGCTGACAGTGATTAGGTCTATCTATGCTTAGGGCACAGCAGGAATCCAGGAGGGGAAAGAAAGAAACAGGCTAAGATCCACGGGGAACAATGTCTATTTCCTAATCCGTCTTCTGCCCCAAATAGCTCCACTCTCCTCCCCCAGCCTGTGTTTACATGTCTCCTTTGCATCATTAAGATAATTTAGTTCTCGACAAGTTTTGCCACCTCACAGAGGCCTCCCCTGACCAGTGTAGCTGAATCAACCCCAGACATAACTTACGATCTTATCCTACTAACCACCTCCAGATCATTTCTCAGGGCCTGCAATGATCTTATCTATTCATGTGTTTACATGATTATTGCTTACGTCCCCACACCTTGTCTTGAATATAGACTGCAGGGCAGGGATTGCACGAGTCTGTTCTCTCTAACTAGAATAGTCCTGATGTGAACAGCTACATCGTGTGTGTGAAAAGCACTTATTATTACCAAAGTTGCAAAGGGCCAAAGGGGTGGATGGTTCTCCAAAAAATTCAATCTTATTTCCCATTTGGGGGAGAATGACTCTGAGGTTTTTGTCTTACAATACTTAGGGATATCCTACCTAAACAGTGCAAGATGGATGAGACATCACACAGTTTGTATTATTAGACTGTAGTCTTTTATTAGAACAAGCATTTCTCATAGCTGTAAGCAACGTGCTAGAATTCATCAAGCTAACTCACGTTTTCTCTGCCACAGGAGGGCCAAAGAGCGAGAGAAAGCCCCTTACACATGTGCAGGATCAGAGAGCAAAGCATTTCAGTGAATGATTCATTGAGGCTATAAATTTGGGGGGATTTTAAGGCACTGGAGGGCACAGGGCGTGTGAGGTGGGCAGGGCTTGGATGAAGGATTTCCAGCATGCCCCATCCAGCCCCCCTCTCCCCCTTCCTCCCCTGGCTTCTACGGCAGGCACCCAGGCACGAGAACAGTGAACACAGCATATTCATTATCCTCATTCAGACCCCAGATGATCCACAGAACTTCACAGCTCCACTCCCACCACACCTGATTAGGAAATAAATTACATGTTATCAACTTGCCATGGCGCTGTGTGTAAATTACACCTCAATAAACCAGATTTCCACCAGGGCCTTTGTGCTTCGTGCACTTCAAAAAGCCAGTGACGTGAACCTCAAAAGAACTGCCCAATTTGTTGGAAGCGTTTCTGCTGTGACCTCAAGGGCCCACCACATGGGGAGATATTACTTTTTAATCCCCAGCGGACAGGACACTCCGGTGCCCCCGAGGCCACAGTAGCCATCGGGGTTCTTGCTCAGGTACTGCTGGTGGTAATCCTCTGCATAGTAGAAAGCCTGTCCCTCCCGGATGTCGGTCGTGATCTGGCCATAGCCATTCTCTGACAGGACCTGTGGAGAGAAAGGCATGATCAGGACCCGATCCTGGGCAGAGATGGTCCCAAGAAGAAGGGACGGGGACAATGGGCTGGGAGGGAGGTCGACACAAATGGCTAGGGATGTGCAGTTGGTCCCTGCCGGCCTGGGCTTTGCCACTCCCCAGCTGGGTTATTCTGGGCGAGCTATAAGGTCCTTGATTTCCCAGGGGAACAGCAGGGACGCGTGGCTCCCTGGCTGCCCTGGACGAACGCAGTCCCCGAGAGCACTCAGCAAGGCTGCAGTGGGAGGGGACGACAGGGCACCAGCAGGACGGGCAGGGAGGGCTGCAGTGGGAGGGGACGACAGGGCACCAGCAGGACGGGCAGGGAGGGCTGCAGCACCACCCAGGGCCGCCCCCTCTGCCTCCATCTCAGGGACAGGGCCCCTGCCCACTCACAGGCTGGACAGAGGACCCCCCGCTTGCTCCCTGTGGTTCTAGGGAACAAGGAACCTACCAGGATGCCCTGGGCAGCAGAGGGTCACTGGGGCCTGGGCTTTGTGACTCCAGGCCCAGGAGCCTGGGGAGTGAGGTCAGGGGAGGACATGGCCTGAGGGCCTGCGTGGGCTCATCACTGCCCCCTGTGACCTACTTGAAGGCCTGGTGGCACCTGCTGCCAGGGAAAGAAACAGACACATAAACACAAGTTGGGGGAGGAGAGCTGAGCTATTTGGGGCAGGAGACGGATTAAGAAACAGACATTGTTCCCGGCGGATTTTAGCCTGCTTCCTTTCCCGTTTGGATTTCAGCTGTGCCCTAATTCTTCCCTGCTCCAGGCTGCCTGCAGTATTTGAGCACAAGGCTACAGAGACTCGGCCCCGGCTTCGCTGATTCCATTCTGGCCGGGGTGCAGGTGGGGCCTGGGGCTTGTGTTTCCATAAGGGACCTGACCAGTCTGACTGTCTGTTGGTCCTCACATCTGCAGAGCGCCAGGAATCCCACATTAATATTCAGCATGGTTCACTGCCTCGGTTTTCCCCTGAGAACTTTCACCCTTCTCCTGCACCTCCATTCAGCCCTCTGAGCCCACATGAGGCTGACTGAGGATCCGACAAGCAGGCTGGATGGTGAGGGGCAGGATCCTCGCCAAGGTGGGCGGGTTGCACCCCACCGCTCCGAAGCAGCCAGTTTCCGCACAAGGGTAAGAAATAACAATGAAGAGCCATTCCAGTTTCAGTTTTGACACTTTTTTGTAACCTAGCAATTATGGAGGGCTCACCATGTGCCAAGCTCTGCACAAAGACTCCACAATGTGAATTTTAGCCTCACAACAGCCATCTGAAGGAAACGCTGCTATTATCACCTATCTTTAAAAGTGTGTCAGATACTATGTCTTGATCATGGGCATTCTCGCCCTGGCACTGCATCGGCAGAAAGCTTGGAAACTGCATTTCCCAGGTTCCGCTGCTGGCAGCACTAAGGTTTAGATGCCACCAGGGGGAGAGGCACAGGTGGGAGCTGGGAGGCCAGGTCCAGGGAGAAGCCACTGCTCTCAGGGTGCGGCTGTGAGGACAGGCACAGGTATGTTTAGCGAGCAGACCTGAGACTGCGGCTCCTCCTGAGAACCGTCCACTCTCATGCTGCAGGCGGAGTCATCACAATGGATTCTAGTGATTCCTGTAGCTTCCTGAAGTCCTGAAATCCAGCGGTGCTTTTCCCTGCCCTTCACTCCAACAGCCTTTCTAACGATTCTGGAAGCACCAGATTCCCTTTACAGAATCCACCCTACTTGAAACATCTCACACGTTTTCTGTTTCGGCCCCTGAGCCCCAGCTAACACAGCATTTGGTGTGGGTGCTGTGCTCAGGATGCAGAACCTCCGTGAGAATGAGAGCCTGGGCTCGGTAAACTGCCTGGCTGGGGTCAGTGAGGAGTGACCTCGCTGTGAGGGAAACCGGATCAGCACCACGGGCACAGTGGAGATGCACACACTTCAGTTATCACTAGTATTTGCCAGTGAAGAAACGGCACTGAAGGGAGGCGTTGGGACACCAGGTGGCTGTGGCAGGGGAGGGTTCTGGTGACAGTGAGCATGAGGGCTGCGGGGGGTCAGGCCAAGGGCCAGTGGGAAGAAAAGGGTACAAAGTCGGGACCTGGCATTCCTGGCCCAAGTTCAGAGAGCCAGGGGGCACTTAGGGCCGATTTAAAATCATCTCCTATTTCTTTTCTTTTTTTTAAGCCCTCACCTGAGGATATATTTTTCCATTGCTTTTCAGAGAGTGGAAGGGAGGGAAGGAGGGGGAGAGAGAAAGAGAGAAATATTGATGTGAGAGAGACACATGGACTGGTTGCCTCTGGCAGTCACCCCAACCAGGGGTGGGGCGTGAACCTGCAACCCAGGTCCATGCCCTTGGCTGAGCATCAAACCCGAGACCCTTAGGTGCAGAGGCCAATGCTCTAACCACTGGGCCACACCAGCCAGGGCAAGAACCTCTCTTATTTCTTGTAGCTGTACCCAAGCACCAAATAAAAGGTTGGCTCCCGAGGGTTCGGGCTTTACAAGTGGAGTTGGAACCCTCACTAGCTCTGCAGCCCAGGAACACCCACGGAGCTCGTCCACTCACTGCTGCAGAAGCGGCCCTGCAGAGATGCTGCCTCGGGACCTGCCTGAGACACGCCGTGAACGCCGCTGAGATCCTCCACCTCTCCTCTGCCTCCATCAGGGCGAGGGCCTGCCTCCCGGGTCTGCCCAGCTCCCCACTCACCCACCTCATGTGGGCTCTGTCCTTTGGGGCCACCTCCTCGCACCCTGGCAGCTGGACTCCTCTTTCACAGACGGCTGTCCTCCCTGTACGAACAAGGATGGCTCCCCAGAAACTCCTCCACCTGAGGCAATGAGCGGATGCCCTCAAGCTACTGCCAGGCTCCCGCCTCCTCCCCACACCAGCTCTCACTGAACCCCCCAACCATCCCAGAGGGGCAGCTTCCCCTTGAGGGAGCAGTGGGAAGGGAGGCACGAAGGTGGGGCCCAGGCACTGCCAGGCCTCTGCCACAAGAGGGCAGACAGCTCACTTTTATTTGAGAGGAAAACACCAACCACAGTGATGAAAACCCACAGAAGCAGAGCTACGCCTTCCTCCACCTCCCCTTCCACTGGGACGTTCTGGACAGGTCTTGTCAGGTGGCAGACACATGCCAGGGCCACCGGGCCCGCGGTCAACATCGCCCCTCCACACTGGGCAAGCTGGCCTCCAGGCTGAGGCCCTCACTCAGCACAGAGTTGTGGCTCCACAACCAGGGGGCAGGGGGACAAAAATGCACAAAAGAAACTGGATATGAAAGAAGAGGAAGTAGGAAAATGAAAACTCCCATCTAGCCTCTATTTTCCCTTCTTCCCCACAGCCGGGTATCTGCCTTCTCACTTGACCAAAGCAAGTCACTTGCCTCAGCCACCTCTGGGGCATGATGCTCAGACATACCCAGCGGACGCAGTGCCAGGGACGCAGGGCCACTTCCTCAGCCCTTTCTGCTTATTTAGATCTTGTCTGAGACGGTCAGTTTTGCACTGTCCTCCCCTTCCACTGTGTGTGGCCTCTCTTTCTGGTCAAGCCCCAGGGCCCAACCCTGCCCAGCCCGTTCCCCACCTCTCCAGGCTCCAGGGCTGGGTCCAGCCCCACCACACAGCCAGTCCCTCAGGTCCCTTCCCTGCTAGGTCTCTCGGCCAGGACAGCTCCAGAGGAAGAGCTGATCTGGGCCTAACTCCCCAGCCCTCACTCTTTTATCTCCCACTCTTATTGATTCCAGAACAATGATCTAAAGCTTTTTGTTCATGGCATATTTTTTCTTGTTGATTTTTAGAGGGTGTGCCACCTGGTTCAGAAATCTCTGGAAGATCACCTCATGGAATTGGTATATACTTTTACCTCACTGCTTTCTTAGATGGCCCCAGGAAACCTCCTATGCCTTTATTCTCTTGTCATTTTCTTTCTGGAAGCAGATTTTCTGTCTGTAAAATGGGCACAACACCTAGCCCATTGAACTACTGTGAGAATCTAAGATAAAGCATAAAAAGTGCATAGCACCTGGCATATTTTAACTACACAACAGTACTGGCTCCCTTTCCCATCAACCCCCAGGCTGGAGGAAAGCTTGCCCACCCATTTTGCCCTCCTAAAGTAAGCCTCCATGCACTTTTACAGTGTCAAAGCCAATTTCTGTGGGGCAGGAAAAAGAGGTGGGAGCCAATAAGCTGGGGCAGAGCTCCTAGCCCTCCAACAACTGTTTCTAGCCCCAGCCACTCCTGCCAAACACCACAAATGCCCAAGGAAGTGGCTGGGCCACCTCATTACAGATGCTCTACTAGGAGATGTGGCCTGGGCCCAACCCATCCTTCCAGGTCTGCTGGCAAGAAACTTTCTTCTAATAAAATTAATGAACAATTGACTGTTCTGCTTACTGCAACCTGCTGAAAAGCTTATTATTAGCTTCGCTGAGATTCCCCAAGTGCCCAAATATGCTCAGCCTATTGCATGGAAATGATACACTCTTAGGCCTCCCGGAGAAAGCGCAGCCTGGAGGTCCCAGCAGCACAGGTTGTCGCGGAGCATCTATAGGGAAGGTCAGGAGTTATCAAGGTGGCGAGGCCAGTGTTAACCCAAGCCCTTGTGTTTGTCCCAAACTGCAGTGTCTCCAAAGGGCTTCCTCACACACTCCAGTCCATGGGAGGCACTGACTGACAGGAGTGGGAATTGTTTTTCTCATTTCTCAGTGGGGAACAGTGAGGCCAGGGCGGGAGGAGGCTTGTGCTAAGTCAGTCTCCAGGAAGCCGCAGAATGACAGCCCCCGTCCTGACTATCTACATCACTACCGTAAGGCCACTGTCTCGGGGGCCGGATAAAGATGCTACTTTCCCTTAGAGAGGACAGTATACTATTTCAAAGTATCGCAGAGAGTTCTAGACATGGATCATCCCACACTTATATAAAACTCTCTCCCACCCTGCTCACATCCCTGGAACCCAAAAGCATGACGTATATTTCTCAGGTCATCTCATCGTTTTTTCAGCTGTCAAAGAATACATCTTGCCCCGTGAGAAGCCCACCCACAATTTACTTAGATACTTCCTGGCCCACATGTGTCAGTAGCCTCCTGTTAGTATACTAACCCCTCAAAGAAGTGCAAACAGAGTACAACAGTGAAAAGACTTGCTCCAAACATGCAGTTCAGTTCTTCTCTTTCGTGTCCCAATGACTGCATTATAAGGATGGAAAATGAGCACCGAGGCCCACCTGAGGTCACCCAGCAGAGAAAGCGGGGACTGACAGTCTCCCAGCTCTTCAGAGGGACAAATGCCCTCCAAACACTGAGTTCCATATACTTCCCAGGCATCACCTAATGCCAAGAGATGACAGAAGACCTACTCGGTGTCATGAGGCAGAGCTTGATTTTTAGTGCCAGGATCCATATAGAATTTCTAACGGAAGCCAGGGGGAAGTTTGCAGGGCCCCTAAGCTGTAGGGTGCACTTTCTCATTTCATCATGCCAGCAACCCTTCAGGGCTGGATGTCTACTCTGACTTGACCCAAAAGGAAAGTCAAATTGGTTAACAATCATCCTCAGGCTCATGTGCCCAGAGAGTGAGTGGTAGGTCTGGGACAAGAATCCAGGTCTGTCCGGACCTGGATTCCATGCTCCTTCCCACATGCGTGTGGTCCCTGGAATTTGGGAATGTAGGATAAGTGAGACCCAGGGAGCTGAGCCTGTACTGTCCTACAGTTTGTCCAATGTACAAAAGGTTGATAGGAGCCCACCAAGAACTTTGTATTGGAATTCTACAGAGCAGAGCAGGGAGGGAGGGAGGGGGGCTTGAGTTTAGAGACACTGACATATGTGTGTACGTGTGTGCACGTGTGTGGGAGGGATGCGTATGTACATGCTTGTATATGCATATGTATACAAGTGCTCATGAGGCTGTCATGTGATATCAGCTCAATCCTCACTGTAGATGGAGTGACCTAAAGACACCTTACACTTTTCACTTTTCAGACAATGTATTATAAAAAAGAAATTTGAATTTATAATAGTGATTCTTAACACCTGGAGGGGGTCAGATTCCCTTGAGAATCAAATGAACACAAGGAACACTCCTCCCACATAAACTCACAAATATTTGCTTATAATTTCAAAGCTTCTATGACCCTCTGACGTCCACCCATGGGCCCAGTATTCAGAACAGGGCCTCCAAGTCCAAAGTCATCATGACCACTTCCCATTCCCCATCACAGGGCTCTGGAAACATGCAGGCATATCTAATTGGCAATGGACATTTTCAAGAAAGATGACTAATTCAAGAACAGCTCGAAGGCCCAGTGAGAAGTGGCTGTGTTGCCAATGGGAGAGCCAGCAGGAAAGGAAGAAGGGACCTAAGTGCCAACCTCATCAGATTCATATATATGTATATTTTAAATATAACTTTATTGATCATAGAGAGGAAGGGAGAGGGAGAGCGAGAGAGAGAGCAACATCAATGATGAGAGAGTCATTGATCAGCTGCCTCCTACACGCCCCTGACTGGGGATCTAGCCCACAATCCAGGCATGTGCCCTGACCGGGAACTGAACCTCGATCTCCTGGATCCTAGGTAGATGCTCAACCGCTGAGCCACGCCAGGCTGGGCATTCATATTTTTTAAAGCCTCATTAAAAAAGGCTAACCCCACCTCCTCTACCTACTGTAAAAACTTTTATCCTTTGAGCCTCACAGAAAATTGAGGTTTGACTTTTAAGAACTCATCCTGAAACTGTTGCCCAGGGGCCAACCAGGCCTGCTTTAGAGAAAAAGTCTCTGGGGCAGGGTAGGGTTCTGTTGCTCATTGTGCCCTCTAGTGGCAGGAGGGAGTATGTACCAGGCACAGCCTACTCCTTGGTAACTGCATTCCCCATGTGAGACCCCTTCAGTTCCTCCCAGGTCTAATTGCATGGAATTCCATGTTATGTTTCTATCCTGAGTGTGCACACATACACACACACATAGGCACACACTGTTCAAGCTTAATAAACTCAGCCAAGGCCAGTGCCCAAGTCAGCAGTTTTATTCCACTGGCAGCTTCTGGCTGACCAGATTACCATAAATCAAAACTTCTGAGAAAGGACATTAAACGACTGGCATGGCTTTTAAAGAAAACCACTAGAAAGAAAAATACCATCTACTGTGAGCTGAGCTGAGGCTGAGCTAATGTGTATCCAGTTCAGGATGGCCCAGGGCACCCACAAAACCACAAGTATGGAGGGAGCAGGTTTGCCCCTGGTGGCCTCTGGAACAACAGGAGCACCAGGATCCAGAACCACAGAACTACCCACTATGACTTATGAGTGACTGTCGGCACAGTGAGGGGGACAGCTTAGGGCTAGTGGAAGATCCCTGGAACAGCTATGTGACATTGACAAGGACGGTGCTCAGAGGGGTGAGGCCTTTATAGGGCCCAGTCAGAGCTGCACTGACCCTTTACAGCTTTGTGGAGCTAAGGGAGGCAAAGCAGATAAAGCGGTGACACAATTAGATCTAACTTGGTCTATTTACAAAACCCACTGAAGAAAATGGTGGCCTCTAGATGGAATGGTTTTGGCTTCTTAGAACAGCGACATGTTCTTGTGCTCTGTCCTTCCCAGACTCTGCGTCTTTTGTTATCTATTCCTCTGTGTCCCCCTCACCCTCAAGGTAAATTTCAAGTATCTTCTGATCAGCAAGGATATTTTTCTTGGTTTGCAACACAAGATGATAGCTTCAAGTTCTGTCTCTGCAGAGAAGGGGAAGAGGGGGAGGTCAGTTTGGCCAGTAAGGGTTCAAAGCTTTACCCTTGCTCCTCAGAGTGTGGGCGATGGGCCATCAGCTTGTTAGAAATGCAAAACTGGGCCCCTTCCCCAGACCTGCTGAATCATCATCCTTTTTTATAACCATCTCCAGGCAATCCAAGTGCATGTTAGAATTTGAGAAGCTTTGCTCTAGGGACCAGCATGGCAGACTGTATCAGTGATCACCAGCATCCCTGCCATCCCTCTAGAAGTCAGGATGGCATGCGACTTGCTCTGGTCAACAGGCTGCGAGTGGAGGGGGCCTCCATGGTGTTTGGGCAGAAGCTGCCCAGCACCAGCACGGGCTTCATACTTTCCCCTCAGCCACAGTGGCCACTGTTCTAGCTGGCGGTGGCTCCATCCCCATGGGACCCGGTGTGAGGGCAGTGACAATCTGAAGCAGGGGCCCCACACATATTATTTTATTTCCTCTGCTGTAGTTCCCTGGTTTTCTCTGGTTTGAGCTGTGATGCCAAAAGATCATGGGAGACAGGCACAGCTCAGTGTAAACTAGTCTTAAGACTTCTGTGCAGTAAGTTTAACTTTCTGCCTTCACTTAATCAACTAATTTCAGTAATCATTGTGGGGCATTTGCCATGTGCCATGGACTGAGCTAAGCGGGCACCATGCCAGGTGTTGGAGGAAGAGTTCCCTGAGTTGAAGGAGTTTATGGCTTAGAGGGAGAGTGGGGTCGTGTGATGAAGATGTGATGACCAGAGGGGGCAGACTGACAGTTAAATGTGACAAAATGGGAGCCACGCCCACACACTGGGGAATGAAGAGGACGGCTGTCCATCCATCCAGAGGTCAGAATCTGGCTACAGGAGACAGGACACACATGCGCATGCAAGATTAGAACATGCAAGGTGCAAACAGGGTCCTCTGAGGCCATGGAGGAAGGAAAGACAAATCCAGCTGGGAAGGTAGGTCCCAAAGGTGAATGCTAAACTGGGAATTTTACAACTGGCGGCTGTGAGGGCAGTGAAAGGCCTGTTCCAAGCACGTGGAGGGAGCAAGGGAGAGAGGCAGGGAGGCAAACCTGAGGCGTGCTGAAGGTCCTGGAGAGGAAGGGTGGGGGAGCTGAAAGGGACCCAGGCTGAGAGTGGGAGGCCTTTAGAAGCACCAAGTTAGGTCTAGTTTTCTGTTTGTTCCCAGGTCAGGTAACCCGGCTCCACACTTTCTGTTCATCGTCTGCCCTGCAGTCACAGTGACACACGAGAGCACTTTACAAGATTAAAGGAAACACTTGAACCCAGACAAAGCTGGCAGGTGCCTCTGAGGTTTGCCACTGGCCTACAGGGATGTCTTTCAGACCAAGGTGGAGATGCAGGGGAAGGAGGTGGCCAATGGCTTATTTTTTCGTTACACAGTTGATACTCTTTACTTCCCATACTTTACAAATTCCAAGCCTCATTTCCTGGGTGCAAGAGGAATTGGGTCCTTCCCTTTTCTGTACTTCATGCCTTGAAAGGTGAAGCCCCACTGTGGACCAGGAAAAGCAGCTCAGGGCTGGATGGCTGGAAGGAGCCACTGCCCCTTGCTCTGGCTTCACAGTGCTTCCTGCACCACGAGGCGCTTACATCAATGACACTTTCAAGGGCTGCTGCTTTCTCTGGATTTGATCTTACCTTTGAGGACTGTGATTTTGGAGAATTCAAATGACGTTTCCTATGAGTTTTTCTTTCATGGCTTCCAGTTTTATAGGATCTCTCTCACTCTCTCTCTCCCCCCCCACTCCCCCTTCCTCCCTCCCTCCTTCTTTCCTCCCTCCCTCCCTGTCTATAGCTCTAGGGGTGATAATCTGCTTTTTCATATCTGAAATCAATTAACTTATTTTTCATATCTAAAATCAAAAACCATGAACTGTTTTTGTTATGTCCTTTGCATTTAGTATACAAAGGAACCCACTTGTCATTTTCCAGAGGAAGCCAAGGACACTGGCTTTCACCTTGGGGATGAAATGCAGATTTCATGAAAAGGAAAGCTCCTTCATTCTGAAAGGTTGAATAGAAAAGAACTTAAAGCAAAATGCCAGAGGCTTCGGTTTAGTGCACTGAACTCAGTGAGGTAAAGGCACTTTTCTGAATGCCACCATTTCTCCTTCACACCCAAGTCTCAGGGACTCAGAGCCACGGGGAAGAGGATTCATCCGGATTTGAACTGCAGACAGAGTGGCACCGGTCTTGACTTGGCTGGGAATAGGGGGCTACTCAGGAAGCAGCACTGTCAGCGCTAAAACTGAGGCAGTTTGGGGTCCACGGTCCTCACTGCAGCTGTAGGACAGGTCAATATCTGTGTGTGTCACTGGGCAGTTTTCTACCAGCTAGGCCTCAGTTTCCTCAACTGTAAAGTGGGACGGTTAAGCTAGGGGCTCACCCTTCCTGTTAAAGTGTTCTCTCTTTGAGCCTGTGTTCCAGAGCCTTTTCTAAATTGTGCTTCCTTTTTTTTTCTTCAGATAACTGTTTATTGGGTTTATTTATCACCCCATAAGATAACAGGTTTACACTCTAGTGGTTTTGAGCACCGTCTCAGAGTTGGGCAAACATCACCATTTCTTTTCATTTCTGTCCCTCGGACTAAATAATCTCAAGGAACTGATTTTCACTTATTCTTTCTTCTACCAACACAGCTCCATTAGGGATTGTTTTGTTTATTTTTTCATTTAGGTTACTGTACCTTTAAATTTCTATTTAGTTCTATTTAGACCAGAATTTCTATTCTGTTCTTTTTTAAAAGTTCTATCTCCTTATTGATATTCTTTATTTGGGGAGACACTGTTCTTGCTTTTCCTTTAATTCTTCAGACATGGTTTTCTTTCATTCTTCCAGCCTATTTATAATATCTGATTTAAAGTCTTTGTCTAATAAGTTTTTCTTGCATGTTTCTGTGTCTCATAATATTTTTCTTGAGAACTGGACGTTTAGAATAATATGATGTAAATCTGAAAGTCAGGTTGTTATTGCTGCTGCTACTGTTCATTGTTTACTGACTTTCCTGGGCTAATTCTGTAAAGTCTGTTTTCCCTTTCGTGTGTGGACACTGATGTCTCCACATAGTTAACAAATAATCAGCTACTGACTGGGTACAGGGTTCCTTACATATCGTGAAGCAACGTCTTCCACCCTCTGGCCCTGTATGTATGTTGGAGCAAACACAGCTTCACGGCTATAGCAGCTTTCAGCTCTGCCTTATCTTTCTCTCTTTACCTGCACAGGGTCTTAAGGTCAGCCAGAGGTGAGAGGTCAGGGCCTTCTCAGGTGTGCATATACCACAGTTTGCATATCCATTCACCAACTGAAGGACATTTGGATTGTTTCCAGTTTGAAGCCATTATGAAGAAAGTGGCTGTAAAGATTTGGGTACAGGTTTTTGTGTAAACATAAGTCTTAATTTTCTTAGGTAAAAACCTAAGAGTGGGATTGCTGGGTCACATGGCAAATGCATATTCAACTTGATGAGAAATATCCAAATGGTTTCCCAAACTGGTGTACCGTTTTGCATTCCCACTGGCCCTGCTTGAGAGTTCCTGCTGCTCTGCATCGTTGCCAGAACTTATTTCTAATTTAGCCGCTCTATAACCGGTATGTAGCAGTCTTTCAATGTGGTTGAAATTTGCATTTTCGTAATGACTAATACTCCTAAGTATCTTCTAATGTTCTTATTTGACTTCTGTATATCTTCTTGGCGAAGTGCCTATTCAAATCTTTTGCCTGTTTTTTAATAATCTGTTTGTTGTTATTGCTGAGTTTTGACCATTCTTTATAGGTTCTAAAGCTGCATTGTGATTTTAAATGTATAACCCCTGCCCCGACAGCATCTTGGTATTGAGTATCTTGGCTTTATATTTATAACATAATGCTTTATATTTTATATTGAATGTAATATCTATCTATCCACATGTACATATACATGCACACATATAGCAATTTTCTGTTTCAATTTAGTTCAAGAAACCTTTAAGGTCTCCCTTTAAGGCACAGTACAAGGTACCAGGGATCCAGAATTGAATAGCACGTGGCCCTGCAGTTGAGGAACTTTCAGGTTTTTTGTGTATAAAATTAATTACTTGTTCAAACAAATGGCTGAAACATATTCATTATGACTTCATAAAGGCTATTACTTATCATCGGTAAATTCTTTCTTTGTTCATAAAAACATCCCTCAATACAACCAGATATCCTGAAAGAAGGCAGTTCAACATAAAAGATTTCTGCTGCAGTTTTACATGGGCCCTCCTGTGTTCTGAGCTCACGCAAAGTGATGAAAGACAAGTCGTGTTCTTTTCAAGTACAACCGCTCTGTACACACCTGAGCACACACCTTCTCCCCGCCCAGCGGTAATGTCTACACAACAGCTCAGCCAAGTCTCACTGAACCGCTGTGTGACCATCTATCCACAGAACTGCGGGGAGAATGTTCCCGAACGCAGAGAAAATCAACTTTCAACAGTAACTTAAAAAGCAATGGCAATTCCTTAAAATCCTCTTACACTGAGTTTAAAAAATGAGGCTTAGCAATATTATTGGGGTTTTTTACTCACTGATTAAGACAATAAAAGTTGTGCTCATTTCAATATTAAGAAATTAAAGCCTCCCTCGAGATGTTCTCTGCCCTGGAGTGGGTTACATCAGTCACCTGCAAACAGGCTGGCCGGCTTGCAAGCAGAGGCTCTCCCCAGGGCTGAAACATGAATGACCTCACACTGTCTCGTCTAGGGCTGAGAATTAAATGATTGGATTTTTTTTATTATTATTATCAGAGGAAGCTAAAAATAGGACTATAAAATAAAATATAAGTCTATAAGAAAATTCACTTAAGATATATTTTGCTTTAATGCTTTAGCTTCCAGCCTCACATGGTAGAGAATATATAATGATGTTAAAGAAGGAAAGAAAGGAAAGCAGCTTTTGTCCGTTTGCGCTCAAGCTTTAGGATGCGCAGTGAGCAGGGGACAGGCTGCGAGGCCGTTTCCCTGTGGCACTGTCCGCGCCGCCCAGGAGCTGCAGGGGACGGCACGCGCTGCTTCCTGGGCCCGGCAGCACCATCTCAGCTTCTAAGCGGGCGTCAGTGAAGGACTCGCTCTTTGGCTCCTCTAATTGCTAACATAATAACAAAGGGAAAAGTAAAACCCGAGTGCAGATAAGATGGAGGGGGTCTGGATTAACGAAGACTCTATTCAAGCTGTTTAAGCTTCTTAGCAATGAAGTACAGTCAGAATTTTTTCTAAAGAAAGGAAGGGCGGGAAGTGGGGGGTGGGAATGGGAAAAGCAAAAAGAAAAAATCCAGGCTATGGGTGCTCTTTGCTAAGGCATAATTTTAATTTTTTTTCAAGGCTCAGAAAGAGTGGAAGAACTAGATCTCCCATGAGAGAAGATGGCAGGAGCATAAGATAATTACACAACTTAAATTCGGTAAAACAATATAATTGGTGTGGTTACCAGTTAAGGTCATGTAAGTCCATGTTAACTGGAGTTAAGACAATGGCTATATATTCAAAGTAGCACTTTGTATCTCTAAGTATCAGAAATTCCTTCTAGTAACTCCAGGGGTCCTCAGGTAAGTCAGGTTTGTACAGATGGAAGTGACAAGAGGGGTCTGAGTTCTAACCCTGGTTCCACCAAACCATGTGCCCTTGAGGCTTGGCCTGCTCTTCTGCAAAACGGGGATAAGAGACCGATCTCTCAGCATTGTTTTAAGGAATAGATGAGATCACACGTTCAAAATGATATATTACATTTCAGTGGCACTGCTCACCGTTAGTTATTTTTGAAGACGTGATGACCTTTTTGAGCCCTTGGAATGCTACCCTGTGGGAACTTGAGGTGCAGGGATTATGCCTAGAGAAGGTGACAGGATCACAGCTGCACTAACTGATCCTTCATTCACCCTTTTTTGTTTTGCCCCAGCACAACCAACTGTCCGCATGCCATGCAGGTTTTTGGTACTCTGCAGTCACAGCCTGTGGAACAGACTTCCCACACTAGAGTGCTGGTGGCCCGTGTCCAAGCTCTCCGCCCACACGAGTACTAAATGTCACAAGCTGCACAGTGTGGATGGATGGGACTGACCGGTGCCATTGAGGATAACCTGGACACAGGTCTCAGAGGATAACCTTTTTTCCTGTGATTTTTTTTAATGGAGAAATATCTTGATCAATGTTTAGTAAGACCTCAGTGCAAATCACTGTCTCTGGAAGACCAGGAAAAGAAATTGCATGTGGGGGTAGGGAGGAGATGGAGAAGAGCAGAGCTGACATTTCTTGAGTGCTTACTTACTCTGCCAGGCACCATCCTGAATGCGTTACTTACGTGATCCTCATGACAGCCTCTCTGATGAAAGATGCCTTATGATCCCTATTTCTGTAAGGAGGATGCTTAGCAGAGAGAAGGGCAAAGGTAGGATTTGAACCCAGGCAGTCCAACTCCGGAGCCCATTCCTAACCACTCACCAGAGCTGCCTTCTTAACTAAAAAATACTTTATGTCCACTGTGTGACAATTTACTGGGCCCATGGCAGAATATTTACTCATATTACCTGCTTTCAATATGATGAAAGAGATTAACTTCATCTAAAAACTTGGATGTTTAAATTACATATTTATTATTAAATTCCCCTTTGAGTATCACTGTAAAGATGTAAACTAAGGCTGGTCCAAGTAAATGATCCTGACAACCTTGATTTTTAACACCCCATCCCCTGCCACCCAGAGATGTGGCCATTTATGTCTGGCTTTGGCGTCCTGTTAGTAAGCTAGTTCCCCATTGGTGACAACACAGATTTTCTGCTGTGCTCCTGATCTAATGATTACCCTTGAAATGAAATTAGAATTTGGTGTAGAAGCTTGTCAGCCTATCCACAGCTTTTTACTGAAAGTCTAAGAAGTTTATATCTACTGGTTCTTCTTTGCATCCCATTAATCCACTCAAAGGATCTTTGCACTGCCAGAGTAGCTTAAAGATTTAAGTGATCCTGGACAAAACTCTCAGAACTGATGCCTGATCTGGATTCAGAATGCAATCACCAGGGGATGCAGAACAGGCATTCAAATGTAATGAGCAAGTAGGAATTATAATGAAAACGCAAACTCTGTTCCAGGTACTGTGTTGTTCAGACCAATGACGACTCAGACTCCATATTTTCTGGGATCCAGACCCTTCTCTCCATCTGCTTAATGAAACCTGCCCTTCACGGCCCTCCTCCCCAAGCTTTAGGCTTGGCACATCCAAAATCAGAGCCATGTTTCTTCCCCCAAAGCTGCTCGTCTGGCCTGCCCCTTTTCTTGGTACACAACATCATCAGCCATATATCCCCCAAGCTATACATCTCATTGCTACTGTTAATTCTCCCGTCTAAAGTCTTGTAACAAATCATGTTTACCAAGCAGATCGTGACACTGCATCCCGAATGGTACATAAACCCGCCCCATTCTCATTGACATTTCCCAGGCTCAGCCATCATCGACCTGTGCCTGGGCTGTTGCCATAGTCCTCCATCTGGTCTGCTGACTCATTTCATGACCCTGAAGTCTATCCCTGACCCTGACCATGGACCAAGGGGTGCCGATGAAAGGCTGACTGTGAGAGCAAGGGTATGTTACATCACCTCTACACTGTGAAGTGTATGTCTTGTTTACACATTCGCAAACGATACAAAGCAAATGTCACATCTGACGAGGCGAGACTCAAGGCCATTCTCAGCATGAATCTCACCTTGGTTCCTTGAACTGGATATATTTCAAGGAGTTCTCAGCTGGCCACCAAGCAGAACTAAACAACAAGATGTTTCAAAGAGACAAAGAAATCAAAGGAACAAGCACAGAACAGGGGAGACACAGGTCACATGTGAAAAAATAACACATTTTTGTGTTGGGAAGTAGGCTGTCAGCTTAATTCATATAAGAAGGAGAGTGGATACCTTGAAGACATGCAGTGCATGGTGGCCAGCATGGAGGAGACAACGCCAGCACACCCTAGGCTTCGCTGCCCACATCTGCCAACTGACATTCCTGAAATAAGTCCTAGCCTGTGTACTCTTGGGTATCCCCTACCCCACCTCTCCCCTTTCTGGGTCATGATATCCCATTTACCTGAATGACCTTGGCCATCACTTCACCTTTCTGTACTTCAACTTCCTCAGCTCTAAAATTAAATGACAATATTACCTTGTAGTGGTGTTTGTTGAAAGTTCATAAGACACTCTTTAAAAGGCTATTCTTATTTTCCAGATGACTAACAGAGGCTCAGAGAGGTTAAGTAACTTTCCCAAACTCATACAGCAACCAAGTTGCCATGGCTACTGGATACCATACTTGGCCTGGCTGCAGACTTTCTCTCAGCCTCCCTGGCTGAGTACATACACCCCCTCTCTCCTGCCCAACACAAGTGGATGAGTCTAGATTCTAGTTCCAGCCTGGCCCAAAGGCACCAGGCTGCGCCTGTCACTCTACAAAGATCAGATACAGTGAAAGTCATTACTATTTCTCCTCCATACTGGGAAAGAGCAGAAAACATGGTACTTAGCTCCTATTGTATTCTGAGCCTATTCAGTAAAATGGAAACACACTCACTGCAGAAAAGCTTACCCATGGAAGACACTCAGCGAAGAGCCCTGTCACCCCTCTGTCCCTCATGATGTATCATGTGTGTATGTGTGTGAGCATGTGTGCATCATCCCTGGGTTCACCTCTGAGCCCTGCCACTCCATCCCCACTCACAATGCTTTGATCGCCACCAGGCGTAAAGTCTGCTCTAAAATAGTGATGGATATTGGGTCCTTAGAGTGTCTAAGTTCCAGGGAAAGAAAAATGACAGCTGAGGAGTCAGGGTGAAAAGGAGGGGCTGGAACACACACTTTTATTCTCTTTCTTTAAGAATCTGGCACAAAGACTCACCTCCTTCCTGCCAGGGCTGGCACAGGAGTGACTTGGCAACAGTCTCAAGCCAGATGTCACCTCATCTGGTTGCCTTGGCTGGTGAGTTGTTTGGAATGAGCAGCCCAAACACAGTGCAGGCGGGGCTCCTGAGGCTGCGGGTGCCAAGCTGGGTGGCAGCCCTGGCCATGCCCATCCTCTGGGAATGGAAAAGCGGGTCAGGGAAGGAGCAACTCTCCACTCAGGGCAGGGTCAGGAGGCCAAGGGGCACTCAGGAAGGGCTCACCTGCTTACTCCCTCCTGGCTCTCTCCCAGGAGTGAGCTGTGAGACCCCACGCTGCCTGGCACTGGGGCACAGCCATGTCTTGCTATTTTATGAAGACAAGGCTCCTGGTGTATCTGGGATCCAGGCCACAGCGAAGCTGCCCCTGCTCCCACAGTCTCTTCGTCCAATGTGTGCAGGGCCGCACTCGGGAAATAGATGGCGGGTGCAAAGCGCGGCGCAACCTCGGCATCTGGCAGCCTGCAGCCTTGGCCCCTGCAGCTTGGCCTTCATGGCCTTCATCCAGGCTGAGCGCAAAGCTGTTGTGGGCACCCCGGGGGACAGCCACACTCCTCGGCAAACGCAAGTGAGGAGACACATGGTCTCAGAATAGAGGCGGCAGAAAGCTGTGCCGGGGAGCAGGCATGTGCCCCCTTCACAGTCTCATGGCCAAATACTGGAGGGTCTCAGACGGAGCGGGATGGCTCTGGGGACCAAGCGTGTCCTCTGGAATGAGCCCCCGCGTCACCTGGAACCCCAGACAGGCGCCTGTAGAACAAAGCCAGTGCTCGGAAGTGTGTTCGCATGCACATCAATGTGTGCAATGGGAGGGCGGCGTGTGGTACAACCTGCCAAAAGGCCCATTTTGGTCACCATCTGCCGCGGAGAGCCCAAGCACCTGTCGCAAACAGCTGCTGATGGCAGAGTGTAGGTGAGGAAGGGGGAGGCAGCCCCACCCCAGGATGGCCTATTGCAGGGAGCACAGGGCCTGTCCCCACAGGAACGCCAACTGTTCACTTTGAAGGCTGTCCATTTAGGAGGGGGTGTGATGAAGTCCTGGCTGCTCACTTACTTCCTCTCGGGGGGTGGGGGGAGAATGACACTGTCCTTGTCCCCCCGTACCAGGTATGACAGTTGCCTGTCATGGGAGCTGAGGAGAAACGCATTCAGGATTCCCAGCTGGGAAGAGAAAAATTCCAGGGCAGCTCTCCCCTGGAGGTATGAGTCCAGACACCTCCAGGGTGAACCCTACCTCACGCCTGGGGAGGGCAGTAACAACCCATTCTCTTGGCCCCGTGGGGAACGAGACGCCCCGTCTGTGTCGCTGGGTGAGGTGATGTGCTGAAATGAGCCTCAGAGGGTGACATGGCTCAGGGCTGGGTCCTCTGAAGCATTTTCTTTTAGGTAAGCAAAGTTTACTTCATTATGATGAAATAAAACCCTCAAATATTGTAATAATTTTTAATGAAAAAACTTTCCCAAGTGAGTTATGTGCTCCCCTGCCCAGCATGCTCTCAAGTATTTATCAGGTACTAACTTCTTATTTGTGTGTTTTACTACGTTACTTATAAAAATCCTGCCAGGATTCCTACGTGACAGGTTCGGTTTTTCGCCCTTTCACCACATTAGAGGGCTAAGGCTGGCGGAGGTAAGTCTACTCACCAGGGACACATGGCTGTGCATGCAGAGCTGGAACCCAGCCCAACCGCGTGCCTCCAGCCCCTGAGCTTGGAACCAGTTGGCCATGCTCCTTCCCCTCCCAATTGTGTCCCCCAAGCAATTTCAACTTTGTGGGGACTTAATGAATAGCCATGATCGTGCCAAGCACACACAGACTGGGCCTCTGTGGGCCACATGGGCACACACTGTGGGCTCTTTTGGAAAGCTTTTCTCTATCCACAGAGCCACCGGATGGCCTTTCTCCTGAGCGTCAAAGCCAGCTCGAAGCTCCCTGTCCCCAGCAAGCATGTCCGGAACCCTAGTGGGAAGTACTCACTGTCAGGCTCCCAAAGCCCCCTGCAGGCTCCCTTATCCCAGCACTGCCTGGCAGACCTTGGGGCTGAGCCACCCCGGTATCCACGGAGCGCTTCCATAGGCCAGGAGGCTCTGTGCAGGCAGGGACATGTCACCCCAACTTCCAGTACGTGCACCATGAGGTTGTTGAATTGCATAAGGCATCATGCCTGCCTTCTCACACAGCACAATGGGACTCTTTGTGTTGGCTGGGTAACTGTCATCCTGGGATGTCACTCAGTGGAGCACCTTGCTTCTGGAATCTTCACATTGCTTTTCCCTGTCTGCTGGCTGGCATTTCTTCCCTCTCAGGCTGTCAGGCTTCCAGAAGCTTCACCAGTGCCTTCAGAAGGCCTTCCTGAAACCAGTCCTGAGACATTTTAATCTGTGGCTTCTACTCGTAGGGACTGGTAAAGAAGAATCTCAAGTTTTCTGTGTGCGTGTGCCTAAAATCGGAGCCACATAGGGGTAGAGTGTCCTGGTTTTAGTGCAGGGACTTGGGGACTTAGCTTTTGGTTGCTCAGAAGCTGTTTTCTCTCGCGGTTTTCAGATAGTTAAACCACTCTGTTACTTGAGAGGTATGTACTTTGGCCATAGGTTCAGTGGCCAAGGACATGGGAGGCATGGTGTCCTCTCTCTGCTTCTCAGAAATAAACTCCTCCAAATAGCAGGGGGAACAAGGCTCATTCCCAATGCTTTCAATTCTTTGGGGGCATATATCTAGGATAGGATTGCTGGATCATACGGCAATTCTACACTGAACTTGTTGAGGAACTGTCAAACTGTTTTTCATAGTGGCTGCACCATTTCACAGTCCCCAGCAATGTACAAGGGTTCTAATTTCTCTACATCCTTACTAATACCTGCTTTTTCATTTTTTGAAAATATACATCTTAATGGGTGCAAAGTAATATCTCGTGGCTTTGGTTTGGATTTCTCTAAAGACTAATAATATGGAGCATATTTTCTTGTACTTATTGGCCATTGCGTATCTTCTTTGGAGAAATGTCTAGACAAGTTCTTTGCCCATTTTTTAATTGACTTGTTTTATTGTTGTAGAAATTCTTTATATATTCTGGATATAAACTCCTTATCAGATATATAATTTGCAAATATTCCCTCCTATTCTGTGGGGTGTCTTTTCACTCTTTTTTAAAATATGTTTTTATTGATTTTTTTTTTTTTTTTAAGAGAGAGAGGAAGGAAGATGGAGAGAGAGGGAAAAACATAGTTGTGAGAAACACTGATTGGCTGCCTCCTGCACACCCCCTACTGGGGATGGAGCCCACAACCCAAGCATGTGTCCTTGACAGAAAATCGAACAGGCAACCTTTTGGTGCATCGGCGACATTCAACCAACTGAGCCACACGGGCCAGGGCTGTTCACTCTCTTAATAGTGTCTTTTGATGCACAAAAGTTTTTTATTTTGATGAAGTCCAATTCATTTTTCTTTTGTTGCATGTGCTTTTAGTATCATATCCAAAAAACCATTGCCAAATCCAACACAGATTTGCATGAATTCCTTTGCAAATTGAGTGAAGATTCTCCTCCATGTTTTCTTCTAAGAGTTTTATAGTTTGATCACTTAAGTTTGATTCATTTTGAGTTAACTTTTATACATGATATAAAGTAAGGATCCAACTTCATTCTTTTGCCCTTAAATTCAGTCACAAAACTGGATATTCAGCTTTCCCGGCACTATCTGTTGAAAGACTGTCTTTTCCTCATTGAAAAGTCTTGGCACTCTTGTCAAAAATCAACTGACCATATATGTGAGGGTCCTGCCTTATTTTTTAAAGTCCTCATCTGAGGATATGTTTATTGAGTTTTAGAGAGAGGAAGGGGGGGAAACAAACATCGATTGGTTGCCTCTCATACGCTACCCAACAAGGAACCAAACCCCAAACCCAAGCATGTGCCCTGACCAGGAATCAAACCTGCCACCCTTTGGTGTACAACCAACTGAGCCACACCAGCCAGGGCCAGCCTTCCTTTTTACTATTGCCCCTTACCCTTCTCTTTCTGCCCCCACCTCAGCAATGGGACTTCCCCAAAGGGCTGACAGCTGCCCATCCCTTACACCCTCCGACCAGGTCCCTACTGCCTCCAGGCAGCAGCCCCAAAAGGCAGGTTCACCATTCAAAGTCAGCACGGATCAACATAATTCTTTCTCTGTTCTCCCACATCCGTCCCCGCTCCTGTTTTCCCTCTCTCAGTTCCAACACCAACCATACGAGGGGAAACCAAATGTTATTCTTAGCTCCAGCCCCCATTCACTCAGTACTTGTAACCACTACCCCCCTACACAGAGTCTGAATAGGTCATAGGTCATGAAGCCCCCCGATTTCATTTTTTCCTGAAATCCATCTTCTCCCTTCCACCCTCCCCACCACTGCCTTAATCCAGCCTCTCTCCTCATTTCCTACCCTGGACCCACTTTCTGCCCCCAGGTCCGGCCGGGTCCAGCGCAGCCTGCACAGTTCCTCCAGCGTGAGAGTGCTCGTGTAACCTGCCAGCCTGACTTTGTCTCCATTGCTCAGGTCCCCAGGGATCCCCATTTCCAGGAATACAGTCTACTCTCCCTGTCCCCCCAAGACACACACAGTGCCTTAGATACACTGAAGCTGCTGCTGGTCCCGAAATAATCCGTTTTACTCATCTTCTTTCGCACATTACTCTCCTCCTGCCAGCAAGTCCTCACCACTGTGGTCCACGCAGCAGCTCACGTATCCCCTCCTTTATGACGATTCCGAATTATCCCCCGAGACCATCGGAAGCGGAACTGGCTGTTCCTTCCTGTGCTTCTTCGTGCATCTTTCGTAATGTGTTAGTAACAACAACAGTGATAATGCTTCAGCCACCACCACTGCCATCTCCACAACCATTTCTTGCAGGCCTCCCGTATTCCAACAGTCTGGGTCACCTGCAGAACACTCATCACAGGAACACCACACTCATTTGTTTCGTCCAGTTCTTCCCTTGGACAGTGAGCAATCTGAGGACAGGGACTGCCCTCAGCTCATCCTTGCAGCCCCCAGCACAGTATCTGGCACAGACCAGGTGTTAATACACATTTGCTAAATAGAGGAAAGACTTCAAGCTCCCACTTTAAAGTTTTGCAGCCCTTGGAAAATTCCAGTTTGAGCAGCTGCTCACGTCCTCTGTGCAAATAGGCAGTTTATCAATCCAAAGGCTGGCAGCAGATCTGCTGAGCCCAACTCTGTCCCAGGCTTTTTCCCTGAGCCATCCCTGCACTCAAGTGGAAGCTGCATCTGACGCTCTTGATAGGAGCTTCTGCCAGGGAGCCAGGAAAGGCTCCACGCAGCCCTACCATTTCCAATGCTATTTTAAAAGCAAATTCAGAAGCAATGGTGATATTTTTTGCCCTCAAGAACAAGATAACTCCTTTGACATAATAAGGTTAAAAAAGAAAGAAAAGCTGCTTTTCCTTTCAGCTGGAATGAAAAAAAAAATCCCCAATCTCCCAGTTCCAGCTGGCAGACCACTGGACGCTCAGCTTTTGAGAAGAAGGGGAGCAGAAAGGCCGGCCCTTAGCAGCCGAGAACTTATTTTTGGCTGCACAGCTGGTGAAGGAATTGCTGGCACCAGGCAGTGTCTCTCCCACACAGCGTGCAGGGACAGCGACACGATCTGTGCACAACACCCCTGTCTGGGCAGGGGCGCCCCACTCTTGCACTGACAGTGATGATTCTGACTGTCTCGGGCCAGGGCAATTCCAGTGGTTAGGGACCTTCTGAGGGACCCCTCAAGGGGAACGGGCCGCTCAGCCCCCTACACAGGACATTCCAGGGGAACCTCACTGTTGCTCTCAGAGGAGGCACTCTTCAGGAAAAGGGGAGGCCTGTCCTGCTCTAAACCTGAGACGAGGACAAGCGAGGAGAACTACCTGGAGGCAGAATTTAGCTGTTTCATCACAAAGAAAAACTCCTCTAATTAGAGGCCTCTGATTTGGATGGATTGCTTCAGACCTGTTCGAGCAGGGGCTGACTGGCTGACTGCTGCCAGGAACTCATAAGAGGGACCCCTGGATAGAGTGAACAGAACTTAGCTTCTCGAAGTTGGGAAGGCCAGTGGAGGCCAGTTAGGAGGGATGGGAGCTATCACTGCGGACAGGCAACCGGATGGTGGATGCCAACGTTTTAAGAGACTCCAAGATGGATTTTTATTCTAAATTACAAATTTGTCAATTTGCTCTGATTAAAGCCACAGAGTGATTGCCAGTCTTCCTTACTTTGTGCTGAATCCACAATACTTTTTATAACATTGGTATTGTAACTCAAGTTCAAGGCTTTCCCCATTAACACAAGAGAGAACAGCCAGACTCTACCCACCGCTCTTCCTCACCAAGCTGTCATAATGGGCTCACGTCTTTACTTCTGCCTTTTTCTTTTTTAGCAATTTAGAACAACAAGAATAAAAAGTCCTGAAGACTCTGACAAAACAGAATGTTCTTCAAAGAAAACGTTTGCATTTATATTCGATCCAGATATCCAGTACTCCAAAAACATCTTCATGTTCAATGTGGAACACTTTTAAATGGAAATCTAAAGCAAGAAAACATGAGGTTGGTAGAAGAAAAAAATAACTTTCACTTGTGGAGAGCTTTCCATTCAAAGTCAGAGAGCACGGTCTGTCATGTGCCCGGCCCTGCCTTAGCTACTGTCATGGATGAAGACATGCCAGAGATGTGGCCCCTGCCCTCCCCGGACCTCTGGTCAGCGCCCTGAAGTGGAGCTCAGCAGACGCTCCTGGGGAAGCTCACATGCTTGCTGCTTGCTCGGCTGTGCTCTGCTCACACAGGGCTGTTCTCACCCCCCACCGGCGCCATGAACTCTCTGCAGGTAACAGGCTTGTCCTCTGGCTGCTTTTATTTCAAATGAGCTCACTCCAAGCAACGCTTGTTAAACTTCCACAAACTAACAGGGTCAATGTCAGGGCCTTGGAGGAGTAGCCTCCAGTATGTGTCCATTTGTTTGTTTATGCCCCTGCTTCATTGCCCAGGCATTGAAGATGGCTTACAAAAATAAAACAAGACCAGGGCAAATACACATTCCAGGAAGGTCAAGCTGGGAGACAAAGGTAGAACACATACATGCAGGTCAGAGAGTTCTACATAGTTGCTAAAATAGAACAGCAAATTTCACTCTGTGGATGCACAGGGCAGTCTCCTAGCTGTCTGCGATTGAAAGCAACCCTTATACTAATTTCTGAGTCTAAAAGCATAGGAGCTGGCACATAGTGGATGCTCCAAACATTCACTGTTTGCACACCAACTGGGACATCGGCACACAAGAATTCATGCCTCGGAGCATGAACTTCCAATTGGATAACTTTGGCTAGGAAGGTAAGGGAAGGCATTACACAGAGGTCTCATCTAAATTAGGCTTGGCCAAATGTCGCCAAGCCAGTAATCACGGCTGCCACTAACGGCAGAATGAAAGTAGTTGTGAAGAGAAATGCCACACAATCCCTCAAGCAAGAGTGGTCCCTGCTAAAAAGGGCAGGCTGGCAGCAGAGGGTCCCAGGGCCACATTCAAGATCTTCAACTGCCTTTGATTTGGGCAATTTCACTCATGTAACAACCTTGAGGTTCTAAATGGAGCTATTGGTCTTGAAACATTTCTAATGGCAGTTCCTTTGAGTAAAGATACAAGGTCATTCAAAAACATGTCATCCTTCTAGAAAGTTCTAATCTCAAAATTACCTTCAACCCATACCTGAAGTCTTTACACACTAGGGAATCTGAAATGACCTATAATCATTCCCAAAGCTTTAAGAGCTAGGAAACCTTCAGGGGATCATGATGTGGGTTCTCGATGCATCGTTTCCAAACACTAATCCCATTTCACTAGAACACTCATCTGGCTTTCCTCCAAACAGCATTTTTCTTTCATAATACAGCCTCGGAAGCTCCAAACACAGGAGCATGAGAAGTTACCAAAATTTTACGTCACCTACAACCACAAGGACTTGAACAGTTTTCAGGGATGCAGGGCAAAAATAAGACAAAAAACACTCTCAGAAGTAGGCAAGTGCATTTTCACTGGATCAGATAGGGTTTCAAACTGTCCTGTGCTGAAAGGTAATTTCTGTAGCCAGGGTGAACCAGGCTGAGCAGATGTAAAGACATTCTCAACAGTTCATTATAAATGGAGGGGTGGCAGCAATAAGCCTCCTCACCGCAAAGCAGGAATGAGTTGCTCATGCTCTGCCAAGACTTCTGCAACAGCCTCAGAGAAGGCCTTAGCCTCTGTCTGCCTCCTCGGCTCCATTCACCTCGCCGCTGCCGAAATGATTTTTTTGAAGCACATGCTGGCGACATAATCCCCTGCTCAAAAATATGGCTAAATGTTTCTTCCAGATTTTGGTCACCGCCAAAATTTTTTGTTGTTTCTTTTTTTAAATTTTATTAAATTTATTGGGGTGACATTGGTTAATAAAATTATATAGGTTTCAAGTGTATATTCCATAATACACCATCTATTATTGCATTGTGTGTTCACCACCCAAAGCCAATCCTACTTTCATCATATATTTGACCCCCTTTACCAGTTTTTACCTCCCCCACTCCCCTTTCCCTCTGGTAACCACCATATTATTGTTGGTGTCTGAGTTTTTGTTTGTTTGTTCATTTGTTACTTTGTTTTATATCCCCCATATGAGTGAAATCATATGGTTCTTGACTTTTTCCATCTGACTTATTTCACTTAGCATAATATTCTCGAGATCCATTAATGTTGTCACAAATGGTAGTATTTCGTCTTTTCTGATGGCTGAGTAATAGTCCACAGTATACATGTACTGTATCCACTCATGCATCAAAGGACACTTCAGTTGTTTCCATGTCGTGGCTACTGTAAATAGTGCTGCAGTGAACATAGGGGTGCATACATCTTTATGAAGAAATGTTTTCAAAATTTAGGGGTAGACACCCAGAAGAGGGACTGGCCTCAGCCACACTTTGCAGTCTCAGTTCCTCCGCTCCCTACTCCTTTCTACCAACATCCTGTGGTTCTGCCCCAATAAATATAGTCTTCCTGATTCACGCTATTTAGGTCATTCCTCCTCCCTGGGACTAACACAGGAATGTCTGGAAAGCATTCCTGGTTTCTCCAGGTCAGGATTCAGTGCCCCCGTATGTGCGTCCCAAGAGCATCCTGAGCTCATCCTTGTTGCCACATTTTTCACATTGTTCTAGGTGGCTGTGTGTGTGTGTTGGTTTCTTCTACTTGACTGTAAGTTAACTGAGCTGTAACCATTTTTATTGGTCCCACCACCCTCCCCCATACCCCAGGTCCTAACACAGTGTCTTAAACATGGTAGATACTCAGCTCAAGTACAGACTGAATGAAATATATAATCAAAGATAATTGATTTATCATCAATAAGAAGGAAAATACTGAAATCAATATGGATCCAACTCAGACAAACAACCCACTATGAAATTAGGTAGAAATTAGACACGCCAATTCACATTTGTATCTCCTGGTACAAATTATTTAGAAACTGATGCCATTTGCTGGAGCAGACTGTGGAAAGAGAGAGGTCCTAGTTCATAATCAAGAACAATGAGAGATATGAAATCTGACCAGTCTGTGAATCAGCTCTATCTTCTAGCTGTTGTGTGACTTTAGGTAAGTTCCACAGCCTTCTGAGCCTTGGTTTCCTCATCTATAAAATGGATGTGAGAATTCTGCTAATCTAACAAGGCTATTCAGAGAATCAATGAGATGATACACATGAAATTTAAAAACTAAAAATATGCTATTCAAATGAGAAAATTTACATAATTATTTCTGTAACACCGTGATAAACAAATTTTCATAGTTAATATGATGTTAACCCCCTTTTTTGTACTGTGTAAAGAAGGAATGAGATGGAGAGGGTGGGGAGCCCTATTTATGTGTTGGTAAAGGGTCTGATACTTTGGAATAGCTTCTTTGAAAAAAAAAACACCTATGATTTTTGAGGACCACAGGGTTCTAGCTGCCAGATATATAGTGTTAACTTTGGTTTTTCTACAATCAAAACATTAAACAGCCTCTTTTGGTTTTGAGAAGGTCAATGAGAAAAATTCATCATAACAAGATGAAGAGACTGGTAAAATATTTAAATGTGATTGTACATATACGGGATACAGATGCCATTTAGCTAACAGTTCCTATCAACTCCCTAGAAACCCCATGCTAACACTGGACGTGCTGTCTCAGGGTCTCTCCCATCTGCCGTTTACTTTGCCACAGATCATAGGAAGTTTATAGGACACAAGGCCTATGGGCTGGCCATGTGGCCACCATACATTATGCTGTCTTCAGACCACATAACCACCCACGTGACATCTTCATGTAAGAACATGAAACCTGCATAGTGACCATGTAGAAGGGCAAACACGACTCCCAGGGACCAGTCACAAAACTGTCTCCATTCAATACCTGCATGAGCTTGCCTGGCAGCCACGTCACTGCTTATGCACACTACCCTGTGCTAGCTATACAACCAGAGACTGACGCTGCCATGTGCAGGTCATAAGTGATACAGGACAACTGCATGCTGGCCACTCCTGAATATTTACAATTACCGTGCTGGAGTCCAACACACAGCATATTTCCACATACATTCTGTGCTTACATAACTACAAGTTCTCCCTACGACTGCAGAGCTGTGCCTCTGTAACACCTAGGTGCTGCTCACAACCGTGTTCACAACGGCACCCAGGAGCGCAGCATGTCACACGATGACCATGTGCCAGGAGTGGAATTACTGTGCCAATTCCCTTCAAGATGGCATCCTTTTGCCTAGAACACAAGGTCCATTTTTACTAAAAGCTAAGAAATGCCTCTCATCTATACAGCAGGCTTTGCTCTAATAACTTTGGATTCAAGTCTGAAAACTCCATTAGGGCGAGCTCAATATGTCCAACCAATGGCAGAGACAACCGTCTAGCTGGTGGTGTTTCCACTCTAAAAGCAGAAGAGGCCTTGACTCCTCTTTACACACTGGAGATGGGGGTGGGGTGGGGTGGGGTGGGGAGGGGGCAGCTCTGCTTTCTGTCCGCCACACTGTCCTGGACTCAGGAGTAGCTATGGGCAGCTGAGGTGGGTTCCATTCTCACTGTATAGCTCAGGGCGCAGGGACTACAGAACATTTCTCCAGTGCAGGGATGTTCCTTTGACATCAGCTGATTCCACTCCCCTAGTATCATAGATGAAAACACTGAGGGCCGAGGGGTAAAGCGATGGCTCCGGGCCAGACTGCTGATAAAAGGACGGAGAGCATTCAGTGACATACTTAGCCACCAGATTAATTTTTAATTACAGAATATACTTGGCTACTGAGCATATTTACTGATAACAAAAAGAGCACGATGAGCAGATCCAGAGAGAGAGAGAGAGGAAGCAGGAGATGAGGGTGGAATGTGGAGCCAAGGACCAAGAGGCGGCTGCGGGTGGGCACCAGCAGGGAGGGACACTGGGCTGGGCTCAGTGCTGGCTTTGACACCGACCAGCCGTTTGGTCTCAGGGAAGCCACCTTCCCTCCACACCCTTCTATCATTCATAATTCAGACAGGTGCGGGAGGTACAAGCCTCATTCAGCACGCCAGGAAGCCCTGCATGCAGGCTGCTGCCATTTAAGAGGGAAGGAGGCAGATGTCCATCCATTCAGCAGTGGCCAGCCGGGACTGTGCGCCTTCATTCCCTCTCCCTCACTGTGAGGGCCGTAGGCCGACTGTCATCACCACACAGAAAAATACAATCCTCACATCTCCCTCCCTCCACAGAGGTGAACCCTCCCCCACAAAGCCAACAGGGGGGCTGTGATTCATCGAATCTTCTTACTTAGTTTTCTGAGCACTCTATGTTCACACAGTGAGCTCTTTTAAATCTGAAAGTCTGAATACTAAGCCTAAAATGCCAACTTTTAGAAATTAGAGAATGTTTCAGACATTTCTACAGCCCAGGAAATGGTCACTGTCTGACCAGCACCTTGGCAAAACTAGGCAGTGACCCAAGTTCCCAGTAAGTGGAGTGCAGCATTTTAAAGAAGATGTCACCATCTGCCCACCTACTACTCCAGCATTTCCTTTTACACGGGACACGTGAAGCCACTAACAAATGAGGCCACAGATTACTCTCTTGGACTCAAGGCCCGAGCAAGCTAGGACAGTAGGTGGCAGGTGTGTCAGGTGTGGTCGTGT
Source organism: Miniopterus schreibersii (assembly GCF_964146895.1). NCBI lineage: Eukaryota > Metazoa > Chordata > Mammalia > Chiroptera > Miniopteridae > Miniopterus > Miniopterus schreibersii. The sequence goes on from NC_138105.1 coordinate 60,850,067, forward strand.
AGGAGAACCTGTAGCCAAGGGTCAGGTGACCTGGGCACACACCCACCTCTCTGGCGTGAGCATCCTATTCTATGCCACATCACTGCTGGCTTTCCATGACCTCTATCAAACCCTCCTGGGCTCCTTCACTGGATTTAAGATTAGTAAACTGCCCATAGAATTATCAATGAGTGATGAAAATATTTTAATAGAGTTTAATTAAAGATGTGAATTTGTTTTCATCACCCAGAATGCCACAGATACCTACAACTGTCTGCTGGGCCCCGGGCAGTGCGCAAGATATCTTGCACACAGTACAGTGCCTTCCCTCAGACAGGGCCAATCGAAGTAATCATGCCCATTTCAGAAGGAGAAACTGGAACTTAAGTCACCAAGACACACAGCATGCCTAGTGTCAGAGGAGGACTGAACCCCAGGCTCCCTGCTGTCACAGATGTGATGAATGAACCTCTTTCTAACTGGGTTAAGCTGGGCTGCGATACAGATGATTCAAAGGTTTAAGAGGGGAATGAAAGTCAAGGTAAAATTAGGTTAACATTTTTATAAAAGTGCTCTTCCTATAGAGGCGGAATATGGGTAAGAAAGTTCGGGAACTACTTCCCTCTGTTTTTGCTTTTTGAACCCCCAGAACATGAGCTGCCCTGGAGAATGGGTAGCATTCACCTTTACAATCTCAGAGCACAATACCTCATGCTATTTTTAAAATGTAATTTTATATCCTCATTTCTTCACCTTTAAAATGGAGTGAGCGCATGTCCGCACCTCTCCAGATGCTCAAGTAAGGTAATGAGACAACCAGAACTCACTGAACAAAAGAAAGGTGTCATTTTATTGTTGTAAATATCCCTTTGACTTGATAAATGTCTAAAAAGTTTCCCAAATCATCATGAGACAACAGCCAGACATATAATAACGTAATTTAACTGGAAGTTTTCATTTTGCTTTCTGTCATGTCGTCAGTGTTCACAGGGATGCGGAAGCCACTGGCTTGCTGGGGGGGGGGGGGGGAGCAGGAGCAGGGCTGTGAGTCCCAAAGGGCAAGGAGCCTGCTCAGAGCTGACAGTTAACCAGACTAGTCCTCCTGGTCATCTATCCTTGAAGGGGCCCTTAACCAGGCTGCCCATTTTGCACAAGGAAACAAAAGGCTGTCAATATGCAACCACACAAGGACCCCTCCACTCAACCTGAGTGCCCACTGCCCTGGATGCCTTGTTCCCTCACAGCAAGACCTTGTGCTGGGAATGACACTGGACACACAGGCACAGGGCAGCCCTCAAGTTAGCCAGACTGAGCAATTCTGAAAGTGCCCCACCAGGAACCCTGGGACTACAGAAGAGGGAGAGATTCCACCTAACAGGGGACACAGTAGAGGTGCCAACGAAGCTGGGTCTGCCGCAGGGAGGGAAATGTGAGCAAAGTGACAGGGAGCAGAATTCTACCCCAAAATATGCCTCTTTTTGGGATACTGATTATTTTAAGTTGGTTATTTTAAAGAAAGAAAAGACTCAGGAAAAACCTTGACCTTCCCCCTAACTGCCTAAAAGGATTTAGATGGAGAACCTGCTTCAGGCAGGGAGCTATCATCATAGATAACTGTAGTTTAACAGGAACTAGGAGTGACAGACAGGTGGGACCTAGGACGCCCGTTTAGTCAAAGACCTCTCTGTGTCCCATTGTTAAAAGTGGCCAAGCAATCTTTTTTCTTTTTTCTTTTTACCAAACATTTGCTTTGTCATCTCCATGTGAACTGCCCCCCTGCCCTTTGAAATCCCGCCCAATTTCTTCTTAGCTCAAAATGGCATGTAAGCCTCAACTACCGATTTGTCCTTGGGCCCCACATTCTTATGAACCCCCCAACATGTGCATCTGTAACTAAATTTGGTATTTTCTTGTTAGTCTATATCATGTTAATTTTATTATTAAATCAGCCAGAAGAACTAAGATGGAAAAGAGGTGCAATTTCCCCTCCCCCACAAAAACACTGGAGTAGGCATGAGAGAGTCAGAACACCCCAGCCCACGGGGGCCTGCACTGTGAATGACCTTGAATTTCAGGCAAGTGTCTGGTGGGAAATGGGAACTACTGAAGTCTTCTGAAAGAAGAGTGAAAGCACCAGGAGGCAGAGGAAGGTTAATCTGGCAGCTGAGCCAGGTGACTGGTGGGGAGATAGCAGAAGAGGGAGTGCAGGGCCTAGCCCAACCTGACCCAGGTGGCAGCAGGAAGAGAGAAAAGACACATTCAGGAGAAAATCCACCAGGAGTTCCTATAACCATCTTGTTGGACAGACATGAGCAGAGCATGGACGATGGGCCAGGTACAGAGACTTACCAGGCAGAAAGCCTCAGATGCCCACCCAGCAAGGGGCAAAACTGGGAAAACAAGAACCTTGTCCCCAGGGTAACCTGTCCTCCCCTAGCATACGGCTGGTCATATAGTTTAGACCCCCTGAGCGTTTCCTCCCTAAAAGTAACATCTAGGCCTCAGTTGTACTTCAGCTCTAGGCCCAGAAAAGCAGCAAAACCAGACAAGTGGCGCCATGGCTGCCCCAGGACCAGCAACACTGACTAATGACCCCCTACCCTGGCACCTACCAATCAGTGCAGACCACAACCCTGAAAAAGCACACCTGGAAAGCTGATGAATATTCTATTGAGACACTCCCCTAAGATTTCCACCAGCAAGGAAGAGATTAATACACTCAGGACAAAGGACCCAGTGTGCGCTCCCCAACTGGGGTGCATGCCAGCACCATCTCCTTCCCCTTTCTTCCCTCTGAGGGGACCCCATGAGACTTGCAACCAGGGGAGCAATGGGCGGCAGCAGCCCCTGAACCTGTCTCCAAGGCCCCTTCTCTCTCTGACTTCTCAGTGAGCCAAAGCAGCCCAGCCTAGGCTCTCCTGTTACTTCCTCTATGCACCTTCCTTGTTTCACCGTCCTAAGTATATTTTTGCTGCCATCATGGACCCAATACCCTTTGACTCAGTGCTGTGTAGCCCTTCCCTTTAGATATCCCCATACTCCATCTCATTTTCTTTAAATAAATTCAATTTTTCTTTATCCACTGTCTGAGATGGCTATTTAGGCTGCTTGTGAACCACCAACTTTAACCTTTCACATCTCCCACATCATTTTTTTTTTTTAAAGAATAACTTGATTACTGAAGTAGTAACAAGAAAGTTGCAATTGGATGGGAAAACAAACAATGATAAATTCATTGCAGGATTTTTTTTTTAGAGCACAATAGCTACTTTTAAAGAACACTGCAGAGGAAGCCAAATACTTTCTTTTAACCCCTCACATTATAAGTGTACTGTCCTCTCTCCTCTCACTGTGCCTCAAAAATAACTTAAAGTATTTCTGGTACAAAAACATCACTCTTCAGTTTAGGAGACTTACTCCAGCGGTCCTGGAACCCAGCTACACATTTAGAATCAGCTGGGAAACTAAAAAAAATACAAATGCCGGGGCCCTTTTCCTCAGAGAAGCACTGACTGGATTGGCTGCGGTAGGGCCCATCCGTGGTCTCAGCTGAAGACAAGCTCCCCCCAGGGACATGTGGTAATGCCTGTTGGTCGACACAAGTGGCGCAGGGTGGAGGTGGGGACCGGCCACCAGGCATCTAGTGGGTAGAGGCCAGGGAAGCTGCTAAACTTCCCACAACGCACAGGGCAGTGCCCCACCTCCCTAAGAAAGAATGACCGGCCCCAAACCTCAGCTGCTGCTGAGAAACACTGCACTTGTTAATATGATGCTGGGGTTGTGTTGTGTGTGTTACTCGGAGCTTGATGAATGGAAAGAAGCCAGGATTTGAAGCCTGGGCAGGTTCTTTCACCTCTCCAGTCTCCAGAAGGCCACCTTTCCTGTCCAGGCTTCCACAGCACTGTCCTCTGTCGCTCTGCAGCCTTCCTCACCTTCGCAAGCTCGCCTCTCCTCTCTCCACACCGCTGTCCTACACCTGGTATTAGAGAACTGCCCTCCGGGTGAATGATACACTCCACAGTGCGCCTCCACTGGCTGAAAGAACCACTTGAGCAACCCTTAAATGCTAACGAATCCTACCCTTTGTAATTCCTTCACCTGTACCCCCTGCTTCGGACCTTTACTCTATAAAAAGTAATGGAAGTGGGGCCATTTTCAAATGGGGCTGAGCAGCCATTCGGAGGAACTGTCCTGCATCTCCTGTTTTCAGAACTTCTGCACTGGGCCAAACTGCGAGCATTCCAACACGCTGACAAGTTCGTGAATCATTTTACTTTCTCTTTAAGAGTTTACCAAATAGGACTCAATCGTGAGACCGCTACCTCGCCCAGCAGTTCTCAGTCTGGCTGCATCCTGGAAACAACTGCGTCTAAGTAAAACAAAAACAAAAAACCACAAAAAAACCCTCCTATGCCTGGGTCCCACCGCAGATCAGCTCAACACCAGGATGGAGTTGGGGAGTTTTTTAATCTCCACAGGTGACCCCAGTGAGCGGCCGGGGCTGAGAGCCTGTGGCCCGGACACCTTCCCCTTCACCTAAAGAAGGAAGCAGTTCTGCCGGGGCTCCTCAGAGGCTTCCTGGTGACTGTCATGGGGGCATCTACCACACTGGATGTCACTTTTTGGAGGGCAGGGATTCTGGCTTTCACCCAGCGGATTCCATACAGGGTGCCTGGCGGTTTTCAAGCTGATGGGAAGGAGCCGGAGAGGCCAGTGGAGTAGAGGGAGAGTCTCCTTTTCACGCAGCTGCTCCCCCCCTAATCTCAGGGGCACTGGGGGGGTGGTCACACAGCTGTTCTCCAGGGTGACACAGCCCTATCGGTTGGGCATTTCTCCCTTAAGGAACAAGCTCTGGGCTCACAGCTGTCCCAAAATGGCAGGTAAATGTCACAGTGAGCATTTTAACACGTAGCTTCTTGGAGCAAGGGTGGTCTGCAGTCCTTGATTTGGGGGTGAGTCTCAGCAACATGGAGACAGTCACGCCCCATCCTCCACACCCCGGAGAAAGGAGTGGGTGTGAGCAGATGAAGAAGGGCTCTTAAGTTCTTTCCATCTCTAACATCCTACAATGTTCTGACAAACACAACAGAAGGGCTTTGTCCTCAGCTGTGCGCAAATGAAGCAGAAGCCCCCAAAGTGAGGGTGACAGGGAGCAGGAAGGAAATTCACAAAGGCGACCGGGCTGAGAGTAACCCCCGATTTCACAGCCCATCACTGGGCTTTGTCTGAGAACACTGCTGAGAGGAGAGATGCGATGTGGGGTGGCCAGAAGAACAATTCCAGCCGTGCTTCCCGGAATAATGTACTTTATATTCCTTTTGATTCCAAGGTGTCTAATACGGTTTCCAAAACATTTTTGTAAATGTCACACTCACTGTCAATCCTAAACCACCTGGAAAAAAATAACTGACAGGCAGCTAAATTAAGGAGCTATAATTTCACTGAAGTGTTTCAGGGACCTTTTAAGCCACAAGAACCAAACTGAAATTGCTTCAATAGAGCCCAGAAGCTGCTTGAGTTATAACAGGCCGCACAAAACTCTCTCTCTCTCTCACTCACACACACACACACACCACACACTTTAAAATTGAATCAAATTTTCTAAGGTGGTAGATCTTAAGTGTTTTCACCACACACACACACAAAGTGGTAACTCTCTGAAGAGATGAATATATTAATTAGGTTAAATACGGTGATCATTTCACAGTACATGATACCAAATCATTAAATTGTACACTTTAAATATGTATAATTTTTTTTCTAAATATGTTTTTATTGATTTTTAGAAAGACAGGAAGGGAGCGGGAGAGAGGGAGAGAAACATTGACTGGCTGCCTTCCCCACACATTTCCACTTGGGGATCCACATGAAACCCCGGCATGTGCCCTGACCGGAAATTGAACCAGCGACCCTTCCATGCATGGGATGGTGCCCAACCAACTGAGCCACATTGGCCAGGGCTATAATTCTTAATAGTCAAATATACCTCAATTTAAAAAACTGAACCTATGCGAGAAGAACTGGAGCCTTTTCTCACCGCGGGACTCCATTCTCCCCACCTGCCATTCTAAGCTCTCCCGGAACCATGGCTCACGCAGGCCACAGGCAACCCTACTGAAGCCTGAGCCCCACGTTTCTCCTGCAGCTTCCTTGCTCTCCCGATAGCAGCAGAACCGGCCAGTGCTGTTCCCTGGACAGTCCTGACTCTGCCATCAACTGGCTCTATGGACCTGAGAGCATTGCCAGGCCAAGCATGTCCTGCCTCTAAGGTCAGGAGGCTGAACAAGGTTTTCTCTCATGGATGCTTCCATATCTCCAGGAAAGCTCCACGCTCTTGCCCATTTCAAAAAGTGAAGGTCTGGGAATTCTCTTCTCCCATCCCGGAGAAGATGGAAGCTCTACTTGAGGAAGACACACGTAAGAAACTGAATGCTTACAAGAGAGTTGACAGGGGGTAGGGGTGGGGGTGGGTGGGAGCTAAGGGGGCCAAGACGGGGATATTGCCAGGGAGCTGATGGTGTGATTTCAGTTGGCACTAACAGCTGGACCTCTTCCAAGTATGGCTTTGTCCTTCCACGACTGGGAGGGACACCCACTTGAAGAGAAGGGTCTGGGAATGCCATTCTGGCTCTAAATGACCTTCAGCCCACTCAAGACCTTTGCCACCTGCACAGTATGAAAATAGAGCTGAGGTCTTTGCCACGTGAAGCTATAGCTAGTGGCCCTGAAGGCCCATTAGCCAGATTTCCACGAGATGCTCCACAGAGCCTTCTCCTGGCACCACCTTTATGACTCTAGCTCAGGTCTCCAAATGAGAGGCAACAGGTGTAGAATAACAGCCGCTGGTCATTTTGCAAATAGGGCACTCAAGGTGGGCCTCTCTCCCAGGTCAAGCAGAGCCTCTACACCAGCTGCTACTGAGGAGTCTGGGCACTGGACGCAGCTCAAGGGAGACTGTGACAGGCATCTCCTCAGCCCCCTGTGGGTTGGGGAATAAAGATTAAGGAGGTCATAGCCCTGGACTCTCATCCTAAAGACATGACAGAACCACAGTGGTGGTGGGGGGGTGCCTATGGGCAGAGCCATCTTCAAGTCCCAAGGCTCGTGAGCTGCTACAGTGCTGACAACCTGGAGAAGCAGCCAGAGGAGGGCAAGGAGGCGACCCTATCTGCTGAAGGAAAACAAAGACTCACGACCAAGCAATACATAACAACCCTGGCCCCAGTTCAACGGTCACTGCAAGCCACTTAACCTCACTGGGCCTCAGTTTCCTCACCTGTAGAGTAGGCAAGACAACCCCATGTCATGAAGAACAATGCGGAGCCACTGCTGGGGTACACATGCAGATCGCCATTAACAGGATAGACAATGGCATAAAAGATGCCCTAATGGCTACCCTTAGGCCTACTAATCTCATCCCTAGGGATTTATCCCAACAAAATCATTTAAAAAGATACAGTATTATTTATATCAGAATGATCAGTGGTCTTGTCAAAATAGAGGAGCTACCACTAGACACCATGATGGTCAAGCTGTGTGTTTCGGACTCTGAGGGCTGTGCCAGGCTGGAGAAGAAAGGAGACAAGAGGGCACACAGCCGTGGGAGAGGGAGAAGGTGGACGCAGCAGGAGAAAGAAGGAGGGGCCTTCCTGCTGGGGACCAGGATGCTCAGGAAATGACCGACAGCAGGCCTGGCACAGGGTGAGGCCATAGGCTTCCAGCCCATCAGGGCAGGGGAGGTGCCTGTCCCCACCCCACAACAGGCCCCCCTCTGCTGATGCCACCTGTGAGCAAAATGAGAACATACTCAGGCTAGCAAAAGCTGGCGGAGCAGGGATCTTTCAGTCGTGACACATCCCTGCAGATTTAGTATCTGTTCTGGGTTTTGTGTTGTCTTTGACATTAAGTAATCTTTACAGATAACCTCATGTTGAGGACTTCAGGGAGGTCAGGCGTGGAGCTGACAGGAAGTCACGTGGAACCTCAGAAGCTGCCCTTGTGCCGGACAGGCAGGTGACTTCTCCCATAGCGAAAAGCAGCAAGTCACCAAATGTCTAGGGGCAGGGCAGTCACGCTCTTAAAGCCGGCCACATGGGGGAAGTGTTTTGCAGTCATTGAAAGTGACAAGTATGAAGGTTATAAAGCAATGGAGGGGAAAAGCACTAATAATGTTGAGTGAAAAAAGGACAATACAAAGAAGTCTCTGTACAATGTCATCTGTGTAAAGAAAATATTTGGGCAAACCCACAAAGCCTAGAAGAGAGCCCGGGAAGATGGAAACTACTAATGAGGCAGTGGGGCTACTGGGAATTTTCCCAGGTATCTTTATTGTTGCAGTGTTGCCTTCATAACAAAATACAGTTTCAAATAAGAGAGAGACACGCAGACAATGTATTGAGTTAGGCTGGTGCAATGGTTCTCAGACATCAGACTGAGATGTCGGACCACTCACAGGGCTTGTTAAACACAGATTGCTCGGCCCATCCCAGGGTTTCCCAGTCAGTAGGTCTGGGGCAGGGCCTGAGAATCTGTATGTTTGACAAGTTCCCAGATGATGCTGGTGCATTGGGCCCACATTCTGAGAATCACTGGGCTAGTTGGTGGTCTCTATGAAGTGTGAACTCTGAGCTGTTGAAGAGGCTCCAGCCAGCCCAGGAGATGATGCCAGTCTGTGTTCTGATGGACATGGTAAACCTGGTCACCTCTATTCTGTTCACAGTCAGGATCACAAACTCAGCAAGGTCACGGGGATTGCTGCCCTGAAGGGAACATTCCTCGGGGCCCACAGAGTCTGAGGGAGCATTACAAGCGGGTGAGCCACCAGGCCCCTAGTTTTTAGGGAGCCATGGGGCCTGACTGCTGGGCTCCCCAGCAGGCATTCCTTTGGGGTAGCTGCCTGCTCAAGAAAACCTTCCCTGAGTGATTGCTCTCCTCAGACTGCTCTTAACTGGGCCCCCAGGAATCAGAGGAGCCCATGGGTGGTCTAACCCCACTGCCAGCTCTCAAATGTGAAGAAACAGAGGTCCAGAGGGGAGAATCCACACAGATGGCTAGTGGCAGGCTGAAATTAGAGCCCAGGGCCCTGGGCTCCCAGGCCATAGAGCTTTCTCTCCCAATGCCCTGCTCTCAAGAGGAAGCAGAGCTCCTCTGCCAATATTCAATCACTGATAAAGACATCTGCTGGCCTGGCCACCCGGAGCCATTCACCCTGAGCAGGTGTCTCTGATTAGAAGCTTCTGTGCTGGAGCCAGCATGCCCAGTGGGGGGGGTCACATGCCTGCTGCCACTGCCTGAGTTCAAACTGAGCCCCTCCTGGACCACCAGCACCAGCACTGCCAGGAAACTTCTTCCTGGAGGGCCTGGGGTCTGTGCTAGGTGGCTCCCAGCTGGCTATCCCTGGGCACCACAGTGCCCTCTCCATGCCCAGCACTTTGGTATTTATGACCCTCCATTGAAAAAGCATTTTCCCAGCAGGCGTTTGCCCTGTGAACTTGCCATAATTAAAGCAGCCCAGAGAGACCCAGCAGAGGTTCGAATCTGATTTCAGAGCCTGAAATCAGTCCGCCAAGGGCTCTGAAAGGCATGTGCTGCCTGCCGTCCCCAGCTCCAGCTCGCGGGTTTCCAGCGGTCTCCACGAGCTGGGCAGATACAAAAGCAAAAGGTCGGAAGTGCAGGGTGTACTTGTAGGTAAAAAATATCTACACCCCTTATTTTATCCACCCCCAGGCCCTTTTCTCACCAACCTGAAGGACACTGCTACAGAGAAGCTATGCCTCCTCTTGGAGTCCGGTGCTGCTGCCATAAAGAGCTTTTGCTGAAGTGAACAAAGAACCAAGATTTGCTGGTGGAGAAAGTCTGCTACCAGGAGTATCAAAGGATCTGGTTCTTAATAGGTCACACTGTGCCTCACATCAGAGGCCCTGCACACATGCCGGCAGAAAGCTGCTTAGAGGGGATTCAGGCCACATCCAGGTTTGGGATTTTGCCAACCAAGAATGTCAAATGCAATTAATGTAAAATCATGCAGGCAAACTGGCCTGGTTTTTACCCTCCTGGCTGGGTCCACCTGCATAACAGGTGAAGTATTCCAAAAAAACCTTGTGATCATTACTTTCAATAAGACGGATCGCCACGGTCCTTCCATACAGCTGCATGATGGGAGCCACCATTAGAAGTTAGGGCACGGCTTGCAGCCCCAATTTACAGATTAGGAACCTGAGTAAGACCCAGGAAGCTCACCAAGCGCATGGATCTGGGCTAAGACTCAGTTCTCTTGAGCTTCACAGCCCTCCACTTCTTTTTTAAAGTTTCAGGCAGATTCTCTCTTTTCAACCTAAGTGCAAGCACCTGTGTATTGGCTGTGGCTCGCCCCAGGAACACCTGCGCCCACCACACTAAGGCCACCTTAAGAAAAGGGGCTTTAGCTTCCATATGTATTCGGCATTTAGCATGTGTCAGTTCACTGTACGTACACATTGAACGTTTGCAGTTACAAGAGTTGACAACTCAAACTAAACTAAACTAAACTAAACTAAACTAAACTAAACAACTAAAACTGGCTTAAAAACCCAAAAAAAGTTAAAAATAGGACTTCCTTGGGGTTCCAAGTACTTAACACCACGATGACAGGCTATTTCAAGTCAGAACTCACCCGTGCAGCCGGCGACTTTGGTCAGCAAGGTGTTTAAGACTACTTAACTCGTGTCTGCACTTACATTAATTTATTTTGTGACCAGTCAGCAACGTTCGGACATAGAAACATGAATATACTCGTGACCGGTCAGCAAGGTGTTTAATAATAGCTGACAGGCACCATTTTATAATTTACATGGACTAATTTATTTTAGTATGCATCCATCCCTAGGAGGCAGATTGGGAAACTGAGGCAGGGTGGGGAAGAGGTGCCATGCCCATATGCCCACCTGCCCACAGTAGCAGAGATTCAAGCGCAGACAATATGACCTTGACACTGTGCTATTTTGCATCTAATGAGGCATTTTCTTCACCTGCACTTGAAATGTAGGTGAAGAAATGTAGGTGCCGACTGAAGATGCCTCACAGTCGCACAGTCGAAGTGGTTTTTGCTGTTCCTGTTTGGAGTGTAAGAGCAAGAGACGTGAGGATCCTCAGAGAACATGCCGGAAACACCAGCACCCTAAGGAGGACATCGTATCATGGGTACAAGGGCACTAACACTTGCCAAATGACTCTGCTGAAGGGATGGGTGATCTTGCTACTGAGCAACAAAGAGCTGCTTAGATGCCAGAAATGCAAGACGGCAACCAGAAAAGGAAGTCACTCATGAAACCTGACAAGATCAAGCCCAGTTCTGGGAAGACACAATCTTTCCAGGGCCCTTCAGAAGAAAGTCCTTAATCTGGTGCAGGAGGGGGACACCATTATGACGTAGGAACTCATGTTACTAACTGAACCCATTGGAAAATCTGCACACAAACCTCCAACATAATGCTGATTTTACTGACCCGATGCTCAATTCCATTCCAGTGCAGAGAAGGGAAGGGGGTTTCCCTCGTGCAGAGTGGCTAAGTCGGGACAACCACAGTTCTGAGAACAGGAGTGACCATGACCGGAGCTTGTGCAAAGCCCTGGTAACTTAGCGTTGGTACCCACAGCTCAATGTCAGTCCTCGGGGGGTGGCAGGCAGCTGCAGGGCGTACCTGCGTGTGTCCCCTGTTCGCATGAGTGGACTGGCCTCCTGCAGGCAAAGGGACAGAAGCGAGCTGCAGGCCTAATTGATCACTGGGTTGCCATTCTGGAAAACCCAAAGCCCAGGGGCCTGCTGCTGGCTAATGGGCACTTCCTGCTAACCCTCTACTCGCTGCCAGAGCATGGTTGCGGAGGACGGGCAGCCTGCCCTCAGATCTTGCTGCTTCCCCAACACGGCCTGCTCCTACTGAGACACCGCAGAACCACGAGCTCCACAAAACATCGTGCCATGGCCTGGGAGAGAAACATACACGCATGAATCCAGTCTACGGGGACATCTGTGATAGTGCCCACATAGGAAGCTTTCGTCTACCTCCAGGGCCAAGGATCCAACCCCGGTGGCCAGAGGTGGTGCATGATGCCATTAATTCCTGATCAGCTTACGTCTAACAAGAAGTCAGGCTGTGCCCTGGCGGGGAGTTCAGTTGGTTAGAGCATCGTCCCGATACGCCAAGGTTGCCAGTCCGACCCCTAGTCAGAGCACATGCAAGAATCAACAAATGAACGCATAAACAAACTGAACAACAAATTTATCTCTCTCTCTTGCTCTCCCTCTGTGTCTAAATTCAATAAGGAAATAAAAAAAGAAGTCAGATTGCTACAGAGCTGATGCTTGCCTTATTTTCTTCTAAATTTATTTGGGACAGGGAGAAGGGAAGGTGCCAGGAAGAGAGAGAAAAGCAGAGGAAAAGCAGATAGGTGTCTATACAAGCTGATTCCAAAAATCTTCTCTCGATTCAAACATACAAGAAATTTCAAAGCCAAATTAAAGGGAAAATGCAAAATGTTCATCTCTCTGAATATTTCAAAGCAAAGACCCTTGACCCCACCAGCTACCTCTGCACGGTTAGTTTCCTGCTTATGTACAGTGGGAGGGGCACAGAGAGACCTGCATAGCAATTTTACTTGTCATTTACTAGGCAAGACCTTGGGCAAGTTATTTAATATTTCTGAGACTTACTTTACTCATCTGTAAATAACTTCTTTTATTATTATTTTTTAAAATTTATTTTAGAGAGAAAGGGAGGGAGAGGGAGAGAGAGAAACCTCAATGTGAGAGAGAAACAATGACTGGATGCCTCGTGCACCAGGGATCAAACCCACAACCTGAGCATGTGCCTTTACTGGAAATCGAACCTGCAGCCTTTTGGTGCATGAGGCGACGCTCAACCAACTGAGCCACACTGGCCAGGGCCCTAATACCTTCTTAATAGAATTCTTTAAGATATACATGTAAAGCACCGAGCCTGGGGCCTGGGGCCTGGGGCCTGGATTTGCTGAACTAATGGTTGCTCATCTCGTCTTTCCACAGCACAGTGGTGATGCAGGGATCTTCCCACCCCACTGATCCTACACCACGAGGCCCGGATTTAGGAGAATCACTATTTTCCCCTACACTCTCTCTATCAGTAATCCCCAAATTATATTCTGTGAGTTCACTTCTGTACTTTCTTATCGTAAACTCCACAGGCGAAGTGTTCTGGGACCAAAAGGATCCTAGGAATTTGGCTGAAAGAACAAAAGCCCATCAGTTCACTGCACTGAACAGAAGGAGGCTTGACTTCTCCATCAATCAGCCTAATAGCAGGGGAAACCGTCTCCACTGGTGTTCCCTGTGCTTGCACATAAGCCAGGAATGGGGTGCGCAGTGTGCCGGGGGAGGGTACACACCACGGCGAAGGATGCTAACGTGGCAGTGAGTCCTGCACCTGCCTTCAGGTCTGGCCCACAGTCTTTTCCTGGATTCAAAAAGCCAGTGGTTGCAACACTGACCCCACAGCCAAGGCTTCGCTTCAGCGGTCTTTACATACACCCGTCTCATGTCCTGCACCTGCTCAGAGCCCTCCAAAAGCCCCATGGCCCACTCCATCAGATCCAAACTGCTCTATCTGGCTTTGAGGCCCCACCATAATCTAGACCATTCTCACCATTTCCCACTTGATCCCTGCAGCCCCCACTTCCCCCAACATCTACCCTGGTGTCCCCAGAGTTCCATAAACTGCCTAAGTCTGCCCCTGAGCCGCCAGTCACTCTGGCTTCCTTTCTGGAGCACTCCGCCTCCTCTCCCCAGAAGGGCCAATCTTGACCCTAGTCAAGGGTTAAGTTCCTGCCCCGCTTCTTCCACGATGCCCACAAAGGTGGCAGCACAGTGTCATGTCAAAGCAGCCAGACAGGCCTGGGTTCAAGCCACAGCTCCCATCCCACAGGGTCACCATGAACAATTGACCTAACCTCCCCAGTCCTTGGCTGACTATTTGGAAAATGACAATGACAGTCCCTGCCTCACAGACTGGATTGGGGACTAAAAATCATGCTTGTAAACATTCAGTTAGCACAGTGGCTGGCACATGGTCAGACCTTTTAGCTTTACTGGAGTTTCTAAAGCAGCTCTAGTTGCCCGCTTCAACTTTTAAACCCTCAGAAATGGCAGCCATTATTTTAATTAGTACTCCGTGACTATTCCACCCTTCTGGCAAATAGGGCCTAGAGTCTGTCTCACATCGTTCAGTGTTATTCATGATGGTTTTTCATATCTTAGCTTTGTCTAATTGTAGGCTTACTCCCTTTGTTCACATCCAAGGAGGGAGAGTTGGGAGCAGATTCACGTCAACTGGATTGTTTCTGTCACCAGGAACACAGTGGTTGTATAAGTCAGATTCTCTGAAATTCAGCTTAGATATCTAGAAATAGGGAAAACAGCACTTGCCCTACTTACCTCGTAACATTGCTGTGGGGGGGGGGAGATAAAATACAGCGGTGTATGTTTTAGTTTATCATCACTGCAGAGCACTACACGTGCATAAGGAATCTGTGTATCTTATTTGCAAGCGTGGTGAAAATAATCTCCATGGAGTTCACTTGGAAAATTACCCTAAACACTGTCGGCTCAATGAGGCCTGTGATTGTAATAGTCAATTTCTTAATTCCTAATTGGACCCCTCTGGCTCATATGGCAGCAGCTGCCCAGCAGGGCCAGTGACACCCAGTGAGAAAGCCCTGAGCTGTGCTTGAGGTGGAAGTTGGTGGGACTCGCTGCCTGGGGGAGAGCAGCGCACAGTGCCTTCCAAAGCAGAGGAGACCCTGCGTGCACAGGCACAGAGGCAGCAAAGCAAACACAGAAGCTCAGGGTGGAGTAAAAGAGGGTTGGCGGAGAGAAGGGAAGCTAGCAAATTGTGGACAGCCTTGCGCGCCCTGCTCAGGAGTCCAAATGCTATCTTGGCCAGGGGACCAACCTCCTCCCTTCCCACCTGGTAAGAATATTTCCCTTCCTGCTATTTACTTTTGCTCAAGCAAAAAGCTGAGAACAAGACACACAATTATGTTACCCTCGGAGCTGAGGACCATCTGGGAAAGGCCTTCGTCAACTTTGCATTTATCACATGTGGGGTCAGGAAATTGAGGACCGAGGTGCTAGCCAGCTGAGGTTTGGGACTGATGACATGCCTCCCATGTCCAACGGGAAGGAGTTCCTGGAAGCTGGCTTCTCCCATAATATACATACGGGCTTCCCCAGTCTCAAATCTACACCACCTCTAAAGTCTGAGATGGTAAATTACTTCCTTTCTGATTTTCAAGTACCTTCTGGTATTTATCTCCTTCCTGATTGTGTCTCAAAATAATATGCCCTAAAAATACAGATGAATTAAGTTTTTACCCATCACCTATCATCACACAGAGAGCTCTGCTGCTAGACTGGAACGGCACAGAGGGCGCAGTGCAGAAGCAGGGCTTGAAAATGTCCCCAGGGGGTTATTATCTACCCGCCCAGGTTGTGCAGGGCAGTGAGCATCTGCATTTGTAGGAAGGGCTGAAGTCAGAGAAGGATTAGCATTATGGAGAAGAGACTTGGGTCACACTGAAGAGGCATTTCTAATGACGAGCCGGTGCGTGTGCGGACGTGTGACGGCACATCCCGGAACAGTGCCAGCACCTTTACTCCTCCATGGCAACCCTGACACATATGTGCTCACACAAATGTTCCCATTTTGACTGGCTCACTTGACAGGAGAATGGACCCACGCACCAGGCCCCCCAGGCTGACCAACAAGACCTCGGGGGAGAAAACCACAAGGCATTTTTATCAAAGTATGTTTTTCTCCTTGTTGCTCACCCTGACAAGCAAGTCCCCTGGTAGTCTGGGTACATAATGTGGACCGGAGATGGCAGGTGAAGAAGAGAAAAAGGGTTCAGAACAGGGGAGAGCATTTTATAGGTCATCCAAACGTGGGCCCCTCCAGGCCTCGATTCTCTGTGCTGACAGTGTAGGCAATACAGCTGCTACTCTTACAATAATTGCTGTTGGATTAATGAATGAATGAATACGTGAGAACTGACATTTTACTAAAAGAAGAGTATAACTAACAGTTCCAGTAAGAACTCTCTTTCCTAAGAAGCGTCACACACTGGATGATTCTCTGTCTCACTTGCTATTTCTTGAGTGGCCACATGAATGCTACGCTACCACATGGAACAGAATCAAGGAATTCCATCTTGAGGAAAAATTCTCACCTCTCGGAAAGCAGTGCTAGAGGGGAGGAGGAACACAGAATTTAAAGCTAGAAATTTTAGACTTACGCCCCTGTCTTTGCCACTTACTAGCTATGTGACCTTGGGTGAGTCACTTCATTTCTAAGAGCGTAATTGTTTCCTCAGATGTAAAACCAAGGTACTAATTACCTAGGGGCGGGGGGGAATAAACATGCAAAAGCATTTTGCAGCTACAAAGCACAAGACAAATGTTGGCTGTTACTAAACCAGAAAGCAAAAATACTGACAAAACAGTTTATGAAGGTGCCCCCATCTACCCTTATGGAGGACTCAACATCAGGTCTCTTCTTAAGCAAGAAAAGATTATACATGCCAAGTATCCACCACGGATTAGGTGACAGAGCTCTGCCTGTGTGAATCGTTCCGTTATGTACTCATGGTTCCATAACCACGTGTGAGAGTGAGAGAACAGCTGTTCCTCCTTCATCTGCTATAACTTCTTAAGAGTGATTTTAAACCTGGAAAACTGATGAAAATTCCCATGAATGTATTTTTCTTCCTATGACTGTTTTTTAAAATGTCTTTGTGATGAACTGGCCCTAATTAAGTTGAATAAATTATTGCACTATCAAGAATATTCAAACAGGATGACTATTGATGCCATTACCTAGAACATATTAATAATTATTTTAACCTATATCCTATTTTTAACAATAGTTTTATTCTAAAATCAAATGTTGACATGTTGTAAATTCTGTAAAAGAATACATTTCCTCAGTTTCTGATGTACTATCTTACAGCATAAAGCACCATAAGTCAAGGGCAAGCAAAGGTCAAAAGATGACCCCCTCTTACTTGCACCTGAGGTAATTTAAGCACTGTATATAAGACCAGTCTCCATAGGTGGCGTTTGGTTTGCTGTAATTACACTGAGTTTTGAAATTTTCGTGTCTGCTCATTTCTTTAGGTACTTGGTCTGCAATTAAGGCACCCTACCATTAGGTGGCAGTAGTGTCACAACCATGCTGTACTCAAATAAGATTATGTCTACAACAGAATATTTCTTAGCTAGGAAGGAGAATCTACTTTTCTTCTTTATTTAGAAAAATAAGGAAGAAAAGAGCTACATTTCAACAGTACTTTAAAAAATTACTTAGTTTTTAATACTTGATATAAAGTAACAAATGTAATAAGTTTTCATTATTTACTCTCAATTTCTTAGTCACTACTTAATGTAATTGTTTTTCCCCCAGATCTGAATGCAGAGTTCACTTCAAACTCACTAAGAACCCTGAGCTTGGATTCTGACACTCTTTTAGCTTTTTTTTTTTTAACCCTCATCTAAGGATAATTTTTTCCATCGCTTTACAGAGAGTGGAAGAGAGGGAGGAGAGAGACATCGGTTGCTTGCCTCCTGGTCATGCCCTGACTGGGGCCGGAAATCCAGCCTGCAACTGAGGCACATGCCCTTAGGCCAGAACTGAACCCGGGACTCTTCAGTCTGCAGGTGGACACTCTAACCACTGAGCAAAACCGGCTAGGGCTCTTCTAGCTTTTGAACTTCAAGTCCATTGTTTCAACCGACCTGTGGGATGTGTTCCCTTGTTGGCACAGCTGTGCCCTATAACCACGAGAACTCCATTTTCTTACTAAGCTCTTAGAGATGACTTAGAGGGGCAGACTTGGTTTGCTTTTCTGACTATTAGGTCAGCTAGAAAGCCCTTTATAATCGACTGTCCCATCTTTCAGGCAGAAGGGGGGAAAAAGTGACAGACAGGTACAAGCACCCGTGGGCAGCAAACGCCACGAATCCATTTACAACATGGAAGAAAGTGATGTTTGACTCTTTCTTAGGGGAGAAACATCCCTCCTGCCCAGGGGAATCTTGAGATGTCAGCTCATTTAAATATAATCTCTCTTTCTTTGGTTCCCTTAGTAACGACGCTAACTCAGGGTCAGATACACACTGTCTCACAACTGCTTTCTATAAAGGAGCTTTTATCTTTTATCACAGAACAGTGCATCTTGCAAGTAGCATTCGTGCAGATAGCTAGGCAGAGTTTTAAACTCAAATCTAGAGGGCACCTCACTGGAAGCAATCACGGGCGAGGTCCTGATACAGCGCCTTTGGCCCTGAGTGGTACCCTCTTCAGTCCCTCAAAAGAATCACGAGGTCATCCTCCAATTTTGCAAAGGAAAACACCTTTTTGGAAAGCAAATGATAGTGCTGCATGTAATCTTGTATTAAATTTTTAGGTTTGTTTTTTTGTTTTTTGTTGTTCTTTAAATTGAGATTCTTCTGGAGAGATTTTCAAGGCGGGGGAAGGAAGGAGGCCTTATAATGACTCATTCTGTAGAAATAAGTTAAGACTATTTTAAGCTTTAAAAATGTTCCTTCATAATCACCATTGTTTTATGCACCAAACTAAGAATACAAAACTAAGGAATTCTGGAACCAGAATGGACATTCTAAGGCTTGCACGCTTGCACTAAGGTCCCTATCGGTGAGGCGTCCTTCCTGTGGTTTCATGACACGTGGTCACTCTGTTGCTGCCTGAGCTCACCCTGCAGGGCACACCCTCCTGTGCAGGGCAGGGAGTTCTACGGATGGGCAGCTCCATTTGCTTGGAAATGCTTTCTGATGAGCTGACACCTGCCTCATTGCACTTTCACCCCAAGTCCCCTCCTGTCCCCTGGAGTGAGTGAGCATGCCCTTTCTCGTCGCCAATGACAGCCCAACAGAATCTTGAGTGCAGCCTTCACACCTCACTGCAGTGCTTTCATCTCAGGCTACACAGAACCTCTCTCTTAACTCTTCTTTACAAAGCCCCACTCATCTTAATTACCCTCTTCCCAGAGCACTGTGGTGTCAGGGCACTGCAGGCTGTCCCAGGACTGGACACGATGCTCTAGTGTGCAGGAGCACAGGGAGGCCTGACCAGTGCCAGACCGAGAGCAGCGGGGTTCAACTAAAAGGAGCTCTATCAGGCTCCCGGGTCTCAATCTGCCTCTGATGCTTGCTTCAGGTGGGACTGGGGGAATAGTCACATATCTGTGCCTTGGTGGGCTCACCTCTATAACGACAACAGTAACTACACAAGGTTACTATTAATAAACAAAATTACACCATATCAGATGGTAACAATAATGCTAACCGGGACACATCAAAATCAGAAGAGTTAGGGTAAAGCAAAAGCAGCTTTCACAGGTGAAATACTGCAAAACTAGGTCCATTGATCAACACAACCAATTAAGCCTTGTGTCATCTCACTGAACTACTCATTAAATGAGCATGAGTTGAGTGCATACGAATAGTGCTCAGGACCCAAACAATGAGTAAGATGACCATGACCACAAAGAGTCTCACAGGAAAGACAGACCATTCTAGCAATGAAGACTGGCCATAGGGGCAGGCGTATTAGAGCTACATGCAGGCAGGAGGCTGTGGGAGCATAGAAAGTGGGCCCCTGGGTCTAGCTACGGTTGAGAGAAGGCTTCCAGAAGGAGATGCCACCATCTTGTCCAAAGCCAAACTTAACCACCACAGCAACCACAGTTCTCACCTCTGATACATCAAACCCAGGCTGAGCAGGCAGCTCCCCTGGATCCCAGAATGTCTGAGTCCATATGGGGCTGATGCCTACCACTGTTCCCACCATCAGCTCAAGGAGAATTTCAAAGAGGCTGCATAAGGCTGGGGACGGGGGTCACCCAGTGCTCTACCCAGCCCCAGACAGGTGCAAGCATTCCTTGTGTCTTCTCAGCTTATGCCCATGGTACAGGGTGCTAAACTGTAGGCAGGTGGCTTTGGTATAAATTTAGAGCCCTTTGCTTCCTCTGCCCACTCATAACTTCACACTTTTTCCCAAGCTGCCTTCGCCTAGAACAGCTTCCCTAAAAGAAACAAAACCTCTCCTCTTTTCTCTTAAAAAAAAAAAAAATCTCCTTCGAGCCCATCTGCTCTGGAAAGCCATCCAGATTCAATGTTGCTCTTCCACAAGGAAGGCCAACATCCCAGGTCTCCAGGTGCTCCCCAAATCCTGCAGAAGTCCCTCCTCTCCTGTCTGTCCTGAAGCAGTGGGGAAATAAGGCACAAGGCACGAATGGTTACTGCAGTTAGACAATAAGAACTAAACTAGTCAAGGCAGGAAGGAGGAAGTGACAGGAGGGGCTGCCTGGGAGCCAGGAGTCCTGAGTTCATGGCTTCATTCTTCCATTAACTAGCAGGTGACCTTGCAGAGGGCATTCCACCTTCATGCATCTTAGCTTCTCATCTGAGCGACCAGGAAGCCTGACGAGGAGAGGTTAAGATAGGTCTTCTTTCCCTGCAGCCAGGGGTTATAAAGATGTCTGCTCTCCCTGAGACCAGGACAACTGCTCCAGCCCCATAGCCCCAATCCTCCTCTATCTAGAGCCAGGCAAGTAAAAAGTTAATGTTCCCAGTTTATAAGTAGTTCCTGCTGTGGTAGATAAAATTAAACGGCCTGGCTATTTTGGTGGAAAAATCAGGTAAAAATGCTGAAAAATAAACTCTCCATCAAATGCCAGCCCCCTCCCCAAGTTCTTTTTTTATGCCCATTTGGTATTTGTTTTTAATTCTGGCTGATTGTCAATTTTAAAACCTGATGCATAGAGTGGCTTGCTATTCCGGAGGCGTTATTTTAAGATGAAACAATGTAAATTCTGACTTTGGGTGGCAGATGGCTGGCAGTTCGCTGTTTGGCAAACCAACTGGTATGGTATGTTGGAAATTCAGAGCAGCAGGTATGCAGTTCAATTTGAAACCACCACAGATGCTCTGAGGGAGCGGGGGAGGGGCACAAGCTGGTCAGGAAATTAAGAACAGTACTCTGAGCTCAGAGGGGGAAAAGATGATAATTAGCTGAAAGTTTGCTTCTTCCAGTCTCTACTTTTTATTTTTTCTTTATTTTATTTTTTTTCTTCCTTTTTTAAATGTTTTTTATTTTTGGTTGCTTCTTAGAAAACCAGGAAGGCCCTTAGAACTCAACCCAGCGAAAAGCTTCTAATTTTGTTCCTTAGATTTTTGGCAAAGCTCAGCCTCAATGAGGAATTCAAAGGTGAGGAAAAGCAGATAAGGAGAGGCCCAAACATGTTCTGCCACGGAGACGCACCAAGAGCAGAGTTACGTAAGGAGCCTACTCCGAGCTGACTTTTAAGGCAGGATCAATGAATGATATTTCAGGAAGGAAGGATTCGCCGTTCAGGAAAGACCCACACATGAAATCGACACTCCAGTGTTTCTACATCCAGGGAATTCTAGGTGGTGTCAACGACAGCTGGGTCCCCATTGGCAGAGGGACTAGACTCTGCCCAGATGCACCCATCAGTGAGGGCCTAGTCAAAGTCGGCGAAGACACAGTGTACTTTTAAAGGTCACTCAGGCTGCAAACCTGGAGTTGACAACGTACTGTCAAGTGGAATGTCAGACTAAGTCATTAGAATAAGAACTCCTGATGACTCTGAGCCCCCACTCAGCGTGTTCATGGACTGCGAGCTAACCAAGTTCAGAGCACCACAGTCCTAAAGACTTTTGAGAACGCAAATGGGCAGGGACGATCCCGGTCATTGTACTGCAATCAGGGACTTTGGCCAGGACAACAAGCTAATTAAAATTCCATTTCATAACTGAATTGCGCACCCGGACCTTCTTTGATATGCACAGGGTCTCTGGTTTGAGATACCAGCCTGTGCAAGCCAGAGCTTTTCTCTTCAGCAGAGCATTGCTGGGAAGAAGCCTGGAGGAAGCGAGGACTTCCCTCTGCCTCCTCCCCACACACCCAGTTGAGTGAACAGTGTGTGGTCTTCCTCTCTGTGAGCGGGGAGCACCTGCAAGGTCCCACTCTAGGCACTGGAGGACTCGAAGATGAAGCAGACATGGATGCTGCCCTGAAGAACTTTCCAGTCTAAGGGGAATAATAACGTGTGAATATATGTAATTGCAGGTGGAGCATGGAAGGGCCTGGAGGAAAGAGGCAGATGAAAAACAAAGGGAGCCCCGAGTTCCTGGTTTCCTAAGGAGAGCCACTGCTCCTGGTGGGAAGGGAGGTCCTGCCGCATGCCGTCTGACAGGCTCCTCTCACGCTCTACGTGCCCTGTGGGTCAACGGGGGGACAAAGAGTCTCAAGTCTTCTCCCCCCCCCAACCTATGGCCCAGAGAAATAAGCCAGACTTGGCCATGTTCCCTCACAGTTTTCCTGAGAACCTGGTTCAAAACCCTGAGAAGGGGGTTAGATCAAGATGGACCCCCAGCTTGAAAATAAATCAGGAACTGCTATGACTCAGATACAGACTGATCTCAAAGACAGAGAAACCTGAGGAAGGGTATAGAAGAGAGGAAGATGAACATCTCTGGGGGGATGCTGTGCCTATTACACCACCAGCCACCAAGTGCGACCCACACCCGTGAAGGGGGCTGGCGAGGGCCCCTGAATACATTCCTTGTGAGTGCTCTTAACACCAAATGGATCAAAATAAAATTTTCCCCAAGATGCCACAAAAACAGCATGTCCTTCTGTTGTTTCAAAACTGACATTTAAGCAGCAATGAAGCTAAGTGTATTGGGGTAGGGGTGGGGGAAGGCAGTGGCAGGGACAGAACAGGAGAGTTGGTGGCCGGGGGGATGGGGTATATCAGGGCAGCACAGGTTGGTGGAGGGAACTGGGTTTAAATACTGACAAGGAAGGAAAAGAAGGGCCAGGAGGCCAGGAGAGGAATCAGGACCATCATGCATGAGCTTTCCAGTCTCTCAAGCAACAATTTTGTAAAAGGGCCCCCACCTGAGACACCCTCCCCTTGGGAGACGACGGCAGGGAGGATGGGGAAGGGGCTTCTCTGTGGATTCTGAGCTCAAAGGGCTCGGCCACAGGAGGCAGGTCTATGAGCCCATCACATATAAGAAGAGAAGATGGTTGAGGAGTGGAAAACTCAGGCATGGGAATGGAGCCAAGAGACGTCAGAGGGATCACTCCCCATCGCACCACCCACGTTGTTAAAGATCTACAGCCACCTTCCTGGCTTGGGTTTCTCTGCTCATGGTATCACTGTGAATGGGTACCTCTGATTTGTTTTGGTGGCTGTAAATAAACTTGTATGGCGAAACACATTCTTAGGAGTACAGGAGGCAAACAGAATGAAGTTCCTGCCCCACCTCTGGGGGCAGGGGGACTGAGAAAAAATATTACAAAGTATTTCCCTTTAGTAGGACTACGGTAATGTGTTCATTGGCAGCAGGGCTCCCAATTGAGGGTAATTATTTGGGGGGCATCACATTGTGCCCAGCACCAAGGGCTTTACATATATTATTACATTAATTCAGCAGCAACAAAGCCATACACAGATCTTTATACCCCTTTTACAGGTGAGAAAACTAAGGCCAAGGGAGGCGAACTAGCTTGAGTTCTCACAGCAAGTTAGGGCAAAGCTAGATGGGACCCCTAGGCTTTCCCTCCCAGTTCAAGATTTTTCCTCTGTTTCCCCTCAAACACCAAACGAGATTCAGACAAGGTGAAACAATCATACAGGAGATGGAAAGAGAAACCGCATATCTCATGTGATGGACACGATTTCCCTTTCCAGGACTGGAAGGGAAGACAGGGGAAGAAAAAGAGAAAAGGGAAAGGGGAACAATAGACTTGCCTTGAAGGACGACAGTGTGATGTTGAAAAGTTGAAATTTTAAGACTCATAAATTAGGGAGTCATTTTTCACATTATAAAAATTGTATTTACTGAAGTGATTCGCTTAAGAGCTACAGTAAGTAAATGGTTTCCCAAGTATATTTAAGCTAAGAGCCAAATAAAAACTGTTCGCAGGTAACTTTTGAGGAAGGCAGGCCAGTTCCAGAGAAAGGACAAAACACGAGTCCTCAGATGTTCCCAGTGTGTCTCCCAGCAGTAATTTTTACTTGTATTCATATCCAGAGTCTCCAGGCTTCAGAAATCCTAATTCAATACAAAACTAGGTTTACATAAACCCCCAAACCCAGGACACAATAGGCTTCCAGTGACGGGAGAATTGATTCAAGGGGGAAGTTACCTGTTAAAAAGATGCACCCACAGCCACAGCCACAACCACCAAACTGGAGTTTCAGCCTAAAAAGCTGAAAGAAAAGACTTAGAACCACAAGTCCCAAGTACAAGCCTCTCAAACAAAAGTTTAATAACTTTTGAAACAGGCCCCAAAGCCATTTGGCCACGGTGGAAACACAGCATTATTAATATGAGTCCTAAGAGCTAATGCAGTCATGGATCTGGGCTAAATCTTCCCCCCAACACACTGCGTTTCAAAAGGCCTGTTATCTCAGAAAAGGTCGCACGAAGTGGCTCTTATAATTATGTCTCCAAGAAACAATACTCTTCTCCTTATTAAATGTTTCAGTGGGTGGCCCTGCAGGAGGCAGCAGGAACTTAACCTCAGAGCCATTGAACCTCAGAGGACAAAGGAAGAGGCCACCAAGGACTTTTCCAACTTTATTAGCCAGGGTGAGGCTGCTTATTGGGTTGAAAACAGCTTTAATTAGGGACCTAAGCAAAGAAGCAGATAAGTTATTGCTATACTAAGCGCTTGAATAGACAAAGGCACTGGGAGTCGCAGCTTGCCCAACTACTTTCCATCCTGGTCCTGGCTCAAAGTGGCAGGCTGCGAACTCTAAAAGCCAACTCAAAATGTGCAACTTATCTCCAAACAGCAGGCAGCGGAGAGACACTCTCCTCCCACCAGAGGGTGAACTCCTCCCACACCAGGGCCCCTGTGTCCCTGGCATCCCAATGAACAGAAGTCTCTGGAAATAGGATTCGGTACCAAAGCACTCTTCGTGGGCTAGAGTTCTACTCCAGAGGTAGACAATTTCATTTCACTCCCCAAACATTTATCGAGTCCATGTTACACAGGACAATGTATGAAGTGCTGTTGGAGATTCAACTATGAGCCCTGTCTTCCATTAGCTTAAAATCCTGCTGGGAGATTCTAGGAAGAGGGCAGCTGCAGTGACCTCTTCCCAATGCCTCCCAGAAAAACACACACAGAGAAACTAAATGCAAAACCAAAAACACACAGACAATGCTTACGATGTAACCAAGTGACAAAGTATCCCCATAAACCCCCAAAATAAAAGTCAGTGGGTGAAACCACCAACAGCCACAAGATGTGTGTATCATTGGCATCTGTGCCAGACAAAGCACAGGGAGGCGAGAGGGCATTTGATGGCTCTGCTGTCCAACAGGATTTACTGGGGAATGCGGACGGCCAGATTGAGAACAGGGGCTCTAACCCGGAGCCGTGCTGCTCCCTCTAGTAACAGGAGCAGGAAAGGACTTGAGTTAGAAGGTCCAGAGTGAAGAAGCTGGAGCTGCACGCTCCTATCAACTCTCAATGAATCCTTCCAGGACTCCACTGCAGGGAGTAGGATCAACACTGAGCAGGCAGAAACTACAGAGATAAAGAAACAAGGTGGTCCCGATAAAAGTAGAGGAGGGGAACAGAAACAGGAAATGTCAGAAAGAAAGCTGCATATTTTCTTTTTAACACTATGTGAAACAACACAGGAAGGGCATCATTAAGTTAGAAAAGCTAAATAAACCAATCATCCTCCGAAAAATTTTAAAAAAGTAAATTCACATAAAAATTCACATTTTGCACAAACCCCCCATATGAGACCACCTTCCTCTTAGGGCGGTTTGATAGGGGAATCGGGAGAAGGGGCCTCTCTGTGGTGGCAAACATGTAGGTAAAATCTCATACAAAGCTATATAAAAAATAAAAAAGAATTAAGGGCAGAATAGCATTCCTACAGATCATGAAACCATGCCAAAAAAATGGGCTCAAAAAAAGACCAAAATTGTAGCATATTATTTTAAAATCAGCTAAAGGTAAAAATGAAAGGAAATTTGAAATAGCATTAGCAAATTATTTTGGAAATGAAAACTAAACTAGAAGGAACACAAAAGCTAATACATAAAACAAATGATGCCTTAAGGGAAATGGAAGGTAAAACGGATAAACTTTAAAGCTTTTAAAAATCAAAAAGAAATGAGGAAAAAGATGAAAAATATCTCAAGAAAGGGACAATACTAAAGAGAGGAAAACTCTAATCAGTGGAGAATAGGGGTCAGTCTCTGAGGAAGAAAACCAAGGCCAGAGAACAGAAAAATATTAAAATGTATGACTCAAGACAATTTTCCTGAAACTTAAAAAAAAAAAGATTTGAAACTATACACTGAAAGAGCACACCACAAACATGGAACTATTAACCCAGAACAATCAACATTAAGACATAATCTAGTAAAATTACTGGACTTTAAAGATAAATAAAAATTTCTTTATAATACATCACTTATAAAGGGACAGAAAATTAGATTATCACATGCTTTTTAAAATATATATATATATTTATTGATTTCAGAGAGAGGAAGGGAGAGGGAGAGAGAAACAGAAACATCAATGATGAGAGTCATTGATCGGCTACCTCCTGCACGCCCCCTACTGGGGATGGAGCCCACAACCCGGGCATGTGCCCTGACAGGGAATTGAACTGCGATCTCCTGGATCCTAGGTCGACGCTCAACCACTGAGCCACACCTGGCCGGGCATCACATGCTTTTTGACAGCAATATTTTATGCTAGAAGAAATTGGACTATTTTCTTATAATTTTGATGTTCATCTTTACAAATGCAACATAATAGTAGTTAAGTAAAAACTCTATAGTTTTGAATCTGAGCCTGAAATCCAGTGAGGTCGGGATTTTGTATCCAGCAAAACTGACTTCCTGTATAAAAAGCACAGGCAAACTGTTCCAATGCGCAAGAATTCAGAGAATATTGTTTCCCTGAGATGAAATCTCACTAAGGAATTTACTAGAGAATCAGCTTCAGACAACCAAAATGACAAAATTGGCATCAGCATAAAGATGATGAATATTAAATATATAGCTACCTGTAGAACTAAAAGTAAATGATGTTTAAAAGGGACAGATTACAGTATGTATTAGCTATATGATCTGATAACACAAATATAATACAAGCATAAAAATTGGGGGAAAGGAAGGAAATACAGAGATAAAAAATGTTTTAACTGCTTAGTAATCATAATTGATGGTGGTAGTGTTGTTATCGCCATTCTGAGACTTTTAGAATAATTATCGGATATTCTCATTCTAATTCGGTGTTTTTAAGAATCAAGATTCTTGGTTTGGAATAAAGGAGATACAAATGCAACATAACAGTAGTTAAGTAAAAACTCCATAGTTTTGAATCTGAGCCTGAAATAGCTTGAACTCACAAAGTATTTGATCATACATATCTCCCCTTCCACACACAGATATTACACCTTGTATCCTCTGTCTCCTGAAAAGCTAGAAACAATGGCCAACCCAGTAGGAATAAGTATCCATAGTATCCAGATTGCGGTCTTGAAATACATTTTCCCATTAAAAGAAACAGGCTTCCTGAAGAAGTGGTTGATTCCAGTGTGGGGCAGGAAATATATAATATGAGCCTGGAGTGCCTTCATATATCAGATAGTGAGGTGCATCAGAAATCTCCTTAAGTTATATCCAAAGGACTCAGGAGCCAACTGAAGAAGCTCCAACAGGCAATGGATTGAGACCCATCAGATATATGTAAATCCATGAGTTCATAATACTATTTAAAAAGAACTAATTGGCACCCTAGCCAGTTTTGCTCAATGGTTAGAGCAATAGCCTAGGGACTGAGGGTCCTGGGTTTGATTCTGGCCAAGGGCATGTACCTTGGTTGCCCGCTTGATGCCCAGCTCCGGTCGGGGCATGTGCAGGAGGCAACCAATCGATGTGACTCTCTCACACAGATGTTTCTCTCTCTCTCTCTCTCTCTCCCCCCCCCCCATTCCCCCTTCCACTCTCTCTGAAAAGCAATGGGAAAAATATCCTCGGGTGAGGATTAAAAAAATTAGATAAAAAGAACTAATTGGTTACATTTTGAGGATGACAGGAAGCCAATTCATTATCTTGCAAACTGGGTATATGAATACATATATGCAGCAATTCCCCTTCTGAGAGCTTATTCTGGGGAAATAGTCATGGATGCAGGAAAAGACTGTACCACAAAGTATGCTCATCACAGTGGTGTTTATGATCATGAATTGTCGGAAACCCAAATGTCAAACAATATTGGATTGGTTAAATAAATAATGGTATATCCATTCAGTGAATACTATGTATTAGAAAAAATAACATGTCATGGTATGAAAAGATACTCATGAAATATTGATCAGTGAAAACATATATTACAAAACAGAATATACAGGGGGAAAATGGTGATGGAAAGAGACATAATTTGGGGTGGTGAACACACAATACAGTATATAGATGATGTATTATAGAACTGTACACCTGAGACCTATATAATTTTATTAAGCAATGTCACCCCAATAAATTTAATTTAAAAAAACAACAATGTACACTAAGATTCTATTGTTTAAAGTATTTATTCCTACAGAGAATGGATAAAAATTTGATTATTAAAGGTAGTTTTTATTCTCTTCCTTTTGCTTATCTGTGCTTCCCACAATACATATACATTTGTTGTATACTAAAAATGAAAACAAAATTATCTTCCTCCAGAAAACTCCTTAAAAACTCATCTGAGTCTCTCTCACTCATTCTCACCATGTGTTCTCGAATACGTGACCTATAGTTGGATCTTGTAAACAACGTGATTCCACCAACTTAGAGATCAAGTCCAAAGCAAATACATTATAATTAAGCTAATGTCTTAACAAGACCTCCAGTGAGCTAAGTTCCCTCCATATTAAAAGATGAGCTTCCCTAAGTACAAGATAATGTTTATTTGGGGCTATTAAAAAAAACTAATAATTTTTGCCCAGCCAGGCATGGCTCAGCGGTTGAGCATCGATCTAGGGTCCAGGAGATTGCAGTTCAATTCCCTGTCAGGGCACATGCCCAGGCTGCGAGCTCGATCCTTGGTTGGGGGCATGCAGGAGGCAGCCAATCAATGAGATGACTCTCATCATTGATGTGTCTCTCTCTCTCTATCTTTCTCTCTCTCTCTCTCTCTCTCCCCCCCACCCCTCCCTTCTTCTCTCTGAAATCAATAAAGATATTTTTTTAAAAAACAAAAAAACCCAAAAATCTAATAAATTTAAACTCCAGTGCTAATCAGATATGCAAAACAAAATAAAATGCTGTTTCACATTTATTGTATCAGCAAACATTAAAAATAAGTATAGCACCCGGGGCTGGTAAGGTGGTAAAAAGACACATTGCAAGGAAATGCACTGAATAACTCCTACTTTTAAAAGTTAATCTATTGAAAAAAGAAAAAGAATTGCTTTTAGCTTCCTTC
Source organism: Miniopterus schreibersii (assembly GCF_964146895.1). Lineage (NCBI taxonomy): Eukaryota > Metazoa > Chordata > Mammalia > Chiroptera > Miniopteridae > Miniopterus > Miniopterus schreibersii. The sequence continues at coordinate 60,879,619 of NC_138105.1, forward strand.
ACAGCACTTGAACAAATTTTCTGGCACATCAGTTATCCCGCTTTCTGTCAACAATAAAGCTGTTTGCATCCATCTTTAAAGTACTTTGCTTCATTGTATTTTTTGTTGTGGTTGCTTTGTTTTTCATAATTTTTGAAACACAAAGTTTCTCAGGACACATTACAAGACATGGAAAAAGAGCTATTTATTTCTGTTTATTATTGTCCTGTGTAGAATTCAAAAGAACTTTCCAAATAGGACTCTGTCACCTGCTTGGCATCTGGGAACATAGAAGGGTGGGCACTGAGCAGGTGCAGAGACAGAGAGGGATGGTCACCAGTCCCATCTTCCTCGGTGAGCAGCCCAGTCTGTTCGGCTTCTTCAATTAAACATGCATGGGTGCCTTAAGGAGAACTGCACAGCCACAAAGACGGTACTCGGCCGAGCATTCAAGAACAGAGGCTACCCAGAAAACTGCATCTAACCACGGAGAAGCTAGCCACGCTGCTCCGCAGCGGACACTGACAGCTAGTTTTAAACACACTGACCCCAGTTTCAAATACAGGAATCCCAGACTCTGGGCTGGGAGGAAGCCTCAGGAAGGCACCCGGTCCCTCCCTGGTCCTTCTATACATGCCATTGGGGGGTCTCGTGGCCAGCAGAAACAAATCGGCGTAGCAATTTATTTTCCCTCTTTATATTTTGGTGAACACGTTTCAAGAGAAAGCTAGCCACTGCTGAGTGGCATTTTATTAGCAAGGCTGCAAGGAGCACTCACTCTCTCCTCCAGAAATGGGCTATTTGCAAAAGGTCATTCTGAGGATGTTCAGCGGTGCGCCTGCTACCTTGAGTATTGCTTCGCTTTGTCTCACGGTGAGAATGTGTGTGCACACACACGCGTGCGGGCGGCTCGGCCTACAGTTACAGAAAAGTGTGGGGAAAGGGCCACTCATTCTCCTCCCCCCACCCAGGCAGGGACGGTGATGGGAAAGCGACTTCATCTGCAGAAGCACACCCCAAAGACAGCTCAGATGGGCAATGAAGAGAAAGCAGTGTGGCTCGCCAGCCGAGCAGCGCGAAACGCTCTGATATACTGCAAGGCAGAACTGATTTTTAAAAATAAAAGAAAGAGAGTCGAGGCCCTTTTCTCCCCCTGGTTGTTGTTGACTCTCCAAAACACTGGGTCTGGCACGGGTTCTGATCCCTGGAGTTTGATGCACGTTTGATTCACAGACTGCTGCGTGTCTACACCAGATGGCCTCGAGTTAATGAACACAAACTCATCACTTTTTGCTCACCAGGGAAATGTGCAGCTCAATCTGATTTGTACTCTACAACTAAAAATATTTGAGTATTTTTAGGGAGCATTTTACTGAGACAAAATGGCACTTCAGGAAAGCATTAAAAGAACAGAGACTAACCAGCAAATTGCAACTGCAATCTTCTGCACATTGATAGCCAGCCCTCAGGTCATTCTGTGACCAAAATCAAAGGAATCTGCCATGAACTGTACAGGAATGATGGCCCCATTCTGCCCTCCACCCCCTTCCTCCTCTCCAACCCCTCTGCCTTGCCCCAAGCTGAACTTGTGGTCCCAAAGCACAATACAGAACTCATTCCAGACACTAGATTTTCTCATGTATGTGACCAGCGAAACTATTTTTCATGGGGTACACACACACACACACACACACACACACACACACACACACACGTGCAGTCATATATATCCTTTTAATGTGTTCTTATCTATATGTTCATATATATAACAATAATTTTAGGATTCAAATAATAGTCATTAAATTAACTCTACAAGGTCTCTGTCCTATCCAACAGTGACAGAACTTTGATTAGCTGAGTATCTTCCAGCCATCAGCACCAGGAAACAAGAGTTGACTCAGTAGTGAATTAGGAAACAGGAATTTGCTTCCTATAACTTACTTTTTCCTTTCTCTAAACTCCCACATTTCCTGCTGTTTTTACTAAATCTTAGCGATTCAGCTCACAAACATTAAAGCCATCACTTCACAAGTCAGCTCAGTTCTCTTCTCTCTCCCAACAAAGCAAACAACCACAGGCTTGCGTTCTTTTCTCACTAACTGTGGCCGTGGGACATCCGGGCTCCAGACAAAGTTCCTTACAACCCTGAAACCTGGGTCCCATCTGGGAGCTTGTTAGAAATGCTGAATTTCAGGCGTTACCCCAATCCTCCTGAACCCAGGTCTGCATCTGAATACCATCCCCCAGGGGAACCCATAGGTGGATGCAAGGTTGAGAAGCACTGCCTTCTGGTCATCTAATTATGTGTAACATCTGAATCCAGATCACATGTGTCCTTACAGGTTGTACTGTCTTCACAGGGAAGTAGTTGAGTCATCCAGAGCTCTTCCCTCTAACGATGTTTTACAAGGAGCAGGTTTTAACGAAACCTCTGACCTTTACGTAGTGATTGTCTTTACAAACAGACATCACTGCTGTTTAGAAGTAAAAGAATCACTGTTCATTGCAAAATGTCCTTTGTAAAGATTTGCATGAGGGAGGCAGGGTACACTGTTTTTCACTTGCCAAGGAACTTGGAAATAGAAAAAAGAAAGAAAGAAGACTACAGACCAAATTCTACTCACAAGTCACTGGTTTGTGACTGATTTTTTTTAAAAAGGTGGAAGTACTCCAATGATACAGCTGGTTAATGTAAAGTCTAAACTGAAAACCCAGATCTCTCCTGACTCTCAGAGTCCAACAATTATTTCTATGGAGGCTTGTATTAACAAAGTCAAAACCTTAAATGGTTCAAAGGGAACCTGTGACCTTCATGTGGTCCTTTTACTTGTTTGGGGCTTGTACCTGTAAAATGAGGGGGTCCTATGGTCTGAATGTTGGAAACTTACCCCCCACAATGATGGTATTTGGAGGTGGGTACTTTGGGAGGTGAATAGGTCACGAGGGTGGGATCTTCATGAATGGGATCAGTGCCCTTATAAAGGGGACTGACAGAGCTCTCGTGCCCTTCTGCCACGTGAAGATACAATGAGAAATCTGCCCCCTGGATGAAGGCCATCAACCTGACCCTGTTGGCACCTTGACCTCCAGAGCTATGAGAAATAAATGTCTGTTGTTTATAAGCCATCCAGTCTGTGGTATTTTGTTATAGTTGCCTGAACAGACCAAAACAAAGGGATTATAGGAGAAGGCCTCTTGGCCCCCTTGGGCTCTAACAATCTAGAATTCATGGGCCTCACATAGAGAACTCAGGAGTGAACCTATCACAGGCATTAAGGATGGTGAGGCTGGAGCCAAATGAGCAGCAATGGGGAGACAGCAGTTCTCCACCAACTAAACTGAGCACCAATCTTGTATTAGTCAATCTCATTCAATAAATATTTACTGATTTCCAGTAAGTGTCAGGCCCTGTGCGAGGCATAGTGTGGAGGGGGTTTACAAACGCAACTAAGGCAAAGTCTCCTTATCTTTGAGGAGTTATAGGGAGAGAGAGCGTTCAAGGTACATTACCAAGGTGCACATGTTGCCCGGCCGGGTGTGGCTCAGCGGTTGAGCGTCGACCTGGGATCCAGGCAATCAGGGTTCGATTCCCGGTCAGGGCACATGCCCGGGTTGCGGGCTCGATCAATGACTCTCTCATCATTGATGTTTCTGTCTCTCTCTCTCCCTCTCCTTTCCTCTCTCTGAAATCAATAAAGATATATTTAAAAAAATTAAAAAAAATTTTTAAAAAGGTGCACATGTCAGTGAATGGGCAGGACACCATGTGGTCGCAGAGGAGAAAGCAGTGCCAAAGGAGTGAGGGGTGGTGTCGCTGAAGAGCTGGGGTTTTAATTAAGTCTTGAGAATGAAACAAAATGGAGAATAGGTAGAGCCATTCTAGGCAGACGGAATAGTGTGCATATGATGACGAAACCACGCAGAGAGGGGAAGAGCCCGGATGAGAGGAACGTTTCGTTGTGGCGGAGGCTCATCTTCTGCATGCTATTCAAACCATTTCAGATGCTGCCTTGCACGTCGTGACAGCAAAGGTGAAATCTGCTGGGAGCGTAGATATTGATGCTACCAAAAGCAATTTCTAAATATAAACGTCAGCAACTTAAACAATGAATGCATTCTGTTTTATCTGTAATTGTTTGAATTTATGATTATCACATATAATTTGCACTATGTAATCATGTTTTAAAACTAATAGATGTATTGCATATGATTATTCAGATTTTGTAGGCATTCTTTCTATTCCATTTTCTTAGGCTGGCATCCTACATGGCACTGGCATTCTCTTCATCAGATTTTTAAAAATCCAAGAACCAAAATACCAGGCTGGCAAGCTATTTCAGACAGTGCCAGCCCAGGGCAGCCATTTCTTTCTTTTCCCTCATGCTGGCCTCTCAGACTTGTCATGCATTCCTCTTCTTCCATCAGCCCTCTCTCCCCCTATACCTCTCGGATCCCAGCTACCTGTTGGACCCAATTTCTGCCAACCCATGACTCTTTCCAGTATGACATATGACGGCAAAGTGTTAATGAGTAAGGAAATCAATATTTTAGATGCCTCAGTAGTGTGAACTGAATGTCTACTCAGGAGAAGCCAATTATCTCTGGATGGAATTTGGGAAACAGGCATTTGGCCATAATGCTGGTATACATCTCACAGAAAGAAATCTCCTGGGGAGAGGGCTCTAGCACTTACTCTAATACTAAGCAATTTACTAGCCCCACGAAAAGGAAGGACTAAGCAAATGCTGATAGTTCAGACATAATTATTCTGATATTCTGTCTATATAACCCCACGATTTACAAACAAATTCTTAACTGCAGGGTTGCATTAATCAATCCGAAATCAATCTAAATATGAACCCATTTTATACGAGGGTTATTCTAGATGCACAGAGCAGCTTCATCATTCATTCGTTCAACACTTATTTTACGCTTCCTCTATATGCAAGGCAAAGACCAGCTAGGGTGCATGCTTCAATGAGCTTAATCCAGTAAGAGAGAAGATATCTGCTTTGATAACCACAACATAGGATGGAATTTATTGATTGATCAGAAAATCAGGTATGTGTCAAGGAGCAGTGAGCACTATGTGGACCTAATCATTTAAGATCATGTTGTGCAGAGCTCTGAATGACAGGCTATGAAACCTTGAATCCACAGAAGGGTTTTCCACAAGAGAGAAGCATAACCAAACTGGAACTTTGGGACAATGTGGAAGATGAATCCAGAGGGTGAGACTGGAACCCAGTGACCAGGTAGGAGGCCGGGAGAACAGTCCAAACCAGAGCAAGGGTTGAGATAAGAATGAAAAGGAATGCACAGAAATGGAAGAGATAAAGAAGAAGGAAACACTAGTGACTCAGCTGGAGGGAACAAGGGAAAGTGTTTGGGAGAATGGTGGGGCTTTTAAAAAAATGGGGGCATCCCAGGGAGGAATGGACTTGGGAGAAAGATTTTTAAAAATCTGTTTTTAGACATGTTATTTTTGAGATTCAAGTGAGGTATCCAGTTGAAAATATCCAGAAAGCAGTGGGAAAGGTGGACCAGAAGGTGAAAGGTGGGAGATAAATTGGGCTGGATTGGATAGTCATCAATCATTTGTTTAATTAACATTTATATTTACTGTAAGTTCACTGGGTACCATACACTGGGCTGGGACTGAAGATACAATGAGCAAAACATAATCCCTGCCCTAAAGGAGTGTTTGGACTGAAAGAGGAAACAAACCACTAATAATTATAACAAAAAGGGATACGTGCTATGATAAGAATGCAGATACTATAAAAACCCAACGAAGGGGGCTGAAGCCAGAATGATGGAGCCAGGAAAGGGGGGGTGTGAGGAAAGAAGGCAAGGAGTCAAAGACTGGTGCCTTCATTTGGGAGGATGGTGAGAGACTGAATGTGTGGATGGACAATGGCCGGACTATCTATAAAAAGAGGATTCTGACCCACAACTTGCAGCAACCAGCCCAGGAAGCCAAACAATAACCCCTGTAGCAACTGGCCCCAAACAGCCAGGAGTTGGTTAATAACTGACAGCTTCCCTAATTTTTGCTTCCAACTTAGGAACAACCAGAGAAAGCCAAATATGTACTCCTAATCCATCACATAGACCATTCCAGTCTAGTTAGCTCACCTGCAACTCCCCCATGCCAACAGCTCCCGATCAGGGCACACCTGAAGCCTTCCCTTCTTTCCACTATACATCTTTCCCACTCCTGCTCACCTCTGGGTCTCTGCCAAATGCAAAGGAAGGTGGCTACCTCCCTTTTATAGTAAGTTCTGAATGAACAGCCATTGCTTGTTCACATCAGGGGGAATCCGTTTATTTCACAATATTTGGGGAAGGGGGTTAGCAGAACTAAGAAGGAAGAGTGGGGAGTCAGAAGCCACGTTAGGAACTACCTAAGTCAGGAGAAGGTGTGTGAAGTCCATGCTGAGTTAAAGTCATCCATGCAGAGGTGAGAGCTGATTCCCAATCTTTAGTCCCATCTTTTCAGAACTAGTTTTCAGAGAATGAACAAAGAACTACATGGGGACAAGACTACATTTTCTGAGTCAAGGACCCAAAGTCACTCATTCTTTGCCCACCATATGAGAAGTAACGGGTCTATGGATGCCCTGGTATCCATAGGGGACTTTGAAAATTTGGAACACTGAGCAAGAGGTGACCCCTGAGCTGACCTAACACATACACAGACATAAACACAAATAATGAACCAAGCAAATAGCACACAAGGAAGACAGGGGAGAATGGCTGAATTATTACTCTGTATCAGGGTAGGTTGTCAAATGGTTTGAGTAAATAAAAACTTGAATTAGCTAAAATGCCTCCATTTTAAACAAAGGCTGCAAACCAAATGGTGGATTTGACCTTTAAGTCTCTCCTTTCACGTTTAACTTCATGCAAACCCACCCTGATTTGCCAAACTTCTGTAGAGTGAACTTAAAACACCAGAACTGTTTACAATCACATCACATGTTTTTGCAAATACATTTACCATATTTCTTCTAAATATTATTTATCACTTTCAAGATCTTCCAAGCACATTTGATTTTTGCATTGTATGGGAGATGAAAAAGGGAGTGTGTGTGTGTGTGTGTGTGTGTGTGTATGTGTGTCCACACTCGCGTGTTGAGAGGTGGGTCCTTGGGTGACTTGCTCCAAGACTTCCCCTTTCCTCCTGAGGAAAAAGAAGTCTGTGATCACACACATACTTAGGAATAGATTAGACATAAAAAAGTCCCACATCTACTGACTCAGGCTGGCCCTCCATGCATTCTTAGTGACCTACTCCCACCTTACAAACCAGAAGAAAATTGAGGGTAAAAGGGTCAGGGGTAGACTGGTAACACAAACAGCCTCAATGAGTCGTACCTGCTAATATCCACACTCTTGTACAGTCACCTCCCACATCAACTTTGGGCTTGAACACGACTTGCTTGAGCCAACGGAACATCAGCAAAATAAGCAGAGGGTTGGTGAGCACCTACACGTCGGGGTTCAGCATGCTGCCGCCACCTTGTAAGGCAGCTGAACCTTGAGGAAAAACCATGTGACGAGAAAGAGGCCCAGACATCCCAGCTGCCCCAGCTGAGCCCAGCCTCCAGGTGACCCACCAACTCAATGTAGTCACATGAAAAAGCCCGGGCAGAATCAACAGAATGGTCCAGCCAACCCTCTGAATCAGGAAATCATTTTTGTTTTAAACCACTAAATTTTGGCGTGGTTTGCTATACAGTGATGGCTAACCAATGTACTAAGGAAAAAAGAAATCTGTCCATGGCAGTCATGCACAGACCCAAGAGAAGACCTGAAGTCTTTGAAGTCCACCACCTCGAACAGGAATGGAGGCTGTCTTGGGAAAGTGAACTATCCCTGACTTGGAAACCTGAGATTCCAAGTTCTAGACTCACTCAAAATCACTGTGGTTAGCTCTTCCAGCTTCTTAATGATTTCTGACTGTCGTTTTATGCAACATACTCCTCCCCTGAAAGCCACTGGACGTGGCTGGCTTTGTACGCGTGAGGGTAAAGGAAATCACCCCCCACTCTCTAGACCAATTAGAAGTGGTGGCTGCTGAGATATCTTTGTACAGATGGGGTGAAAAATGACAGGGAGATGACAACACTTGACTCAGTTATACAGCTGTTGGTACAGGGACAGAATAAGAACCCAGGTCTTCTCACTCCAAAGCCAGTATCTTTTAGGTGATACGTGCTACTTCCTTAGCAAGAGGGAAACACTCCAATCCCACAGCTTAGAGATAATGGGCACATTTCAGTTCTAGGCATAATGTTGTCATTTGGGACCACAGAGCATTCTACCTTCAAAGACTTCTGGGTGACAAACAGAGCCAAAAGGGGTGTCTCACTCAGCCAGACACTTGCAAGACTAAGGATGGATTAATTTATTCATTCATTATTGACACCCGTATGTCTGAGCAGGGTCTTAGAGAGCAGGGCCATGGATTGTAGATTATCTCATTTGGCTGAATACATAAAACTAGATACATAAAACTAGCTATTTATAGGACATTATTTTAAAATCTGTCTTTTGTTGTTCTTTTGCTAGTGAAGCCTTCAAATTCATGTATACTATTTCAAAACACTATTAAAAGTTTTGCAGTAGAAATCTGTTGGCTTGTACGGGAGGGCACCAGGGCTACCACCACCTCTCCCCTCCCCTCTCCCGCCACCCAAGTAAGAAAGTGTTATATTTACATTTGTCAAATACGGAGACTGGGTCACCTACCATCGCTAAGCTCTCCCACGAACCGATCGGTAGACAATTAAAAAGTGGCTTAGGAATTCAATTTGCAAATGGATGGTGCTATAGAAGCACACATTCCACTTTGGGGGGAAAAAAAGAAAAACATATGTCACAAACAAATTTTAATCATCATAAATCATGCTTCAGTTTACTCAACTGTAATAAACTATTTGTTGGCTCATTATGAGGTTTCATACCACCTTGAAAATACTGATTGCGCCTGCAAGACGTGTAGCATGGACTGTTGGGTCTGACATGTAAACTAATTATATCTGCCTTTTGCTCTGCCTTCAGCCTATTGGGAAGACAAACAGATACAGCGTTCACCATGCAGCCTGGACTCCCCATGCTTTGCTCAGGTGCTCAACCAGCCTAATGGTTGTCAGAAAAAGGAAAAACTGAGACCACAAGATGGGGAGAAGTTGGTAGTAAATCCTAGGAGTGGTGACTGCTGTAATATTACAGATGTACACCTCAAAGAGTTAGTTGATTTGAAGAAGAAGAGGAATATAAAAATGATTAACAAGTCAGGGGTCTATCAGAGTGTAATGTGGCTAATATTTACTGAATGCCTATGTAATATGCCATTCCTTTTCCATACACTGTCTCATTTAATTTTCCCAGCAAGCCGAAGAGGTATTTTTATAATCTACATTTTACATATGAGGACATTGAGGCCAGAGAAGTTAAAAAACTTGTCCAAGGTCACACAGTAACATAGTTGGGACTGGGACCCAGCTGACATTCTCTAAAGCCTGTTGCCCTAAGCCACTAAACTGAAGACAGGGTGAGCCAGTAGTCAGAAGCTATAGGTCAGAAGCTCAGTTTGGCAACTGGGCTCTGAGGCCTTCTCATAGATCCTTTCTCAGTTATGTCAGTGAGTGAGTTAATGATCTCTGCTTTCATTTCTGAGCTTCTCTGTGAAACACATCAACATGGTACCACAAAACCTGTGTACTCAAGATCAACAGTTTCATGTGGCCTGGGGACCCCTGAGGCTCCCCAAGATTTTTTCAGGGTCCGCCATGTCAAAACTATTTTCATAACACTAAGGTATATTTCCTTTTTTCACTCTCATTCTCTCAAAAGTATAGATGTAATTTTCCAGAAGCCACATGAAGTGTGATGGTATCGCTCTGATGGCTAACGGAATATGTGCTTGGGTTTTAAAAATCTGTTTTATTTTCTAATATGGTAAATATCAATAGATATGACCCTCAAAAACAAAAGTTCCCTGGGGTCCTCGATAATTTTTAAGCATTTAAAGAGGTCCTGAAGTCAAAAAGTCCGAGAACCACTGCCCAAGGTCATGCCCATAAAACCAATGGAAATAAAATGGCCTAAAGTCTCAAACACTGAAGAACAGAACTTAAGAACAAAAAGGCTGGTGCTTTTGTACAGCTCATTATGAACAAGTCATTCTAAGTCCTTGAGCAGATCCAGTTGACTCACGCAGCACAGAAGGACCAGAGTGGGAAAGAAGGCTGTTTGAAGAGCACCTTGTGGGTTAACTCTTCCTTGAAACTCTTACCCATTACCCCACCACTGAGTAGGTGTAGTCTATGTCAGGGGAAGGAATGTACTGGGAGAAAACTGAGTTACAAGTATACCTGAGTTAGCATGACCCTGGCCTTCCTTGTCAACCGCTGAGTGTTCAAGGTGGACTCTCTTGAACAAGTCATGGCCTCTGTGTGCAAAGTGCTGATGTAACTGAGGACTTCACTGAAACTGAATATGGTGTGCCAGGATGGAAAGAACATGGACAGGAAAGAAGAGAGCTAATATTGGTCAAGCTGTCCTGCAAATCAGGAGCTTGGTGCATGGTCTCTCATTTATTCTACATAATACGCTGCTGAGGTTCACATGATTAGGCCTGCTTTGGAAATTAGGGAATTGCAGCCGAGTGATGAAGTTAGTTATCCAGACTCAAACACCCAAGTCTACATCATAAAACTAAGGACTAAGCACTAAGGTACCCAAGACAGAGGACTCATCCACTACGGTGAGGTTCCCAAGCCTAGCTGTGCATCAAAACCATTTGGGGAGCTTTAAAAACTTCACATTTCCTGGCCCACTCCCAAAGATTCTAGTTCAGCTGATGTGGGTGGGGCTCCCACATCAACATTAAATGTAAAACAGGCATAGTAAAGCACGAGTAGAACCGGGAGGAATGACCTCATCATGGTCCACCTTCCCCAAGTATAAATCTGCCGTGTGACAGAATGGAAAAAGTATGCATAGAGTTTGGAATCAAAGAACCAGAGTGTGCACCCTGGGCTCGATCATTTACAAGTCGTGTGACCTTGAACACTATCAGCTTTGGTCTCAGGTAAAGCAGGGATCCAGTGGAGCTTCCTCATGCTCACTGGGAGGGGCAGGTTCAAGTCCCTTCTTCACCCTCCACCATGCTGACTGGTGCTGTCAGTGTTGGCCAGGGGGCAACAGCCAAATCCCACCTGGTGCCCGGCTCTGAGGCTGAAGGCCCTGGGTGTGGCTGGTGTACATGTGCCCCCCTAACTCAATGGTGGAGACCTCAAACCCTACCTGGAAAAAGGAGCCCAAAGAGGTAGCTGGGGTTCAGCCAATGAGACTATACCTGTCTGATTTGCCAGGTACAAGATCAGGGCTCTGGCCCATCGATTCACATGGCCATGGGGTAAGGACCCGAGGAACCTACAGCTATGAGGCCAGAGCAGTGACTCCAAAGCCGATGTGACTCCAAAGCAGGGGTGACTCCAATGAGAGGAAAATGATTTTAAAAACAATCGGGCTCAGGTGCAGATTTCAAAATGAAACTCTTGTCCTCTTTTCATTTTAGGGTGACAGGGTAATGGTCAAGGCGGATGGAATCTGACAGAGGCTTTCATTCTGGCAGCTCAACTGAGGCTCCGGCCTTCACTGTGGGGCCGGCTGGGCGCGGAAAGGGTCATTCTCCGAATTTCACATCCAAACACTACAGAAGAAAAAGAGCTAAGAGGAGCTCAAGGGGAAGGGAAGGGCAGCCCGCTTTTCTTTATGTGCTCTGCTTTTGTCCTTCACGCGCTTCACACCTGAGGGAGGAACTAATGGCGCGGGCCGTGGGGCCCCCAGTCCGGCCCGCGGGCCTCTGCCCCCGCGCGCGCCCCCAGCTGGCGCGGGCGACGCGGAGCGCACAGCGGCGGCTGGCCCTGCGCACCGACCCCCGACGCGGGCCTTTTCTCCGCCTCTCCGCCCGCAGCCAATGGGCGGGCTCTCTCCACCAGCTGCCATGGCAACCAGAAGACTGCTCTGCAGTGCCCACAACAGATGTCACATGAGCAAAGACGAATGTGGTGGGGGTGGGGAGCATGGGGGGGAGGGGTATGGGGGTTACATTTGGAGTTAAATGGTCCCACCAGAGGGAGTAAGGCATATTTTGAAGGAAGTGCAAAGCGGTAACATCTATTTTTTTTCTTTCTTTTCCCTGTCCTTTAAGTTCTAAACCCACATGCACACACACCGATGTCCTTTCATTTCTGCTACCGAGGTGCTGCGGCTCTCTGGGCTTTCATGGCAAACATGAAAGCTCTGATTTCTCGAAGCCTTAAATGAACATCGCCTCCATGGCAGAAATGCAAGCAGGCACCGGGGAACTGGCCGGGCAGCTCTGATGCGGGGGGGGGGGGGGGGAAAGACCGGAGAAACTCAGAACCACACAGAGCTGAGACAAAACCCATGGGAATTTTAATGGCAAATGCATTGCGTCTGTAGGCAAACAGCAAACCCTGTTTCACTCTTGTTGCCACTAAAATGGAAGGGCTCCTACTTCCCTCTCACCTGGGGTAGGTTCTCTGCTCTTACGGACTAAACCAGGGCAAGGCTTATACATCTACCTGTTTGAGCAACAAAGGCTCTTTTGTTGTCTCTAAAATAGATCCTATCCTCGCTGAAATACTGTGTTTAAAATGTTTCCACTGCCTTCCATTTATCTTCCACTGAAATTACCAAGTAGAGCCTGTGCACGCAGGCACACCCGCTAAACCTATACATTAGTTGGTAAAATAAGAGCGATATTAGCAGCAGGCAGGCACTAGACACTGTAGGCCTTTTTTCCTCCCTGCTTGCAGCCAATGGGCAGGAACCTAATCTGTTCCCGTTATCAGACCACATGAATCAGGGAGACAGGAGGGACAACATGTAGGTCTTGTCCTAATCCGATAGATGAAACGCACTGAATGTGCCAGGCGATGGGAAAATGTTGCTTAGAATTATTTTGCACTTGTGCTTAATTCCCCCAACAAATATTCACAGAGTACCCGCTTTGTGCAAAGTGCTACATGGAGTGCTGCAAAGGATGCAGAGGAAGCGAAGGTCCCGCTTACCATCAAGGGGGAAAAGAAACATGGAAGCTCTCAAAATCGGGCGGATGAAATGAACGTGGCCAGCTAAGCAGGATGAGATTATGGAGGAAGGAGGGTTCTGAGACGTGTCCTGGGGTGTGGGGAGATGAGAGCGCCAATTCTGTGACAGGCACTTGATATATACCATTATCATATAATGCTTAGAGCACCTGAAAAAGTAGCCATTATTATCTTATTTAACAAACCAGGAAACTCAGGCTTAGAGGGGTTAATAGTCCAAGGTCATACCATTAGCAAGTAGCAGTGCCACTGTTGTCCCACGTCCTCCACCCACCTCCATGGGGTTTTGCTCCATCAACCAAGTGGCACATTGCTGCAAAGACTGCAGCTGTGTGCATGCACCATGTCCTGGTTGTCACCTAAGCAATACCATCAATGAAATCATGGACTGTGAACACTCACTGCATATTTCCTAATACATACTGAAACAAACACATACTATTTAAATTTAAAAGGTTTATCTGAATACACCCTAATGTAATTTTGTGTACCACAGGGGGTACATGTGTCTACTTTGGGAGTCACTGAATTTTCCCATGCTGGCTTGAAAGATGAGTAGGAGTGTGGCCTGTGGAGAATTAGAATTCACTCAAATGTCACTCTATGTTGATCAGGGTTATTTTGTATATATACCTCCACTAAAATGAAAATGTCTCCTTGGTCCTCACAAGAATGCTTTCTTTATCATTGTTCTGGCCAGTAAGTGGAATTCCAAAGTGCTTGCAAAGCACTTGAATGAAAAGCAGGGATATGAATAAAAGACTGATGACCAGCACTGCCCTTGTCTATATTGCTCCTGGAATTTGCCACCACAGGCCGAACTCCATCCCTGGGACCCGCTTCCCTGCCACTGCAGCAACAAGCTACAACCACCAGAGGGCAGTAAAACAAACCAGATTTTTTTCATTTGGACCCAAATGTGGATGCACAGTTTAATAATATGTAAAGCTTATTATTACAAGCTTTTCCTTTCCCCACCCCCTATTAATGAACAAATGCCCAGGGGTAATGCAGATATTTCTAAATACAGTGCAAGAAAGGGCAATCTGTACTCATACACAGGGAGTCTAACACACAGTAATAAGTGGGAATGAAAATAATCACCCAGATGCAACTAAACCATTAAGGCTAAAGATTTAGCCATCTATATGGCTGCATACATAGAAACAGAGATATCTGACTCCAGAAATGGGCATTTTTAAAACATTCATCTCACATGTTCTTATTTAGAATTCATAATAACACCTGTAATAACAACCACATTTTCAAGGGACATTTTCAAAGCTACAAGAGGGGTGTGAAAGGAATTTCATCTTTATTGCTGGGCATACAAAGGGGGATCTTTCCCTTTGACTAAGGTAAGAGAATGAATTATACAGGGCCTTTCCATGGGCATTTAAAAATCATAACTCCATGCTTTAAACAATAGCACAAATGAAAACATTTAAAAAAGAACTGGCTAATCCCCAAGCCACAAAATATCAACTGACATTTATCCATGTCTATTTGGGATCCTAAAATGCAAATAAGTGATTTTGGGTGCTGGTGAAAGCAGAGTCTTTGAGTGCTCCTACTGGTTTTAGCATCATAGCATAGAGAATACAGCAGATTGAGAGGGGATACTTCTAGTATGCAAACTACCCATTTCTCTGCTAACAAAGAAACAGAAAGAACCCATGAATTTCTCAATTCATAACAGAGGGAGATTCCCTGGTCCTATATTTTTACAATGGTGTGAAATCTGAGGGCCTCAAGAAAAGCAGGATGTAGAAAGCCTTGTCTCTGGAGTTACCCCATTAAACTCTGATATTCATAAAATGCTTGACAAATTACTATGTACCTCCACACAGCATGTGAGAAAAGCATATAGAATGCAGAGTCCAATGACTCTGACTCTCTAAATGTCCTATATGGGTCATCTCAGGGTTATAAGTGAAGCCCTCTGAGCTTCAGTGTCCTGTAAGGCAGGCAGGAGAAGAGATCCTTAGCTACCTCCTACGTGGGAGTGGGGGTCACTCATATAATACAAGGCAGAGCACTGAAAACTGTGAAGATATATTTTTAGGATTTTTGTTCTTGTTTTCCCCATTTTATAGACAAGGAACTAGAGTTTTACAGACTTGTCCAAAGTCACAGTCAGTAAAGGCAGAGCAGGACCCAGGCCAGGCATTCTCATCCAAAGCCTTGGTTCTTCCCACCTCTGCACGGTGTCTTGGTCAGTTTGAGCTGCCATGACAGAGTACCACAGGCTGGGTGGCTTAAAACAAAAGACACTCATTTGTCATAGTTCTGGAGGCTGGGAAGTCCCAGATAAAGGTGCCAGCAGGGTAGGTTTCATTGTGAGGATTCTTCTCATGACTTACAGATCACCACCATCCATCTCACTATGTGCTTACATGACCCATTCTTTGCGTGCATGTGCAAAGACAGAGCTCTCTGGTGCCCCTTCTTATAAGGGCACTGATCCCATCATGAGGCTCCACCTTCATGATCTTATCTAACCCTAATACCTCTCAGAGGCCCCATCTCCAAATGCCATCACAATGGCCGTTAGAGCTTCAACATAAGTATTTTGGGGGTAGCGACACAAACATTCAATCCAAAACAAGGGGCAACAGCAGCCGTCTTTATCCTGCTACCTCTTTTCAGTTCAGGTCAGCAAATATTTGCTGACAAGCTGCTAGGTGACGAGCAAAGTACCAGGCTTCAGGGAAGACAAGGGTGAAGAAAAGAGCTCACTGAACGTCAGGGTCGCTCCTAGGACAGGGTCTATAGGAAGGAGCATTCATGACATGTGGGCTTTTGCGACTTGGACAGACTTCACAAGGTCATCTTCAGGTAGCTGTGTTTGAAACAGTTGTAATGCAAATACTGGCAGCTAATCAGTGCATAGTATTTGATAAGGTAATTAATGTATTAGGTTACCAAGGAAGGTGGGGGACAGTGAGGAAAAAGGGACATTTTCAAATTTTCAGCCTATAGAAGCTTACGAGAAAACACAAAGGATCTGTACCCCAATAGGAAATTATCAAGTCCAGTTTTATTATGATGATTATAGCATAACTGGATATGTACTAAATATAGTTATTTTTTCTTAATTGAGTTGCCAAAGTTAAAACTATTTTCTGGATTGGAAAACTGAAGGGGCTTAGTTTCAATTAACACATATTGGGTGACTTCTACATGGTAGTAGTAGGTATGTGTATGCTGATAGTTGTATGTATTTTTATATGTAAATATTTAGTCCATAACAAGTGGTATATTACATATATATAAAATTTCATTGAATTCTTATAACAAACCTATGAGGAAATTTTGTTAGCCACACTTAGATAATTTTAAAATGAAGACCAGAAAAGTCAGGAATTCAAACATAGTGACTGAATACTAAAATATTCTTGCCAACTGTTCAAATGTTATTTTGTTTACTTAAACACACACATAATCCTCCCCCTGCCTCATCTTCTCCCAAATCTAGCTCTTAGAATTTTTTTCCGCTGTTATATTTGGTATATAGTATGGGGTGAGGTTGGGTCTTTTTGAAGATAGAGATGTTTGAAAGGGGATAAGCCTATGTAAATCTCTACTTCCCTTCAAAACTAGACAAAGACCCCAAGAGAGAGGAGATCTTGTTCCATCTTCTCTGGTGAATGCAGCATGTTCTATCTGTGGCCTTAGGATCTAGAGGAAGCCAGATGGGCACCCACCTGATGAGCACAGCCTATCTCTTCTGAGCAGCCCAAGACAGAAGAGCTCCCAGTTTCAGTCCCCATTTGACACTGGACATGTGACAGAGGTATACTAGAAACCAGGCTGGAAACCACGTCTAGGGACTATGGTGGGCTGAATAATGGTGCCCCCCAAATGTCTATGTCCCATTCCCTGGAACATGTGAACATTACTTCATATGGCAAAGACTTCACAGGTGTGATTAAATTAAGGATCCTGAGATGGGAGATTATCTGGGGTTATCCGATGGGCCCTAAATGCGATACATGTGTCCTTATATGAGAGAGGTAGAGGGAGATTTGACATAGAAGAGAAGGAGGCAACGTGACCACCAAGGCAGAGACTGGAGTGATGTGGCCACATGCCAAGAAATGTCGGCAGCTGCTAGAAGCTGGTAGAGGCAAGAAAGGGATTCTCCCCAAAGAGTCTGTAAGACTCTCCAGCTTCTCTAATCTCAATAGAAATCAGCAAACTTCTCCGGCCAGCCTTCCATTCCTTCCTTCTTTTGTTGGTGAGTCTGGTATCTACAACCCAGTCAACTTTGCACAAAACCACAGTTTAGATGGAAAATCACTTTGGGTTTCTGGCTCATCAGCAGTACTGCACATCTAATTAGCTCAACAATTGGTCCCTGTGATAAAATCAGCCAATTTTATGTTCAAATGGCTGCTCCGTGCTAAGCAATACTGTCACTCTAAACTTCACATACAAAGAAGTTGCTGAAAAAGCTGGTTACTAGGAGGTCACTGGGGGGCAAACTAGTGAAGACTATTAAATTAGTACCTAAGTCCATATAGTTAGGACATAGGGGTTCCATCAGGGCTCAAATAAGATGAATTCTCAGAATGTAGTGACAGGGCCAGAAATGCCAACTCTTAAAGGGGAAAACAGTTGGTAGATATAAAATAGGTGGAAGGACTCACCTGCAGAACCTCCCCACGCTTAGAAACAAACCTGACATTTATGATGAGATTACAGAGTCTTGCATCCTAATCTAGTATTAAGAAATGACTTCCTATTAAAGACCTCTGTTGTTTCAGGAATTTGTTCAGGTTACTCTAGATAGAAAACATAGGCAAGCCAATCCACCTCTTCAGCTTCCTCACACCCTTCACTCACTGGCTAAGGCAGCTGGTGATATCTGAGATTCCCTCCCTACTCTGTGCGATCGCTGGAAACCAAATTACTTTTTAAGGTAAATGTCAAAGCACAGATATCATCATTATTATTTAGCTACATATATATATATACTATATATATAAATATATTACATAAACTACATATATAACTGTATATTATATAACTATGTAATTGTAACAAGATTCCTGCTGAAAATCAAACTTGTGTCTTTCTCTGCACTAACAGAGGTGCCAGGAAGTCACTGAATCGCGGCAAACCATCCTTGAGACATTCTGGTCAGCTGCCTGGCCTGGGCTGGTTAAAGGAGCCCTTGTAACTCGACCTATCAGCTACCTCTCATGCATCAGCTCAGATCTTCTTGGCCTTACCTTTCTCCTATCCTCCGCTGCAGTGCCCAGCTCTGCATGGACTCTAATTAGCTTTACAAAGGCACAACCCTCTAGCACCTTACCTCACACCCATGCCATGTGCCTCTTGCCTCCTGCCCCAGGGACACGGTATCCTGAGCCCACACATGTGCAACCCAGAAGTGCAGCATGAACCCATGGAGATGGTATCCAATGGACATATGCTTCCCTTTGTCCCCCCAAATGACTGTCATTTCATAAGGACCAGACAACCGGTTACCAAAAGCAGTAGCAGGGACCAACCTGAATTGTTGCCCCTCCTCTTTTCCACTCGCCCTTCCCTGTACTCCCATCCACGGCACCACATGCCCCAGTAAGTCTTCACACACAAGCTTTTGTCCTGGGCTCTGCTCTCATGACACCCAGACTAAGATAAGAATCACAGTGGTCACCCATGTGCCGGTGCGCAGTTAGTCCTCCTGCTCCCAGGGGTGGTGACGCAGTCAGACTGTTTTTTATGAGTGTATGTATTTAATTTCCATATGCTTAGGTACAGAACACCCAAGAAGCATTTGGTTAATACAACTGTCTATAATATAAGATTAACATTCCCCAAATCTAAAAAGATAATGGAGACATTATTAAAACAGTTAATTAATATTTAATATCTAAAATTTATTTCATATGTGTATCAGTTGTCTAAAATCAATGTGTATTCCACTCAAAGCTAAGGGTAAGAAACTATATTGGGGTAGAAACCATAAAATTGGGTCAGCCTCTTCATCATCACATGGAAGGTACTGACCTTTTGCACTTAAAATCTGCATTGTGAGCACCAAAATACCACCTCATTTTGAGATATTGTGAGGGAAATTAATATCCTTCTGGAGCATCTTAGTATTACTGTATTTCAGGACTGTGAAGTATTATAATAAACAATTTATAGATAGCGTTAATCATAGGTAACTTTAAGTATTAACTACTAAGATTGCCTTAATAATCAAATATAATTGAATAGAACTAATTTTTAAGTTCTTGCTGGGGCTGATTCTCTGTCGAGCCTAGAACAACATCCTGCCTGGTGCAGGCATTTCCACACCCATCTCTCAAATGTTGGTGTTCTTCAGGCCTAGGCCTTCTCCTCTCATCTCTTATCACTTTTCCTCAGTGATTCTATCAGCAACTTGGGCTTCATTCACTAAGTATATGCAAACTCGCAATAATAATAAGGGCTGCCATTTGTTGAGCACTTACTACGTGAGAGGCCCTGCACTTTACAAGCATTAGGCCAGTTAACAGTCATAACTGTCCTCCCTGCAAGGTAGGAACGGCCCACATCTTCTCCTAGCAACCACGCGAATGCCCATACCATCGGCATCTCAGACTCCACATTTCCAAACATAACCCATCTTCCCCACAAGTCTGCCTCTGTTCCTCCACACCATGGCACAAGTCATTGCTGTCCAGGAACGTGTGAGTCACCCTAGACTCCTCCCTCTCATTTATTCTCCTCTCCCAATCAGCTCCAAGTTCTATGAGTTCTAGTTCTTAAGTATCCCTGCATTCCATTCATCCTCTGACCATCCTAGACACAGCTCCCATCCTTTCTGGCCTGGAGTCCTGCAAAAGCCGCCCAACTCATCTCTCTGTATTTAGTTACGTTTTTCTAATTCTGGTTACTCTACTAACTTAACCTTATGACACTGGGCATCTAAAATACAGGGGTAAAAGTGAGGTCTCTCTTCCTTATAGATGGGCTTAAGTAAATAAGATATATGGCGTCTAAGCGTTAGGCACTTGATAAAAAGTTCTCAGTTGACATATAAATTAAGGCAATTTGATGCTAGAGGCTACATGCTTAACTGCCACCATATATGTTCTGAAGCCCACCTTACCAGAAAAGTCATGATGAAAAGGGATATGAGGAAGAATAATTTATAATTAAAAGTTTTTCCAGGTAGAAATATAAATATACTCAAATTACTCCAAAATTTAGCTTAAAATGACATACATTTATTATCTAGTGGTTTCTAGTTAGGTGCCTCTGGCTTGACATCTTTCATGAGGCTGCAGTCAAACTGTCACCTGGGGCTACAATCTCATCTGAAGGCCTGACTGAGGTTGAGGGGCTTCCAAGTTTGCTTAAGTGGTTCATGGAGGCCTTCGCCCCCTGCCACATGAGCCTATACACAAGGCTGCCTGACAACACGGCTGCTGCTTTGCCCCTGGGCAAGTGATCCAAGGGACAGTGAGAGGGAAAGGGCCCCCAAGATGGAAGTCACAATCTTTAATAAACTCATCTCAGAGGTACTTCTGTCATTCAGCAGAAGTGAGTCATTACATCCAGGCCATACTCAAGGAAAGGGGATTACACAGCCAGAGACCACTAAGGGCCATCCTAGAGGCTGCCTACAGCCTTGCAGGGAGGGATGGGGTGTGCTGAGGAATAAGTGGGGCCCTATCAGCATCTCCCTTAGCCCTCTCTGCTTTCAGAGTTACACTGAGTTGCATGTCCTGCTAATTTTCCATCAGTAGATACACTCTTGTCCCTGCTTCCTTCTCACTGCCATCTCTGCAATGGGGGACAGGTGGAGAACACACACCTTCTTGGGAACTGTTGCATATCAGACTATTTACATAATTCTAAAATAGATCAGCATTACAGTAGCTACTAGCTCTGCTGTTCAACGTGAATCCAAATCAGGGGGGCGAGGGACTGGGTGTAAAAGGTGAAGAGATTAAGAAGTACAGATTGGTAGTTACAGAATAGCCACAGAGATGCAAACTGCAGCATAGGGAATATGGTCGGTAATATTGTAATAACTATGCAGGGGGCCTCATGCATACGTGAAATATCAGGGGAACCACTATGCAAAGTACATGACTGTCTAACTACTATGCTGTGTATCTGAAACTAATATAGGATAATATGGATTGTAAACTGTAATAAAAAACTAAGAAAAGTTTAATTTAATTTTAAAAATAAAGTAGATATAACTATAAAAAAGAAAAATATAACAATAATTAAAATTTAAACATTACCATGAAGTTCTAAAAATTAAAGTAACTCAATTTATTTTTAAAAGAACTAAATTTCTATCAGAGATTTTAAAAATATGAGTTAACAGTGAAAATAATGATTTTAGGACATAATGTCCGTATTTCTGAGAAGTATTTTTTATTATAATTCAACCTATAGGTACAAGTAAGACAGAGGGCGTTACAGGTTGGATGTGTGAACAGACACTGGAGAAAAGGGCCCTCTACAAGCCAAGGGGAAAGGCCAGGAGCAGATCCCTCTCGCACAGTCCCCAGAAGGAGCCACCTCTGCTGAAACCTTGATCTCAGACTTCCAGCCTCCAGAACCACAAGACAATAAATTTCTGATATTCAAGACCCCCCCACCGTCTATGGCACTTTGCTATGGCAGTCCTAGCAAGCAAATACGGAAAGAAAAAAGAAAAAGAGAAATGCATGAGAGACTATTATTAAAATCTCATTTAGCGCATTTATGGAGCAGAGTGGCTCCATTCTAAGAGGCTGATAGAAATTCCCGAAAACTGTGCAAATGAAACCTAGTGCCAGGTGAAAAGAACCAGACTGTCCCTCCACAGGCGGGGCCGGACTGGCGGGGCGGATGGTGGCAGACGGAGGAGCCAGGGAGGGGGCGACAGGAGACATTACCTTCTGGTAGTCTTCCCTGGACCGCAGGGCGGCCTCCATGTGCACGGCCGAGGGCGGATAGATGGCTGAGCGGTACTGAGAGCCGTGGTCATTGCCTTGGCGCATGCCTGGGAAAGTGGAAAGCAGGGCGGATTACTGGGGGGACAGGACAGCAAGGTCAGTGTCACACGCTCTCTATGACTCATGTGCTGAGCGCTTCTTTTAGTTTTATCTTTACACCTCTCTTCTTAAATAAACATGAAATATATGTTTTGCTTTGCCTATTTCAATTATAACAAATATCTTCGAACTCAGTAAATTTATCACAGGTCTTGGATCACAGCAGATGTTCTTTAAATATGTATTTCTCTGCAGATATTTAAATCATAACCTAGTCCATTCATCACTTGCAAAAGCACTGATATTCATTATTTCTTTGGATCCTAATGAGACACCCTCTTTGGCAGGTTTTGTTGTCCCTCACATGGCAGATAAGGAAATGTGATGATGTACATGTCAGGGCCTGGATTGCTGCTTGGCACATGGGAGGTGCCTATAAGTGACACAGTGACGGATGCTCAGAGAGTTTAAAGAGTTTGCCTAAGATCATACACCTAATAAAAAAATAAACCACCCTGGGATTTAATGTTGCCCAGTGCACTTTCCACCCTGTCACAGCAGCTAGGATGTAGCTGGTGGTCAATTTCTGAGTAATTTAGTCCCCAAAGCTTAATATAGATCCCCTACTGATCTATACTGTTGTCAAAATAAACTTCACATGTTTACTGAATCATTCAAAAATCAGTTTCAGTTTTAACAAGTGTCCTAAAACTCCAACATAAGATTTAACCTTCCAAGGAAACCAGTTTTGTATTTCAAACATGATGCACCTGTATCACCTGGGGATGTCATCAAAATGCAGGTCCTGATTCCACAGGTCTGGGGCGAGCCTGAAATTCTGCATTTCTAAATTGCTCATGGGCGGTGCAGGGTCACCAGACCAAACTTTGGGTAGCAAGGGTTTAGTGTTTGCCCAGATATTTTCAAGATTTCTTTATAATCTGTCAGCAACATTTTCAATTCCAGCAACGTGGTAAGGAAAACCTGAATCGTCCAAACTAAACTTTCGCAGGTGTGGCGTTGGCAATGCTCCCTCCATCCCACCATGTCATGTGCACACTTTTCATGGAACTCCTATCAACCTTAGTTGAAAGCATCTTCTCTCTGGAAAACCATCCCTGATCGCACCTCACAGCTCTAACAGACAGTCACGGACTCCTTTGGGCTCCATCGGGCCTTGCAGGTCCCTCTCTTAGAGGTTTTATCACACTACACTATTATGTGGTCGTCCCTCTTTCTCCTCTGTGAGAGAGCTTTACAGCCATAGTACCTGGTATAACATCAGGTATTGTTGCATGAAGAATGTATGTGTTCACACCTTGAGATCCAAGGCCCTGCAATCAATACTGGAGCACTTTGTCACGCTTACTTTGTAAATGCAAATGCAAATTCAAATGTAAATAAAATAATCCTTCTTAGGGGCTATTGGAAAAAGCTACAAAAGAGCTGATACATTTGATCTTAGAGGTAAGCACAGGTGCTGAGGACACTAAAGGTTCACTATGGAGTTAATGGATGGGCAAGCTAGAACTCATGATCAACACTGCAGGCCAACAACAGAGGGCTAAGTGGTAACAAAATAGTAGGATTTAGGGTCAACTAATAGGCTACCTAGTAAATGGGTGTACGGGTGTGTGTGAGGGGGATATTTCCAATGCCTACTTGTTCATACTTCCAGTGTAGCTGACTTCCTGGAAATCTCCTCCCACGTCTCCTAGCTGCACAAAGGTCAATGGGGACCAGGAACTCATTAGTGGCTAAAAGAGCCAATAATGACACAAAAATATTAATTTAATAATATACAATAAAAATAAACCATCTCATCCCTCCAATACACAAATACAAAATTAAAATATCTATTTCATTTCTGTGTACGTTACATATTCACATAAGCATTCTAGTGTTATTATAGTATATAATATGTAAGTATTATTACAGTATAAATATTACTTATAGTACATACTATATAAGTATTATCGAGTATAAGTATTACTTATTAAGCACCTAATATGTGCCAAGTACTTTTCCAGATGCTGAGGATACAGCAATGAATGAAAGCAAACCCTCCCCTCACAGAGCTCACATTCTGGTGGAATCTAAGAGACTGGAGAGATATAGTTCCAGAAGGGCACTGTGGCAATATTTTCACTTTGCCTTCTTCAGTTTTCCCTCCTTCACCTACAAGTAGGGCTTTTCTTGCAATGACTACTTCCCATCCTTTTATTATGCATAAAGACACAATGGTAGTAACATTCTTTTCCACAAAGAAAAAAGATTGCTGGATGGCTGATTTTCGGTAAAACCTGACCTCTTCCCATTCAAGATGTAGAAAAGCAGGGTCTCTGTGTAGCGCTGTTTAAATCTATTTAAGTTTTCTTTCTTTTAAAAGAGAAATTAGTATGTGAGTAAAAGAGAATGTGCAGGTGTGACATTTCTATTTTCAACAAGTTTTGCTAAGATCCCTTATGCCTTGTACACTGAAGACAATAAATACCTGTATGCTTGGTTGAAGGTCTCTGAATTATCATAGGATCGTTGCTTATAGATAAATACCGGCTTTTTTTATCAAACACAATGAGAAAAATGAGGAATTATTTCAAGGAAATGGTATTATAATGGGCTCTTCCATTAATCTTATTTTCACAAATAATCTGATAGCTGGAGTGCATAATGAAACCCTTAAGCTTACATCCGTATTTAGAGCTTCTCTTATAGTGACATGACAACCTAAGGGGTAGAAACATCTGGAAGATTTTACAAAATTGTGTGGCTAGAAAGAAAAGATGCACATGACAGCCATTCTAGGCAAGTATGTAAGACAACGAATTTCTTTTTTTTGTCCTTCTTTAGATTTTTTTCTAAAATTTATTTTTCAGTCATAGTTGACATACAGCATTATATTAGTTTTGGGTGTGCAACATAGTGATTAGACATTTATATACCTTCCGAAGTGATCACCCCGGTAAGTCTAGTTCCCACCTGGCATCATACAGTTATTACAGCATCATTGGTTATATGTATTATGCTGCACTTTTCATCTGCATGACTATTTTTATAACTGGCAATTTGTAATTCTTAATCTCTTCACCCTTTTCATCTACCCTCAACACCCCTTCCGTCTGGTGACTATCAGTTTGTTCTTTGTATCTATAAGTTTGTTTCTGTTTTGTCTGTTCACTTATTTTGTCTTTTTAGATTCCCCATATAAGTGAAATCATACAGTATTTGTCTTTCTCTGTCTGACTTATTTCATTAGCATAATACTCTCTACCATCTATGTTGTTGCAAATGGCAAGATTTCATTCTTTTTATGGTCAAGTAATAATATTCCATTGTTTATAAGTAACACATCTTCTTTACCCATTGAATAAAATACCTAGGAATAAATTTAACCAAGGAGGTAAAAGATTTGTGTACTTGAATATAAGACATTGAAGAAAGAAACTGAAGAATATACAAATAAATGGAAGAATATACCATACTCATGAATTGGAAGTATTAACATCATTAAATGTCCATACTAACCAATGCAATCTACAGATTAGATGCAATCCCTATCAAAACATCAATTTTTCAAGGCAATGCATTTCTATAAAAAACAATCCATGTATTATTTATGTAATTAGAGGTTATACTACTGCTGAAATCTAGGACAGGGATTTGTAGACCCTTCCCTGAAGCCATGATCCCTTGATTTAAATTCTAATTTGGTCATCTGTTAATTGTAATACAACAATACTGATATAGCTCTCGCCATTGTTGCCCTTCTCTTCTTTGTGCAGATATGAGGTGTCCCCAACTCGCTCTGGGCAGCTTTAAAGAGGTGTAACATCGTGGGCATCATCCATAGCTCTGCTCCAGACTCCCTGCATCCTTTCCCTTTGCAGGAACCCAAACTGACTATTCATCCACCGGAAAGATGGGAGTTATTCACACAGTTACAGCCACCACCTGCAGGCAGAAGTCTTACAATTTGAATTTACAGCCCTGACTTTCTTACCCTTCTTGGATGTTCTAATGAAACTAAAAGCTCCCTATGTCAGAAACAATACACATTCCCTTCCTGGTCACTCTGGTTCACCCTCTGCAAAGACAAGGAAGTGCTAAAGAGATACATACAATAAGGGGTGGAGAGAAAACATCAAAGCCATTATTCAGATTCCTTGAATCCTAGGTGATACTGGACGAGACATTAACTCTCTCTGGTCTACTCATGGATAAGTATGCTAATTTGATTGATTCCCACCTCCCCCAATCAATGTTCATCCTGAGAAGAAAGTATACTATCTTAAAACCATACACACATATTCACAACTTGTGTGTGTGTTTGGTTAATTCCAATGCATGTTCCTTTCATTTCACTGATGAAGGGGCTTATTAAATGGATAGGAGCTTGAAATTTGGAAGCAGATGGTTCATTGGGAAATATGATTTGATGCTCAACAGACTGAAAATCCCAAAGATCTATGGATTTTCTGTTCTTGTTATTTTTAATACGTTGCATTTACAGATGTTTAGCATCATTAAACTTTTCACCGTTTCTTTCAACCTCCATTGGTTTATGTTATGAATGCAAAACAGTAATTCAATGTGAGGAAAACCTGTTTACTAAATCTCTTGTAAGAAGCCTAGGACTGAGAAATATAAGATCTTGTTTTTAAGTCTGACTTTGCCACTGTCATACTTAATGCAAATTACTCAGTCTTTTTGAGCCTCAAACCTCCTTTGTAAACCAGGAATTATAACTCATAGGTTTGTGGTGAGGAGTAAATAAAGATAAAACCTGGAAAGCACTTTGACGACTATAGAAAATTATGTAGATGTTAAATAACTTTTATTTGTACAACTTTTAATAATCTTAGACTATTTCAGAACTACTTTTGAAATAAAAGTAACAAATGACATCACACAAGATACTCTAGGAGTAGCCATTTTTTCCCTTGAAAAGCATCATTTATATTAATCTCTCAGATATTCACACAGCAGAAGTCATACAGATAAATCCAAAGAGAGGCTCAAAATTCATTTTATGCGTGGAGAAATGTACTATTTTATTTTTAACTGTTTATTACATCTTTTTACCAGAATTGCCTTCCTTTTAAATTTTAACTCTGCTAATCTTCAGCTCAGTTCTTCATTTCAATGGAAAACAAACCTGAGAGGGAAAAACACCTTTGAGTGAATTCTCCTAACCCTGCTCTTACCCATGAAGAGCTTTCCAATGCTTATTACTATTGGTCTCCTATCTGAAGTTTGGAAAAATCAGGCCTATTGGCATTATCTTGTATCTCCTGAGCTCATACCCACTGGGGTGCTAGAAAGGGGACAGAAAGAAATGCAGAATGGTAGAAAGAGACCAAAAAATTCAAAATCATTGAAAAAATAGTTGTAAAAGCCCACTTTTTTCTGGTGACTGCTTGCCTTCTTTCCTTCCTTCTACCCATTCATCCATCCTTCCCCATCTCAAGCAAGGTACCAGGTACTGGAATTCAGAAGTAAGACACAGTCTCATTTTTCAAATAGATCACCTTCCTAGTACAATAAGGGTAAATAGATAAAAACCAACAAACATAATCGAGTGTTGGAGGTATGTTTTAGTCAGCTCAGGCTGCTATAACAAAATATCACGACCCACAGACTGGTAGTTTATCAACAACAGAAACTTATTTCTCATAGTTCTGGAGACTGGAAGTCAAAATACCAGCCAATTCGGTGTATGGTGAGAACCTTCTTCATGGTTGCAGACAGCTGTCTTCTTACTGTGTCCTCACATAGCAGAAAGAGAGTGTACTGGCTCTTGAACCCCTTCTTATAAGGGCACTAATCCCATTCATGAGTGTGGAGCCCTCATGCCTAATTACCTCCCCGAGGCCCCATTTCCAAATACTATCACATTGGAAATTAGACTTTAACATATGAATTTTGGGGAAACACAAACATTGAGTTCATTAACAAGATGTTATGGGGGGAAAAACCTGTGCAGATTAGAAAAATACGATGATTCGGAGGAAAGAGCAGATAAGTTCACGTGATCAGTGTGGAAGGGGCCTAAGTCCCACAAGGCCGTATAGAGGAAGTGACTCTTGTCTGGAAAGAGAAGTAGATGGGCGGGAGGGTTGAAAAACATCCTCCAGGAGGCCAACGGTAAGGATTATGGAACAGCTGGTGCCTTCAGGGACGTGATAGGAACCCCGACCACTTGCAAGAGCGGCAGCCACATGGTTAGCATCTTCATCAAAGCCCTGGCGCTTACCTTCTTCAGCAAGCTTGAAGCCCATATGAGGACACTAACACCTAGGAGCTGCTGGAAATACAAGTGGTCCTGCTAACCCACTGAATTGCAAAGCAAATGAGATATTTGACTGTTATAAAATGATATAAACAACCTTTATGTTGCTGTTCTCCAAAGGACAGAATTAAACAAAACCACAATTTGAGAAAGGAAAAAAAAAGTCATTGAAAGGCAGAGAATCCCTATTTGTCTTTCAGGTTTCTTCAAACAAATATGTTCTCTCCAGCATAAAGTATTCATATGGTGCCGACTGTGCGCTCAGCACAATGGAGGCCACAGGAGAATTAAGTTACAAGCTTTCATCTCAAGAAATAGCCTGAAAAAGGGAGGGAGGGAGAGAAACAATGACGAGCTTGACCCTCTATCTACCTGTGCTGGGTCTGTGCCAATGCTCTCATTTAGTTCTCACATAAGCCCTGTGAAGTAGATATTCTTAACCTTCTTTGACACAAAGAAAGCTATGAATCAGACACGTTAAGTGATCCTACTGATGTCACACAGCAGGTAAATGGCCATTCTATGATTTAAACCCAGCTCTACCTGACATAGGGCTCTCTCCTTTCAAAACTGATGTGCAAGAAGTTAGAGCAAAACAGTCAAGGACAATGGGACGAAGTACCCTGTAGGAAGCGTATCTGGCAGAGAAAGGGCACCACAGATACAGGCCCAGAAGTAAGAACAAGTTTGGTATATGCTGAGGATTGTGAAGAGATAAGGCCGGTTTTTGCCAAAGGGCCTGGAAGGAAATGAAGCTGGTGGGCTGAGCATGAGCACACAGACATCCTGACAGGACACATTGGGGACCAGAAATGTATAGAAAAATCCGTTTCGTGGGAGCCACAGGATTCTGTGGAACCTTGGGGGAGCATCAGAAACCCAGGACTTGCTTTCACACAGATTCAACAAGTATCGCAAAGTTCACTGTGCCTTCCATTTGGCTTTGGAAAAATCTAAGAGGATAAATTATTGACATTATCCAGCGGTCTTCACATGCCAGGAAAGCAAGTAATGGGCTCGGTATAGTTGGTGGAAAGACAATGACTGGCTCAAAAACATCTTGTGTTTAAAATTCTTCCATAATACTCCCTAAGCTGATTGATGAGGACAGGCTTTGGGGTGTTCTTGAAAAGAACTGACCTCTTGGCACCTACCAACTTTTTGAGATTTCTCCGTCCACCTTCTCCAAGTAAGATTTGAAAGGGACAAGCCACCCTGATCTTGTTCTAAGATCTCTTTTTCTCAGCAAAGCCAGAGAAAGCACTAGAAAATGGAGAAATGCTCAATCTATAATAAAGCAAAAATATGGATGAGCTCTCATCTGCTCAACGGGCCTTCCGACCTTTAGCTCATCTTTGGGTACTAGCCTTGTTTTATGCAATCTGTCTGGAGAGATGAGAAATATGCTTGAACATGGGAATTTTACAGGGACATTTACACTGTGAGTTGCTGTGAGGTAGTTACTTTAAGAAATCCCAGGAGCCACCAGCTAATCGTGAACATCAGGGCAAGGATGTACATGTCCCTAAGGGCCTGAAATCACTCACTCTGTTGGGGGACTTCAGGAGCCATCTCATCAGGGGACTATTCACATGGGTTGCATAGACGGGGTGACACCATATTCTTCTCTTCTCTAGACTGTTGTTAGCAAGAAGTGGGTCCTGACCCACAGACTACTGAGTGAAGCAGAGAAACAGGAGTGTGTTTTGTCATGAGGCAGTTCTGGGTTCGAATTCCAGCTCTGCCATTTACTGACTGTGTAACCTCAGCCAAGTTAGTAGACCCATCTGAGCTTCAGTTTCCTCATTCAGAAAAATGGGGATGGTGATATGGGCCTCACAGGGTTGTTGAGTATCTCACCTAGGAGCTCAGGAAACATCTCCCCCTCCCCTTGGGGCAAAATCGTCCCTGGTTTAGACCCACTGCTATATATAAATAAATCACATCTTTTGATAGTGTCACTAGTACAGACTCCGTATTTAGGCAGCTAAATGAAAGAACATGCAAGAAGGAGAGCTCCAGGATGGTGGAAACCAGCAGTTATGAAAGAGTGTCAGAGGTCTTTGGTATCTGTATCTCTGTTTGTCTGTTTGTACCCACTAATTTCAGTGGTTACCAGTGCATGTGTTTATCCCCAAATTCAAGAGAGTAGATATTTGCGACAGAGAACACAAGGCCTTTTTTTCTTTCTTTTTTTTTTTTTTTGGTAAAACAGCATTTTAAGTTACATATTGAAAGTGTAAAGAGGCGGGGAGGAGGTATTATAGACTTTAACTGAATAAGCACAAATTAAAATCAACTATATACAGTGTGAAAGAGAGAAGGTTCTTGATTATATGGAGAAAGCAAGAAAAAGTCTTTTTTCCTTCTTATTTAATACTTGGGCAGGAAAACAAGCAGCAGCATCGCAGCTATCATCATAATGCTTTTCCCGGCGCCTACAGCATCTTACCATCTCTCTCAGAAAGTCTCATCTCTCTCAAAAACTGGCACAGTCCTATCCCGTTGTACCGATGAGGAATTGCAATCAGTTTAACACAGAAGAAAACTAAAGGTGACTGAAACAAGACAGAATTATATTCCTTTTTCACTTTAAGTGAAAGCTGTTAAGATAGGTGGTCTAGGGCTGGCAGGGTGGCTTCATGGTCACAGGGGCTCAGATTTCTTTTCTACTTAAATATCCCCAGCACATGGCTCTCATTCTCAGGGGCTTAAGATGTCTCTGGTACTAAAGACATCACATCCACGGTGCAGACTAGAAGAAGGGAAAAATAGAAGGACACTTCCTCCCACTTCCTCTATCTTTAAAGAGCCCAGAAGCCCACTCATGTCTCACTGGCCAGAACACAGTCACATGGCCACATCTCCAGAACTCCCGGCCCCACTGGGGAGCAGGCCAAGGCCAGACAACCTCGGCCACGTCCTCGCTCAGCTTCTTCCCCTTTCCTACCCTATTTCCCTCTTACTCAGAGAATCTTTTCTTTTTCTTCACTAAGCCGCAGGTGCTGAATCCCTGCCTCAGGCTCTGTGTCCAGGGACACTAACCTAACCCTTCCAGCTATTAAACTAATTTTGCTCTCACTCAAGCCGCCTGCTGCCGCCTCTTCTGCTACACTGTTCCTTACATTCCGTCACTTTTGTTGTTTAGGTTTCCGGGTAAACTATTATTAGATATGTTTATTAAAGTGTTATTAGACAAGTTTATTAAACTGCTATAAATTAAGAGATCAAACTTCCTGTGGTCAGCATATGGCATCCATACAACCTGAGCGACATCGTCCTCAGATGAAGACCACTGGCCGACATTCTGTACTGGCCCCCTCGGGAAGTATGTCTACATTTTATTATCCGATTCTCTTTGTGAGGTGAGCATAAGGAGAGGCTCAGCTGCTCTAACTCTGTTTACTAGATTCTGAACACGCCCACTTGCTTCTCCACATGAAAATGAAACAACCAATGAATGGCTCAGAATTTCAAACATTCTAAGCAGGTAGAGTTAGTCCCTCTACTCCCTGCTTCTTAAAGTGACCCTGCCTCCACAGAGATGGCCCAGGGCCACCTG
The DNA here is from genome assembly GCF_964146895.1 of Miniopterus schreibersii. Classification (NCBI taxonomy): domain Eukaryota; kingdom Metazoa; phylum Chordata; class Mammalia; order Chiroptera; family Miniopteridae; genus Miniopterus; species Miniopterus schreibersii. The sequence goes on from NC_138105.1 coordinate 60,911,602, forward strand.
TGCGCTGCAGTGGCACAGGGACCACCACGATGACTGGCATTCGGGGTACAGCTTACGCAAGTGCCGATTCAAGGAGGGCCTCCTGCCTTCTGCTGGAAATAGGGCCTCTGTGGGAAAAACATCACGGGTCACTGACATCCTCCAGTAGGTAGATGAGCCTGCATCCCTCACAGTGATAGACAGCACTTCTCAGAATCGCCCACATGGCCCTTCCTGACACACCTGGCCTTTAAGTCAGGTGTTTGAGACAAACCTTATTAATATGGAAGGGTATCACTTTACCTGACTGAAAAATTAATCCTGTCGGTTTTAACTGACATCTCATTTTAAATTTAAAATACTAAGCAAACAGATGGGTAGCCCTTGTTTCAAGGAAGGAAGGAAGGAAGGGAGGGAGGGAGGGAGGGAGGGAGGGAGGGAGGGATATATATGTATATATGTTATCTGCTTCTTCGACTACCTCCTTTCTCCCTATGGAGTGTGAAAATAACACTCGGGAGGGAAACTAGGGTGGACAAACACTGTGAATCGTCCACTATGAAACTGGCCAGTCCAGATTTAATAGACCTCCACTGGCCCATTTCAACCTCCGCCTAGGAAGACTGTAAGCCATACCAGTTAAGGAAAACTAACTGGCCCTTCTCACTTTTCATGTCTCAACATTACAAATAATACTTAGTTTTCCCAGTTAGTTACAATAACACACATACATGTGCCTATTAAACCAAAAATACCTTACCTATAAATGTAATTACTGTTTCATTCAGGTGATCAACAGAATAGCTAATGATTCTAAAGCCCTTACATTATGTGCCACTGTAGTCTATTACGTTACTCATCCAATTCTTCAGCTACATGGAGTATTATTTTTAAACCCATTTTTTGAAGATAAGACTCAGAGAGAAGTTGAATATCTTCCCAAAGCCAGTGCTGGATCTGGAACTAGCTAACTCCAAAGTCCATGCTCTTAACCATTAGTATCCCAATTTGTAAACAATACATCATTTAAGGGGGGGGTGTGAAGTAGAATGTAGTAAAATATGAAATATATTATGTGGATATCTTCCTAAAGGAAACACTCTGTGTTGCCCAACATTCTCACAATGTTCTTTCTATTTTTTAATGTAATGCACCTCAAGAAAGATAAAAGGATGTTGCTATATAACAGAGACACCAAATATTAACTCTATACCTAAAAGGAAAGTCTGATTTTCAGTAATGAGAAAACATTACTTTTAAAATCATAAATAATTTGAAAAGACATGGTGACATTCCTAAAAGGTAAAAGGTTATCTTAGTATAGATTTTGCTTCTATAAAAGAAAAATTCTATTTATGGCTAGCCAAAGGAAATATTTTATTATTACATCTTTCCTAGGATGTCTGAGACTCCACATCCGTTTATGCTACGAACTTACAAATCTGACCAAATAATGAGTTTTGAAATGTTCAAATTATCAGAAAATGTATTAAAAACGTTCAAAATAGTAAAATTTCTACATCACCATTTCTTATCCAAATCTTAAAGTTCTGTGGCAATGAGTCAGCCAGAGTGCTCCACTACTGAATGTTAGGCATGTAAATGATCTTTATCAGATGTTTACATCTGAATCAGTACCAAGCACATATGTGCACACACATTCACAAAGCTAGTCCTCCATCACAAACGTTGTTCATATGATTAGCTGGAATAGCAATCATCATATTAACCTTTGTAATTTCTATATCTGATTACAGAAAGCTACATAAACATACTACATAAAACAAACTACAGTTTATTAAAGTGTTCACATTAGTATATTATAAATGTTCCAACATATAACATTATTTACCATAAAGTGAATACATATAACCATCACTCATGTCAAAAAATAATGCATTGCCAGTACCTTTGAAAGCCCTCCATGTAGTAAAATATGAAATATATTATGTGGATATCTTCTAAAAGGAAACACCCTATGATAACAGTATCTTCCCCTCCCTCCTGTTACAACCATGCCTGATTTTTGTGACAATAATTTCTTTGCTGTATTAGGCACACCCAGGAAAAAACATAGTTTAGTTTTAACTGTTTTTGAATTTTATATGAATAAAAATTATACTGTAGTTTTAATATTTCACATACGTTCATGAGATCCTTTTATTTTCTTCATTTTCATTGTTTCATATTACCTCATTGTATAAATAGACCACAACTGATTTATCCATTCTACTGCTGATGAATATTACCAGCTTGGGGCTGCTAAGAACATTTTTGATATGTATTCTGTTAAACCTAGAGATTGAATTGTTGGCTTATGGAATTTGCATGTCTTCAACTTAACTGAATGCTGAACCATTTTCCAGAGTAAATGCATCAACACATGAGTTCCTAGAGCTCTAAATGCTTTCCAATGCATTCAAGCCTGATCTTACTTTTTGCCAGTATGCTTGGTATGAAATAGAATCTCACCTGAACCTAATTTGCATTTCCCTGATTGATAATGACATTGACTATGATTTCACATGTTTTCTCACCACTGTTCAAGTCCTTTGCCATTTTTCTATTCAGTGGTCTTTTTTTTTTTAATCTGTTGAAGATATTTTTAAATCTATTTGTATGTACCCTGGATATTAATCTCATAAAATATAACCTCTCCATCTTATATTTTATGTTTTTTTATGAACCAAGGTATGATTTTAATATAGTTTAAATATAGTTTAATATAGTTTACTGAATTTTTTTCCCCTTATAGGTAATGCTTTTTATGTCTTGCTTAAAAAATGTGTCTCAAACCCAAAGTCATAATGATATTATCTACTTAGAGTTTTGGAGTTTTGCTTTCACACTTAGGTCTTCAATGTACTTGGAATTGGCTTTTATGTGTGGTATGAGGTAGAAATCCAATTGAATGTTTCCCCATGTGAAAATCCAAATCATTTTATCACTATTTATTAAAAACTCATTCTTTCCCCAGGTCACTGAGATACAAGTGTGCCATCTGTCATATATGTGGATCTGTTTCTGGATTTTCTCCTCTACTTCACTGGTCTAGTTATTTGTCCCTAAATCAAATTCACACTGTTTTAAAAACTGTTCCTTTATAATAAATCTTGATATCTAGAAGAATAAGTCCTTCATTCTCTTGTTCTTAGGCAAGAATATCTGCCTTTCTTGAACTTTTGCATTTCCATATAAATGTAAGAATCAGCTTTGAAGATCCACACCAAAAAAACCCAACAATAACCAAAACCTTTGAGATTCAGGAACTGTTCATTTATTCATTTGGGTTTGCACTGAATTTATAAAACAATTTTGAGACAACTGGCATCTTTACAAACCACAAGCAAGACCCAATATTGGATCTTCCAGTTGCCCAACCACTAAGTTAGAGTTTTTGGTAGCACTCTATTTAAGGTACCAGTTCCTGACAAATAAACTCTGAAATTCCAATGGCTTAAGTTACTAGTTTATTTCTCAATCATGCAAAATCCAAATTGTAAAAAAGGAGTTGGAAATGGTTCTGTTTCACGAACTCTTCAAAGGCCTAGGCTAATGGAAGCTTAACTATCTTCAAGATGTTACTTCAAAGGTTTGCCCTGGCATCCACATTTAGTTGGAAGATAGATGAAGAGAGAAGCTCAAAGATCGTGCAGGAGGTACTTATGGGCCAGACCTGTAGGTATCATATGTCATTTATGCTCACATCCCATTGGCCAGAATTCAGCCATGTGGCCACTACACGGAAGGATAGAAAATGTTGCCCAGGTAAGTGAAGGTAAACAGGTATATACTATATTTTTCAATCATTACACATTTTGTTTCTTTCCTTTCTTTCCTTGACTCACTGCATGAGCCAGGAACCACAGTACAATGCTGATTAGCAGTTGTAATGGCATCCTTAGAGTTTCTCAGTGTTTCATTGATAAGTATGATGATTGCTGTAGGATTTTGTATATACTGTTTATCTGATTAAGTAAGTCATCTTTTATATTTTAAAATCATTTTTGAATACATAATTGAATTAAATACATTTTCTGTACCTATTTTGATAATCATATAGCTTTTTTCTTTTAATCTGCTAATGGGATAAATTATATTGGTTGACATTAAAATACTAAACCAAGTAACATTCATTAGAGGAACCTACATTGGTCATGATGTATTATACTGACCATATATTACTAAATTCAGCTAATTACTAAATTCAGCTAATACTTTTGCTTAATATTTCTGCATATATGTTCATGAGTAAAATTGAACTATAATTTTCTTTTCTTACATCATCAGGTTTTAGTATCAAGATTACGTAAGAATCATAAGATAAGCCCTGGCCAGTGTGGCTCAGTTCGTTGGAGCATCGCCCCATACACCAAAAGGTGGCAGGTTTGTTTCCCACTCAGAGTACATACCCAAGTTATGGGTTCAATCCCCAGTAGGGGTGCATGGGGGAGGCAGCTGATAGGTATTTCTCTTTCACACTGATGTTTCTCTCTCTAAAAAAAAAAAAAGAATCATAAGATGAATTGCTTTCTTTAACCTCTGGAAGAGTTTGTGGAAGACTGCAATTATTTCTTCCTTAAATGTTGGTAGAACTCACTGATGAAGCCATCAGAACTTAGTGGGGGGTTTTTATGAGAAGCTTTTTAAATATTGATTCAATTTCTGTTGATTATAGGCCTATCTAGTTTCATTAAAGTTCTATTTTTAAAGAATTTATCTAACTTTTCAAGTTTATTAAAGCTGACATAAAGTGGCCTATATGTAGTGATATCCAATTTTTTAATTCCTGATATTGGTTATTTGTGCCTTCTCATTTTTTCCTTGATCAATGTACCAAAATTTTATCAATTTTATTAACTATTTTGAAATATCAACTTTTGGCTTCATTGGTCCTCTCTACCACACATCCACTTTCTCTTCCACTTACTTCTGCTCTCATTATTGTTTCTTCTTCATTGTTTGGTTTATTTTGTTTTTTATTCCTACGTTCTTAGATAGATGCTTAGCTCAGTCTTTCTCCTCTTCTTATGTATAAATTTAAGGCTCTATATTTCCTGCTACGAACTGATTTAGTTATGCCCTGTAAGTACTGATGTATCATATTTTCATTACCAGTCAGTTCAAAATATTTTCTAATTTCCATACTGACTCATCTTTGATCTATAAGATATTTGGAAACTTTTTTATTTTCTAGCATAAGAGGTTTTCGACATCTTTTTGCCAGCATAATTGCACTATTACACATAATTGGAGATGTGTGTGGCACCAAACCCTTAAACCCTTATAGCACCAGGAAGGCAAAGGAAAAATGTTAAATATAAGCTCTATAGTATTATATGAGAGAGGGATTTTAAAGTGCAAATAGCACATTTGCAAATAGCAATGATACTATATGCAATATTAGCATAATTGCATTCTGGTAAGAGATACATAATCTCTATGATTTTAGTCCTTTTGCAGTGTACCGAGACATCATGGCCTAGTGTATGTTCCACGTGTGATTAAGAACGTATAGGGTTGCCTGGCCGGGTGGCTCAGCTGGTTGGAGCATCATCCAGTGCACCACGAGGGTTGCAGGTTTGATCCTCAGTAAGGGCACACATCTAGGTTTTGGGTTCAACCCTGATTGGGGAGCATATGGGAGGCAGCTGATGGATGTTTCTCTCTTACATCAATATCTCTCTCTCTCTCTGATTTTAGAGAGAGAGCCTCTAAAATCAATAGGGACATGTCTTTGGGTGAGGATTAAAAAAAAAAAAGGCATAGGGTAGTGTTTAATATATATCCAGAGGTCAAGTGCTTTAATTGTGTAGGTCACACTCTATACCCTAAATAAGGCCCCCCAAATTCAAGTTTTCTGAGATTTACAAATTCCCTACAACAACGGTGTTTTAGTCCTCTGCTTACCTGTCTGGAAAATTTTACCTGGTAATTCCTAATTATTTTGTGAGCTCTTTGATGTGACACATTTAATGTGTTTTTATATTGTGTCCAATATTTTCACTTGCTTTTGATGAGAAAGTTCATCTGGATCACCCAGCTTGCCATTTCCGGCACCTGGAAGTTCTAGCTCCTGCTGATGCATCAGCTCTGATTTTGCTCTAATTTAGTACTATTTTATGTGAAGTGATGTAATTCTTCTGACTTCATTTCTTTTTATTGATTTTATATCATTTCAGCAATTCATTACAATTTTAAACAACCTAACCATTCCTATCTAAAATGTGTGGAATTCTTCCTGGCTGAAAGTTTTCAAAAGCCTATTTGAACTTCATCTTGAAAATCTTTCGCAGGAGTATAAGGAGCTTATGAGAACAGAAACTCTTTACTGGATAATGTGCGATTATTTCCAGTCACGGGCTGTTGTGTTATTGGTTGGCTAATCACATCATGTAACAATTCGGGATCATGTACCACAGATGGAAAGACCACAAGGTTTGGAACTGTGCCCTAAGGTTCAAATTCCAGTTCTGTCCCATAAGTACTAACTGGCTCATGGCAAATCACTTCACCTCTCTGGGCCTCTTTGTTCATCTGTAAAATGGGTCTAAAACCACCTACTCACAGGTTACTTTAAGGATCAAATAGGACTGCATGGATGTAAGCACCTAGCACCATGCCCAGCCCAGAGAAAACATAGTAGGGGGTGCTTTTATTCAGTTTGGAGGCACCAAACCCTTAAACCCTTACAGCACTAGAAATGCAAAGGAAAAATGTTAAATATAAGCTCTATAGTATTATATGAGAGAGGGATTTGAAAGTGCAAATAGCACATTTGCAAATAGCAAAGATACTATGTACATGTATGATAATATTATGCAAGGAAAAGTGCAACTCAAAGAACAATTAATAAAGAAAAATATCGGTTAAATTCTTTGCTTCATTTTTTTCTGTTTCTGAAATTCTTAAAAGAATGGAGTCCCTTTCAGAATTCATAATGCAGGGTTTGGGTCGTTTTTGCATTTTACATGTGTGCAGCTGTTCCTCCATTATAAGTATGCACATCTGCTCATTAGCAATACAATATAATTTCTACTGTCTAATTATTTGCAGATGATAGATTCCTTGTACATGGTCTAAAAAAAAGATAGTCCTTCAAAACTGGTGACTTATCTAAAAAACTAACTTAAACGGGTCAGCACAACAAAGTTCAGATATTAATTTGGCAAGTTCAAATACATGAATACCACTCTTAATTACCAACTTGATGAGAAACAGAAGGAAGATAGGATTTTTCTCTCTCCAATTAATGTTTCCCAGTAGACAACAGGATGGGGGTGGGGGTGGGGGGTGCGCTTCTCCCCTGTGCACATGGAAAGAGGTTATGAAACAAACCTGCTCAAGATGAATGGACCAACCCACCCCTGAATCTCTGGGGACCCAGTGAGAACAACCCACCTAAAGCAATGCTACATGGGGAGTGGGGAGGGGGGGTGGGATCAAAGGGCACTGAATGGAGAAGGGTCCTAGGGGGTCTCTAGTTCCAACCATGGGCTGAGAAGCCACATTAATTGCCTACTCAGAGACCCAAGGGCTAAGGCAGCAGGCCATGTGTATGGTCCTGGGGCCCCATGAGGCCTAACACCATAGATAGTGTGGCCCACTGGGCAAGCCAGACAAAGCTTTCAGAGGACAACTGGGAGCTCGCTGTGGGAGGGGAGGGGGGCATGAGAGGGAAAGAGGTACTGAGGAGCCGACTGAGGATAAAGGGGATAAACCACATATAGGATGATCAGCTGTATTGAGAACATCTGCTGAGGGGAAATAACAGAGAAAAAAAGTGGATAAATACTGGGGTTCAAAAAGGAACAAGGCAAATAAATAGGAGCTGGTGCCTTGGCTCTCACACAGGCAGGACAAGTCCAGTGGCTATTATATCATACTTAGCCATAAGGATTCTGGGAAATTTAGTTGTTATTGGTAGATGCATATCCAGTAAAAATTCCAATACCACAGAAGCAGGGAAATGGATATGGGTTCAATGAGTAGTCTCAGGCAGAAGGCCTCTAGAGAAAGTCCAGTGTTCCTTCAGGGATGCACTGGCACAGTCCCCCACCTGTGGCCACAGTCCCCTGGGAAGGCCTGGAGCTACGACAACAGGTCCAAAATCCAACTGCACAGCAGGTAAGGCCTAGAGGCTGTAGAACACAATACATGTGTAAGAATTTCCATTTTCCAGAGGTATGTGACATTGTATTGATTAATAAAATAGGCATTCAGTTTAAAGTGTGATTAACTTCATAGTAGTATTTTAATACATTTGCTTTAAAAAAGATACTAAGGGCCCAACTATCTCACAGGGAGATCCATGAAAACATTCATCCTTAGAAGAGGTTCTCTTAGGCAGCTTGAACCACTCTGGTGTAGGGGAAAGAAAACAGACTTGGGCTTTAGACAGGGCTAGGTCCAAATATTGCCATCAACATGAAGTAAGTCATTTGGAACCTTTTTGGAACCTCTTTTGGTCTTTTGAAAATTCATTTCTTCTCTTCTATTAAATGAAGACAATGAACCCCATGTTGCGAGGTTACAGTAAGGATGAAACAGAAGGCTAAACATAAGGGATGAATACTAAGACTGGGCCACAAGAGGTGCTTAATAAATGTTGTGATCATTTCCCCCATGACCGAGGGGGTTGGAATTGAGAAGTCAGATTTGTAGGATGAAGTGAGACCAAGCTGAAGTCGCTACATTATGTACCCGTGTACTTGTGGCTTGGCCCACGGTACACAGCCTGCGCCCTGGACCCTCCTGCAGGCACAGGAGGGCTGAAACTGTCATTCACGCACAGAGCGTGCTAAGTGGAAGGATGCAGACCAAGCACGGGAAGCTCAGGTCTGAACTGGTTCTGATGGTTGTGTCAGCAGCAAACTTAAGGAGCCTCCTGTCCACCAGCCTCACCATGACTACCAGTAGCAGTTTCATCACAGAGTGACAACATAAACAATGCTGAAACCTTTCCAATTAACAGAAAATACAAAAGAAACTCTATGGGAAGAACACTCACATGTTGGTTGACGGAGGGTAAATATATGTCCACAGAAATCAGGGCAACGTGGATATAAAGATAAATAAACCTGGTGATTTTGTACTGTATTGAGAAGAACATACCAATGCCTGTCACTTGCATGGTACTTAACCATTTTCAAGCTATTTTCACATTATTTCAATATAGCCCATGAAGTAAGCTATATAGACATTACTAGGCCTTTGTCTTAACCGAGAAGACAGAGGTTCAGAATGAGTAAGTGCCTTGGCCAAGGTTGCAAGATTGGAAAGAGGTCCAGCTGGGGCCAGAACCCAAATATAAATCTCAGGCTCTGTCATGCTGCCTGGAGATGGGTGGAGTTTGGAGGCCACGTGGTCAGGAATAGGCATGCTCCAGTCTATTCTTAGAAACCTGGAGGAACTTGATTTCTCCCACAAATAAGAAAGACATACAGAATAGGACAAATTAGCTTAAACAGTGCCATCTGCATGCTTCGGCAAAAGTACAGGTTTTGTGATAATTGGCAAATTAGAGAAAAGACTATCCCATTCACTGGCCAAATGTATAACGATGCTACTAGGTCTGTTACTTCACATGACACTAATCCACTGAGGGGTACTCTCTCGGGACTCATTGCACACTGGCCGTGAATAGCAGGTCTCTGCCCACCCACATCTTTAAGAGCCTACACTTTCTAACAGCTCTCTTCCAGGCTTGGCTCCCTTAGAAAGGGGAGACGTGGGGACTTCCTCCTTGCCACCAGGACAGACCCGTGAGAGCCTTCCGCACCTTGAAGCAGCGAAGGTAGTGCAGGATATTCTTTGTCTAGTCTATGCCAGGAATATCTGATTTAATAAAGCAGACTTTAAGTAAGCTCAAATTCCTGCTGTTTCTTCTACAGTAGACACTTGACATTAGCAAGAATCCCACATCTGCAAATATTCAGGAAGACCGTTTTCCCCACAAAATGAAGTAAATTATAACTAAAAAATTTAAGTGGCTCCTTCAAATCCCTAATGATTTTATAAACAAGGCACTCAAGTCTTTCAAAATGCTAATTAAAATCCATTTCTCTTGAGTCATATTTTTGTGGAGAATCATGTGTTTCCTGGGCATACCTTCACATCAAAGGTCAATGCCTTCTCCACTTTTACTCCAGTTTTGTCTTTCTGATGACAGGCAATTCAGGGATAGGCAAGAGCATTCCTCAAGAATTTAGGAATCCCGCTTGTTTTGGAAAAAGAACCCAGCATGGGCTATTGCTTCACAGACCGGAGTCTTCACCAAATCCAACGTGCTGCTTGCTGTCCTCTGAAATGCCCATTTTCTGAGTAAGAGCAATCAGTCTTACATGCTTCTGTTTTCCTCATTTGCTTAATTGGATGCCTTTTTTTCTGGTCCACTTTTCACTGAGAAACATGACAAGAGTCACCCATGTGACTTCAAGTAGAGAATTGAAAAGCTGTGGTCAGGTGGCCAAGTTTATGTGGAGCCCTGCTATCTCCCCTGCTGAGTGCCCATCATTCAGGGAGTGAGCTTCAAATTCTTACCTCAAAAAAATGACAGGTGACAACATGTTTTAGAACTTCAGGGCTCCCTAGAATAGGGAGTAGTCAATCCATTGATACCAGGGTTCTTCAGAAATTATAGGGGTTTTTTTGCTTTTAATTTCCAGTTTTTTGTTGTTGTTTTTATTCTTATTTTTTATGTTTTTATTGATTTCAGAGAGAGGAAGGGAGAGGGAGAGATAGAAGCATCAATGATGAAAGAGGATTATCAATTGCTGGATCCTGCATGCCCCTTGCTGGGGATCAAGTCTGCAACCCGGGGATGTGCCCTGACCAAAAATCGAACTGTGACCTCCAGGTTCATGGGTCAACAGTCAACCACTGAGCCACACCAGCTGGGCCAGTTTTAACATATGCTTGTTTAATGATTTCAGGTTAATATTTGGTCTGTGGTCTTATGTACATTTATCTGAATGCTCATTTGATCTCAGTATACTGGTATTAAACAATTTTCTTCCTATAGAAATATATTTTCCCTGTGCATTAACCAAGAGACTAGATACTGGTGCTTATTCCAGACCACTTAGTGATTTAACACCACCTAACACAGTACCTGGCTAACAGAGTAGAAACAAAATACATGTTGTTAATGAATGTCTTTCAAAGTAATTTAGAAATATTGAGAGGGGGTATGGGTTTGATATGTCCTCAGGCCATCGATCCCAAATCTTAAACCCAATTCTGAATTCTGAATTATCAAGGAACCCTTTAATCACACCACCAACCCATCTTGAAGAAACAATTTTTTAGTGTCCTCCAGTCCATGTCTCAGTCAGTGATAAACTATTAACCAAATGGCTTTAGACCTCTGATTTGTAAAGCCAAATGAACATGGCTAACAGTTACTGAATACAGTGAAGCACAATGATCAAGCTGAATAAGGGGATTATTCAGGATTTTTGTTATTGCGAGTAATACAAACCTAGCGAACTGGTTTAAGTTTAGAAAAAGGAAAGTAGCTCTCATTGCTTGGAATGCTACAAGGAGAGCTTTCATAACTGAAAGCAGAGCTGTAGGAACAAGACATCTAAAGGTCCCAGAGTCTCCTGAAGTTTCTCTCTTCCCAACTCTCATCTCTCAGTCTCTCATTTCCTGTGGACAGACTCTTTCCACATACAGGGCACATCACCTTGGCATCCCCAGCAAAGTGAGAACACTTTTTTCTCTCATACAAAATCTCAGGTAAAGACTCTAATTGGCCCTGCTTGGGTCACACGCCTGTTCTTTGGATCAAACATGTTTGACAACAGGAAAAGATACTGTGACTGGGCAGGCTTGGGTCATGTGACCACTCATTTGGCCCTTTTCCAAGAAGAGTCATGGGAAACCTTGCAAGGCAGATAAAGATTATTACCATGGCCCATTACAGTGAACTACCCAAAAAGAGTACTTCTAATAATAATGTGGGAAGATCATCTACACTGTGATTTACTATATGTGACTGTGTATATTGTATATTGCATCAAGCACTATTCTAAACAGGAAAAAATATATGCAAAGGCAGACAAACTCTCCTCCCATGTGTGCAATTTGTCCAAATATCAGTGTAAAAAATATGTCACTCAACAATCAAATCCCATTGTCCTTAAACCTCATCATTAGTAATTTCATCTTTTGGCTTACAGAATTAAAGCTGAAGTTTAACCAGCGGAGCTCTAAAGTCTTTTCTAGTCTATGAATCTCCAGTTAGAATAAAAATACCCCTGGAAGAACAGTATACCAACCTAATAGGGTGTACTTTTAGTTTTATGAGCTAAATTGTGTTTCCCTACTACCCACAATTCATAATTTGAAGCTCTAACCTCCAGTACCTCAGGATGTAACACTATTTTGAGACAGGGCCTTTAAAAATTAAGATTAAATGAGGTCATTTGGATGGTCCCTAATTCATTATGAGTGGTGCTGTTATAAGAAGAGATTAGGACACAGGCACATATACAGAGAAAACCATGTGAAGACAAAGGGAAAAGACAGTCATCTATAAGCCAACCCTGCCATCATTTTCATCTCTGACTTCCAGCTTCCAGAACTGGGAGAAAAAAAGTCCCTGTTGTTCAAAATCACTCAGCCTTAGGTACTCTGTTATTGCAGCCCTAGCACAGATAGTAAACCAAGGATTTCAAAAAGGGCTAAGGCACAGTTGAGGTAAATTTGATATGTGGGATGGAAGGCCAAAAGGTTCTTTTAAGGTTCTGTTTTAAAGTAGAATTCCCCCTGAGATTCAGGGGCCAGTACTAGTGACCTAATTAACTGAGGAATACTGGTAAAAATATAATAAAATGGGCAGGAAGTTAAGGGAAGTAAAGAGAGAAAAATGGATGACATGCTTCACCTTTTTCAAAATTTTACCAGGGATAAGCATAAGGTGATTCTATCAGAGCATGGCATTCTGGTTGGCCTGGCCAAAGGGCACATACCCAACCCTGGGGGTCTGTGGGGAGCCTGTCTCCTACATGACTTCAGGTTTACCTGAGCTCCTGATATGTGTCTCCATTGAGAATTTTGGAGCTCTCAGCATCCTGCTCTGACCCTTGGCTTTGAGAGGCAAGTGGCTGAATGGCAGTTCCTAGTCACCTTTATGATGCTCACCAGGCATAGTTTTCTGCTGAAGCCACGGCTGTCTGAGGCATTAGGCCTGCCATTCTCACATGATATGATAGGAGGCTGGTAGTTCACACTGGGGTGACACCTGAACATTCTGATTATAGTATGTTTGCCCTACCAGTCCTCTGCTGCTGCTGACCCCTACATCATTGCTTTCCCACCAAGGACTCATCCCACCCACCTGTGCCATGTCAAACCAAACCTTACTATTATGGAGAACCTGCTCCTGGCCTCCTTCCTAGGCCTTCACCCACCCTGGTGGATTTGCCTAGATCCTGGGCTTGCCTTACCCTGGCTCATTTATCATTTTACTACTCTTGTCTTAGCTCTGACCTCTGTCCTTTGGCAAATCACATTGGCATTGGGAGGTTCTCAGAACTAGAATTCAGGGCCCACCAACCTGTGCTGTTAAATCATATTAAAGTTCCACCACAAAGCACAGCGAGCACTTGGAAAAACACATCCGTTCATTGGGAAAGAGCCAACACAGCATACCCGCTACACAAGAACCTGACACCAAAGGGAAATATTATTGTTAAACAGACTGATTGCTAAATGAACAGGGTTTCTGAAAATCACATCTATTATATAGGACTTTTCAGTTCATAAGCTTCAGAATATCAGATCATCACATTGGCAAAGCAGTGCTTGTAAGGCTGTGGGGATGAAATCTGGAAATTGCTCCATTATTGAATAATACAATGATATTTGCCAACATGGGATTTTTGCTCGTGCGTGCATTCAAATAGAATGTCTGACCACCATTGTTTATAGCCCAAATATGTTAATATCTCCATATAACAAATTCCACAGAGGAAATATTTAAATATTCCACAAATGAAATATTTAAATAATGCAAGCATTGTGGATCCACCGAATACTGCCTTTTACCTTTATGTTCTTATGGTCTTTTTTTTTGGTCTTTTTTAATCACACACAGACATTAAAAAAAAAACACAGCACCTGATAACGTCAAAAGATGAGAAAGGCTAAATTCAGGGAAATAAAGGAACCATAAATCAGAAAACTTCGGAGCTGCTAGAAAGACACTTTAATTTTGTAGACAAAAGACTGCATTAAGGAGGAATAATGCAATAATAAAGGTGAACGAACCTCTATTGTCTGGCGCCTCTCTCTGTGGGAATTTTCCCACCCGGCAGCTGGGGGGGGAGGGGCGCCGGCTGCGGCTGCGCCTTTATTCTGCACCCTTTCCCGCCCCAGCCCCTCCCCTTCTCCGTCAATAAATGTCTGCAATCATATTCTCGAGCTCCTGTGTGATTTCAAGGTTCATCTCTTCCATGCAGCGCAAACACTAATTATCCCAGCTGTAATTAGTAAGATAATTAAATACTGGCTCGCTCGGCTACCTTGGGTCGGGTCATGGCTCTCCCAGAAGACCTTGAGCAGCTCCTCGAAGCTGATGCGCTCCGGCTGGTACACCACTCGGACGACTTCTGCGTGGCCAGTTTTTCCTTGAAAGAAACAGAACGTACAACCGCAATTCACTGACAGCATCAATTTATGACAAGTTATTTGTTTCAAAAAAAAAAACCCCACTGGACCACGGCTAAAATTCTTCCCTCTGAAGGAAGGGTGGGAGCATAATTATATTTTAGCTGATGGTTTTGCACTAGGTCTCTGTCACTGGTTCCTTTTCCCTAAAAGCATGCAGTTGTCACCTAGCAAGCTTCCAGAGGATGATGACTTTTCCATTGTGCTCTAATTTTTTTTTTTTTAATTTCACAGGAAAACACACTCCAGTTTTCATTTTTCTAATTTTGCCCTTACGAAACCCAATGGATCCCCTTCAACACAGTGCTGGAGATGTGAAACTCTGCAAAGGGGAATGAGCTGGTGTATTTTTATCACCACCCCACAGTATATGCACTAAGCTCGGCTGCAATCCAGTGAGATGGTGCTGGATAGAGGAACCTGTAAAATGCACTTAGAACTTGTTCATGTAAGATAGATGCGTTAACAGAGCAACAATTTGCTCTGTTAACACTGAGGCAAGGGTCAGGTTCAGACACCCAGTGGGTGGGAAGTGCATTCTCAGCCTAATTTGTCTCTGTGATAAACAAGGACTGTAGCAATTGTCTGTCCCCAGCACCAGCGCCCATTCTCAAAGGTGGGCTCCACGCTGCGGATCCGTGAAGCAGGTATTTGCAGTACCACTTATTCCTGTGGAATTTATGTGCTTCCTTATTTTACAGTGTTAGGACATAGTAAATAACAGACCCCTCCAGGCAAACATCATGTCCATATTTAACTTTGTTTTCCAGCTCTCTTTGATCGTCTAATGTGTAGCAAAGAATTTAGACTTCCTGCCTAACAGGGTATCTGGCCTTGGCCTTGGCCTCTGGAAGGTAACCTGTGTCGCACCTGATAGGAGTATCCTTCTTTAAGGTGGGGCTGACCACACCAACAGTCTCAAGATGGGGGCTGGCCACACTGCACCTTAGGGTAGGGTTGGCTATACCCAACAGTGTAAAGGTCAGGGTTGGCTATGCCAAAAAGACCAACCATGTGACTGAGAGTGGGGGCTTTGGGTAACACAGTATAAGCTGCCCTGGAGACTGAGTTCCACTCCATCGGCAACCAATCAACCATGCCTATGTAATGAAGCCCCAATAAAAACTCCCCAAGGCTTACACGAGCTTCCTGGTTGGCAATACTCTGCATACTGTCACTGATGGATGCCAGGAAAGTAACACACGGAGAGTAACACTTTGACTGCACAGGACTGGACACTGAAGTTCTGCACTAGAACCCTGCCAGTCTCCGCCCTATGCGTCTCTCACTTAGGCTGATTTGACCCATATCTTTTGCCTGTAATAAACTGTAACTATGAGAATAACAGCTCTCAGTGAGTTCTGTAAGTCCTAACAAATTATCAAACCCCACTGGTTCCAGGAATCCCTTGAACTTGCACCTCAGTTTGTAAACATGTTTTCGCATATGTTGGTGGTCTCCCCTTAATTCTCACAACCATCTTATGGAGTGGGCAGGGAAGGCAGAAGTCCTCACTTTACAAATGCAAACACTGAGAAACGTGTGAGTTAGATTTACACTAGGTCACATAGCTAGCGAATTCCTGGACCGCAACCTAAAAAAATACCTTCTGATTTCTTGTCCAGGTTTCTGTCTAATGCGTCAAAACAAAGAGAGCAAAGTGAACATGAATCCAGAAAAAGAAAGAAAATCTATTTAATATCTTTAAACTTTTTTAATATTTAAATTTATTTTTATTGTTGAAACAATAATTTGCAAACAATATGAAGCTTAGAAAGTGTGCGGAAGTATAAAAAAAGAAAAATCACCTATACTCCTACTATATAAGGTAAGTACTATCAATAATTTTCACTCATCTCTTTCTGGATATGAACCAGATATGCATGCACATGCACGCACGCACGCACGCACGCACACACACACACACACACACCACCACCACCACATACAATTTGTTTCAGTGTAATCACTGCATCATGCTTTATCCACTTACCAGTATGTTGTAAGCATTTCCCCATGTCACTGATTTTTTTTTAAATACTATTTATAGTGACTATATAATACTCCAAAGAAGGTTGTACTATTATTACTTATTCAATCATTCCCCATCATTGGGCATTTAGATTGAATCCTGTTTTTATCTAGGAATGTAAATATTTTTTCACATTTCTGGGGCTGCCTCAAGCCATAGTTATATATGTGGAATTTTGAAATCAATGTATATAAACATTTTTAAATTTCTTGATACCTAATGTCAAACTGCCAGTTTTCTCACCCCACTGGCAGCATATCTGAGGGCCAGTTTGATCATTACCAAATTGTAGCTGGAATGTAGTGCCCAATCATTTTATTTTCAATGAGTTAAAAAGTCATGTTTATTAATAATTTTAATTTCTTATTTCTCTAATTTTTGTAATATCCATTTTATATTGGGTTATATTTTATTATTAATTAGTCAGCCTATATAATTTTAATTCAATTACTATAGTCATGTCAGTTAAGCATCTAGGCAGATTTTATGCTAACAGATATGAAAAGAATAATGGGGAAATTATAGGAAGAATATATATTAAGTACAATCATCATGTTGTAAAACCACTTTTGATCTACTTTAAAATATTACTATTTTGTATTCTGAAATGTTTAAAGAAATGATTTAACTACAGTAAGAATTAAAGCCCTCTGAATATTAAAAATGGCAACAATATGTTACCAACATGACAAATATATTTGGTAAGAAAGGTATAGAAACCACACTAGAAACAGGCAAAAGATGTAAATACACATAGGAAGACAAAAACACAAATATCACTAAAACTGCTCGCCATTTTTAGTGACAAAAGGAAATACTGAAACATTAACATACCATCTCTTACTCATTACATTTTGTAAAGCCTCTTATAAGTGTACCTAGTGCTGACGAGGAGTCTGTAAACTGGCACCCTGACTTGGCTGGTGAAGTGTAAACCACTCCGCCCTTGTGAAACCCTGTTGGTATACACTGAAAAAACCACAAAGATTAAGATTAATTTACCCTAAATGATCCAGGAAATAGATCTCAAAGCTATAACCCCAAACAATGGAAAAGATATAGGCACACACGGAAAATTCACTCCATCATCATTACAGTGGTGGAGTATATAAGTAAACCGTAAGTCAAAAAACAAACGAGAAACAAATTAGGGAAGAGCCACAGGATGAAATGTCATGTAACCATTAACATACAATGTCCCAACCCTAGTAAAAGCTGTTACTACTCACTGAATGCTGATAAAATGGTAGGCACTTCTTTAATGCTTGCAACAAATGTTTTCTATTGTGGAAAATACATATAGCATAAAATTTACCATTTAACCACCTTTAAGTGTACAACTAAGTGCATTCACGTTGTTGTGCTACCATCACCACCTTCCATCTCTAGAACGTTTTTTCACCTTGCAAAATTGAAACTGTATCCGTTAAACACGAACTCCCCATTTCCTTCCTCCCCTCAGCCCCAGGCAGCCACCATTCTACTTCTATCTCTTGAATTCAACTACCCGTGGTACTTCATATAAGTGGAACCATATAGTACTTTTGTGCGTGACTGGCTTATTTCACTTAGCATAATGCCCTCAAGGTTCATCCATATAGAACCATGTGTCAGAATTTCCTTCCTTTTTTAAGGCTAAATAATATTCTATTGTATGTGTACACCACATTTGGTTTACCCATCCACCTGTCTATGGACACTTGGGATGCTCCCACCTTTCGGCTAAGGTGACTAACGCTGCTATGAACATGGGCATACAAATATCGCTCACAACCACTTTAATAAGAGAGATGTGGTCCCCATTTTACATGCGAGGAAATTAAGGCCTCTCTACAAGCTTTCTCACACAAAGTCACACAGCCAGTAAGTGACAGGATCCAGTGAAGAGCCAACACGATCTCAATGGGCTCATTCTAAGACCCTGAGCCATACTCCTGAACATAGGCACCGGAAGTCACCAAGGGACAGAAATTATAACACAGGCAGTGGCCCAGGTGAGAAGTCACAGCTGTGGGGTAACTGACATCCAGGCTCCTTAAGACTGTTTTCCAAGATTAGGTTTTTCTTTTGTGGCAGCAATAAGGGATCAGGAAAGATTTCCACTCACCAGAAAAGACTTCCAGACATAATCTGAGCACTGACATTATTTGTGGAGAGGTTTTAAAAATCTTGGTTGTTTAAAAGACACTATTACCATTAAAATTCAAGATCCACCTGCATTAACAAACAGTGTAGAGAAGCCTTCATCAAACTCACCTTTAAGTTTCTTTATTTTATTTCTCCAAAGTACAAGGGCCTGTGTAAAAATACACAGTGCAAATGATCAAAAGGATTAAGGGGCGAGAAACCACTTACAGAAATGTCCACGCCTCCAGGAACTCACCAATGCACAGGCTAATTAGATTCCCGAAACCAATCTGCAAATGCTTTCTGGTGCTTCCAGAGATAAAAGGCTGTATCTTAAAAATACTTTGAGCTATTTCTTCACATAACTTTGTGCAAACAGCATAATAGATGTGATGTGCAGACGTGCTTGTTAACAAGTCACAGCAGCATGATAAGTGCTTTCCCATTGTTGTTCAAAAATACCTTGAAGGGAAAAATGAAAAGGGTGAGCATCCTCCCTGGGCACACCCTGTGTCGCCTCACCCGGTGACAACACAGGAAGGTGAATGAATGCAGTGGGGTGGGTGTGGGCAGTCAATCCTTACTAGACAAAACATCCCAGAAAAGACACAGGGGAGTGCTCTGGGGGCAGATCGTCTAGAGCTTTTGAGAAGCCAAGTCATCCATAGAACCAGGTGTTTTTAAAGAGATCCCCAAGATAAATTAGCCAATTTTTAAAGCCCTGTGTCATAGCTTTCCATCCCATGGGGGATATGTTATCTTCAACTCTTCCAGGTTAGCATGATTCATTTTTGCTACATAGGGCTGGTGAGGAGAGAAGAGAGAGCAGGCAGGTGGCCACCCAGTAGGACTGGGCACATGATCTGACATTAATGAACACCTACAGATCTGAGGAATCTTTGTGGTGGATTTTTCTACCACTTACTAACCTTCACCTGAATAAGTGGCCATGCTGACCCCAGCACAGCTCACCTGCCTGGGGACTGGTCCCCTAAATGGAATCATACTTACATGCTCTGCTCTGCTTCTTTGTTCCTAACTACTGAATTCTATGCAAACCTCACCACATGTCTTAAAGTGGACACAGTTACTACCCAGAGAAAGGTATTGGATACAATTAATGCAACTTTAATACTTCACTGTATGGGTCAACACTACTTTTACCTACTCATAAATTAATAAATATTTACTGAATGCCTACTAAGTTCCAGCAACTGCACTAAGTGCTGGGGATTCAGTGGTGACAACTGTTAATATGGTGATAACAAAAGACTCTCATAGCATGGGTCCTGCCTGTGGCCTGGGTCCAGGTAAGGAAATGCTCTTTAAGAGAAGAAACCTGATCTATTTTATTGATCCTGCAGGCAAGACGGCGGGTAGAAGTGAGCTATAGTTATTTTTTCATTAAATAATAACCATTCTTCAACTCCCCTCAACTTTCCCAGCCAACAAGACCCATCCAAACCGTTAAACCAGATCAAAGAGCACACAAAAGATCCAGGTGTTTGAAGAGAAGAGGGAGAGTGGTGGATGACTAATACTGCCCCTTTCCCATACGAGATTCAAAACACTACTTTCCTCTTGCTAATTAACTACAAAGAGGTAAGATGTCAGCTCAGTTTCATCTCCAGCTCCTGCAGACAGAAAATGTGATTTCCAACAATGTACTCATTATAAAAAAAAGTCCTAATACATCAAAATTGGATGCCCTGTGGAGTTCATTATAGGATTTGAGGAGTGTCTATACTGTCATTTTATCTTGGCGTTTTTTCTTTTGTCTCATCAGTCACTTAAAGTGTCCAAAGAGAAAGGTAGCTTTAAAGAGCATCCTATTGATTGAAAAGTAGAACAAATACTGTTAGCGTAATTCTAATTTTTTTGGTCCACTATGGGAGACGCGGTGGGGAATTTATAATCCTCTGGCGTATATTTAATACGGACACATCCTTCCGAGATTATGCTCTCAGACAAGTGATAGGAACACAGCTTAGGACTCGATCAGGAAAATTCCTCAAGGAAACAATAAACAGCAACCATTAATTCTTCATGCTACAAAGCTAACTAGTAGGTAACTAGTCTAGGAATGAGCAGCTTACTAGTCTGTGTATCCAACCTGCTGGTTATAAAGGCTGCCTGCACACCCTTTGAGCTGTTTCTTTCAGAGCATGAAGTGTATGAAAAGATCTATGTGGCTGGGCTGGTCAACACCTATCTCCTAGGCCAGGGCCAGCTCCATGCCACCACGAGCTAGGCGGGCATGCTGAGAGATTAGCACAACTAACCTGCCAAGTAGAGAACCACAGTGCCCTTGTAGCCAAGAGATCAAATACGGTTTTATTAAGCGGCCCGATTTAAATTTAAAAAGGCAGTGCATGCTGAGAAACTGGACTCCATAATGCTGTTAAATTATACCACCAAGTCCCAAATGAGTCCCACTTGTACCTTGTTGTCAGCGGGCAACACGAGAAGAGTGGTTCCCAACCCTATGCCTTAGAATGACTTGTGAAATTTTAAAAATACTCCCACCTCCCAGTCTACCCACACTGAATTCTGATACAGGAGACCTGGGGTGGGCATATTATCCTCACAAAGCCTGAAGGGTGCTTTGGATGCAAAGTTGGGAAAGGAAGCCATGAAATCAGGCATCTGGTGAAAGCAGCTGTGCCATGGAAGAGAAACCAGACAAGGTTTTTATAACCAAGTCTCAGGACTATAAGGTGCTCGAAAGGTCATCCAGCCGAATGCCATGTGGTTTTATGCCACTGCAATACCCAGATGACCATCTCGAGTGGTGGGATGCCCACGACTTCATGAAGTCATCCATGCCGTTGTCCGAATGCCCTAACAGCCGAGAGTCCCACCTTCCGAGCCAAAGCTACCTCCCTTGTCCAGGCTGCCGTGGGGTCTACTTGCTCCACAGTGACTCCTGAGCAGGCCAAAGGTACAGAACGCCACGGCCAGATAAGGGCGCTGACGGAGTCGGAAGAGCTATGTCGAGGGCATAATCTTCCACATAAGCCGCTTCACTTCTCCTAGCCCCAGTTCCTCACCCACAAAATGGGGATACGGACATCTGCCCTATCAACCTTCTAGTGTGGCGGAGAGCATAAAATAACAGACATAAGAGGGATGGCTCTGGGAAGTTACTGGCAGTAATCCAATCTATGACATCAGTACTAGCCTCTCTATATCCATACACTCCTAATGACAGGCCGTGTCATAATGGAACTTCGCTATGAAAAGCCAGAAGCTTTCAACCGTTAATACAAACAGGACAATATAGACTGCTCTCCAGGCAAAAATGGCTTTTTTTGGTAAGCTGCCAAGGGCAGGTTTTCCTAAAAGTGTATGTGTTCCAAATCAGAGTGAAGAGATAGCTAGAGAATCCCTGGAATCATGATAGCGGAAAGGGTCTTAAAACCAAGTCAGATGTTTTTCATATTCTTCAAAAACTACATGCAGCTCTTAATAACATGGGTGAGAGCAGGCACCGCGATGGGCGCTCCTCTTTGCTAACACTGTGGCTGCTTGTACAGAATCTCCAGGAGAGCCACTTCAGCTCATCCAGAGATAATAACTGCTATTCATCTGGCACACAAACCACACTGCAGTTGCCTTTTAAGTGTAAGTGGTAGTAGCATATTCTCCCAATTTGCATGGTACATTATTTATAAATACCCCAAACAGGAATGATTTGGCAGGATCATCCAGAAATCGTGGCTCTGACTTATTTAGATGTCTAAATTCATTAACAATAAATATAACTTCATGCTTAGTTTAAATATTTTTGAGAAGAATGGAACTAGGAACCAAGCATTTAGATTTGTGCATAAATGATTCCCAAGCCGAAATACAATTGGTGGCCTGGGAAAAGTCCTGGCTTTGCCTATCTATTCGGTACCAAAAGCATCAGTTATTTTGTCCAAAAATAAATAAATAAGTAAATCCATCACCCTTATCTTGAAAGCATGTCAACAAGATGAGCAACTGAGGCTTAATCTTAACTTTATAACCAACTATGTAAATATCTAATAGAAACCCTTAAAATATCAGCTGATTCTATAAAGTTAGACAAAGACAGTCTAATTCAGGCATTTTCAATGGGGTGATATCACTTCCAAAGGGGAATTGACTCTTGGGGGACAAAATCATCTTACATATCAAAATGGTGTGGCCCTCCAAAGGGCCACCATACATAACCTAACATATAGTAGATCTGTGATATTAAATTTTAATGGGGGCAGGGGACACAATGAGGAAAGAAATGACTAAAAAGTCTCCCTAGGGTGGCTTTAATTTTTTAAAAGTTGAGAAACACTGTTCTAAATTAATTCAATTAATACATCAGTACAATCACAATGGCAAATGGCTTACAATAATTCCTGCCTCGTTTTCACTTCTGGACGGGGCTCATAATAGAACACGGCCACCAGCAGAGGGATTCGTACAAGAGGTACTCCTTGAGCAGCTGGCATGAGCTCTGGGCACTCTTTTGAGTGCAGCTAATACAACAATGAATAAGACAGTTCCTGGCCTAAAGGAGCTCATAGTTCAGGAGAGCAAAGAAACATGTAAATGGAAACTTACAGGGTAAAGCAATTACTGCTAGGAGAGGGGTATGTTCAGAGTTCTAGGGGAGCACACAGGGAAGACTCAGAGGAGATGACCCCAGTGCTTTTAATACTAAGCTCTACCATAGCCTCCCTCATGACAATTTCACACTTGTCAGACATCCAGGCATCCAAAACAAAAATGAGAAGCATTTACCTACACTACATACCTTTGCCTGTAGTTATTTTAACCTATGAAGGGAAATTAGGCCCTGAGCAAAAATTTATCCATGCAGGAGACCAAGACCAAGCACATCATGTGCTTGGGAGCATGTCCCAAAGGGGCCTATGGTAACTGACACCAGTGTCCCAATTTGGGACTTAATGTAACCCAAACTCTGCTCTGGACTTTTTGTACCTTAAGTTGAATGGTACTCTTTAAGTGTAGGATGATGACAACAATATTTTAATTTGTGTAATATTTTTACAGATCACAAAGTACTTTCATATGCATTATCTAGTATGTCTTCACAGTGACTCCATGTATTATCACATCCCTTTTACAGATGAGAAAACTGAGACTTGATGAGGTCAAATTATTTGCCCCATTAAGATCACCCATTGGGTGGCAGAGCACAGTAGTTTGGGTGAAGGCTCCAACCCAGTCATTGACCCCATAACACCAGGCTCTCTCCCCATAAACCTTGGAGCTAAGGGTAACCACTAAATGACTGCTGCCTATGGCAGCCTATAGATCCAAATTCAGCTGTATTCTGATTGATACTGGGAATCTTTTAGCCTTGATTAGCAGATCTTTGGTGACAGCCAGTAATTAATTTAGGAGTCCAAAGACATGCCCTGAGGAATAAAACCAAATGCTTTCAACAATGAAATGCTGAGACACTGAGCCAAGAACATTGATAGTGCTGTCAGAATATTTGATTTGGATAAATTACTTAACCTTTGTGAGTCTCAGTCTTAACCTCTGTGTTTCCTCATCTGCAAAGTAGGTACAGTAAAAATGCCAAAAACACACACTGTAAGTATTACACACACACACACACACACACACAGGTTTTGTTGACTATAAAGTGCTCCAATACTTAATTCCTCTTCTCGTTCTCTCTGGCCCACCTCAGCAAGGCAGTAGTTCAATAAATGTGAGCCTGAGTCATAGCTACATGCACAGCACTAAACCGATGATACAAGAAATCCAAAGACATGTGATACAGAGCCTGCTCTTGGGGAACTCGACGAACACCACAGACAGAAAGTGTTAGGAGCCATTGCAGAGGTGCAGGTAAAGGAAGGAAAGAGAACAGGGAAGGTTTCATAGAGGAAGTGCATCTGAACTGACACTGGAAAATAGGTGCAACTTAGACATTCAGAGCTGAGTAGCAGGGGGTTTCAGATGATGAAAATGACAAGCACATGGCGCAGAGAGGAGAAGCCACAGGCTGGACATGATGGCCCAGATGAACTGACCTGCAGCAAGGTGCCCTATGCCCACAACACCACAACACCCACGACGCTATCTGGTGCACCTGCACCTTCTGGTCCCACCAATTGAGGGCTATGGTTACCAAGTTAGCTGTGTTTGTTCCCAAGCCTGTTTAGACCCATTGGACTTTACATTGTAATTACAAAATGGAATTAAATATCACATACCTACCAAAGAAAAGAAATAGTTTGCTTCTATTAAGAATTAAGTTGAATGCTTTAGAAAAACTCAATAAAAGAAAGTTGTTTAAAAATACTATCAAGCCTGGCCGGCATGACTCAGCAATTGAGCATCAGCCTAGGATCCAGGAGATCCCGGTTCGATTCCCAGTCAGGGCACATGCCCGGGTTGCGGCCTTGATCCCCAGCAGGGGGCATGCAGGAGGCAGCCAATCAATGACTCTCGAATCACTGTTGTTTCTACCTCTCTCCCCCTCTCCCTTCCTCTCTCTGAAATCAAGAAAGACATACTTTAAAAAAATACTATCAAAATATGTGTGGCAAGACCACTACATAAAATTGGGAAGGGTTATTGTCCAGGTCGGGGGAGAGGGAGGAATTGGGAGTTGTTGTTAATGGGGATAGAGTTTCAGCTTTGCCAGATGAAGGGTTCTGGAGATGGTAGCGGTGATGGTTGCATAACAATGTGAACGTACTTAATGTCACCCAACTGTACACTCAAAAAGGTGTTAAGCTGGTAAATTTTATGTTACCCATACTTTACCACAAAGAAAAAGAAAAAGGAAAAATAAGATTAGGAAGAAATAAAAATCTAGATAAATTCAACGCTCAGACTGCTTCACATATCTTTAAATTCTCGCTTGATTTTAAAGAAGTCCAAATTAGAAACCGTTGATAATAATAAACACTTAATGCTTACTCCGCAGGAAGCACAGTTCTAAGCAGTTTACATATATTAACTTATTTCATCTTCCTGAAGGACCAATAAGGAAGATACTATTATACCCATTTTAAAGATGAGAACAATTAGACACAGAGAGGTTAAATGGCATGACCAAGATCACAACACCAATAATAGGCAGAGGCAGAGTCCAGATGGAAGTCTAGCTGCAGGCTGTGCACTCTCAACCCCCACTGTGCTAAGAAGGAAGACAAGGAGGCACTCTGGGGAGGGGGGGGCCCAAGATCAAAAGAAAGACATTGACCCCAAATCCAAAGGTTGGTACAGGAAAGTATGTTTATTTATGTTTTTTAAAAATTTTCTGCAAACCCTTTTTTTTTTCTTTAAATGATTCACCCTCCCTTTATTTTTTTCACCCTCCCTTTAATCAGTTTCCGTAATGAACCAATTACCATCCAAGAAAAGCAGTGGATAAGACATTTCTTCTCTATTCATTGTAACTAGAGCCACGGATACTACCGCAGCCTGGAGGCCAGCAGTCAGCCCGCACTGGGAGGCCACATGAAGGAGCGGTTCAGCTGCTAAGCTCACAGGGACGCAGCGGTCCTCTGACAAACACGGAGAAGGCTCTGAAGTCAGCTGATAATGAGGTGCAGATTTTATGTGACAAAATGTAGGCTTCAGTGTGTGCCACTGGAACCTAAGAGAATGTCCGGATGCATCTCACATGGTTTATTGGAATAGAAAATCCTGTAAGAAACCTTTCCAAGCAAAGAGAAAGCTGTGTGTGAGTGTGTGTGAGTACACATGCATACACTGGTGCAATACAGTATATAAGGTATGTACTTATGCACACATAATGTGTCTGCATTTATAATCTGAACTGGCTGGGCTTTCAGGGAAGCCTTCTGGGCTAGGTTTAAGAAAGTTCCTGGAACTACGAATGGGATTTTCTTTCCCTTTGTCTTCAAAAACAGTCTGTAAGCTCAATGCATTAAGGGTCAGCTCTGGCGTGCGTGTGTGTGTGTGTGTGTGTGTGTGTGTGTGTCAAGAGTGGGAGTGAGAGGAGGCTGGTAAAATTAAATCCAAGTCTTTCCCTCAACCAACTATACAGAGGAGTTAGAAGCATTTGTTTTTCTACAGTTTTTGATGGAGAGCCCTGAACTCCAGGATCAAGAATACAAATTTGGTGGCAAGAAAGTGAGCTGGTAAGAGCTGTGTTATTTCAAAATTAACTTAGCAACCCCGTGTGGGCTGTTTTAGTGGTGATGGGGTTTGGATGCAAAGACAGTGATGAAAAGGGCATCTCCACCCTTCTGGGTTTACCTTCATCTGCATCCCCATCACCCACTGATCAGAGAACAGACTAACTGTGCTGAGGGCTCTGCAGCAAGCCTGGTGCCACCGTGGTTGCTTCTATCACCTGGGACTGCAGAGACCACTGGGCCGGATACCCACGGGGCACAGAATGGACATCTATCCCCCAAATGGCAACAGTGCTGGCAAAGATGAGCTTCTCCAGGTTTGTTAATATCAAAAAACATCTGGAAAAATGAATTTTACAGTTTCCACTTGGTAGAGATATCCACTATGTAGGTCAGTATAAATTATATTCCTTGACCATCAAAATAACTAATGAAAATAAGTTCAAAGTGACTTTTAAAACGTAAACCTGAAGCTGCAGAAACATCAGTCACTATTTCTGTACTACGTTCTCTGTCTTGGCCCTTCTGCAAATTAGGGATAATTGTACTTGCCAGACACTTACTTCAGAGGTTGGTGAGGGGATAATGCGTGTAAAGCTTGTTGGTTTTTGTGGATGAAAGGTTTTTGATTAGTACAAATTATAAATTATTACTATTCATTAGAAATAACAAATGAATTATTTCAGCTCTTAATGCATCTCCGACATCTGCCTGCTATTGTGCGCAGGAGGACGGGCTTGGAGAACACACCCTGTTCCCAGTGCCGCTATTAAATAAAACCGCATCCCTCCACCTTAAAAAAACACTTCAGAGCAGCCTGACAACCCTGAAAAGTAACTCCCATAGTTCT
This sequence comes from Miniopterus schreibersii, assembly GCF_964146895.1. NCBI lineage: Eukaryota > Metazoa > Chordata > Mammalia > Chiroptera > Miniopteridae > Miniopterus > Miniopterus schreibersii. Next base: position 60,939,383 of record NC_138105.1, read on the forward strand.
TTGTCCCTTTATCTAAAAAGCAGGAAAAAATATATAATTAGAAACGTGGATAAGAAGCCTTCACCATTGTGCCGTTATAAGCTTCAGATGTTTGGATCCCAGCTCGATAATGGCCATCGTCTTGATCAGCGCCCCTCCACAAAGCAGCTCCTACTTCACACACAGGGTGGGGTCAAGGTCTCTGGCACAGAGAACAAAGTGAAATTCTCCACAGAGGAGCCACTCCACAGAACCCGACTATTGTGCAGATTTGAGACCATTTTTCCCTGTGGCACATGCCAGCAATCATCTCTTAAAGACCATTTCTTACCTATAGCATTTTCTAAAGTATGTTATATGTGGTCGGCTTGCTCCTACATTCGCTGCCCTTCTGTTGTTTCAGGTTCTGCTTTCTCAAAATCATGCAGCCTGAGCCTGCGCGCTAGTCAGCAAGTACCGACATTCTCAAGGTTGTGCCATCTCAGGCTGTTTGCACACAATGACCCAGGAGGGTGGGAACTGGAAAATTATGTTCATGTCAGTGCTCTCCATTAATTCTCATTACATTGATCCTTTTTAATAAATAAGTTAAACTTTGTTATGCAACATTTCCAGTGACATAGAGGGAAAGGAGGTAGAGGAAAAGGAGGTACAGGGAGAGGCAGAGGGGGAGAAGAGAAAATTAGAATTGACAATACAAATTTAAACTAAGTAGTTTAGAGCTATTAGAATTTATTGGCGATTTTGGTTGAAAATGCCTTCTACTTTGGTAACAACTTTACTGAGATAAAATTCACACATTACACAACTCACCCATTTAAAGTGTACAATTCAATGGCCTTTAGTATATTCATAGAGTTGGGCAACCATCGCCATAATCAATTTTGAAACATTTTCATTACTCTAAAAACAATCTCCATACCCTTTAGTTCATATCATCCAAACCCTCCAATCCCTGCAGTCCTGGGCAACCACTAATCCATCTATAGAGATTTCAGCACTCTACACATTTCAAATACATGGAATCATATGCTATTTGGTCTTTTGTTACTGGCTTCTTACACCTGGGATAATGTTTTCAAGGTCACCATGATGTTGCATGTATCGGTATTTCATTCCTTTTTATTGTCAAATAATATTCCATCATATGTATACATCACATTTTATTATCCATTCATCAGCTGATGGACGTCTGAGTTGTTTGCATTTTTTGGCTATTCTGAACAGCCAAATAATGCTGCTATGAACATCTGTGCACAAGCCTTTGTGTGGACACAGGTTGTCATTTCTCCTGGGAATATAGCTAGGAGTAGGATTGCTGGGTAATAGAGTAATTCTATGTTTGTCATTTTAAGATTACTATATATCAGTGTTTAAAAGAACTTTAAAAGTTAAATAATTCAAAAAGAAGAATCACAATAAAAAGTTTAAAATACTTAAAACTGAATTATAGTGAAAAGTCTACTATTAAAACTATTGGGAGGCAGCAAAAGTGGTTCTCTGATGGAAATTTATAACCTTCATTTAATTACATTATGAGCAAAAAGGAAAAGTATCAATGAACAAAGTAACAAGTTAGAGAACAACAGGATAACACAAAGACATCTGAAGGAAGGAATGAAAAGAGAATGAATGAAACAGAAAGTAAATATTCAACAGAAAAGGCTCATGAAGCCAAAAATTTATCAAGAAAAAAGAGAAATCACAAATAAGTTATATTACAAATAAAATGGACCCATAACTACAGATGCAACAAGGATTAAAAAGATGAGAAAAACACCATAATAACTGCATGCAAATGCAATTCTTAGAAAAATATCACTTTCCAAAATTGACCCACAAAAAAAGGCTAAATTCTTCTTAATACTATTTTTAAAAACTAGATTGTTAGTTTAAAAAAAATATATTCCCCAAAGGAAAACAATGAGGCCTAGAGGCCTTTATAGGTGAATTCTATAAAACAGTCAAGAAACAGATTATCCGTATCTTATACAAACTCATAAATAACAGGAAAAAAGGGACAGGCAAGACACAAAAAGGCCCTAAAGAAAGAGATCAAGAAATTCAACCACATTGAAATGAAGAACTTCTCATAAAAGGACAATATAAAGAATTTTTAAAAGGAAAGCAACCAAAGATAAGAAACATATTTGCTATATGTAGAACTGTGAAAGTATTAGCATCCAGTATATATATAAAAACTCCTTAAAGGAGTTTCCAGGAAGGAAAAAGACAAAATCCTCAACAGGATATAAAAAGACAAAATCCTCAACAGGTCTGTCATATCTTGGGAATCAAAAGCTGCAGATACTCTACAACTCAAAATTTCAGAAGGAGCCCTGGCCAGTGGGATGCAGTTAAGCATCCTCCCATGCACCGGGAGGTCACCAGTTCAATCCTGGCCATGGCACATGACCAGGGCTCGATCCCCAGTGGGTCATGCAGGAGGCAGCCTATTGATGTTTCTCTCTCTCTCCCTTCTTTTCTCTCTAAAATCAATAAAAACATTTTTTTTTAATTCCAGGATTCTAGCGATATTCTTATACACAGGTACCAATAGATGTACAAGGATGTACAAAGCAGCACTGTTTATAATAGGAAAGAAATAGAAACAACCCAATGTCCATCTATAGGAAAATGAAAACAGAAATTGCAGCATGGCTATCCAATAACATACTGTAGGCAGTAAAACAGTGATGAACTACAGACGTGTGGCTTAATATGGGTGATCATCAGGAACAAAATGTTGACTGAAAAAAAGAACTCATGCAAGAATCTGTACAGTACGATACCACTTATAAAATGGTCTAAACAGCCTGGCCGGGTGTGGCTCAGCGGTTGAGCGTCGACCTAGGATCCAGGCGATTGGGGTTCGATTCCCGGTCAGGGCACATGCCTGGGTTGTGGGCTTGATCAATGGTTCTCTCATCATTGATGTTTCTATCTCTCTCTCTCCCTCTCCTTTCCTCTCTCTGAAATCAATAAAGATATGTTTAAAAAAATAAAAATAAATAAATAAATAAGTAAAATGGTCTAAACAGGCAAAACTAAATAATAGGTTGCTTTGGGATACACAAGCACGTGGCAAAGCTACAAAGAAAAGCAAAGGAATAATAAACACCATGTTCAGATAGTAGACAATACTGGGTATGCGATGAGGGAGGGGCAAGCCAAGGGCTTTGACATTATTTGTAAAGTTTTAGTTCTTAAACCGATGGTTTCCTTTTATTAGGTTTTATATTTTAATTCACTTTATATAATCTCTTTCATGGATCAAATATTTAATTTTGTTTAAAAAGAAACATCTATAGTGCCCCTAGAATATCAGCCTTGTATCTGTTCTTATTCAAAGAAACAATGCCCAGCCAGCACAGCTCAGTGGTTGAGCATCGACCTAGGATCCAGGAGATCAAGGTTTGATTCCCAGTCAGGGCACAAGCCCGGGTTGCAGGCTCCATTCCCAGCAGAAGGCAGCCGATCAACGACTCTCTCATCATTGATGTTTCTATCTCTCTCTCTCCCTCTCTTCCTCTCTCTGAAATCAATAAAGACATATTTAAAAAATAATACTTCTTTAAGGAAAAAAGAAACGATGGATATTAACCTTAATTTTTCATGTTAAAAGCAAGTTATTAGAACCACTCACCTAAGCATTTAACTTTAATTATACATATGAGTACACAAGTTAATTATAAGTGTACTAATGTTTTACAAAGTTATACTGTGTCAATCTAGAATTGAAAAAAATCATTTTCATTACAGAGGCCATGATGCAAACCTTAACATATTAAAACTACTCTTCAAAAGCCTCATAAATAATAAAACCCGAAAGGTGGCTTGGAGGCTGTTCAATGACTCTTGGAGGGTGTCTGCTAGGAAGTTAAATATGATTGCCTTTTGCAGTAAACCTTAAAATAAACTAGATATTTTCCTACCACAGGCCATGCTTTCCTGGAACAAATGGATTAAGAAGGCCGTGGGGGGGGGGGGCAGCCTTATGTGGAGTGGAGAGGGTCAATGTCAGGGGGAAAGGGGGACATCTGTAATACTTTCAACAATAAAGTTAAATTTGAAGGAAAACACCCTCAGACCTTGAGGTGCAAGTTGTATTGTTCATGGCCGGTGAGATCCAAAGACCTCCCAGTAATGGCCTTCTGAGAACACTAGAACTCCTCTTCCTAACTGGGGCTGCTTCAGGCCAGGAAGAGTGAGGTGGGAGGGGGAGGCATGGTTGGCTTCTTCATGCTCCACTTTACCCTCCCCCTCTGTCAATCTGACTCCTCCATGGTTGGGCCCAGACAGAGGAGACAGGGAAGAGAGCTCAGCCTTATATGGTAGGTGACATTTGTAATCTGTTATGGGCTGAATTGTGTCCCCTCAAAATTCATATGCTTAAGTTCTAACCCCCAGTACCTCAGAAGGTGACTATATTTGAAATATGATCTTTAAAGAGGTAATTAAGTGAAAACGAGGTCATTGGGGTAGTCTCTGATTCAATCTGACTGGTGTCCTTATAAAAAGAGATTAAGACACGGACACACACAGAGGGAGAACACCATGTGAGGACACAGTGGGAAGATGGCTATTTACAAGCCAAAGAGGGAGGCCTCAGGAGAAACCAACTCTGCTGAGTTTGATCACAAACTTCCAGCCTCCAGAACTATAAGAAAATGAATTCTGTTGTTTGAGCCACCCAGTCCGTGGCACTTTGTTACGGCAGCCTTAGGACATTAATACATCTGATGTTGGGGTTCCCTCTGTATGTGATAGGTAGATAATTGAAGCTTCTTTTCCTCACTGGGTAATTTTGTGGGTGTCTGGGGGGTCCCCCTTTTGAGAACCTCTGGCCAGTGCTTGCTGGAGGTGGGCAGGGCCTCTGTGTTTTCTCCAGCTTGCTGCATTCAACTGCCCCTACCTACACCCTAACCTGGGCTTCCAGCAATCCACCCCACAGATTTTCTCTGTAGGAGTCCCTTGGCCCCTCCAGGTGGTCTTCTTGATAGAGAGACTTTGTAAAAGACCCCAGGCTGCCTCCTTAGCACCGGGTCCAATCTGGAAAACACACGCCCTTGCCCCACCATGGTGGGAACACTCTAGATCTGAGTCTGGCTGTGTTCTTTTTCCATCCCAGACAGCTCTTGCCCCAGCCTTAGCTTTCACCCTCCAAGGACAGGAATTACGCACAAATCCTTACCTTTCCCAAATTCTAGGAGCAGATGTTAAGTTCTCTGGGAGCTCTCCTTGAGGTCTCCTTCCCTTGGCTTGAGGTAACACTGAAGTATCACTTCACCAGCTCTCCTTGGATACTGGGTATGGGGCATGGGGTATGGGGTATGGGAGGATGCTTCATTCTCTAACAGCTCCTCCAGAGAAGTTCTTTGTCTCAACTCTTCCATCCCCCTCTGTCTGATTTTGGCATAAAGCATTTTACAACTTCCTAGAATGTCCTATACAGGGCTTGGCACCATCTCTATTGTTCTAGGCTCTGTGCCCCGCTGACTTTGGTGAGAATTAACCTCCAGTTCCCGCTGACCACTTTCCATATGATACGAAGGAATCTATCAGCAGAAGTGACAGAGACAGAACCAGAATCAAGCCAACAGAGGGGTGTGCGGGCTGGCTCTCCATGTCCTCCCACTCTCTGAGTTCTACTGCCAGTCCTTTGAGCTGGATCACTTATCCCCAGAGTGCTGCTCCTTACTCCCCATGGAGTAAGGTAGAAGAACTAGCCAGTTCGAAGACAGAAATGTAGACTAACCCTAGAGGCCGGGGGGTGGAGCCTGGGATTCACTAATGGGAGAATCCTGAGACCCCACTTTCTTGAGGGCAGGAGCTGAATTCCATTCTGCCTTTGGATCTCAAGCACCTAAGATCTGTGCTTTCCATGTGGCAGATGATCCCTGGATGCTCCTTAAACTGAATTCTGAATGCATAGGCCTTTGAGAGCCTGACCAACCTGGGGCTCATGGAGAAACTCATGAAAACTGAAGGCAACTGATAAATTTTTATTACCCTTCTATTTTAAAACACATTCTAGTATCTGTAAGGGATTAGTCAATGCCAGAATACCACAGTCATGTGTGTGCGCCATATGATTTACTTAATCTTCCCTTCCCACCGGCCTTTCCCACCACTTCTCAAGGGCTATCCTAACGCTGTTCCTCACACACACTCAGTGTTCAATCTGGACTCACCCACCCAACCCCATCACCTTCAGTCTGCCCAAAGTCAGCTCCTACATGATGCCTTTCTGATTCCCAGTCAGAAATCCCCTCTCACACCTCTCACTTCTCAAGAGCTTTCCACATGGAGCTATAGTCCTCAGCACTCTCTACATAAAATCAGGATTCTCTTCTGCTCTACTAGATGATGCGCTACTTGAATTACAATAAACTTATTTCTTATGGACCTCTGCACCTCTCACGGCACCCACACTGTCAAGTATGTAGAACTGCTCTTAACAAGTATTGAAAGAATTTTTGTATACATGTGTGCGTTTTGACAACCCACATAATACTCTTCAGTGACGGGAAAGACTGACAAAAAAGGTTAACGCAAACTTTTGATTTATAGGTTTGATTTTACAGTTGTTTCACAGTAAAAGTCATGTTTGTTTGTTTCAGAAAGTAAAAATATGCATAGAAATGCTTAGAAACATTTTTAAATCTAATATTTACCTATTAGCAAATCACATCTTATATCAAGTCTACAATAATGAATAAGATAAACTTGATCATCTTACTGTCTACCCAACAGCTATCCTTCCCCACCCACTCCATTCCCCACCCCCTGCCACACAGGGTGCATACACACACACATTTTCTTTGCTTATAGAAAATACCAATTCGGTTTAGGAGTCAGGCAGTCAGGCCGATGCCGACAAATGAACCCTCTTCTGATGCATCAGGGGTAAGGGGTTTTTCTTTCTGCATTTTTAATTTTTATTTTTCAATTACAGTTTACTTTCAGTATTATTTTGTATTGGTTTCAGGTGTATAGCACAGTGGTTAGATAATCATATGCTTCACAAAGTGCCACCCCCCCAATATTTCTAGTACTCAGGGTAAGTTTTGACTGTTCTAAGACTTCATGGCCACTGCACTCGTCTCTTCGGTAACTGGTACAGTCACAGGCATGTGAACAATTCTAGCCAAAGAAATACATAGGGGTGCTGTCTGAGGAACTTCTATGGAAACTCTTTCCCTTCTTACAAAAAGACACAAAAATGGAGTATTACTCCCCTTTTCTTGACAGTGAATATTGAAGCTGAGGACTTAGGTGCTGGAAGTTTTGGCAGCTGTCCAGGGCCAATGAGGGAGCAGGGCCAAGCTGAGAATGCAGAGCAGAAAGCTGGGAGGGCCTGAGTTCTTGGTGATTCTTTTCTGAGCCACTGAATTAACTACCCTGGAACTTCCTGACTTCTATGTAAAAAGTACACATTCCTAGTTTTAAGCCAATTTTAGCTGAGATTTCTGTTACTTTCTGCCAAAAGCATCCTAAATAATCTACATATTGGATCTCCTTAAATCCTCACAACAATGATGCGAAGCAGGCATTTTACAAATGAAGCAAATGAACTAGCGAAACGCTAAGTGGCTGTGCTAAGGTAACATCTATAAAGGGCAAAACTGGATCTGAAATCAGGTCTGATTCCAAATTTGGCATCTCTTCCCATGAAACTTGATGACACACAAAAAAGCCTAGAGCAAGAAAACATACTGTCAAGTCCTCCTGACATCCTGAACGTGTCTAACTAAGGCAACAGCACCATCGTGGAAATCAAGGCTGGCCAACCAAGTACAGACGCTAATTAGGTCAAAAGCCCTGGATTATGATAGAACCACTTACCATTTCTCAGTTAAGGAGTTCATATTCTTCAACTATAACTTCAAACAAGTGCATTCAAGACTAATCTGAAAATATTTAGTGCCAACTATATTTATACAACTATTGGCATCGTGGGAGATACACAATAAACCAGATTATAGCCTGTCCTTAAGGAATTTGTTCATCTGAGAATCTGAGTCACGGATACCTGAAATAGCTAAAAAGACACACTAAGGATTCCATCAGATATTAGGCTGTAGATGTCAACAATGGCATAATAGGTGCTAAACACAGCATGAAACTCAAAAGTAATGTGGATCCCACTGTCAGGTGTCAAACATCACATAATAGCCAACCAACTATCTCATGCCTCCTATGGATTATGCGCAACCATATGAAATTCCTAATATCCAACTATTTTTACTACAAAAATGACAATTTTGTATGTTTCAACCTTGGAAGGCTCAGAGATACACCTGAAAATAAAAAGCATTTGATGTTGTGGGAGCGTCAAAGACATTAACTGGCAATAACAATACCATAGACCAGTGATCAGTAGGAGTTCAGGAACAGGGTGGGGTTAGAGCACATGGGGAGACACTGAACCCAAACTTGTGAGATCAGGGAAGGTGCCCAAAAGAGGAGACACCTAAATTGAGTTCTCAGTTGGAATTAGATTTGATATGACTGATTTCTTAAACCTCTAAGAATATTTATTTTTATTAATATTTTTTAGAGAAGGAAAGGGAGAGAGAGAAAGAGAAAGACAGAGAGAGAGAGAGAGACAGAGAGAGAGAGAGAAACATTGGTCAGCTGCCTCCTGCACGAGCCCTGACCAGGAACTGAACCTGTCACCTGGGTATGTGCCCTGACTAGGAAGTGAACCCACAAACTTTTGGGGTAAAGGGTGACGCTCCAACCAACTGGGTCACACCGGCCAGGGCAGGATATTTATTTTTAAATAAATGTTCGTACTCCCTCCCTATTTTCACCCATGACATGTCTGGAGAGCCAGTGATTTTATATTAATTAATTCTTTTAACAGGGTTATGCTGAGTAGCTAACATAGGAGACATGTAACGTGTGCTTTAATCATCACCCCATCCACCTAGGTGAGAATGAGAATCCCAGCTTCTACTAATGAAGACACAGAGGCACAAACAGATACCCAAGATCATGTAGCCACTTTGCAGCAAAGCCTGGCAAGAATTATGGTGGAATATAAGAAAACAGCAACAGTATGGTCTCCATATAATCAATGACCTAAATGCCCATAAAACACACACACACACACACACACAAAACAAAAAAAACTCAACCACCAAAGGAAAAAAAACTGTTTTAAATTCAACCTTAAGGCAAAAATCTACTCTGGTTACTAAACACGCTCACAAGACCACCATAATGCCCTGTCTGACTACCACCCTAACAGTGCCAATGAGACTTAGGCCTCCAACAAACTTCAAAGGTCCAAGCCAGAAGCCCAGTCAGTTGGAAGTGGGTTTGGAGAGGGCTAGGTCCTTTGAAATCAACTTTAAAAGACCATTTGAAATGTTTAAAGCTCCATAAAGAGCTGTACTCACAAATGATAACCAGTTCGCACTTTCTTCCGGGGGTTACCATGAAATTGCTGGATGGTAGAGCTGAAAATGAATCAGGGACTGAGGCCGACTCCGCAGCCTTCCCTCGCACAGAGCTTCCCGAGCTCGGAAGCCCGCCCGCACTGCATTTCCCGGCTTCCCCGGCGGCGGGGGCGGCCACGTGACTGAGCTCGGCCCGGAAGGAGAGCGGAAGCGCCGTGGGCCCCTTCCGGGCCTAGGCCTTTAGGCCGCAGGCCTGCCCTCTCCGCCCTCTTCGCGCTCTCTCTGCCCATCGGATGGGCCACGCGGAGATGACAGCAGGGTCACAGAGACAGCAGAGCCACAGAACGGAAGCTGTCTGGCTCCCTTAAGCACCAAGGAAGGAAAGCTGCCCACAGGCCAGGAGAGCCCGCTTTCGACTATTCCGTGGGCAAGAAGCAGGTCTGCGTTGTGTTCGAGCCGCTGCAGATTTGGGGGGCCTACTTGTTACAGCAGGTAACCCAACCCCACAGATCGTGGCACAGCCAACTCAAGAAGCAGCTGCACGCTGCCTCCGGGGTAACCAAGTGGTCTCTGCGACAGCACCTCTTCCGACTTAGCGCAGGGGGCGACCCCCGCCTCCGGCCCGCGGGCCCAGCCCCGCCGGCCCAGCCCCTCGGGCTGCCGCGAGGCGTTCTGGGAAGTGAGGCTGGCGAGTGCGAGGGAACGAGTCGGCCGAGAGTTCTCAACAGGGCCCTGGGCCTCGGGGTGCCAGAAGGTCCACACTTTGGGCAGAACGGGGGTTAGAAATGGAAAAGGGTTTTAGATCTTGTTCCTGGCACAATATGTGCTACTCCTTCATAAGGGTTTTTATTGTTCATCTAAACAGTTCTTAATACAAACAAAATTTATGTCAATAAGCAGCCAAAGAACTGTAAATAAGATGACCATGTGTTTGTAAGAAAAATGTGTGCAGGGATTAATCCTATTACATCTTTAAAGTTTTCTTAATAAAGATCACTTTTGGACATACTCCTGCAAATGAAACAGGACTGAGGAACAAGAAGGACCTGGACTCCTGGACTTACACGTACATGAAAAGAAAACCATAGGAAAGGAACATGGCGCGGCTTTAGATACAATGAAAAGTGTATTCTATGATACTGAGGTATTTGAGGCTCTTTCGCTTCCAGAAATTACCAGGTTTGATCCAAATATCAGTAAATTTGGTCCTTTATGCCTTGTAAAGGGGAAAACAAGAAGACAACACTGGAATTAGATCCCGTGAATCATATTTTTAATGGGGTAAGAAAGCTTAGAAGTTGGATCTATCGAATAATAGGACTAGATGGGATTTTAGAAAGCTTCCTGCTCAATTTCCTAATCTTACTCATGAGGAAATTTAGTACAGAAAGGCCGAGTCACTTTCCCAAGGTAACACAGCCTTTTGGTAGGAAAAAGGCAGAATAACTCCAGGTTTGCTGACTCCCAGGCCTGGGTTCTTTGGCTCTGATAGTATAGAAGGAAGATCAAACTTAATCTCAGAAAAATATTTGCACTATACTTTCAATTAGCTAAATCATACTGAGGGGGAATATATGCGACCTAGAATTAGTAGCATCTTAAACTGGCCAGGATGCATTGTATAAGAATAACTTCATTGATATTAAAAAATTATTAAAGACATTTTAAAAACATTGCCCTTATTTCTTCCACTATCACCCACCAAAATCTAGGTCTCCAGTAATAAGGTATATACTTTCTTATTTAGAAAAACTGACATTATTTTTCATCATCATAATGGTCATGCACCTTCAATTATACTGAGGAAAAAAATCAAATCTCTTTTAATTCTACCTTTCTTAACCCTGAAGGAGATTTCTTTCAGATTTCACCATCTGATATAATTCGGATGAAAAAAAGATCCTTTCTTTATGACTTAAAGGGAGCTGTAAATCCTATGCAGACCTCAGGGGGGTAGGGACAAAGGGCGAGAAGGAGGGAGGACTCATTTGCTTATTAGGTTTCCATAAAAAATTAAGAATAACAAGCAGATCTAAATCTGCCCACAACTGAAGCCTGTATCAGTTGCTGCTGAAACATTAAAGACTTTTCTTACAGATGAATTGCAATCACCCTAACTTTCTGTTGTCTCCCACACATATGTGCTGCTCCAACTGACGAGGCGTTATTAATAAAGGAAGAGATGGCTACAGATTAAAGCCCTGCTTAGTCACATTAATCCAGAGCAAGTCAAAGGCTTCAATTTTCCAAATAATTTTGGGCTTAATGCCTTGGAGATGGGCAGACTGCTCCATTGAGGCAGCAGCTGGTCCAATTTAAGCTGCATTGTGAGGCTGGAATTGTCAGGTCCTTACAGAAACAAGGAAGCCTGACAGTTTTCAGGATGCAACCAAAACTGCTGAGACAAAGGAAACTGCAAGAAATTGAAAGGGCCCTGTAACAATTACAAGGCGGCCCACTGTTGGTGGGTTGTATGTGATTAACTGGCTCTGTCGGATGGGGTGGCATGCACTCACTGTGACTGTGCCCCCAGCCATTGAGCCCCAAACAGCTGCTGCAGGAAGCATAGTCATGGAGCCACTGCTTTGGGTTACGGATTAGAAAAAGGCCTGTCCATAAAGAAACAGAATAAGGACCAGTGTGGAGGCCACCTTCCCCAGGCTGCCTGCCTCCTCCATAGGTGCCTGTTGGACAGGCACCAACAAGGAAAAGCCTGAGCATCAGAGGGACGGAAGGGACTAAACCCGGAGTTCCAGAAAACAGGTTTTCAGCAGAGGGGTTTTTATTTTCCTGAGCAGTGATCTTAATATTTTCTAACTTAATGATTATCAAAACTAAAAAGTAGGTTAAAAAAAGAGTTCTGGCTTATGAATCAAAAGATCTAATTTCTAATCCCAGATGTGTAACTCTGGCTGTGTGATGCTGGGCAATTCGCTTTATTCTCTGGGCTCAACTTTTTTCATGAATCAAACAAGGTTCCAGCTTTGTGGTGCACAGCTTAGAAACAGTTGACCAACAACAAATTTCCCATAGCATCCCTTACACTTACACACTTTCTAGTGTACTGGGAGACACCGCTGAAGAGCACGCCATTGTGAGGACCTGTTTCACCCTGAACGATGAATAGGCCCTACCAAGGAAATGCTTTGCATGATCTCATTCCTGTTTCAGCACTACAATTCTTTAAAATTCCTATGTGTCAAAAAGAAAACAGGTACAGTTTCAAACAGTAAAATCATACCATTAACTCTCAGACAAGGCTTGAACCGAAGAAATAAGCTGTGGCAGACAAAGAAGACCTAGATCCTAGTCCCAGCTCTTCTGCTTGGACAACAGTAGGCTAAATTTCCGAAACTTCTGTGTGGGATTACCTTGGAGTCACTTGGCTCATTGTACAATGTGTTGTGTTTTCTCACTTTAGCACTTTGGTTGTATGTGGGTGTTTTTCAGTCTCTTTGCTGATATTATTCCTGTCTTTTTGGCATATTACAAGAAATTTTTAGAAAAAGGATACCTGAAATATAAAAGACAACAAACAAAATTATTCTAATATTTAAATCAAATAAAAATAATGCATTTGTATATGGACTAGTTAAGTCCTATATTAATGTAATAGACCTAGGAAGCCAACCAATAAACACTGGTCCCAGTAATGAGCTTTAACTGAGTGAAATAATTTCATTAAGTTTTAAAGCAGATTGACAGATGACAGATAATGCATAGATAGATAACTAAGTGGGGGGATTGATGGACTGATATACAGGCATGCCTCATTTTAGGTAACAGAGGTATTCTTCAAAAGTCCATGGCTTCACCAAATTGAAATAGACCCTGGAGACCACCCAGTTCAACCTCCTACAACCCAGTTGAACTCTCGCAACTTCACAGAGAATCACACTAGACTCTTATTTCATCAATCCCAGTGTCAGGATACTTGCAACATTTGGAGATAAGCATCTAAATTCCTCAGGTAATCTTCCAAAATCAGCCTCCCTATACCTTTCACTAGTCTTGCTCCCTCTGAGCAACACACAGTGATTTCCTCCCTCATGTGGCAATTCTTCAAATATCTGAAAACAACCAACAGGCTCCCCCATCTCCCACCACACATACCCAAGCCTCTCACTTATAGAATTTAAGCATAATCGAAGGGTTCTGAATTTAACAGACTTGGCAGTTAATTAAGTCATTGCCTCTTGGCTCCAACCCCACCCTTACTTCCTGCTCAGTGATAATGGAGGAGGGCTCCGTAAATATTCTCCGTTGCTAGATGCCCTGACGCTAAGCCTTGTCACTAGAGGGCGCAGGAGAGACACTAGAGGAGGAAAGGATTTTCCTCTTCCAGGTCCCCCTGGGCTTCCCTCACCAGGCTCCTCAGGGCACAGCTCTCTCCAGCCTTCACCTCCTGTACAGCAGTTTCCTCTCACCAGGCTCATGAGGCCCTACCAGGGTAACTGCCACCTTATCTGTGGATAGGATGCTGCTCAATCCAACTGTTGGCTTCTTGCCCCCAATTCTCTGTATCATCAGGTTGTGCTTAAAGTAATTTATATAGATTGTGTTATCTGCAAATGAACCTTCATATGTACAGAATATTATCTACTTCAGAACACATTTACATAGTCATAATAATATTACATTGTTTACTGATTTACTGGAAAACATATATAGGAAAAATAAGAGGAGATGAGATGGTGGGAAGTGGGGTGGTGGTATGAAAAAGCTGTTTCCATCTATTATTGATGCTCATAATAATAATAATCATTATTCTATTATAGTTAAAGCTTACATCACTCTTACTACATACCAAGCACTTTACATATAGTAACTCATTTAATCCTTGCAATAATGTTGTGAGATACAATAATATTATTCCCCCCCCTTTTATAAAACTTGAAATTCAGGCTGAGCAAAGTCAAATAACTTGTCCAAACTTGTACAATTATTAGGAGGTAGCATTAATGCCTAAAATGCATATATTAAGAAATAGCAGTATAAATATGGAGGTCACTAAGCAGAAGAAACAGCTAAAAGTACAGACTTCTGGGCAGCAGGATTTAAGGTACAGTAGAATCAGGACGAGGAATATTGCTTTTATTTTAAATGGTAATTGATTTTCAACTCTGCTTATAAAATCTGATTTTAATTCACTATAATATAGACTAAAACAAAATTCAAATAGATTCTATTGAGTGATAACTTGCTCATATCTATAATCTCAAATCTGTATCTGAATTGTTTTTAAGAACACAACCTCTGCATTAAGGAATTTACAGCCTAGAATAAAACAGAGATGTAAATCTATATAGTAGAGACAACTGGAGGCTTTCCTACAGGATTTGTATTTGAGCTGAGTCTTAAAGCATGAATAAGTGAGAGAGTTAATTTTACATGGCAGCTTGAATGGGCCTTAAGGTACTCAGGCATGTGCTCGGACATGATTCTGGGTGTATCCAGATGACATTAGTGTTTGCATCCGTAGACTGGGTAAAGCAGATTGCCCGTCCTAATGTGGTGGGCCTTGTCTAATCAACTGAAGACCTGGTAGAACAGGAAGGCTGAGTAAGAAGGAATTCCTCCCACCTGACTGCCTTGGAGCTGGGACATCAATGTTTTTCCTGCTTCATACTGAACTGAAACATTGGCTCTTCCTGGGTCTCAAGCCTCTCGGACTAAAACACCCCACCAGCTCCCCTGGGTCTCCAGCTTGCCAATTTCAGATCTTGGGACTTGTCAGCGCCCATAATCTTGTGAGCCACTTCCTTATAATAAATTTCATAGATAGATCACCATACTATTGGTTCTGTTCCTCTGGGGAACCCTGCTAAACACAAAGTGAAGACAATAACCTCAGGTAGAGGAAATATGCTTTCATAAAGTTTTGGAGGCATGAAAGGACTCAACATGCTTAGCTGGAGAGTAGAAGAGACTGAGGAAAGAAAAAGGTTAAATTGTGAGGATTTAGAAAAAGAATACTCACAGAAATTAAATAAATCATTTAATGGAATTCTGCGGTAAATCATTTTATAAAAGAAACAGTCTCTTTTGTAATGCAAATAGACAATTGATAAATCTGAATTTTTTAATAGAGACAAAACTGTTTTTAATTGAATTTATGGGCAGGTGTTTCCTGCATGTAAAATGCACAATAATTTATTCCTAAAATTATATCTATTTACTTATATTTTATAGTCTGCATAATTCCTATAAGAATGGTTTTAAAGAATTTTTATTATGCAAGTTTTCAAACATACACAAAAGCAGAAATGATAGCAAAATAAACCCCAATTACCCACCTATCCACCAGATGTAAAAATTACCAACATTGTAACATACTGAATTCATCAATCCCTTTTTTCTTTTATTCCTTTTTTCTTTTATGTTGTAGTATGTTAAGGTAATTTTCTCACATCATTTCACATTTAAATACTTTCATATATAATTGCTAAAAAAATAAGAATATTTTTGTTCATAACTGTAATACCATTATCTCATCCAACAAAATTTACTGTCATTCCTTAGCGTCATCTAATTCCCAGTCCATATTCAAATTTCCCCATTACCAGAAAAATGTCTTTTAAAGTTGTTTTTTTTCAAATCAATTTCCATCCCATGGTCCACACATCATATATGATTATTATGTCTCATAAATGTTTTGTAATCAGCCATGCTTTTTTTAACTTACTGACATATTTAAGAAACCAGGTGAGTTGTCCTTCTTAGTATACCCTATATTCTAGATTTGCTTCATTGCTTCCATATGGAATGTAGCCTGTAAGGTGTTTCTCTATCCCCTTTATTTCCTGGTAACTGAATGTGGGATTTAAGGTTTTGACTTTATTTAGGTTCAACTATTTTAGCAAGAATTCTTCATATATGCTGCTGTGTATTTCATCTTGCGTCAAAGCAGTAGATGTATAATGTGTGCCTCTTTTAGTGATTGATCAGTGGATCCAGGTGGTGACAGCCATCTAACCTATTCCCAGAAACACTTATCCTAAAGGTTTCAGCCTAAACAGTGAATACTGCCTAAAGAAACTTTCATTAGAAGTTGCAAAATGGTCGTTTTTCTAGTTCTACAATTACTTTTACATTAACAGCAAGAATTCTTCTGTAGAAGTGAGTTTTGGTCATAAACTAGGGGAATTAATGTATGAAATAGGAGTCACTACAATTGGTATACAATAAAGTGCACATATTTAAAATGTATGTGAGAAGTTTTAACATATGTATCCACTCTTAAAACCATCTCCATAACCTAGATAATGAACAGGAGCCCCCGTCACTCCAAATATTTCCCCTCTCAGCTTTGTATTCTTCCCTCCCGTCCCTCGCAGGCCCCATTCCTATGCAACCACTTCTGTTACTATAGTTTGTATCACAGTTACGTAACTCGAATCATATAGTATGTACTCTTTTCCATACGGCTTCTATCACTTAGCATAATTGTTTTGATGTTCATCCATATTTTTGTGTGTATCCTTTGTTTATGACTTTTTATTGCTGAGTAGTATTCCACTGAATGGATGTACCATAGCTGTTTACATGCTCACCTGCTATAGATATTTGAGTTGTTTCTCACTTGGGACTATTATGAATAAAGCTGCTATAAACATTCTTGTGTAGGTTTTTGTATAAATGTAAGTTTTCATTTCTCTTGGGTGAATACCCAGGAGTGAGATTGCTGCTTTGTGTCATAAATTAATATTAAACTGTACAAGAAACTTCCAAATGGCTTTCCAAAGTGGTTGTGCTATTTTGCATTCCCACCAGCAACATCTGAGAGTTCCAGTTGCTCTCATTCTCACTAGTACTTGGTATTGTCAGGATTTTTAAATTTGATCGTTCTAATGGATTATAGTGGTAGCTCAGTGTAGTTTTAATTTGCATTTCCCTGATGACTAACAATGTAGAGAATCTTTAAATATTTTCCTATGCCACCTGTATGTCTCCTTTGGTGATATACTTATTCAAATCTTCTGCCCAGTTTTCTAAAGTTGTTTATATCTTTATTATTGAGTTTTGAGAGTTCTTTATATAAAAACTTTTATTCTTCTATGGAATATGAAAAAGAGAGAGCTCATAAAAGGAGCTTAAAGCTATTTACTGCCTGAACAAAAATTTGCACCCGGCAGCTGGGGGTTGAAATAAAATAAAGCCCTCTTCCAGGGATGAAACGAGATCTCTGCCAACTCAGTGTTTTGTGGTGGTGAAGCCACACCACAGGGAAGATGCCTGGCTGGTTGTCGTGTTTGGATGCCTGTCTCCTGCAGCACTGCTTCCCACACTGCAGTACCTCAGCCTAGCCAAACAGTTCTCTTATTTCAAAGAAAAAACACGAAGATCATAGAATCAACCTGTCCTAGATATCACGTTGCCTCTTATGTAGGCATTTGCAGCTCAGTGCTTTACTTTGAAACAAAAATAGCTACTGATAGGCAGACCTTTATTTTAGTATTTGTAATAGAATCTGGTATATAAGTAAAATTCCTAGAGACAGACACATAACAAAACAATTTTTCTGACACTAGTGCATTAAGGAAAGACCAGACCTACGATGTGAAACTTAAATGAGCTTTTCAGCTCACGGAGAATATGTACTTCTATAGTAACAAAGTTTTGTTCTCCTTCACTGTTCTAAGGGTACTATATACATCTGCCTTGTCTTCTTTAACACTCACAACAAATCCCTGAGGCAGCTAAGAGAATAATTTCCCCATGATCACATAGAGAGCAAGTGGGAGCGACAAGGCTTAGAGCCAAGTTTTCTGCTTCCAAATCCCAGGCCTTTGTCACTGTGCCCCTTGCTTCCCCATAAGTAACACTTCAGTGTTGTCCACATTAGTCTATGCCTTACGCAGCCAGAAAACTCAAATTAACAATGTTGTCCCAACCTTACAAAAGCGATCGTGTGATCATTAGTAACATTTTTCATAAATGGGTACATATCACACCATATTTCTGATTTGGCTCTAAGTTCTGTTTCTTTAAGAAATTCCTTTAAGGCTTTATTTTCCCACTGAAAAATAGTTGACAAAGGGTTTCATCTTACAATGAAACCATTTAAATGATTCAGAAAAACTAAGAATGGCTCACTCCGTGGTATCATTTCTTTGAGCACAATTGTTTGAGCACAATTGTTTGGATGAATTCTACTCTTTCCCATTATCTGAACACAACGTGTGGCAGCAAATTGCATTTGGTGGTAACAATGCATCTACATTGGCTAGAACTCTATTTTCAACTGCCAATAAAGACTCCAGAGGAGCATTCAAACCTGGAGACAAATGGCTGTGCGAGAGGAAGCACAGAGAGCACCTGCAAATGGGCTCGTGGGCTGTGCCTTATCTATTTTAGGCGACTGTGTTCAAATCGGCATCTTTTCCCGACTACTAAAAATAAGGGTTCTGAGAGGTGGGAAAAGGTTACTACTATAAAGTTGTTGGATAAAGACAAGAAGTTAAATTGCATCTGAATTCCAGGAGGATAACATGAAATGATTCTCTTCAATAGGTTAACTCAGCTAGGTACATGGGGATCCACTTAATGGCTGAGAGAGGCCTACTGAGAAAATCAGCTAGTGGTCTCGCTCAAAACGAATACTGGGTCACACGGCCGTACTAAAATCCCGTGATGGTGAAAGAAGGACTCATGGCCTTAAAAGTTTTGAAATCAGGGTTATTTTAAAAAATTCTTTATGATGTAGAATTTGTTTGCACATATACTAAATCATTCAACAGCGATTTACGGAGATCTTACTATACGTCAGGCTCTGTTCTAGCTGATGACGGAGTAGTAAATAAGACAGTTACCGAGGTAGATGCTGAAGGACAGTGCTGTGAGGATATATGATGGGGGTGTCTCGCCTAACCCAGGAAGCAGAGCAGGAGATGCCATGGAAAGCGAAGACTTACAGATGAGTAATGACTGCGATAAAGGAAGAATCTTTCTCCTTATCTCTTCTACTCTTTTTAGAAATCATTTTTCAGTAACAAACTTTCCACCCAAATGCCTTGAGTGCCAATAAAAGCTATTTTGTTAGATGAGAATGAAGTGCTCCCGTTTTGTTTAAACATAAATGAATGAATTGCTTGTTGTATTTAAAAACAATGTGCCACAAGTGTTCATATGTACGTCCATCTCCTCCACTAGGCTATGCATTTCTTTAACTCAGGGAATACCCTGCTCATCTTCATATTTATTCATGTAGTCGTTGATTCATCAAACATTTATTAAATGGCACTAAGGTTACAAAGATAAATTAGAGGTCTTGGCCCTGAAGAAACTCCTGCTCCAGGCAGGGAGCGAAACAATGCTTGTGATGTAATAAGTGCAATGAGGGAAATATGCAAGGGGCACTGAGAGATGAAGGGATCAGATTGCTAACCTAGCCTCAGAGTCCGGGGATGGGGTTGGGAAGATCCCTGGAAGATAAGGCCAATTCCCATGGTGCCTCAAAAAAAAACAAAAAAAAAACAAGTGCAAGCAATTTTTTTTCCTCGATGAAAGGGTGAAAGAATGGATGCCCCCACCCACTAACAGTAACACTGTACAGGCCTAGAACATATTCCCCCGGCACACCCCTGGGCACATCACAAAGATACTCTTCTCCTCATGTGACAGATGAGAAACTGCTGTTAGCAGAGGCTAAACCACGCACTCCTAGTGCCCCAGTAGGTGGAAGGGACTGTCAGGACACACACACTTCCATCTGCTGACCCCTATTCCAGTGCCCCTTTCTGTGTATCTCCACTGCTCCTCAGAAAGCAAGGCCACCCCTGGGGCGGGGCGTGCAGGGCAAGGCTGAATCCTGGGGCCCATAAGGAATTCCCAGGATGAAATGACGAGCTCCAATCCTGGATGCCTGTGTCATGGAACCTGAGTCGTACACATATCCTATGGTCAATGGGATGATGCTAAGAATTCCTCCTCTCATAATTACACAGACAAAACCCCGGATTTCCCTCCTCGGCCCTATTCTCTCTCCAAATCAACCTCCTCCCTGCCCACGAGCTGCTGTCTCCAGCCACTGCAGCCTCCTCTCCCACTGGGTCTCCACAATAAAAGCCCAAACAAGCTTCTCTTTTGGCTGTTCCTGTGAATTGCAGAGAGAGGGCCCCACATTGTTTGGGATATAATTACATGATTAAGCACTGTATCCTCTCCAGGAATTCTAAAGTGCCATAATTACCACAACAGGAAGGGGTGGGGAGTAAACAATGTGCAATCATTGCTGTTGACAAGGTTTTAAACTTGAGTCCAGGGCTATGCTGGTCTCCATTGAAGGGAAGAGGCATACTTCTCACTCCAACTATGTTCACATCAAGAAATACAACAAGCTATAATCAAGAATATAATCAAGAATATAACAAAACACTGATTGCCCTTAATGACCCTGTTAATCTTTCATTCAGTGTATTATGAAAACTGGGCAATGCATTTTAGTGGGGTTTTTTGAGTGATGTACATATTTAATGTATGGTTGACCTTAGCATTTAAATATGATTGTTTTGGTAGAAGAGTTCTATAACCATGTATGGATAAAGAGACCATATGCTTTTACTACACTGCACCTATGTCAAAAGACCATAAACAAAAATTAATTCAAAATGGATCACAGACCTAAATATACATGTTAAAATATACAAATTCGGGGGGGGGGGGGGGTAGGAATCTTTGTGAATTGGGTTAGGCTGGGTTAGGCAAAGAGTTCTTAGATATGTCACCATATCTAAGAGGACGATCCATAAAAAAATACTTGATAGACTGGACCTCATCAAAATTTAAAACTTCTACTCTTCCAAAGATACTGTTAAGAGAATTCAGAGACAAGCCAAGATTCAGAGAAAATATTTGCTAATCATATATCTGATAAAGGACTTGTAATCATAGTATACAAAGATCTCTCAAAACTCTAAAATAAGGAAATAATCTAATAAAAATGTATGAAAGATCTGAAAAGACATTTTTACAAAAGAAGATGTTTAGATGGCAAGTAAGCACATAAAGAATACTCAGTATCATTTAGTCACTAGAGAAATGCAAACAAAAGCACAGTGATATCATTACACAGCTACCAGAATGGCTACAATGAAAAAGACTGACTATACTAAGTGTTGGTGAAGATGTATGGTAACTAGAGCCCTCATACACTGCTGGAAGGAATGTAAAATGGCCCAAGCACTTTAGAAAACAGCTTAGCAATATCTTATAAAGTTAAACATACACCTACCATATAACCAAGTACAGTGGTACCTCGATTTTCAAACGTCTCCGTTGACAAACATTTCAGGTTACAAACACCGTAAACCCAGCAGTAAATGCTTCGGTTTTCGAACACGCCTCGGAAGTCGAACATGCACACGGCTTCCACTGAGGGCAAGATCCTGAGGCCCAGCTGCCAGCTGTTGATCCCTAGGATTTTGAATGTTTCAGAACTCGCACGGTCTTCCGGAATGGATTACATTTGAAAACCGAGATACCATTGTATTTATCAAAAAGAAATTAAGGTATGTCCACACAAAGATGTGGACATGAATATTTTTGGCAGTGTTACTTATAATTGCCAAAAACTGAAAACAATCCAAATGTTCACCAACAGGTGAATGGGTGGTATACATACACAACGGAGTACTATTCAGCAATAAAAAGAAACAAACTATTGATAAATACAAGACCATGGATGAATCTCAAAACAATTATATTGAATGAAAGAAGCCAGACATAAAAGAGTCCATATTCCATATAAAGTCTTACAAAATGCAAATTTATCTATAGTGACAGAATGTAGATCATAGGTCACCTGAGCATGGGGTTTGGGGGAGCTGGTGGCAGGGAGCAAGGGAGAGACAAGTAAGGGATTACAAAGGCACAGGAGAAAACTTAGGGGGTGACAGATATGTTCGCTATATTGATTATGGTAATGGTTTTACAGTGTTACATATATTAAAACTTACTAAATTGTATACTTTAAATACATGCATTTTACCATATGTCAATTATACCACAACAGAGCTGTTTCTAAATAATTAATATTAAATACTGATCCAGTCTCTGCTAGAGGCCAGCTGTTTGACAATGGTAAGTCATTTACCTTCCTGAGTTTCCATTTCCTGCTGTGTAAGAGGAGAGTTGATTCCAAAGGCCCTTCCAGCTCTGTTGATTTAGCTGAGGCATGGGTCACTTGCTCCAGCAATCATCACAGTTTGTGACGACCTCAAGAGTTCTCAGTCAGCCTAAAGACCTGGCTGAAAGGGAGTGTCCCAGGCTGACTGCTGCCTAAAAGGCCCAGTGACATGCCTCTCCTGCCTGAACCACCATCCAGTGGTTGGCATCCATATGGACCATGTATCTTCCAGGAGCCAAGAATCAACCTGGACTCTGTATGGCTGCTCCAGCTCAGCCTAGGCCCCTTGTCTCTCTCTTCTCTACCCACCACTTGGTGTCTGGCCAGGCTCTCCTCCAGCCAGACACGTGCACCTTAGCATCTGGTCTGATTTCTAGAATACTAGGGTGAACACCACCAGGATATCCAGACAAGGCATGAAATCAGCTGCAGGTAAAAGTAAACACTAACTTCCAATGCTCTTGCTTTCCAGAATCTGATAGAAACCTCAGTTTGTCCTGAGCTAATCCTAGTGGCCACCTGTGACTCACCAAGACCTCAGCCTCACTTCAGCTCAGTGGCAGCACATACTCAGAGATGGATTTAAAGCCTCCTATCCCTCTGAGGGCCAACCTGACCCTCACTTCCCCATTTGGCTCTCACTTCAATTTCAACACACTGGCCTCCCTATCTGTTTAACTGACTTCCCAGGACCCTGTACATTGGCCTCTCACTTTATTCCCAGGTTACTTCCTTGGACTCGATATACAGGATAGTACCCTTGGCCCATTCATCAAGGCTAAAGGTTTCTCACTAATTAGTCATCAAAACTTAACCATGTACTCTGGGAGGATTCCTCATCCCGCCTGCCCTTCTCCCTCTCGATCTTGGGCCCTGCAGCAGTGCCTCAGTCATGCCTACCTGGTCACTCCTGCTTATCCAAGCATCTCAGGCCCAGCTGGCAGCCAGCTCCCTGCTGCACCCTCCCGGGCCCAACCTGAAGCAGCTTTGCCCAGCAACTCTGGCTTCAGCCCAGACAGTCATAGTTCCAACAAACAAGTTAAAATGTATCTGCAAAAGTTGCAGAATAGAAAACTTTGAAAAAGATTCAATGCTGAATTTCCAGGGAAAAGAAACAAATTCAAATATATCTTGCAATCATTTTAAATCATTATAAATGTGCATGACATTTATAATAGTTTCATTCAATGATAAGGTTTTTTGGACAATTAAGGAAATGGCATGCTATTCCATTCCATAGGGTGAAACGCTACTTGCTAATAGCTGGCATTCTCATAAGCCAGTGAAGATGAGGGGAAGACCACTTCAGCAGTGACTTAAGGACACAGGTATAGTTTATGGGTGAATAATATACTATAGGTATAGTTTGAGGGTGAATTTTAACAAAAGATTGACTTTTAGAAGAGTAGGTCTCTAGTCAAAGCTTTGAAGTTATCACTGAGTATAACTTTGGAGGGGTTTGTTTCCTCTCCTATAATAAATCATTAGTCCATTAAAGTAAAATATACTATTCATGACAAGCAGCCACATAGACCTGAAGTTTGTAAAAAAAACTATATCTTTTCAAGTAAAGCAAGATACAGGGGCAAAAGCAGGTTTATAGTTGTCCACGTGGAAAATAATACAATAATTAATCATACAGGAATAAACTCTGTTTTGCATACTCACAACTGTTAACCTACTTTTGCCCCACCCTGTGTAGTGAGATCATTATTTATGTGAGTTAAGAGGAGGAAATGGTGATACAAACAAGCTAATGACAAAGCTTTTTAAATTACTAAAGCATAATTTGTAATGTGTTTTGTATCTACATTCGATTTCTGAAAGCATTGGCTAGTCTAAGAACTCACTGCAAATACAATAACAAAATCAACTGTGTTATCTGGCCCTCTCCCTCTCTCTCCTCCTGGGCTCCTTCTCCACTCCTGCCTGGGGACAGGCTCCCCAATGGGCTGGCTATAGAGCCAGCGCCAGGGCCACACTGGTAGCAGCTGGAATAAAAAGAAAAGAATAGGCCTGAGAAGCATTTCAGTATTTAAAAAAAAAAAAAAAAGGCAAAGACTCTTTCCAGATCTGAGCACTAGAAGGCACTTGGAGGTTGTCACAGACAGGAAGGAAGATACAGGGTTTTCAGGAAAACCTATGCAGCA
Source organism: Miniopterus schreibersii (assembly GCF_964146895.1). Taxonomy (NCBI): domain Eukaryota; kingdom Metazoa; phylum Chordata; class Mammalia; order Chiroptera; family Miniopteridae; genus Miniopterus; species Miniopterus schreibersii. Next base: position 60,964,048 of record NC_138105.1, read on the forward strand.
TTAAGAAAATGCCTGAACATACATACATGTCTTCCTAGAATAATGTGATCCTTTTTTTTCCCCTATCACAGTAGAACCAGGTTTTTGAGAGTGAATGGTGGGCATTAAAAGGCTCGGGCTGAAGAACAGAGCCACTAATTGTCTGCATGTGATGAAGGCAAAGGGTTAAATCAATGACAACCATGAAATTTCTAGTTTGAGTTACTATTAGAAAGGTAACACCATTAATGGAAAAAATTGGGAAATCAGAAAAAGCTAATTTAGGAGTTAGAGTGATAAAGAGTTTCGGTTTAGCCATGTAAATCAATAAACGCATAACTTAGAAGTAGTTTTATAATAAACCACTGAAAATACAATAGCTTTTCTAGACACTAGCATGAGAGTAGGGCAAGATGAGCTGTCATCAGCAAAGCCAAAACCAGTACACACACAAGACAACCAGCACCAGCCAAGGGTGGGTGGGCAGCCACAGGCAGGTACCAGAATAAGCATAAGTCAGAGACCATAGCCAGAGTCACTACTCAATCAGCAGAAGCACAAAATGACCAAGGGAGCAAAAAATAAAAGATGGAAACCATGGGCGGAACCCAGTGTTCAAGGTCAACAGACTCAAGTGAAAAGGAAAGGTGTGAGCTCCAGGATTCAGGCCTGATACAGACCAAACTGGCTGTCTGGGGGAGTAACACAGCCTGCTTTGAAGGTTCATGACGCTCCTTCCCACGGTCACTCTATTCTACCAATGCCTGACACATGCAGTTAAAAAGTATTAGATGCTCTGTGAAAGAAACTGGTAAGGCAATTAAAGGACAAAGCATGGAATGGGAAGAAATATTTTCAAGTTACATATCTGATAAAGAATAAAATACTCCTAAAACTGAATAAGAAAACAAGCAACCCAAATAAAAAACAGGCAAAATGAATACATGCCTCACCAAAGAAGATACACAAATGGCAAAAAAGAGTCTGAGATGTTCAACATTACATGTCATTAGGGAATTGCAAACTAAAATGACAAGGAGATACCACTGCGTACCTATTGGAAGGGCAAAAATCCAAAACACTGACAACATCAAACTCTGGTGAGGGTGTGGAGCGACAAACAGAAGCTTTTGCTTGTTGCCTGGGGGGAAGCCAAATGGCACAGCCTCTGGAAGACAGCGTGGCAGTTTCTCACAAAGCGGCCAAGATGCTTCTCAACAGGTGAATGGAGAAACTATGGTACGTTCATACAATGGAATATTTAAATTTTTCTTTTCTTTCTTTTTATTTATTTATTTTTTTAAATATATCTTTCTTGATTTCAGAGAGAGGAAAGGAGAGGGAGAGAGAGAGAGAGATAGAAACATCAATGATGAGGGAGTCATTGATCGAGCCCGCAACCTGGGCATGTGCCCTGACGGGGAGTCGAACCCCGATCACCTGGATCCTAGGTTGACGCTCAACCGCTGAGCCACGCCGGTCAGGCCATACAATGGAATATTAAGTGACAAAAAGAGATGAGCTGTGAAGCCACAAAAAGACATGGGATAACCTTAAATACATATTGATAAGTGAAAAGGGCCATTTCGAAAAGGCTACATACTGTAGGACTGCAATTGTTGGCATTCTGAACAGGCACAACTGTAGCCAGAAAGGGGTTGGCGGGATCTGGAAGCAGGGAGGGAGGGATGAACAGGTGGAGCGCGGGACATTCTGAAGGCAGTGGACCTATTCTGTATGATGGTGGGTACACGTCACTGTGCATCTGCTTAAACCCATATAATGTACAACACAAAGAGTGAGACCTAATGTGAGCTGTGGGCTTCCGTGAATAGTAAAGCATTGATATTAGCTCATCAGTTATAATGAGTGTACCACACTAATGCAAGATGTCAAGAAAAGGCCAAATGTACTGGAGGCAGGAGGGTAATATGGGAACTCTGTCCTTCCTGCTCAATTTGTCTGTAAACCTAAAACTGCTATAAAAATTAAAATCTACTTTTTTTATTTTTTATTTTTATTCTTTTTAAAGTAATGGATGTACATGTTCATGAAAACACAAACAAATCTGCCCTGTTCACTACTCACTGTGTAGGGCACCTAGCACAGTGGCGCTGAATAGGTAATTAATTTTAAAAAGCTTTCAACAGAGAACTCCTAACATGAGTGCATGCATTTACTAAATGTATATAAAGGTGCTGAGTATGTAGCAACTTAAAAACACGCCAATTCATTCACTGCATCATCAAATGAAAAGATTATCAGTGCCATTAGAGCAGACTATAGTTGCTGTAGTTCACTATTGAAGTGACCTAAACATAGCCAGAGAGGATGATTTCTGTTTAGTTTAATACTATTTGGTTTTTAAATGAACTCTTCATCTTTCATTTTATGCCGTATTTTGAAAACTGAATACATTCTATAATTAATTAGTTTCAAGAAAGTTATTATTTTGTAATTCGTGCTTAGTGTAAAAATTCAGCATTAAGAAAATTTATTTCAAATATATTTTGCATAGCTATCAAAGATCCACATGCTATTTCCTTTTCCAGTGCTCTGTCATGATTATGAGGCTCAAAAGTAACATGATAACATGTGGTCTTATAAAGGTGAATGAAAGACAGTAAGTTCTCTTACAAAAAACGTGTTTTAAACACACACACAGAGACAATGGGATTTCCTTTCTTCCCCTACTTAAGTTCATTTGCATTCCTCCCCACCGGTGCATGATCCCCTTCAGATCACAGGCACCCTGATCTACCTCTGCCCAGGTATGTTGTCATTGGCTTAACCTGATGTGTCCTTGGATTTCCTTGCAGGCGTTGTAGTCCCTGGGTATCCAATTCAATTTATGCAATGAAGCATCCATCTGTCGCCCTAACTCCAGGCTACATGACCAGCCCATCTGTGCTTGTTGACATTACGAGCTGCCTCCCTTAAATGCACGTGCCGCTAGAGTTGTGGGGTGTTCTCCCTCTCTCCCTCTCTCCCTCTCACACACACACACACTCTCACCTTTGTAAACTTTGCTCCTTCCCTGTTCCATTGATCTTGGCTACCTGCAGCTTTTTCACTCCACTTTCATCACTAACCGGAATACCGTGCCCTGTGCAGCTGGCCCAGGCCTGGAGGTATTAAAAAGCTTTTGCTTGCTTGTCACGTGTGACTCTTCATCTAGAAGTGGACCTTTCAGTCTGCTGCAACCAGTCCAAATTACAGGGTGAGCAGCGTTCATCCCTCGCCCACCTACACACAGCCACTGATGTCTTCCATTTCTTTGCCATTTATTCTGACAGATCACATAATTACCTCATCCCTTTCGTCTTGGCCATGTGTGTTTCCAATCCAAATTTGGAAACAGATAAGTTACCAGGATGTATTTTCTTTTCCGGAACGTCTGTATCTTCCAGAATCTCAGAGAAACAGGTTCAAGCCCCTCAGTGTCTGTGTTGAGCTTACAAAGGGCATAGGCCCAAAGCGGAACCACGAGCACCAGAAGCCCCTATGGATGAGGGCCCCCAGGTGGGGGTGAGGCGGACGGAGCCCAAAGAAACCAGTGTCGGAGATACCAGTGAGCAGAGCAAAGCTATAAATCCAGAGGGAAAAACCCAGGAGAACGACAGTCACAATTTTTTTTTAAAGTGGAAGATAAGATCCACATTTGATTCTCTCCCCAGCACAGCCAGGCGGCCTTCCTTTAGTCCTGTGCTCCCTACTGGAGTATATATTCCCGGAGTGGAAGAGTCAGCAGAGTCTTTGCTTAACTTTCCCACATGCCCAGGACACGCTTTTTACCTGGTGGATACTCGGCAGGTGTAGGAAGGGAAAGAGGGAGGGACTGGAATGTATGAATCCCATGCGGAGGAGGGAGGAGCGGGAGGCAGGTCCCTGCAGAAACACCGGTTTCACCACGAAGCATGTCCTTTACCAGCTACCTGCCTGCCTATGAACCGTGTTCCCGACAGCTGTCACAGGTCCCTTTCACTACTCTGTGAACTAGCTATTCTTCAGGTAACTGGATTCCAGGTATAAGTTCAGTGTTTCAGTGCTCAGAAGCTATAAACCTGTATTTATTTAGCCCCTGGAGTTCTCCAGAAACTATCTGTGTAAATCGTGTCACCTTGCAACACTCTGAAAGATGCTGAGACAGGGATCCTTTTAAAGTTCACTCACCATTATCAGTAGGTGGCCATTGTCCATCTTTCAGGGCATCGAGGCCTTCACTAGATTTGACAGGGTCAAAGGTAACAGATGAACGTGTATATTTGATTTTTTAACATTTCTTCAATAATTGACAGGTACCGTACCAAAAAATCTGAGGCGAAGGATGGTTTTATCCAAATCTCTACTCTTTAAGCCATCAGCAGAGTTTCAGCTGTGAGAAGGGGAAAGGCTCTTCGGACCTTCTCCCTGGTATTTTCTCTTCCTTCAGCTAATCAGGAAGCATCACCCAGGGCTCACTGCAAGTGCCCCAGGGGCTTCCCAAAACTGTCAAGTTGGATCTTCAGCCTCTGCCTCATTTAATACATTGTGGGTACCTAACAACTCTGACTTGCTGGATTGACGCTGGCTGGGTGCCTGCTGTGTGCAAGGCACTGCTCCAGGTGTTACGGGAGCAGAGAGATGAAAAGATATAGTCCCTGCCCTCCAGCAAAATACAGTCTAGTAGGAGAAGGGCCTGCGTGTAATAACAAGATCTGCTTCCCAATCAGCCATGAATTTTAGTTGAATGTTTGGTTTTTCTTATTTTGGGAGGCTGTCATATAGCTTTCTGAGCATACAGTTCTTTTCATTGTTACCACTTATATTTCTAATTATCTTTCAGGGAAACAGAATTAAAATTTTTAGACATCGACCTTCGAGCTGTCAGTTCTGGCTCTGTCACTGACTGGTTATGTGGGTTTAGACAGACAAAGCAGATAACCTTCCTCTGCCTTGATTTGCTCATCTTTAAAATAGGCATACTAGCATCCCCCTCAGACAGCTGTTATGAGAAATGAAGAAGTTGTTACATGTAAAGAATTTAGAATTATGCCTGATACGTGCTCAAAAATATCAGCCACTATTTTCTTTCTTTAATCTCATATTGAAGGGCCACTAAAATGTTTAGGTACTAATTGCATAATCTCACCTCCTACTTCTAAACAACAAATGCTTATGCTTATGCTCAGCTCTCTGCTGTACTGACCTGGCCAGAGAGATCAGCGACATCAAGAATGACCAGTCAGAGTGTGAAATCATAGAAAATATATATATATATTGCTCTCTCCTTCTCGTTCCTGGCACAGAGCTCCTAACACCCTTGTAATTTCCTAAATGATAAGAGCACTAGGAGTAACTTTTGTTCTAATACTTGGTCTTTCAGCCCAGTTCCTGACACAGAGCTCCTAAATAGCTGGGGATTCCTAGGGATAGGACTATTTTGGGATAACTCTTGGTGGGCTCCTACATAACTCCAGCTGGGAGCTGGTCACCAGAAAGTGTAAGTCAGGAGTAGAGGTCTGGAACTTTGAGCCCTGCCCCACCCCCATCCTCCAGGAAAAGAAGCTGGAGATTGAAATGACAATTGATTACGCCTTTGTGATGAAGCCTCCACAAAAATGCCAAAGTACAGAGTTTGGAGAGCTTCTGGGTTGGTGCATATGTCTATATGCCAGGAAGGTGGCACATTCCAAACTCCACGGGGACAGTTCTTGTCCTCGGAACCCTGTATCTCTCACCCTACATATCTCTTCATCTGGCTATCCCCTCAGATCCTTTATTATAGCCTTTATAACAAACTGGTAAACACAAGTAAATGCTTCCTTGAGTTCTGTGATCCATTCTAGCAAATTACTAAAGCCAAGGAGGGGGTCACGGACACGGACCTCGATGTATGCTGGTGAGTCAGAAGTACAGGTGACAACCTGGGATCTGAGACTGGCATTTGAAGTGGGGACAGTCTTGCGGGACTGAGCCCTTAACCCTCTGGGATTTGATGCCAACTCCAGATAAATAGTGTCAGAACTGAACTGAATTATAGAACACCCAGCTGGTGTCACAGAACTGCTTGATGTGTGGACAACTCACACATCTGGTGTCAGTGAAGCAGTATTAAATAGAGTATTGGGGGGGGGGGCACCCAGGAGTGTTTTTCTTACACACAGAAAAATAAAAGTAAGTCCTAGGGAATAGAATGAATTTTCAGACCAAGGTAAGTCCACTTATAAATGGTACTCTATTCTCTTCAAAGCTTTGAGAATTAGCCCAAAGATTCAGATAAAATTGTACGTATTTAACACCTATACACAATGGTAGGTCATCGGGGTGCATTAATTTAAAGTAATTGAAAAAAGCTCATAGACAAACAAAATAGACCACATGGGCTGGTGAAAAATCTCAGCTGCCTGATGCATTGAGATCCAAGGTCTCTAAGATCAAATTTTACTGATCTAAGGGTATTCCATATTTAATTACACTATTTTGCCTGGAGTTGGACAAGGCCTGCTGTCTTCCTCTTACCTCTAGGCTGCCCGAGGATCCTTTCAAGTCACTCTTTCCATCTGTTCAGACATGTGCCCAGCCACCCCTAAGAGCAATGATGCTCCCTTCTCTCACATCCCTGCAATTGTCTCTGAGCAATAACCCCTCCTCAGAACAAGCCCTGGCCAAGAATACAACAGCTCAATATCTTTTAAAAAATTAATTATTATTGAAATAACATTATATACATCTCAGGTGTAAGCATTAATATTTGATATCCATGTACTCTATTGCATGCTTATCACCAAAAACCTAGTCCCCACCCCTTTCCATATATTTACCCCCTTTACTCATTTCACCTCTCCAACCTTCCTCCCTCTCTTCATTTAAAATGTTGAGTGAAATACGTATTTTCATCCTTTAAAAATTCTCCACTAAGCTAATATGAAAGAAACATGTAGAAGCTAAAACAAGGTGAAAAAATAAGAACCCCAAAAGGGACACAAGCTCCAATGCTCTGAAATTTCTTCTGAACCTACTTTGGTAGCTAGCTGCTGGAGGTGGGGGAGGGAGGGTAGGAGATGAAACCTAGGGTTCCCCAAAGTGAGGAATATAATAGAAACACCCCCACAGAGGTATAACTCCAAAGAGCTACACCCTCAGCATACAACTAAACAGAGAAAGACACCTGGCCCATTGAAAGGGCAGCGTGGACACACCTGTCTGAACACAGGTACCCTAAGGAGAGGAGAAAGCTACTTCTCCTACGATCATATAACCACCCATCGCCCACACACAGTTTCTTCTTACCTAGTGGCCCCCACAAAAAATCCAAGTAGACAATTTAACTTAAAATGCTACTGGTGGATAAAGCCCTAAGCTCCCGAAACTGGCGAACAGAATTCCCCTCTGCTGAGATGTCCCTTCAGCCCAGGCCTCCAGATGCCTCCATCCAGAGTCCCTGCATTGACCTCTCTGCTGTGTGTTTAAAAACCAGCTTCCTAGGTTCACAGCATTATTCAAAATTACCCAAACTTGGAAGCAACCAGGATGTCCTTCAGTAGGTGAATGGGATAGACTGTGGCACATCCAGACAATGGAATATTGTTCGGTGCTAAAAAGAAATGAGCTATCAAGCCATGAAAATACATGGAGGAACCTTAAGTGCATATCACTAAGTGAAAAAAGCCAGCTTTAAAAGGCTACATACTGTATGATTCCAATTATATGACATCTGGAAAAGGCAAATTCTGAAGACAGTAAAAAGATCAGTGGTTGCCAGGGGTTTGGGGTGCAGAGGGGTGGGGGAGGGAATGTATAGGCAGAGCATAGAATTTTTCGGGGAGTGAAACCATCCTGTATGATACTATCGTGATGGGTATATGTCATACATTTGTCTAAACTCATAGAATGGCAACATGACAATGGTGTGTCAGTGTAGGTTCATCAGCCATAACAAATGTACCACTAGGGTGGGGGATGCTGATGGGGGGGGGGGGGCTGTGCCTCTGTGGGGGCTGGGAATATATGGGAAATCTCCGTACCTTCCTCTTAATTTTGCTATGAACCTAAAGCTGCTCTAAAAATAAAATCTATTAATTTTAAAAAGGTGTTGAAGATCAGAAAAAATAGCTTCTTTCCAATGCCCACCCTACCTCCCACCTCCCACCCCCAGAATGTGGCTTCACCTTTTTACAACCTGACTTTCAAAAGCGGACAGATGGTTTTCCCTGGAGCATTTTCAAACTATCAAATATAACCTAAGAAGCCTTAAACAAGATGACAGATTTTTTTTTTTCTTGTGCACAAAAATATACAAGTTCAGTCACCTATGACTTTTTGTCAACTCACCTCTCAGGAGCAAAGCAGGTCTGCTGACAGGGGCATAGACCTTACAGTAGCTAACATTCCTTTACCTCTCATGACCGACGAGGGGCGGGAGGGCTTTCAAATAAATACACTCAAGGAGCCAGAGCTGAAACTGAAAATGGGAGGAGCACAGGGAAGTGGGAGAAAAAACTGGATGTTCTGGGCCCCTTGGCTGGGAGACCTGGAACTCACACAAAAACTCCCATGCTTAGGGCTCCTAGGTACATCTGTGTGCCTGCGTACATCTCTAAGCAGGCAGAAGATAAACAGGCCCCTTGCTCATGCCTTCCAGCATCTTTTCTCTGGAGGTCTTCCCCTACCATCCCGGGGATTTCCGTAACTTCCAGCACTCAGCCTTAGGGCAGACACAAGTGTTCAGTGAGGTGGGGAGCTCCTCTCCTCACCACGGGCTTCAGCCCACGCTGTAGTGGTCCCTGGTCTTCAATTGCTTTCTAATTTAGCTCCAAGGAGGCACCTCCTTGGCCTGAGGAAATCGGACAATTTAAGAAGAACCCTCCCTTTTCCAATCAGAGTATCCTGGACACTGCTTTTATATTAGACTTCTGTGCAAAATTTTTATCTGAAGAAAAAGATGCTAATGCTTAATAAAAGTTTCAAAAATCACTGGAACAGGTGATATCTAAGATCCACCCAACTAAAAGAAAAAGAAATCCATGATCCATGTTTCTGTAGGTCAAGTTAAGTTGATCTAAATATTCCAGACCACCAGACATTCTTTATAAACCATTTTCAAAATTCTACTTTATTCCTACAAGACCTTCACAGCTTAATTTAATATCTTTAAAAGTATCCTAAAATGCTCAGGAAAGGCATGTGAAAATTATCTGAACAATCTGAACTACAAGCCCTGTTTCTTTTCAAAAGAAATACCCCCAGAAGAGACTACTGGTGCCTCTAACTAGCCAGGACCACACAAGCCATTCCGAGCAGCGGGCCCTGTCGTCAGTGGGAAACAGCGCGGCTGTTTCACAGGCCTGGGAAAGACCAGCCTGTGAACATGTTCCGTAGATTTTATAAACTAGCAATTAGTATAAGCTACTATTGTAATATCTCCCGAGAGTATTATGTTATGAACTGTTCTAAACCTAAGATGGGCAATACATATCAAGTCACCAGTTCTTGTGATTTCTTTTAGGACTAGAATAATAACAATAACAGTGCTGGAGTAGAAAAGCAGTGTTTCCTTAACTAGAGGAAAGAGAAAAAGAGGGCAGGGGAGGAGGTGGAAGGGGAAATGACAAAAAAGAAGAGGAAGGTGACAGCTACAAATTAACGGGCTCCGGCCCCATGGGGCCAAGTGGCCCTCCTGGGGAAGCTCTGCAGAGAGCCACACGAGCCCCAGCACCGAGACTGGGGACACAGAGCAGTGCTGTCCCTCGATGCTCCCTGGCAGACCCCGCAACCCCACGCATCAGGGGCCAGCGTTTATTAAGCAAAGCCTAACCCACGCCGAAGGGCTCCATGGTTTGTAACTGGTTCACGTGCTGCTGAGGCCCAAGCAAACCAGAGGCAGGCCAGGCCCACAGCGGGGACCTCTTCTGAAGCCTCTCCATTCCTACTGAGCGACCCGCTCACACGGTGGGCCACTATGTTTTCCTATGAACCCCTCTGTTGCAATTTTAACTTGGCAGGTGGGGCAGTAATTGACCCAGATATTTATTTTTAATGTAACTTACAGAAAGAGAAAAAAATCCTTATTCTAAGGCTCTAAAAATTGTCAGTTATTATGAAGTAATTAAGACCCAGAGTATCACATAAATTCCTAGAGAAGCTCAACCCCCTATAAGGGTATTTTCTCATAGTCCATTATGGTTCCATTATATGTGATTTGGAAAAAAAATCAGTGTAGGCACATTCATCAATTGCTTTTGCTATTATGTTTTAAGAACTGCTTGCTATAGCAAATTCCTCTTAATCTCCCTTCTAAATCTTTGAGACTATAATCCTGAAACAATGAAAGAAAAACCTATTTCTAGTGCTGAATGAATATAAAGAATGTTTTTATTATCGTTCCTGCTCATTTAATTTATTTTCCATTTAAATTACCTATTAGAATTTTACCATCACATGTGCTGAAATATTGACACATTTAACTACTTAAAGTCTGTCGGTCTGTTGAACTCTGACCACCACACCTGTGCCCTGCAGTGATTCAAGCTGCTCAAGGAGAGAGGTGAACTGAACAGCCAAACAAGCTAGAGAATAGGGAAATACCAAGGTTATATGAAGAACACGCTGAACAGCAACAGTCTTCGGAGAATTCTTAAACCAACAAAATCCATTCAACAACCCCACACACACTTAATGACAAAGAACAGAGACACTGGCACAACTGTGGTCTTTGGCCAACCAATCCAACGAGGAAGGGAAGGCATAAATGCTTCCCCTACGGTCTGAGGACGCAGGTTTTGCTGCCTCGTGTTTCAGTGTTTGCCAGCCTTCCATCCTTTGAAGCTGTATAAAATCCGCATCCTCTGTGATGTCTAATGGTGGGTTGAACTATTTGGGCAAACTCGAAATATCTCTAGCAAAGTGGGCTTGTGTCTGTTTTGTTTCAACTTTGGGAACTTTGAACAACCCTTTAGCATGGTAGTTCCACCCCTATAGGAGCACGAGAGACCAGGTGATGCTGTCCAGCCGCTGCATAAGGGTCCCCATATAGTCGCTCTACTTTTAGAATCCAGGGAGGGACATATATGATGACACAAAGCTGCTGTGGGTTCAGTAACATTGAATGAATGTATACTTTACTTACCACAACGTCGTTTCCCTTACAAACTGAAAACTGGGAAAAGGTGTGAGTGAGATGATTATTAAGGTCTCCAGGCCATGCTCAGTGGCTAAATCAATCTGTAGACTGTTTTCCTAACTCTGCAAGCCCTGGGGATCCACAGCCCAGGCTGGAAATCAGATCTACAGAAGCTTTGAAAGACAGTAAGGCAACAGTACTCTTATTTAATGATTTCCCTTCTCATTCCTAGGTCGGGGGAAATAAGACATGCCAAAGCACTGGTTAACAAGAGAGGCTCTCGAAGGCTCCACTGCCACCCCCGAGCCCTGCTCCTGGCTATAGCGAAGAGCACTGAGAGCGTCTAACAGACATAAGAACTGCCCATCAGAAAACCCCGGTATTCAATTTGGGGGGGGGGGGGGGAAATCCAGACTAACAGTAATGATAACCAGGACCTAGATGACAAAAAATATTGTCTTGAAATCTTAACATTTCAAACTCAAAAGCCACCTCCACTCTGAATCCTTGATCCCATCCTTACTTAAAAGAGCATAATGGACACAGATTTTTACTTCCTTTTAGGATTCTGGCAACAGCATGATCTGGGAAGACAAGTAAGTTTTCAACTCTTCTCAAATTCATCTCCCAAATCACTTTCTCTCATCCTCAGTTTCCTCATCTGACAAAGAAAGTAGTCTCTGTAGTTTTCAAGCATCTTGAAGAACTTTCTAAAATAAAATATTAGTCGAAACTACAATATATAATATAGCTAAAAGAGTGAATGAGTTCTCCAAGCAGCTTAAATCTTTGTTATTTAATTAAAACACTTCATTGTTGGTGGACATCCTGAAGCACCTTCCTGGAGCCAAGGAGTCTATGGTCACCCACTTTGAAAGCCACTGGACTAGAAGATGGTTAAGTCCCTTCCAGGTCCGAAGTGCCTTGACTCCCCTCCTACCCTATGGTCTATGCCCCAGGACTCCTGATGTTAGCTCTTCAAGAAGTCAAACTTGTCCTCTGGTGATTGAGGCTTAGAAAATAAAAACAGTTTTCCTATTACCTATATTTTGTCCTTCAGAAGTTGTTCTATTCACTGAGCAAATCGGTCTTGAATAGCTACATGGATGGGTTGGGTGGAGGAGCTGTATTTGGTCCTACAAGGTATAAGTCGTAGGACCCTAGACCTCAGGGCTTGCTTTCTGCCCGGTGGCTTGAGAAAGAGAAGCATTTTCACCCTGCCTGCTACAAGTTCAAGGTCAATTTTATGTCTAATATAAGAAGAACAAAAAAACTATCAAAGTGCTTACAGCAAGATCTGAACATCAGAATTCTTGCATTTTCAGGGATATGTCAATAACTTAGTAATTTATCTTGACTGACATTGAAATGAGTACAATAAGACTTACTATGCACTAAAAAGAGATTTAATGTAGTCTGTGAGGAATTCAGAAAGGGTTTTACATTGCTTGGTAAAATCTGCTAATAACAACTCATCACTACTTTGAAGAAGAATGAGACCATTAATCTCATGTAAGATACAGAGACATGGACATCCACCCAAACACTTCAGAAATTAAGTCAAACTGAAAAAGTATACTGGGTTGCTATATTAGTGAGGAAATTATTCAATGCTTTGTTAGGGCTCTTAGGCATCAAGGAACTAAGGATATGCATTTGGAGAAGGGGATGGATATGATCTACTAAGAACCCAGTAGGAAAAAAAGAAAAAGGCTATATGTTGAGCCTGTCCCCTGCCAAGAGATGCTCCATGACCCATCACTTGTATCTTTAACATGCCCAAGAGCTAGAGTGATAGAAAGTGTATGTCCTCAATTTTCTAGCATACTTTCAATTTGAAATAATTTTATTTTCAAGTAAGAACCTCATCACAATTTTATTAGCTTCGTTAAGTGGCACTGCTCCCGTTTTACAAGAGAGGAAACTGAGTCCAGGGAGTGAAATGACCTGGGCATCTATACCACCAGAAAGTGATATGAGGACTCCAACACTCTGCTCCTCCCAGACCCAGGCTCCTGTTCAACTTCTATTGAACATGTTGTCTGAAAATCCACTGGACTATTCTGTTGATACAGAAAGTATCTGGGCCTCGGATTGTCTGTGATGATGGTGTAAATTTCATTTACGAGAAAAAGTTGTACAGTCCCTTTCATGCTTCTGGTTTTGGTGCCACTTGGCTGTGCAGATTTCTAGAAGCTTTTGAATAGACTAATAAACATGGAATTGTTCTGAACATCTGTAAGCAAAATACGAAAATATATTACCCAGTGAATTAACATCCTGGGTTTTCTTGCCAGAAGTGGGGTTATTTGTGTATTAGGCTAATGCACTGAAATTAACCCAGAATGTTTATCCATTGCAGAATGTCTTTCATATTTTCATCTGTATAGTCATTATTATAAGATGTAGGAATAATTCTCTCTCAGGGTATTCAGGAATGTGAATAGCTCGATTAGTTCTAAAATCAATGTAGTAGAGCAACAGCATGCCAGTTAATCAGTTGGTTTGCATAACAAATGTTTGGAGGACTGTGTGTGTGTGTGTGTGTGTGTGTGTGTGTGTGTGTGTGTGTGTGTGTGTGTGTAGAAAGCCAGGGTCAGCACAATTCTTTAAAACAAATATGAGAGATCAAGCCTTCATTTGACTACAGAGTAAGAATTCTGGAAGACATTCTTTATTCAACTTTGGATCATAAACAACCTTTCCCTAATGCCTAGTATAATGTGTGTAGTACATTCCCAATAGGTGTACTTAATTCATTCAAGAAAGGCTACATGAAATCTGGGCTCCTCATGGCTATTCCACTCCAAGTTTCTATGGGTTCTCTAGTGCCAGGCATACACAAATCTTTTAGGGAACACCAAATGAATGCATGAATCTTGGAAATCATTTTAGGAACAGAATGGTGGCCATAAAAACTTAAATTACCTCTCAGCACATCTCATAGAGACAGATATGAAACACAACAAGAAAGAGTAGCCAAACCGTGGCTGTGGCAATGTAACCCAGCATCCAGGCTGAGACTGGGTTCAATGCAGGATCTGGCAGCTCTCAGAGAGCTCAGGATTCAGGCCTGAAACATCTAGGAGATGCATGTTTCTCAGCCTGAGAGCTCTGGGTTCAGTGCTAATTGATGAATCCAAGGAGGGAAGGTTTAAATGCCTTACAGGAGGATGGTTACTTTTAAAACAGGAAATTTAAATAAAATGGTGGACACATGTGAGAGACAAGGAGTCTCCTGCAAAAGGCAAGGGGGCAGTCACAGCTTTTAGAAAATCACAGTGGTCTGGCTTCTGACTCTCAACTCCCAAAGCCAAAATTCCACTCTTATCATTTAATTCATCCCAAGGTTAATCCAATAGGGAGAGAATCGCCCTTGTAGGCTAAACTCACAATAGACTGAGATATACATCTCAGAATGGCATTCAATTTTTAATTTGAAACGAGGATTAGGGCTGTCTGGCTGACTGACTGGGTCTCTTTCTTTTCTTTCTGTAAGTAATATCCACAGGAAGACAAAAGATGAGAAGTTTCCATAGGGTGTGGATCAGAACAAGAGAAGTTAGTGATAGAACTTAAAAGCGTCATGGTGCCAGGCTCTGGCAGTCTATCCAGCAGCCAAACCTTACAGAGCAACCCACAGGGTGCCAGCAGGACTCCCCCTTTCCCAGGCTGGCCTGGCTGACCAGACTCCCTGCTGAGGTCCTATTTTTTTTTTCCCTTTTACATAGGTCAAGGCACTCCATCAGGTTACTCTGAGGTCTTACAGACCCAGAAGCCAAGCTTTCTTCTAAGTGACTGCTTATCTCTGCTCTGATTCATTATAGGCTTACTTTATACTTCCATTCCCAAAGGTCAACTTTATTGAAATTCTTGAGGAACTGTTGTCCCCTAGTATCTTATACATAAGTTAGGCTCAAGTTGCATCCCAGATCACCCAGCATGGAACAGACCCATTGGTGAGCCATTCATGAATGTTCTGCTTACATGTCAGACAGGCATACCCTACCCATGTATCACCATGGGGCTCCCCTCCTCACCTGTCTGTTAGAAACTGTATATCTTTCCTATGTGCCTAATAGCAACTTGAGCTCTGGTTTCAGAATCACAGGCCCATCAGTAGCCACAAAGAAAAACCATCCTGACATCAATATGTATCTCAATGCACATGTACTTTTATACTTGAATACACACTGGCACACTTGTTTACCCCCTGAGGCTGTGCATACCCACTAGCAAGTAGGCATGCAAACTATAGCCAATGGTTCTGATTCCATGCCTGTGACCACTGATCTGTGTACCCAGGCAATGCTTGCGGAAGCTGTGACATTTGTCATCATGTGATGGGGTAGTGGTGGGGTGGGGAGGGTGGTAAAGCTTGCCCTATGGATTTTGAGATCCCCATCCTGAGTGCTACCCCTCTCTTTATGACACTCGCCCCCAAGAAACCAAATGGTACCTTAGGCTCAAATATACTGCTATATGAGAGAAGAAATTTGGCAAGCAACTCATGTCCTTAGGCTTCTTTTCTTGAATGAATGAGTGAATGACTGACTGAATGAATGAATACATACATACACACATACATGCATACATACTTTTACAAAAGACTCCTGGGTAGCGACCAAAGTTTTTCAAACTTTATTACAAATGCAAGAGTAAGCAATTTTGAAATTAACTCAAATACATGGAGCATAGACTAGTATTTCTCTTACATGAAACCTCAGCAATTATTATGCATCTTAGTGGAGACTTGGTTTTTCTCCCTTACAAGTCAGACCCCTCCAGGGCTGACTTGTTCAACAAGGCTTTGAGCACCTGAGGCTTCAGTGGGGAGGCCCCACCAGTATAACTTGCTTTCTGTCTTCCCCATCCTCATCTCGGTCAAAAATCTTTAATTAGCTGGTTATCATAATTACTCTGGCTGGGGACCTTGTTTGTTCTCCTTCCCTGCTATTCCCAGGGATCTGAAGGCTCAAGCACTTCTGTGCCAGAGGGACCTTTCTATCACAGTTTCTCTCTGCCTTTTTGTTTTTCCCTTTCATGATCAGAACAAAAAAAGCCTGGGGAAAGAAATCATCTCTCCTTCTGTGTCTGGGTAAGACCCTATAACTACCTTGTCCCAATCAGGAAAAGTTTCCATGACAACCATGCTTCCTGATGCCACCACTTAGTGTTCACATCAAACAGTCCTTTACCAAGCTCCATGGTGTCTGTATTTTACCATTGCTACAGGCCTCTAACACACCAGCTGTCTGCGTGAACTGTATCTTAAAAGGGTTTTCCTCACAGTAATCATTAAAAAGCACACCAATATACTAAAAAGTATAGTAGAGACATAGACATGAAAAAGAACGTGTGACGTGGTAGAAAGAAGTGTGAATAGACAAATGGAGAATCACTGGGACATAATGAGAGCTGGATGACTTACACCATGGTCAATGACCTAAACTTTTTGAGCTAAGAGCTAATGAGGTTGGAGTTCCTGCTACATATGACCTTGAGTAAATGACTTTTTCTCTCTGAGCCCCAACACTCCCTCTGTAAAAGACAGAGATTGAGAAACTCTGTGTGAACTGTTTGGAAGATTAGATGGTAAAAAAGCAAAGATGCAAAAGTGCTTATTACAATGTCTGGCACATAGTAGGAATTCAACAAAAGGGTATTATCATGCTATCATTGTGAAGGTGAAAAGTTGAACTGCAATGAACCTGAGCAAATAAGCAATCACAATATTCTAATTGGTTTTTAACATTTTGCTGGTGGGTAATAATAGTATAAGCAGTAGGTACTTGAAGGTTTTCCTAGCAACCTTTTCTCTTAGGCTATTAAGTCATGTCTGCAATTACAGGAAGGAATCTATTCATTTCCATTCTGAGACTTAAGAGGATATACCTGGGCAATCTCCAGAGTTCATCTAAATCTCTCTATTTACAGCTCGCATAAGCATTTGTTTAATTTTGAAAGAGAAGCAAAGAAAAAAATGGATTAACCATTATAAAGTATTTATTTGATATTCCACATTCTCAACAGCAATAAAAATATTTCAACTCTTGCCCTGGCCAGTGTGGCTCAGTTGGTTGGGCATCGTCCCGTGTGCCAAAAGGTTGCCAGTTCGATTCCCGGTCAGGGCATAGGCCCAGGTTGCCAATCCCTTCTTATAGCTTGGCTTTTAATACTTTTCCCTCAAGAAAACATGTCTAGTATATGACACGTTTGTCCCATGTGGTAAACTGTTGCAGTAATGGTCCCAGTTTCTTCACACCTCCCTGTACACATGCCTCTGGGGAGTCCCTCCCACAGTGACTTTGGGCTAGACCATATGAATTGCTTTGGCCAATGGGACAATAATAAATGTGACACCAAAAGAGACTTGCAAAGTATTAGCAAAATGGGGCTTGTCCTCACTTGCTGGTCCTGGAATCTCTATATCCACCACCACGTGAATTAGCCCAGGCCAGCCTGCCAAAGATCCATGGTCCATCGTCCCCATTATCCCAACAGCAAGCATTAACCAACAGCCAGCAGCAGCTGTCAGACGTATAAGTGAAGCCATCCTAACCCAACTAGCCCCCTGGCAACCCACCAGTTGACTGGCATCCCATGAGGGAGTCTAGATGAGACCAGAAGAACTGCCACACTGAGCATAGCCTACATTGCTCACCTACAGAATCATAAGCTAATAAATGATCGTCTTAGTGATTAAGGTTTGGGGTGATTGTTCTGCAGCAAAAGCTAAGTTATATATTCCATAGGAAGTTCATTATCTCCTGAGAATATAAAGTGAGAGGCCAATGAGTCTATTTACAGAAACGGGAAACAGAAGACTGAGGAAACACACACAAAAATTCCATTTCCAGTTTCAAGACCCTGTCACCTGCCCCTAGGGACAAGGCCTTCCTTGTTCTTCCTAGTAACACGATGGAGCAAATTCTTCCTACCTGAGCAGACTTCTTGGTAAGTAGGGTTGGAAGTGTAGCCTCCCGCATAACCAACTTGAGTTGAATATACTCCTTTCAGGGTCCAGAATTTCCTCTCAGCTCCCCAGAAACAGCCCATTCCTAAGAAAAACATAAAATACCGATTAGTCTTTTACCAGAAATAAGATAGTCATTGCATTTATAAGCTCTGTTACACTGGGAAAGAGTTGTTCCTGTCACTTGGAAATCAGAAATCACTAAGATTTTATCATTTAAAGGAGAGGTTCTAACATTTAAAAATAATTTTATTTCAGATTATTTGCATAGGATGTTTCTTTGCTTTAGTTGTGCAAAAGCATAGAAAGCCTAACATTTTTAAATATGATTTTATTGATTTGAGAGAGGAAGGGAGAGGGACAGAGAGAAACATGCATCGGTTGCCTCCTGCACGCCCCCCACTGGGGATCAAGCCTGCAACCTGGCCATGTGCCCTGACGGAATCAACCAGTGACCTCTTTGTTCATGGGTCGGCGCTCAACCACTGAGCAACACTGGCTGGGCAGAAAGCCTAACATTTTAATGAAGTTAGTAAAGCTATACTTTTCCAAATAACAGTAAAAGGCTAACTACATTTGATGAATGATTTCCACACTTGATTCATTATGGACTCATCAAAACGTAATAGCTTGTATTAATAGTAGAAATTTATTTAATAATCAGCACCCTTATGCTTTGTAAAAAAAAATTCTAGTAAGGAAAGATAACACTAAAATACCGATCTAAATGGGAAATCTTCCCCAAATCAACACAGTTTGACAAAGTATTTGATTAACAATTTCACGTATGTGCTCAGTTTTTAAAATGTTTTTAAGTCATAAGCTTTCATTTGACAGATCATCGCTCCCCAATAAGAACATTTTCTGGGGTTCTATTACTTAGTGTAATAAATGAGGAAAAAGACAGGGGAGAAATACGGGGAAGGAAGAAACAAAAACAAAGAAACTCACAAAAATAGCATCCCATTCAACTAGCAAACATGGCGCTCATACCAGTAGTTACTGGATTCCTTTGAACATATGAAAACTAAGACCCATCTCCCACGAATGCACATACTTACACGCTTTGAAAATGATGACTTACATTTTCCCTGGGCTGCAAAGAGCCCTCATTTTCTACCACAAGTTTCTAACTGTGCACAACTGCTGTCTGTGGCCTATTTCTAGATGTAAACAAGATGACTGCCTCACTCAAGTTTTATGGCATTTTTAAGTCATATATAATTAAGATCTCAGGTGGAACAACAGTTGGCAAATTAATATATGCCTCCTACTACGATCACTAGACTTGTTAGATTAGATGACAGAGCTGAAAGAAAAATTAGATAGAAGTTTACTGAAATTCTTGACGCTTGTTAATATTCTGCTTTAAATATTCAGAGCAACAATAACCGAAAAGCAATGTGCATAACATTACATATTATACAAAAATATATTTGCTCAAATGTGAGGGGAAATATACCAACAAAAATTAGATTAACAGTTAAAAAATATAATAGAGTCAAATGATGAAATTTAATGCAGTAAAAAAATGATTGTTGTGGTAACAATGCAACATGGAAATATGTATATGATTATGTCATTATTGCCTAAAGCTAAATTTGCAAAGAAAAAACAATTATGTACATGCTTTTATTACAACTATGAAAAAATATTCATACCAAAGTAGACTAGAAAAAAATATAAAGTTATAAACATATTACAGTGGTGAGACGACAGAAATATTTTTTTACTTTTCAAGATTTTCTGCAATAGTCATATGACTTCAAAAATGAAAAGTGTATACATTTTTAAAAGGAAAGCAAAAAATTCAAAGGAAAATATAAGCATGTGCATTATTTGAGTTATACACTTCTACATACCATGTACCTGTTTGCAAAGGAACTGTCTGCTGCTAGTGAATATAACTAAATATTTACTGAATATTTATAAAAATTAAGTATCCTCAAGCCTCCGGAACAAGGATTCACTGTTAATTTTACTTCACTGCACTCCTGAGATAAGGGAATTATGTTAGTCGGGGTTCTCAAAAGAAACAGAACCAAGAGAACCAAAAGAAGATTGTGTGTGTGTGTGTGTGTGTGTGTGTGTGTGTGTACGGAGAGAGAGAGATTTATTATGAGAACTTGGCTCCCACAATTATGGAGATTGCGAAATCTCATTAGCTACAGTCTGAAAGCTGGAGACCTAGGAAGCCAGTACTGTAATTCCAGTCCAAATCCAAAGGCCTGTTAACCAGGAGCACCAGTGCTCAAGGGCAGGAAAAGCGGATGTCATGGCTGAAACAGAGCAAGTGTTTTGTCCTATCCAGGCCCTCAATGGGCTGAATGACGCCTACCCGTATTGGTGAGGGAGGTCTTTACTCAGTCTGCCCATTCACATGCTAATCTCTTCTAAGAAACAGCCTCACAGACACACCCAAAATCATATTTTATCTGGGCATCCCTTAGCCAGCTCAACTTGGCACATAGAATTAACCTTCCCAGAAATGACAACAGGACATCTCCGGGGAAGGGTGGATAAAAGTCTCTGGGCTGCATTACTGAGCATAAAAGGCCACACACAATCCAGGAGTTGCGCAGTGTGCCAAGCTGAAGCGCCCCAGCCCCTGAAGTTCAGAAGTCTGCAGGGTGGGTTGAATAAAATATTTCTGAATCATACAATGACTAACAGTGATGGCACTAAAGAGTACTGCAAGTATTCTAGGCACAGGTACATGACAGGCTACTTTAGCAGCTAGCCTACCCTGTATTGTCATACAGATGTTTTAAGTTTTAACTGTGGTTAAATTTCTCTACATTTTCCTTTATAATTTGTGCTTTTGGTGCATCATGCATAAGAACTCTTGCCATACATTAAAATTACAAAAACAATATCCTATATTCTCAGAAGCTTTAAACATTTGATCTTCATTTAGGTTGCTAATTAATCTGGAAATATTTTTTTGTGTAGGGTATGAGGCAGGGATTCAATTTAATTTTTTATATAGATATCAAAGTATCAAAATAAATTATTAGTTATTAAATAATCAATTCTTTCCCCACTTATCTCTAATGTCATCTCTATTATATGTCATTATGAGTGGTCCCATTATGTTCCACCCATTTATCTAGTTCTCCACCAATAACATACTGTTCTTCAGTAGTTTACTCAACAAATATTTATTAATTACCTACTATGTGCCAAGAAGTGCTCTAGGCACTTGAAACACATGAGTGAACAAGAAAGATCCTACACTCTTGTAGTGCTTACACGCTACTGGAGGAAGACGAATAATAAGCACTAAAAATAATAAAGAAGTACCTGGATGTAGCAAGTCTAAGAATATAAAGAAGTATTTTTAAAAAAAATAAAGCAAGGTCAGAGCGATCAGGAGTGCTGGGGAAGATGCAATGTTAAATAATGTGTTCAAGGTGGGCCTCAAAGAGATGGTGACTTCCAACAAAGACTTGAATGTGGTGAGTGGTCACCCACTCAGATATCTGAGGGGCAGGATGTTCCAGGCAGAAGAAACGGTCACTTCAAAGGCCCCAAGAATATGCCTGCTACGTTTAAGGGGCAGGAAAGAAGCCAGTGTGGCCTGAGTGGATTGAGCAGGAGAAAGCAGTGGGACATAATCAGTAAGCCAAATCACGCAGGGCCTTGTGGGCTATAGAAGGACTTTGGATTTGACTCTGAGTGAAATGGATGCTCACTGTTGAGTTTTGAGCAGAGAATAAATGACATAACTTATGTTTTATAAGGATCATTCTGGCTTTCCTCTGCTGAGAGTAGACTGAAGTGGACCAAGCAGAGACGTAAAGAATGGTTAAACCAGGTAGTCCCAGAGGAAATCATGAGTCATGATCAGATTTTGGATATATTTTGAAGACAGCCAAAAGCAGTTCCTGGCACACTGGAAGCAGGGTTTGAGAGAAAGAAAGAGTCAAAGATGATTCTTAATATTATTGGCTTGAGTGGAGAATAGAGTGGATGGAACATGCTTGTAGGGAAATATCAGAGATTGTAATCACTCAAGTTTTAATAAATCATAGTATCTAGTAGAGCAAGTCTTCTTATCTTATACTTCTTCAAAATTTTCTTTGCTATTCTTGGCCTATTGCTATTCCAAATTTAGTTTAGTATTAGCTTGTCAAGTACCATACAATATCCTATAAAGATTTCTATTATAATTACATTGAACTTATAGATTAATTTGAAAATATTTTGTCATATTAATAATATTGAGTCTCCATCAATGAACATAATATAGTCGTCCATTTATT
Organism: Miniopterus schreibersii; assembly: GCF_964146895.1. NCBI lineage: Eukaryota > Metazoa > Chordata > Mammalia > Chiroptera > Miniopteridae > Miniopterus > Miniopterus schreibersii. The sequence continues at coordinate 60,986,369 of NC_138105.1, forward strand.
CAGGTCTTCTTGGATGTCCTTCAATACCATGTTATTATTTTCTCCATAAAAGTCTTATACATTTTTATTACATATAGTTCTATGTATCCTATGATTTGTGTTACTGCTCTAAACACTCTTTTTTTTCTATTACACTTTTTTATTGCTTATAGTTGGTATATAAAACACCATTGATTTTAGTATGCTTTCCTTATAGTCAGAAAACTTAGAGAATTCTCTTTTTCATTCTAATGATTTGTCTCCATCTTCTCTCTGATTTCCTATATAGAGTATCATATTTTGTACAAATGACAGTTTTATATCTCTCTGTCCAATTATTATTCCCCTTTATCTCATTTTATCACATTGGCTAGGGCCTCCTGGCTAATGCTGAATAATAAGGGGGATCGTGAGAATCCTTGTCTTATCCTATCATTAGTGAGAATGTTCCACTAAGTATGAGGTTTGCTGCATGTTTTGATAGTTACCTTTTTTCAAACTAGGAAAGTTTCCTTTCATTTCTAGTTTGTAAAGAGCTTTTTATCATGCTTGAGTCTTGAGTGTTAATAATGCTTGCATTCTTTTGAGAAGGTCGTATGGTTTAATCTTTTAAAGTAGTATATTACATTTATAGATTTTTTTCTGAACCACCCTACAGTAAACCTTACCTACTATAATGCATTTTAATATTGAAGAATTACTTTTGCTAACATTTTATTTTAAAAGTTTTCACTTATGTTCATAAGGAAGATTGGTAATAATTTTATTTCCTTGTACTATCCTGTCCAGAATTAGTATCAAGGTTATATTGGCCTCTTAAAATAAATTGGCTAACTTTTTTTCCCCTCCTATGTAACACTGCATTAGAAAAGGATTATTCGTTACTTGAAGTTACAATAAAACTTCCTGAACCACCTTGTGTCTTTGGAGAGGAGAAGGGAGGGATTAGGGGTGACTTTAATTGTTGCATTGTTTTTTATTTATTCAAGTTTTCCTATTTCTATTTCTGCTTTAGAGGTTTATATAACAGAACTAACCTTGGTTTTCATTGATCCTCTTTTTTGGTTTCCATTTCTGCTCCTTCTTTGATATTATCTTGGTGTGCATTTTACTTTTAGTCTGTTATTTTCCTACATTCTTGAAATACTTCGCTTACTTATTTTTAAGCATTCTTGTTTTCTGATAAATGTACTTCACTATACATTGACCTCTAAATTTTGCTTTACATACATCCCACATATTTAGATATGCAGTACTTTTCTCACCATATTTTACCAAGTATTTTATAATTTTCATGTTATTTCCTTTTTAAACTATGAATTATTTAAGGCTGTAATTTTAATTTTCAAACATATGACCTGTTTTTTTATACAATTTCTTTTGATAAAATTTTATTGCACTGTGCTTAGAGACTACGTTCTTCATTATGTTGTTTTAAAATTTGTTGAGACTTAAGCAGACACCAGATCCTGCTGGAGCGAATTCCATTTCATGAGTTCAGCTCCCATACAGTAGTTAAGACACTATGGTCATGGCCAGTCCTCACAGCCTGCCAGCATGAAGGTCAACTCAAACCACATATGTGCCAACTGCAATCAAGACTCAAATACAACAGGAGGGCTCCTGTAACCCACACAAGAAACACTCTGGAGCACCCAGCTCAGGTGATCAGGAAGACTACACCACTGGGCCCCACAGGAAACTTACTACATAAGGCAACCCTATAACACTGGGAGACTTAGCAGATCTACCTAATACACAGAAACAAACATAGAGAGGCAGCTTAAATAAGGATTTAAAAAAATGCCCCAAATAAAAGAACAGAAGAAAACCCCAGAAAAAAAGAACTAAATGAAATGGAGGCAAGCAATTTACCAGATACAGAGTTCAAAACAATGATTATAAGGATGCTCAAGGAAATTAGGGAAAGAATAGATGAACTCAGTGAGAACTTTAACAAAGTGATAGCAAGCATTAAAAAGGACACACAAACCATAAAAAAAGAACCATTCAGAAATGAATAATACAATAACTGAAATGAAGAATACGCTAGAAAAAGTCAACAGCTGAACATATGAAGCACAGAGTTAAATCAACAATTTGAAAAGCAAAGTAGCAGAAGACACCATATCAAAGCAGAAAAAAGAAAAAATAATTTTATAAAGTGGGGGTAGTTTAAGGGCCCTCTGGGACAATATCAGGCTTAATAAAATCCACATCATAAGGGATCCAGAAGGAGAAGAGAGAGCACAAGGGAACATATTTGAAGAAATATTGACTGAAAACATCTCTAATCTGTTGAAGGATAAAGATACCCAAGTCCAGGAAGTGCAGAGTGCCAAACAAGATAAGCCCAAATAAGCCCCACATCACAACACATCATAATTAAAATGCCAAAGGTTAAATAAAAAGACAATAACTTAAAGCAGCAAGAGAAAGACAGTTATCTACAAAGAAGCTCCCTAAAGACTGTCAGTTGATTTTTTAACAGCAATCTTGAGAAAGAACAAAGCTGGAGATATCATGCTACCTAATATCAAACTATTCACAATACAATATACAGATGATGTATTATAGAATTGTACACCTGAAACCTACATAATTTTATTAACCAATGTCACTCCAATATATTCAATAAAAATTAAGAAAAAATTATGCTATAAGGCTATAGTAATCAAAACAGTAAGGTCAACTGCCATAAAAACAGACACATTAGATCACTGAAGAAGAACAGAGAGCCCAGATATAAATCCACACCTATATATGGTCAATTAATATATGGCAAAAGAGACAAGGACATACAGTGGAGTAAAAGCAGTCTATTCAATTAATGGTGTTGGTAAACTGGACAGAAACACGCAAAAAAATGAAACTAGACCACCTTCTTATACCATATACAAGAATAAACTCAAAATGGATTAAAGTGTTAAATATAAGACTTGAACCAATAATACTCCTAGAGGAAAACATAGGCAGTAAAATCTCTGGCATTTCTCTTAGCAATATTTTTTCTGATTTATCTCCTCAGGCAAGGGAAACAGAAAATATAAACAATGGGACTACATCAAGCTTAAAAGTCTTTGCATGGCAAAGGAAAACATCAGCAAAACAAAAAGACAATCTACTGAATGGAAAAAGATATTCACCAATGATACATCCAATAAGGGGTTAATATCCAAAAAGTATAAAGAACTGATATAACTCAATACCAAAAAAACAAACAATCCAATTAAAAAATGGGAAAAGGACCTAAATATAAATAGGCCCTTCTCCAAAGAGAAGACACAGATGACCAATAGACATATGAAAAAAGATACTCAACAGCACTAACAATAAAATTTTAAAAATGCTAATTAAGATCACAGTGAGATATTACCTCTCACCTGTCAAAATGGCTATTATCAATAAATCAACAAATAACAAGTGTGAGGATGTGGAGCAAAGGGAACCCTTGTGTACTGTTGGTGGGAATGCAGATTGATACAGCCACTAAAGAAAACAGTATGGAGGGTCCCACAAATTTAAAAATGGTACTGCCTTATAATCCAGCAACTCCACTTCTGGAAACCCAAAACACTAATTTGAAAAAATATGTGCATCCCTATATTCATTGCAGCATTACGTACAATAGCCAAGATATGGAAGCAACCCAAGTGCCATCAATAGATGAGTGGATAAAAAAGTAGTGATATATATATACAATGGAATATTACTCAGTTGTAAAAACAACTGAAATCTTACCATTTGAGACGGCATGGATGGACCTAGAGGGTATTACGCTAAGTGAAATAAGTCAGACAGAGAAAGACAAATACCATATGATTTCACTTACATGTGGAATCTAGTGAACAAAATAAATAAACAAACAAAATAGAAACAGACTCATAGGTACAGAGAACAGAATAACGCTTGCCAGAGGACAGGGTGTTTAGGGGCTGCGTGAAAAAGGTAAGGGAGTTAAGAAGTACAAATGGGTAGCTACAAAATAGTCATTGGGATGTAAAGCACAGCATAGGAAATACAGTCAATAATATTGTAGTAACTATGTATGGTGCCGGGTGGGGTCTTGAAATATCAGAGGGAACACTCTGTAAAGTATATAATAGTCTAACCACTACGCTGTAAACCTGAAAGTAATGCAAAATAATACTGAATGTAAACTGTAACTGAAAAATAAAATTAAAGGAAAAAACGTTGAGACTTATATACCTCAGTACCCTGCACAATCTGTCTAGGGCAACTTCTGCTGACTAGCACAGTCCTCCCCCTGTTGACTAGCGTACCCCATTCTCCAACTCTGCCCGCTAGGGGTGTCACTGAATAGCAAACCCTGAGATAACAGATGGGGCAGGAAGAGCACTCTGTCCTGTCAGAGCGGAAACCGACAGGGAGGCCGAGCTTTCAAAAGAACATGTGCAGTCACCACATGTTCCTTCAACATTTTATCCAAATGCTCCCTCTCTTCCAGCTCTCTTCCCCACTTTCAGACTTCGCACGGAACACAGCCATGTTCACTGTCACTTCCAGGGCTACCCCCACCTCTAGGATCCCAGAAAGTTAGACAGGAGAGCAAGAGTGACACAGCCACCCCACTCCGGAGACTGCGTGCTGCTCCCCGACCCCTGTGTAGTTTCTGACAGCTCAAGGACACGAAATCATTTTGCCTCTTCGGCCTGCTTGTAAGGTACACATTTACTTTCCTTTTTACACTTTTAAGGCAGCCTTTTCTATATAGTTCAAACCACATATCTCTTTGAAAAGCGATTCACCCTAGAGGCCTAACCCTTGGCCATCCACCTAAGAAAGCTTTACAGAGACACACATTTCCCACTCCCTGCTGGGTATCTCCACCTGGAAGGCTTGCTGACACCTTGAATTCATTATATCTGATACCTAACGAACCATCTGAGCCAGCATCTTCTGATGTCTCTATTTGTTTTAATTGCATCGGCGTTTTCCTAGACCCTTTATAGGGAGGCTGGCAGTCACCCGGTACTTGTGTCAGCCCACGCAGCTTCCTGGTGTCCAGTCCTTAATGTCCTCGACCCCCTCCCACTGCCACTGCCCTAGCTCAGCTCCTCCCCTGCCAGTCCCCGCTCTTCAGCTGTCATCCTGCCTCAGCTTGCTCCCTCACTGCCACCATCTTTCACAGCGCTTTCAGACTGTTCTTTATCACATCCTCTATCAAACATGTCATTTGTCTTTTTAAAACCACAAAGAGGTAATTTGCAAGAATCTTAAAAGTAGTAACACTTTTCTACCCAATGACTCCACTGCTAAGAAACACTTGTAAGGAAATATTTTTAATGGACAAATACTGATTTTTTTTTCAGAAATGTTTTAACAGCATTATTTATAATAAAAAACTTTGAAACAACCTAAATATTTAATACTAAAGTATTTAATAAATGATCATTTATTTGTAATTACACATCCATTTTTCTAAGATTATTTAATCGCATAGAAAAATCTTCAAAATATTATGTCAAGGGGGAAAACGCAGGGTATTAAACTGTATGAAGAATTTGCTCATATTTGGTTTAATGTGTACACTTTGAAAAACAGACTCAAGAAGAATAAACTAAAATATGAATAATGGTTATTATCTCTGAGTAAGATTAGCAATGATTTTTATTTTCTTCTTCTACTCTTCAGTATTTTCCAAATTTCTAAAAAAGTATATATTCCAACTGTCATAATCAAAAAGAAGGGTTTTTTTTAAAAAAACACATTTGTATAGATTGATTGACAGTCTGGAAGGCAATGCAATAAAATGTGGGAATGATAGCTTCCTCGGGTTGTTCTCATTTGTGCTTTTATATACTTTCCAAATTTTCTCTAATACACATGTCACTTTCATAACCAACAAAATAAAGGTAGCTGTTAAAATTCTAACACCCATTCTCCACCCTCAGCCAACCGAACACACAATCCCATTACCACCCTCCCCGACTGTAAAGTTGCCTGGCCCCGCCCTGCATCCTCTGCCCCCAACCCTGACTTTGGAAATCCTGCCCATCCACCCAGAATAACTTCAGAAATCACCATCTCCCTTGGGTCTTTTGATAATGCCATTCAGATCCAAGGTTTCTCTTCTTGGAGTCCCAAAGCATTCCCAAGTCTTCTTGACTCAGGCCTTTACATAGTCTACCCTGTGGGACTGCTGTTGGCTTCTGTGTTGTAACCTTCCTACACGGTGAACTAAGGACATGGAGCCCACCTCTCCGGACTTGGTTTTCCCTGTGTCACTGGCATGGCATCCTGCCTGTATTAGGTTCTTCAGGGGGAAAAAGTCTGTTGAATTGAACTGGAATTCTTTGAAAATTTAATGGACCGTCTTTCATCATTATAATGGGCTTTATAATGGAGGTACTCCTAGAAACCACAATGACAGTTTGTGGACAGTTCAGATCTTCCTTTGAGGCGTCTAGAGTGGAAACTCACTGATTATATGCAGAAAAGAAAATGCAGTGCTGAGCACAGAATTGAAAAAGTTCTCATTTCACTTCTCTCTTTCCTCTACCCAATGCCTGGGTTGTTGCAGATGTGGATTCAGAAGCGCCGAATGCTGTATATTTCTACCAGGCCTATATTGCTGAAGCCTGTGTGGGTCTCAGGGAAGCAACTGATACTCTCTAAGTCTTAGTTTCCTCATCTGCAAACTAGGAATAGAAATAATAGTAAACAGAGTCATTGAAAGAATTTCACAGATAACATAGACTGTGCCAAGCACATAGTAGGTACTCAGTAAGTTTGTTTCCATTCTCTTCCGTCATCTTCCCACCTGTACCACCTTCTCCCCCCCAACATACACGTGCACACACTCCAAACCCCCTTTCTCAGTCACTCAAGGTCAGAGCTGCTCCTCCTGCCACCCTTGCTCTGAGAGTCACATCATCCTGTGGAGGGACCCGAGAGCCAGCCCCTCAGTCCTCAGGAGAAACAGACTGCACTGTGGCCTCGTAAGCAGCCCGTCTGGATTCTGCCTCTAGAATTTCTCTGAGCCAGTTTCTCCATTTTCGCAGCACGTAACTCACTGGTTACCATTCAAATCAGACATCCCTTCTCTAATAGCTACTTCTGAACACATCACTTTTTAAAAAAGCTTAATGTCTCTTCACATGTCTGCCTCCTTCCTGCCTAATGTCACATTCAGGTCTTTGTCACCCCAAACCAACAAAGAATGCTAGCCTCAACCAGGTCACTGGGAGCTGAGTGTCTCTGGGTCACTCACTAGGATGTTTTAAGCCTCAATTTGTCATCTGAAAAATGAGTAGAACTAAATTATTTCTAGCATCCAGCTTGATCACTGAGTGATCTGGGGGCTCTCTGCAGAGAATTATAAGGAGAACTAAAATCTATTTTCCTCTTCTCTTCAACTTTAACTGTAATTGGTGAGCAAATACATTTTTTCCTACAAACGGTGCAAAACCTGGTATCCTTTTCCTTATGTGATAAGATGAAAAAGGAGCTACACATCGTACTAGTATCTTTCACACACAGAATCCCCCAATTACCCTACAAGTGTTAGCCCCATTTTAAGGATGAGAAAATGGAAATTCAGAGGTTACATCACTTGCCCAAAGACACAGAACCGAGGCAGACCCAGGAGTCTGACCCAGGCGTGCCTGGGACTCAAGCCCATGTTCCTCCCTGTGCCACACTGGTGCCCCAGGCATGGCCTCAGCAGCTAGTCTTTGTGGAAAGCTGTGGAGGCCTGAATTACAGATACCGGGTGTGAAGGATGATTCTGTGGTAGCACATTATTCATCCCAGAGAATTCAGTGGCACCTGCTAAATAAAAGGCAGTTCGTGAGGATCTGGTGCAAACAGCATGATTTTATGGAGCACTCTGCTGGAATTACATGTTCTGTAATGGGTTTTACCGGACATAAATAAAGTATATAGAAAGTCAACAGCAAAGACACAGTGCACTATTCACAGCTCATTTCCCAGGCTCCTCTCCACAGCTCCCTGTCATCCTTTAAAGACACAGCAGTGACATCCAGATGGTGTCACTCTGCTGATGTCACATCTGGTCCAGGTGATAGCTCTGACCAGGGAGAAAAGCTGGAAACTGAATTCCAGCCACTATCTGGCAAGTGTGAGCCCTTTCTCAGAAGGGGGACCTGTGCAGAGGTGGGGAATGTCCTGGGTTAAATTCAAGAAACATGCTCAGTAGACCTGAGACCAGAGACAGGCAGGCCCTGTCTCAGACACATGTTCACAGGCCCTGGCTGTGTGTGGCCTGTGCCAGATCAGTGCTGCTTGGCTGTCGAGCAGAGGACGGCACAGGAGAACGGGGATTTGCAGATAGTTTCCAGCTCTAAAATGCTAGGACTCTCTCCCAAAGAAGGTGAATACAGGTGGCAGAAATGAAGTCTCAGTATATATATTTTTGCTAGCTTGACTTTCCAGCAAGCCTACTACATGCTATATAATTCAAGATGACACTTTCCCTATCACTACTCTTACTTGAAAACTGCAAAATTTTCAAATATCATCTGCTAAAAAATAACCATACAGCAATTAGAGCCTGATTGATGTTTTCAGTATTTGATGACAATTAATTGCCTTCTGTCCACATCAATTGCTAATGCTGCTTTAATGTGATTAATTATTCTTTGCAGTCTCTTTCCTAATTTCAAACATGCCCGTATAGACACGGTCACACTCCACTGTACCTCTGTACTGTAAGCAGTGCGGTTCCAGGTGCTTTACACACGTTGCTGTATTTCATCCCTTACCCTGGGAATGGTCTTGGAAGAGTACAAGGTCTTTGTTCACCAAGAGGACTCTAGAACCAGTCCAAAGTTGGAAGGACCCTTACCTCTAACCTAGCTTAAATGCCCTGCTAATGGGATTTTATCAGGGCCTGATAAGTATGTTAACAGTTTGCCTTGGGCAAAGAAAAGAAAGCCCTAAGAGAAAAATAGCATTTGTCTCTTAGCATCATGGCAAAAAATTGTCCAAAGCTTGAATTGCCCTCAACCTCTTGAAATAGTCCAGTCCACCTCTGCAGATCTAATGACAATTTAAAAGGTCTTCCTTCCCTGGAGCTGAAACCCTGGAATGTTCCCTCCCTTGCTCTGATCCTCTCCCTTGAGATCACAAAGAACAAATTTTAGCTCCTCTTCCTCATGGCAACCTGTCGATGCTTTGACATTTGAAGACAGCCTTGGTAACTCCATGGATCTCCTCTTGTCAAGCGAGGAGAATACGAGTTCCTTCATCTGCTCCTCATTAGACATGCTTTTGAATCCACTCTCTGTGCCCCTCAGAATGTGACCAGTGTCTCTGCATCCCTTCAAGGGCAGTGGGCCACAATGCTCCCTAGTTTGGGGCCAATAAGGCAGTAGATTCCCATGGACAAGAGGGCCATTGGGCAGACACGCTGGCACTATAAAAGCCCAGGCTTTGCAAAATGAGCTCACTGGGAGCAGCACAGTTCTCTCAGCTGCTGGAAGGAAAGTGTGCTAAGTATACGAGAGGATAATACATGATTAGACAGTAGCACCTCAATTCAGGAGAACCAAACTCCTCCTGAGGACGCAAGCCTGAGGCTGGAGATGAGAAAGGGTAAGAATGAGCTATGGGATTTTATCAGGGCCTGATCAATATGTTAACAGTTTGCCCTGGGCAAAGAAAAGAAATCCCTAAGAGGAAAATAGCATTTGTTTTCCTTAAGAGGTATCTTTAGCATTTTTCTATTTCCCAGGTGTATATGGTCATGGACCCTGCCCTCTACAGTACTTGCAATTTTTTTCCCTTGTGAAGTGGGTAGGAGATTTACGAAACTTCAATGAAAAAATGACTGTGACATTTGCCAGAAGGTGTTAATACAGTAGAATGCTTTCAGTTCTAGCTCCATCCTAAGAGAAAATGTAGCACATGTACATGTAGAAAAGAGGTCCCAGATGAAGAAAACTCCTTGAATGGTCCCCAAAACAATCTACAACTACGATATGACACTCCTCTTATTGCTCTTGAGAAGCAGAAAAACATTAGAAGGAAGATAGTGTCAGTCTGGATCATTTCATGTCATCAGGAAGGAACAGTATAGCTTGGAGGGCTGTTAGTGAAAGATAGAAAGACAAGAATAGATTGGCAGAAGGGCTCTCAGATTGGCAGAGGGACTGCATGCCTACTGCTGCCACCATGGTCCAAGTCACCATCATCTCACCCTTTGAAGACAGAGTAGCTCTGCCCTTGAGGAAAGAGGCACCAGACTTCATTTTATTTCTGCTGGTAATGATTGAGAAGGTGGTTTAAATGGGCAACGCAGAGTTTCTTGTGAAATAAAAGGAGATAATACGCCTATTTGGGAAGAGAATAACGAGCAGGCATGTGCAGTAGCCTCCAACAGCCTCCATTCTGGTCTTTTCAAATCTTAACTCATATCCTTCCAATTCGTTCTTCACACTGAGGCTTGAGTGACCTTTTCTGAAATTCAACCATGATCCTATCATTTCTTTGTCTCTGGTTGCTCTTAAGATAAAGTATAATTTCCTTAACCTGACTAACTGGGTGGATAGTGATGTCAGATGACCCCGAGGGGAATAGGTTCAGCAGGAGAAGAAAATCACCACCTGTTGAAGGTCTAGCTATGATGTAGCCAGCACAACCCTACAGTCTATCCCATAGAGTCCTGCCTTGTAAGAAAGTTACCATTATTTTCATTTAACAAATGATGACCCTAGGACGCAGACTGCAATGATTTGCTAGTGAGAGGCAGAGCTAAAGTATAAAACCAGGTCTGAGTTCATCTCAACACACTGTCACCATGGAATCAAAAGAGGGGAAATAACATGTTCTAAAAGGTGTTGGAGTGTGGAAGTGAGAATAAGGTTGGTCATTGAGCAAGACAGACTTTTCCTGTTTTATAGTCATCTATTTTTATTTCATCTTTATCCTCACTCCAAACTCTTTGTTCTTTGGTCCTGAATTGATCCTTGCCTTTGACCCTCCAGATTTGGCATTCATCTTGACTACCCTCCAATAATATGTCATCAAATTTATGATTATTTCCTCAAATATATCTCTGCCCTAGTATCTCTCTCTGGGCTCCTTTTGACACTCCAATTATACATATATTAAACCAGCTGACATTTTCTCATAACCACCAAGGCTTGGTTCATTTTGTTAAAAAATATTTTTTCCTCCTACCTTCAGTTTGGATAATTTCTACTGATCCCTTCTTATGCAATGTCCAATCTCTTATAAAGTCTATCCAATAATAATTGTTTTATTTCAGGTACTATATTTTTTTAGTCCTGGTAATTCCAGATCATTCACTTTTATAGTTTACATTTCTTTGTTGATGTTTCCTTATCTATTAACCCATTCTGTCCAACTTTTCCTGTAAATTCTTGAATGTATTTATAATATCTGTTTTAATTCCTTGTCTGCTAATTTCAACATCTGACTCATCTCTTGGCCTGCTTCTATTAACTTTTTTCCTTTAGCCATTAATCACATTTTCTTGTTTCTTCACATGTCTAATAATTTTTATTGCATAGTAAACACTGTGGATGATACATGCTAGATTTTGTGATTTTTCTCCAAAGAACGTTGAATTTTGTCCTGGCAAGCAATTAAAGTATTGGTGGGTTGTCTTGATCCCACAGAAGTTTAGTTTTAGATTTTATAAGAATGGGATTACTTTAAGCCAATCAGAGAACAACAAATACCATATGATTTCACTCATGTGTGGAATCTAATAAACAAAATAAACTAACAAACAAAATAAGAGTAGACTCATAGATAGAGGACAGACTAACAGCTGTCAGAGGGAAGAGGGATTGTGGGGCTGGGTGAAAAAAGTGAAGCAAAAAACCCCACAAAAACTCAGACACAGACAATAGTATGGCGATTACTAGAAGGAAAGGGGGTAGGGGGAGGTAAAGGGCATAGGGAAAATAAATGGTGTTGAAAGGAGACTTGACTTGGGGTGGTGAACACACAATACCATATACAGACAATGTATTATAGAATTGTACACCTGAAACCTATATAGTTTTATTAACCAATATCACCCCAATATATTCAGTAAAAAAATAAAAGAATAAAAAATGGGCTTATTCTGCTTTTTCCCCTTGACCCTATGACGTAACCCTTTATCTTGGTTTTACTCCTGGAGTTTCAAAGAAAAGCCTACATTTTTATAAGTCTCTCTAACTTAGCAGGACTTGAACTCCAACTCTCTCCAAGAACCAAGCAGCTGCTGAAATCTCAGCCTTCTAGCAGCTGCTTCCTCTGGTTTCCTTGGAGTCTCACATTGTATATGCACATATAGAGGAAGCCAGGGATTTAGGGGAAATTTGTACAGAGATGTTGGGGCTCCCCCTCTACTGCTCCTTCCTTCCAGAATGTTTCCCATTCATTTCTAGCTATTCTAGCAGCCCCTATATTTAACCTCTGTCTCTTCAGCCTAGTATGAGAGCCACTTCCTATTTGTTCTCTCTTTTTTTATAAGCACCTGGAAATTGACCTCAAGGAAAAAGCTGGTTAAATGTGGTGCTTACCAAGTTTGTTTTACTTATTTCAAGAACTATGTTTCTTCTAGGTTCTACCCAAAGGACCAATATTTGGTTGTTTTTCAGTCCCTTCAGACAACTACATTTAAAAAAATATTTTGTCCTGAGATAAAATTATCCTCAGCTTGAGATTCCAAAACGTATTCAAATTCAGAAACCAGCTGAGTTAGGATTTAAACCCAAATTTGGCTGATAACAAATATCTGACATTCCATCCCAAAGGTTTTGGAGCTGGAAGAGGTAAGAGATTAATGCAAATGTTGATTTACTTCATTGACAAATTTTAGTCTTATTTTAAGCACTGATTTCATATTGTAAATCACATCACTACACTCCTTTGACCTGTGCTCCATTCCACATTTTGTGTATACCAGAAACACAATTTGAAGTGCTTCTAAACTCAGCAATGCATCATGAAACAACTCACTTTGAATGGAATCAATACACACATTCAACATGATTCTGAGTTATTTAATTCAATCCATTTCATCTAAAAATGCAAGTAGTATTGATCTATTAAGTACAGCAATAATAATATCTAAATACTCTCCACAACATATCTGTATCTGTTTTTAGCTAATGTGTCATTTAAAAGGGCCATTTAAATTCTTAATACACAGGGATAAAAAATATTTTTGAACCTTGAACAGGTTTAAACTGCACAGGTCCATTTATAGGCAGATTTTTTTTTTAATTTATTTTAAACCTCATCCGAGGATTTTTTTTTTAATTGATTTTAGAGAGGAAGGAAGGGAGAGACACAGAGAGAGAGAGAGAAACATCGTTGTGAGAGAGAAACATCGATTGGTTGTCTCCCATATGCATCCCAACTGGGGGCCAAATCCACAACCCAGGTTATGTACCCTGACTGGAATTTGAACCCACAACCTTTTTGGTGTATGGGATGACATTCCAACCAACTGAGCCACTGGGCCAGGGCATGAAGATTTTTTTTTTCAATAAAAATATGTACAGTACTGTAAATGTATTTTCTCCTACTTATGATTTTCCTAATAACATTTTATTTTCTCTAGCTTACTTTATTTTAAGACTACATATAATAATACAACACAGAAAATATGTGTTAACCGACTATTTAATGTATCGGTAAGGCTCCCGGTCAATTGTAGGCAATTAGTAGGTAAGTTTCAGGGTTAAGAGTTATACACAGATTTTTGACTGCACAGGGGTCAGTGCCCCTAACTCCTGCATTGTTTAAGGGTCAATTGTATTCTAAAAACTATGAAGATATAGCATTTGAGAAAGACACAAAAGGGTGTAAAGATTTTTTATTTTTAATTAAAGGCACTGTGTATTCAAGCCAAAAGTACTGGATTTGGAAGCAATAGCCTCCTAAATGGTATCCCTACTTCTTTACTCACCATCCTAAACATTTATCTTCAACATAGCAGCTAAACTAACTCTTCAAAAAAAAAAAAGTCATATTGTGCTCGCTTCAGCAGCACATGTAGTAAAATTGGAACGATACAGAGAAGATTAGCATGGCCCCTGTGCAAGGATAAAAAAGAAAAAAAAGCCGTATTATGGCACTCCTCTGCCCCAAGCCCTCTAAAGGCTCCCCCTAGTGTACAAATAAAAGTCAAAGACCCCGCAGTTAACACAGTTACTTCATTATTTAATTCTTCTTAATCCCTGACCCCAGCTACTATTCCTCCCACCTTGCATATTACACCCCAGCACACAGGCCTCATACCAGGCCCATTCCTGCATCAGAACCTTTGGTCCTTCTGCCTAGAATGCTTTATCTATAGATCTCTGCATCACAACCTCCCTCACCCCTTTCAGGTCTCTGCTTAAATATTACCATTTAATTGACACCTTCCCTAACTACCTTATTTTAAATTGCAACCCCCCATGCCAACCCCAATCTGGCATTTATCACACTCTGAAACCCCATACCATATACTTTACATAGTCATCTTATTTACTGTCCTACCTCAATAGAGTGTAAATTCCTTGAGGGGGAGAGGGTTTTCTGTTTGTCTCCTGCTGCAATAAGTGAACAATTTGATTAATACTTGAATACATTATCTGAGTACTAGACCCAATTCTACCATTAACTAGTAGCCTGGCCCTAAAGTCGTTTAATCTCTCTGAGCCTCAGTTTTCTCATCTTAGAGCTAAAAACAAAGAACAAATGAAAGTATATATATATGAAAATATTTTATAATGTGAAAATTACTTCACAGATATAAAAGTTGATTGTTAGTGGTGGTGGTGGTATTTTTATAGACACTTCATTGCTAGATAGATTAAAAATGTCCTACATGGAAGAAAAAACAGGGACAAAATTTTTAGTCCAGTTACCAATGCATTAAGAACAACTGAAAAGCTATTTGTCATTCAGCTGTTTGTTATGTGTCACTGAAGACCTATGTACCGGTACCAGGCCTAAAACACAGACTATTTGCTTGGGAATCCAGCCCTTATTTTTTACAGGTGAAAAAGCACAGCTAGATGCTGAATCCAGGCCAATGGGGCATTTTCCATCTTGTATCTCCCTTTCACATTTCCACTACAAAGCTGTTTGGGTAAGATCTGACCAAAGGACATCTGACCAATCACAATTTACTCAGGCAAAAGAAAGGAATGCTAGGGAGCAGTTCCCATGCCTTCGTGACAGTTCATTAGCTCCTCAGGCAGTTCTTTCTCTAAGCTCCTAGTGTCATCAGATTCTTCAAATTTTCCCAAACGACTTTCCCCAAACCCTCCCCCATTAATGTTCCCTTTGAAGTGACTACAAACTCTTCCACTCTTCCCAATGCAAATGTCAGTGCCACCCAAAGGTCCTTTACCGAGGAAGAGAAAGCCTGGTGGAAAAGAGGGTGACAATAAATTCTCCCAAGAACTAAATGAACACATGGGTGTTATAAGCAAGATGGATGCAGGCTTCCACTGGAGACATTTTCATCTTGACCTGACAAGGGACAACAGTATGGAAATTAAGAAACCAGAAAAGGGGTCATGACATAGAAAGATGCTTGAGATTCAAAAGATCTCATGGGGGTTTTTAAGAGAGATCAGAAATGTGCACTTTACTTTTCCCACAAAAGAAACAGCATGGATTCCTGAGTAAGCTTGATTCTGGAATGTCACATATGAGGATGTTTTCACTCATCTTATGGTAAGCATATTTCAAAAATATCTTTCTGAGTTTGCTCATCACAAGGTCTATGATGAAATATCCTGCATTCTCTCCATATTATCATAAGTCTTGGAATTACAGCTGAGACTTGGAAGAATATATGGTAGGAACTACACCAGAAAGACATCCATCTGCCAAGAACCACTACTGATCCCAATGTCATCGGGCTCAATAACGAAACTTGGTCTTGGTCAATGATAAAGCTTTGTCTAAGTCCTGGGGCGCTGTTGACACAAGAGGAAGATGAAAGGTGTTTTGTGTAATAGCTCCTGGTATATATATGGACATCAGGAGTTTTGCAGACAGTAAATTCTATAGAATTTAGGAAAAGTTCACAGAGTCTTTCATCACTGTTCATGCTACTTTGGCCAAAAGTATGCTGGGCTAAACAACTGTTTCTCAGCATGGATTAAATATGTTGCTTCAACCTAATCCCACCTTCCTAGGGTTTCAGTGATAACATCTCCATTTATCCCTAGAAAAACAGAACTGGCACTGCTGGATTTTGATTGCCCTCAAAAATAACTGTATATTGTATTAGACCCAAGAAATTTCATTCCTGAAAATTATTTAACTTTTGTTTACTTTATGCACAATATCATTCCAAAGGAAGAATTTGAGACAACTTATAAAAAACATACATGAGATGATAATAAAAATAAAATGAGATTTAAGAAAAAAAGTAAGTGACTCAGTAAATAGTCCCCCTTCTTAAATCCCACAATGTTTGGCAGTGAGAACTGCAGAGAGTGTTACCTACTCTGTCTGTGAAAACTGGAGGGCAGAGTATAGAAAATGCACTCTGATAAATATATCTCCTGCTACCCTCTAACTGGTTCACAATATGAAGCCCGAGCATGAAAAAGCACCGCAGGTGAAGCAGCCCAACTGTTGGTCTTTGAGGCAGGCAACATTCCTGGGGAGGCTTTGCCATTACTTGGCTGCTTATCCATTTCCATCATTTCAATATTTTTAAATCATTCCACATCTAGCAGCAAGATGGTCTCTACCCCTCAGGTCCTCTCTGGAGCTGGCTTTTTTATTGTGGCCACTGAGGTTCAGGACCAGGACTCACATGGCAGCATGTGCCCTGGTCACAAGACCTGGGGCAAGAGCAGGAGAGAGCATGGCTGCTCCTCAGATCCAGCTTTGCCTCACACATAACCTTCTGCCACCTATGTGCCACTTCTTCGTTTTACCCAAATCTGTTGAGGCAATCTGTCTACTGTGATTATATTTTCAAGCATTTGACCAAATGGTTACAAATATCAATAATTTGGCTAAATGCCCAATGACAATGGTGATTCAGTTAAACTAAAGAGGTTTTCATCACTTGTTAAATCACTTTTGACTTAAGCAAATATACTTACATATGCTTCTGAGTTATGAATATACATTTAACCCATGTTCAGACCCATGGAGCAAATGGTAAATATGGGGGGAAATGAAGGTGCTTTCCTAATCAAACTAGATGTCAAGGTAACCAAATAGTTGATAAAATGGAAGTTTCTTTTTATAGAAATATTCCAGTTCATAAATACAGGGAAATGCTAGAATTAAAATATCATCATCTTGCAGCCTCTAATAAAATAATAGATCTAGGCAATGACCATTAAGGACTGAAAACTTCACCAAAACAGAGAAAACTGATTATTAAATGCGTCTTGAATGGTTTACACCTATGGATTCTGATCAGGCTTCCAACTCCCAGTTTGCAGAAAATACAGAGGCCTGAAGGACACGATCATTCGATCACGACTAAAGGAAACTGTAGAATAAATCACCTAATTTCTTAAATAAATTGCAAAGGAAAAAAAAGAGATGAATATATAGATTAAAAGAGATTGAATATTTATATCAACCAATAGCAATGTATGGACTCTATTTGGATCCTGATTCAAACAAATAATTTGAAAAAAACATTTATAAGACTACAGTGGAAATATGGACTCACAGGATATTAGGTGATATCAAGAAACTATTTTTTTAGGTACAATAATAGGATTGTGGTATGCTTTCTAAAAAACTGTTCTTTGGGGGATATCTACCAAAATGTTCATGGTTGAAATTATATTATATTTCAGATTTGCTTTGAAATAACATGGGGTGAAGGAGAGTGAGTGGAAATACGGATGAAACATATTCGACCCTAACTGATCATTGTTGAAGCTGAGTGAGTGAGGCTTCATTATATTAGCCTCTCCGTTTTTATTAATGTTTGAAATTTTTCACAATAAAGAACTAAAAAATAAATATATTTTAAAATCCACTGAGAAAAATAACATTGGTAGCAAATTTCCTAAAAGATAACTAATCCATTGACTGTTTTAGATGCAAGACAAGTAACTTCTGGGTTAAGCCAGGGCCACCTGCCAGATAAGTGCACTGTGGTTCAGGGTGTGTGAACCAAACTGTCCCTGGTGAATGTCAGGAGCCCAAAGAGAAGAAAAGCATCACCAACAGCTCACAAATGTCATGCTGCTCGCTCTAAGATTATTGTAGCCACGCTGTTCACTGTCTTACATGACTCAGGGTCCTCCTCATAAACAGCCTTGAAAAAAGTTATTTTGGGTTGTAGAATCAGGCAATTGTATGATTCCCCCAAGCATGTTGATTTTCAGTATCGTTAAAACTGAAACCTATCACCACCTCACACCCATTAGGATGGCTATTAACAAACGAAATAGCAAATGTTGGCAAGGATGTGGAGAAACTGGAACCTCTGTGCTTTGCTGATGGGAATGTACAGTGTGGTTCAGCCATTGTGGAAAATGGTATGGCAGTTCCTCAAAAACTGAAACAGAATTACCATATGATCCAGTGATTCCATTTCTGGGTCTACAGCCAAAAGAATTAAAAGCAGGGTCTCAGAGAGACATATGTACACACATTTATAGCAGTATTATTCACAATAGCCAAAAGGTAGAAGCAACAGCATGTCCATTAATAGATGACTGGATAAACAAAATGTGGTATCTGCACTCAGTGGAATATTAGCTTTAAAGCAGGAATGAAATTCTGACACATCCCACACATGGATAAACCTGGAGGACATTATGCTAAGTGAAATAAGCCAGTCACAAAAGGGTAACTATTGAATGATTCCATTTAAGATACCCAGAGTAGTAAACTCATAGAGATGGAAGGGAGAATGGTGGTTGCCTAGGGCTGGGGGGAGGGGAAAGGGAGAGTTATTATTTAAAAGGTACAGAATTTCAGTTGGGAAAGATAAAGAAGTTCAGGAAATGGATGGCGGTGATGGTTGCAGAACAAGGTGAAGGTACTTAATGCCACTGAACTGTACATTTAAAAATGGTTAAATGGTAAGTTTTATACTATGTATATTTTACCAGGATTTTAAAAACTGAAACCAATCACACAACTAACTGATCTTTACATTGCTGCCAGGAAATACAGAGGCAAATTTGTGGCCAACTTTTATAAATTATATTGAATCATGGCATGTGCTTTTTGTATTTCATTTCTCATATTTTTCTCTGGTCTAATATTCACCTCCTAAATCTAAAAAATGTTATTTTGCCATGTGTTGTATATATTTTAATTTTCCTTTATTTCATTTTATGAGGCTCAGTACTTTTATTAAAAATGCTAGTTGAGTTAAATTGAATAACAATTAACTTTTTAGTTTTTGTTAAAAAATGTTAATTAATAGAGAAGCAGTGGAAATATGACTGTTTCTCCTGCACAGCCTATTGAGCATATTTTCTCTGTAGAAATTTAAGGAATTTCTGGCATATCTGTAAAATAAAATAAATCTTTCTCATTTTCAAAACTTTTTAAAAAGTTGGTCAAATAGATAGTCACTGTATACAACTAACAGTGAAACAAATTAGCTAAAACTCACCAACTCTATAGTTGAGGCCAAAAGAGAAATAATGGCATTTCTGAGAGCTCCATACCGATTCAGAAGGAAAGAGTCTAATTTAATTTAGACCAGTGATGAGAGTGGGCCTAACAACAAATTAAACAAGGGCTGGGGAGCACCCAGCCACTATTAGATCCATTCTCAGCTAATGCTGTCTGTTATCCATCAAAATCCCTGAGTTAAAGGACTTATCAGGTCTAATGCAGGAGAGATTGGGCGTCAAATGGAACGGACTAATATTGGGGTCACTCACTTGAGGCCTTGGTCACAGCCAGCTCTAACTAGGGAGAGCAGGTGTCCCCAGGAGCAACACACAGGCGGGCACTGTGAGAAGTGCCTGAGGCCTGACAGCACTCTCTGTCACACCTACCCTAAATGCTTTGATGACACTATGACATTCTGACAACAACCCTGTGAGGTAAACACTGTTCCCCTCATTGTACAGATGAGGAATGGGGCTTAGAGTGGGAACAAACTTGTCTGAAGTCACGCACCGACGTTCATCTGACTGCAATGACCTCTGTGAATTCTGAATTCTTGAGGACTTCTCCACAACATTTTTGGGGGGAACAGAGGGCTTATTTTCTGGGTCTTACATGTGTTCTACAAGGCTGAGGCTGATGGGTACATGATCTCTAAACGAGGGAAATATTACTGTATCAAACATTTGACTCACTCCTTTCTACAATGGGTTTAGTTCTGTTCTCTAAACACAGAAATCCCCACCCACATTCCAGCCTCCAGCCTCTAAATATATTCCCCGGCTCTCGCTCCTCCTCCCCACACCAGGGCACCCTCTCTGACTCCCACTGTGCCCTCCAGGACCAGGTGGGCGCCACCAGCCCAGGCAATGCCATACAAACCAAAAGAGATTTTCAACACAGGCTTCGAAAGGTCTCTTCCCCCTTCCTTCCCCTATTATCTGACCTCTCCACGCTCCAAAAGAAAATATTGAGATCATCACATACATGGAAAAGATATATAAAATAATACATGGCTGCAAATGACCAATTATTGTCCCTTGAAGGTGCTTCAGCTTACCATGGGAGGAAGGCCTATTTTTGTTTCCCCAAGTACCTCGTCACTTAAGAAGTTTGCATCAGTTAGCAGCCTGCTGTTATAACAGGCTTGTGAATGTAGATTGTTCGGTTAATTATAAACACATTTTAAAGTCATTCTTTCTGGCCTTTTTCCTAGAATGAGTGACTGCCACTCCACAGCTCACAGAATGGTCTTCAATAGTTTTCAGTCAAGGTTCAGGGAGAAATATGCCACACCGGGATTCGATTATTTACCAACATAATGTTGGATTCAAGCCAATGAGACACCAATATATTTTCCTTTGAAGTCTGACATATTGCCTGCTGCTTTCAATGCTGTTTTCTTGGCTGGCAGACAAAATAACTGTGGCTGTTTCAAAAATCACCTCCAATTCAAGTTGCCGGGGGGAGGTGTCTTACGATCGGTTCATCTTACAGACACTGAGCTCATTCTCCTTTGGGGTGCAAAGGTGATTCCCAGAGAGAGCTCTGTGTATGGGCCTCTGACAGCCACTGGCCCCTGCTCTGGGATCAGTCCTTGACAAAGCTATTCAAGAAAGAGTCTAGCAAATTCTTGGCACCTTGGCTATAAACAGACGTGTGTGACAAGATCATCAGCACATTTTCATGATGTCTTGGGCTGTCCTTTGCTCCTTCTTGTTTGGAGAGCCCTAAGAAAACCTGACAGAGAAAGCAGGTTTTTCAGGGATTTGAGTTCACAGAGCCATTGCTCTCAGGCTCCTGGAAGCTGAAAAACCCATGACAACCCTAAGAATTCACTGAGGTGCTTCTGCTGATGTCCTTTGGTATCAATTCCTAAACATGATGATCTCTCACGGCAGAATCTTGCCTCTCACCAAACAGCCTAGATGTGGGTTTCTAACTGATAGGATCTAAGAATTTAGAGTAAGAAGTAATTTTTTCAAAAAGGTTTAACATTCTGAAACAGAATAAATTCTCACTTATTGAGAAGAAAAGGTCTTAAAGGCTATTTAGTCCCACTTCCCAAATGGTTAGGAATGACCCACCATTTGAATACCTCTAATGATGGAGTATTCATTAACTTACATCACTGGACAGTATTAGTACAATGTTAAAGTTGCAAGAGTATAATCAGATCAATTCCCCGTTTCTTATTAAAGTGCTATGTTTTTATAAGTATGACTTAATTTTTAATTTCAAGTCATTGAAAAAGAATATAACAATATATACTGAGCAAAATCTTGGAAGTTAGTATAAATACTGGTATTGATTCCATATTATATATAATGAAAGTCTATTGTATTGTAATTTTTCACTTTTTTACTTCATTTTATAAATCTAATTTTCATTACTTTTCTATTTCAGCTTTACTCAATGTGTATTTATTACTCTTTGCACAATATTTTATAATATACATTCTCATTATAGGATGACATGATATCCCAGTTGTCTGAAATCCTCATTATTTTAATATAATTTTTAACAGCACTCTTTTCACTCTCCAAAGTACCCTACTTTGGATGATACATTTTCTGGTCAAGTACCATACTTTAAAGTTTTAAAAACCTGTATTTCACTTTTTAAAACTGTACTAAAAGTCTTCACAAATTAAGACTGGAATCCCAACCCCAAACTTCCCTGCACTCTTCTCAATTAATAAGCTTTTACTTTATTTTGAAATGATAAATCTTCTTGACCATGGGACATTTTTAATAAAATGGAAAGCTGCTCCGTGCTTAAGAACCACCACCACAGAGAGGCTGCAGCTTGTGTTGTCCGCGTGGACGGAGTGGCCCGCTGCCAACGGGATGTCACATTCGTTAAGGTACTGAGAGCCGAGCGACCTTTCTAAGTCGGGCACAGCATGACAGCAGATGCAATGCGAATGTCCTCCTGCCTGAGAAAGCGTTCCCTCTACTTGACCGGGTTTCTTTCATCTTTGGGTGACTCAGTTTCTCTGCCTCTAAAGGAGCACAGCAATGCCCACTTCACTGGGCTGGTGTAGGATGAAAGGGTGTTAGCCATAGGGCCTCTCGGCTTCCAGGAACAAAGGCAGTAAGTAATTGCAAAATGTTCCGTTCCGCTTCTCTCGCTGATGAAAAAGGGGCTCCCACTGACTTGAAAGAGAGCATCACACACAGACAAGGAGAAACCCATGGGGGAGCAGAGCCTATTACTTTCATTATCACTGTCCTCAAGTGCAAGGGAGAGAGCAGCAACGAAGCTGAAGAACTGTGGTCGCAGAAAAACGAGACAAGGGCTAATCAGTGGGCCGCAAAGAAAATCTGAAAAGATGCACGTCTTAGTTTAAAACTAATCTGTGAAGATTATATGCCAGAAATGAGGGAACCATCTATATACTCTCTACTCACTTGACACAGTCACACATTCATGTATTTTTCACAACCGAGTGTGCCCTGGCCCTCGCCCTGTCCTTCCCACATTATCCGCTCCAACCTAAATGCCTAATGGCAGTTCAGTGGCCGCTTTTAGAGTGGATTAAATTTAAAAGCTCCTATTTAGACAGCAAGGTACATTCGAATGATTAACCAATAGATAACAAAATTGAAACCAGTGGTATAGTTTTGGCATAAAATATTAAGACCTCGGAGAGAGAAGAATGGGTTTGGACAAGCAGAAAATGCTATTGCTGCTTCGGTGAACTACAGTCAAGTATATGTAAGACACTCTCCTCTACCTTAGTACATGCTACTAAAGTCAAATTGGGAAAAATAAATAGTAGGAGACGTCACTCCAAGCAGTATTGTCCCAGCAAAAGCTGAGTCTCAAGAGTCCTTCAGAGCACTCTGGGAGCACATAGAAATTCACAAATCAATATGCCAAATTGGCTTGGCTGGAAATCACACTTTTGTGCATGGATCTAGCTAAAAGGCACTTGTGAATCTTCCAGACTCTCCAGGGCTTCTTCAACCTGTGCCAAGAGTCAGGGGACCTGGTCAAAAGAATGTGGACTTCAGGGTCAGTCAGACTTGGGCTACAATTCCAGCTCTACCATCTCACTGGCTCAGTGGCCTGAGGTAAATGATATGACCTTTCTGAGCAGGGGATTACATAATCCTGCCAGCCTCCAAGGTGCTGGGAAGATTAAATGCCAAAGAGCTAAGCGCTATACTTAGTTTGGCCTATTGCATATACCTATAAACAACCCAGAATGAGAGAAGCCCACCCCAAAAACCAACCGCTCCCTCACTCCCCTACAGGATACCAGGTGGGCAAGTAATTTAAGTGAGAACAGTTTTTAAAACATTAACATAAAGCCCTGGGTTGTGTGGCTCAGTTGGTTGGGCATCGTCCTGTGCACCAAGGGGTTGCTAGTTTGATTTCCAGTCAGGGCACATGCCCAGGTTTTGGGCTCAATCCCCAAAAGGGGGTGTGTAGGAGGCAGCTGGTGTTTCATCAATGTTTCTTTCTCTCTCTCTCTCTTCCTCTCTCTCTAAAAAAATCAAGAAAAATATTTTTTAAAAAACCACATTAACATAAAATGCTTTTATATACTTGACCAAAATAGGGGCCTTAATTTAAGCATCTGGAAGAGCCAAACTGCAGTTTTAATAATGTAAAAATTCTTACATATCAAAAGATATTCTATTTTACAATCTGTACAATTCTGCACTTATACAAATTATGCACATGACTCATCTCTTTTAAAACCACACCCTTTGGCCCTTCACAGTGGGCTTCTCAGGGGCTGTCTGCTGCAGGATGACCCTTTGGTCCTGAACATGTAAAATGTAGAAGCAAAGGGAAGGGTCTCAAAGTACCCCATCAGCCTTCTCAATCTACAGGTGAAAGTACTGAGGCTTAGAGAGCAGGAATTGCTTGCCCAAAGTCAAACAATGAAGGCCTTGGGTTAGAATCTGGCAGAAAGCCATTATAAATCAAACCTGTGATGATGACAATAATAATAATAATAATCTCATCATAGAGCTTTATTCACAGATATTTCCAATTCTGTGGCCAAACAATGCCTGGAACTAGGACTGTCCTTCAGGAACAAAGTTTTCCAGTATCACAACAGAGGGAAACCTGCTAAGATAGGTCAGTCTTATTTTACATTTTCCAATATGACATGAAACCTATTTTCTAACATGTCTCAGTATTGAAATATCTAAAGGACAAAAATAATCATCAAAAGAATCCTTTGAATATTGATGTGACATTTGTGTCCCCTGGTAACGACACTGTGCCAGGCCTACAACTCAGGTAAAATGGCATCACTTGCACATCACTGCTCAGAGGAAAGTTAACAAATACTTGGCACACATTTTTAGAGTGTCCATTACACTTTTTTCTACAAAAATCAAACCCTCCACTTAAATTTCTGATCATACTAATTCCTCACCACTGATCAGTATATTCTGAAAGGTGATAGCCCATGCAGAGGAAGATTTACACACACCTAGGCAGAAGGAGCTCTGTCTCATAACTCTTCAACTGTTAATCATCACCAATGACTAATTCTGGTTCCATCTCTGGGAGTAAGGAAAAAATTTTATCCTGAATATGCTAATTTAGAGATGGGTTGTCTTGAGACTAATTTCCAGCACAAAGAAACTTCAATGCTTAGAGTAGTTAAACAACAAAAGCCCTTACAGGAAACTGCCATCCAGAGCAGGGTAGGAGGAAGCCAGAGGAGGCAGTGAAGTCTGGGACTGCGGGTTTTAGGATGGAACAGGGCACAGAACCTGCCTAAAGTCTGAGGGGAAAGAACCAGAAGAAACAAAAATCCAGAGAACAGAGATGGCAACCCCTGAGAGGGTGATAAGGGATGGGTCCCAGGACATCGTTGGAGAAAAGAGGAGGGCCGGAGGAGAAAAAGAGGGCAGAAAGGGAGTGAATACAAAGAAGACCGGGAAGGAGGAGAGGAATGGGAGGGGGAAGGGAGGAGGGAGGAAGTGCCAGATGTGGACGCATTCTGAAGTTTAGGTGACATCAGATATGGAGGTGAGAAATCATGAATTACAAAGGATCTCCCCGCCAAAAGGTTTGGAATCTAACAGAGAAGTGCTGTTCAGCCGCAGAACTGCACATTGTAAATACAGGGGTGGGCAAAGCAGGTTTATAGCTGTTCACGTGGAAAAAGACATGCAGGTTATGATTATTACAATAGCTTTATTAACTCAGAAAAATGTCACGATGGCACAGTGCACTTAGGTACAATCTCGTAAGCGCTCAGGTTGCCAGCCTTCATTATTTACACATTCTTGTAGTCTACTTGCTACAGTCAAGCATACTTTGTCACAGAGTTCTTTATTGTCATCAATTTCTTGACATGCTTCTCTTACGCAGTGAACATATCACCTACAGTATGTGAAAAGGCTTTATCTTTGACAACACACCAAAAGAAGAAGCCCATTGGGGTGAGAGGTCTGGTGATGTGGTGGCCATGTCACTGGCCCTCGTCAACCTGTCCACCTGTTGTGTACTCACTACTGTAAACCTACTTTTGCCCACCCCTGCATATACTCAGGGATTAGATTTTATTCTGCTTTAAACATTGTAATTGATGTTTTCTCTTAAGGAATATGCTCAATTCATAATGCAGGAGACAGTGGTCATTCAACTAGATTGATTTTTGTGAAATAACAACTCAAAGCTACTTGAATCGCACCCAGTCTTTAACAAAATTATGTATCAATGTGGGAGAAAAAAATCCCTCCCCTGAAAGATAAACTCAAGCCCTAAATTATCAGGTTAATAATCCACAGTGTGGACATAAGAAGTAACAAATACCCAGTTTGATATTTGGTCTGCCAGGTGAGGAAAAAAAAGCATATTAAGTTCTATAGAATAAAGTTTTCTGATCCCAGAAATGCTAAGAACTCAGTAGGTTGGGGGTTTTTTGGGGGGGGGGGTTGGCTCCGATGATTTGTAAATATCTAGAAGAGCCCAGATTTTGAAGCCCCGAGGACACTTGCTAAAACTCAAAAGTTGGCACTAGTCTTTGTACACAATTTGGGTTTTCTTTCAGAGTTGATATCTTACCAAATACAGCCATCTGTGTTCCCTCTGGGAAAGGTTCAACTGTTCTGTTGCCATTGACATGATGTTTGGCTATAAAAAAAAGAGAAAGAAAGAAAGAAATGCAAGTTAAGTGTAAAGTTCTACACACATGTTAACACATGTCATTAAATGTGTCAAAGGGCCTACTTCTCATTTTTAGTTAGAAATGGCACCAAAGCTTACCCTCTTAAGAGAGTTTCAATGATTTTGTTTTAATCTGTTACAGAAGAGCCGAGAGATGGTCTAGTGCAGGCATGTCATTTTCAAATGAGTGTGCTGAGGCCCGACCTTAAGCAGAGCTGCACAGCGGGTGGAGGCAGAGCCAGCTCAGCCTGGAATCTCCTGACTCCCAGCCGGAGGGTCCCCACTGCGCCAGGCCATCCCCTGGAGAACAAGCAAAGCTCTGGCTTCCAGGGTGACCTGGGGGGGCTTCCCCTGAAGACTCCCGATGATCAGAACCTTGACCCAATCAATAAAGTGAGTCATAAAGACAGCAGGGTCACACTGAGACCAATTTTTCAAGAACACATCATTTCACTACAGTTCAAGTACTATTCCCGGGAGCCAAAGATACTCACCTTCTTTTAGACCAGACAGACACTCTAGTGCCTGCTCCTGCTCTTCACCCACTCTGGTCCCCTCCACCAATCACCCTTCCCACCCTAGTGCATATCAAGGACTTAGGAACAAAAAGTGACCAGGGTATGGTTTTCCAGCATTAATTTGTTCCCATAACCCCCAAACTGCAACCTGATAAAGAATATCTGCATATGGCCCATCTGTGAGTATTTTAATGCTGTCCTCAGCAACTTCTGAATATGGGCATTTATGTTGGAAACGCGTAAGAGACAAATGGCTAGAATGCTTTCACGCTGCATCACACAGCCACACATTTGCATGTAATGGGTCACATCAGATTTCTTGAGCTCTGGCAAAGGATTCAGCACTAAAGCTAGGCTCTGAGGGGTCAGGGGGAAAGTATGACATTTTCCCAGCCCCGCATGAGAGTAAAAAATTCTAAAGCGGACTTTACCAGAAAGCTTACAATTATGTGCTAAGTCCAGGAACAGGGACTAAAGGTACTGTAAGAGATCACAGAAGAGGGACAGTCAGTTGGGACATCAGAGCCAGGGACCTGGAGGAATTGCAACTAGTGTAGAGTATTAAAGGAGAGGCCGGTTTGGAAAGGTGGAGGGTGTGGAAGCAACTTTAGTGAGAGCCAGGAGTAGATGCAACCAAGGCGTCACCCTGGGCCAGAACAGAGTCTAGTCTGGGCATACTAGAGGTGATATGAGGAGAAGCAATGGCAATGAAAGACAGATTGGCAGGCAGGGAGTGGGTCATGGAACATCTTGAGAACCCCATCCAAACCCACAGGAGCCCTAGGCAGCCTCCGCAACACCACTGCAGTCTTTTAGAGCCTGAAGGCTTCTGAAGTTCAGTCCAGTTTTGAGGATCCCTTTGGGATACCATTAGTTCAGGGGCTTCCACTGGTTCCTAAGTATTTACGGCACTATCCTAAGAAGAGAAAACCTGGGAGGAGGGAAGGAGTCAGGCCAGGAGAACAAGAGAGCAAGCCCTACAGTAATCTCTAGGCACTAATAGGCACAATTAGCAGATACGAGGTGCAAAGTCAGGTGACATGGGATTTGTCAAGCGCTCACTCATATGGTTAGGACCACTGGTCCCTGAATCCAAAGAAATGTGATGACGCCCCATGTGGAGGTCACAGTTCTGTTCTATGGTGAGTACTCCACAGCCCTGCCCGTGGTTCTAAAACGTCTTCCTTTAACACATCAAGAGCTGTACGCCCATTCAAACACTGACCCACTGATCCCACTCAGAAGAACTCAACATAAGAAAAATGCAAGAAGGGAAAAGGTGATATGCACAACAATACTTATTGAAGTACTACTACTTCTAATAATGAAACCTAATATCAACTAAATACCCAAAACAGAGAAATTGCTTCAAAAGTTATAATCCATGATTTATCAAAAGCATGACATATCATGCTTCATATTTTAAATACAGCATTTGAAAGATATATAGGAACATGGAAAAATATTTGCGATAATGGTAAGTGAAAACAATCCTATTACACACTGGATGTAGGTTATAATGACAACTAATTAAAATATGAATGCTTATGGGAAAAGACTGCCAGAGAAGCATGCAAAAATGAAAATAACGGGGGGAATCATGTAAGACATTTACCTTTATTAATTTCCTTGGTCATTGTTTGATTCTTATTTTCTAAATGAGAGTATGTTTGCTTGGATTTTTTAAAAATCAACAAATTATAGATTTAAAAAAATTTGCCCAATACTTGGTTTCCCAGGATAGTCCATCAGGCCTTATTTATAATCCAGTACATACACGTTTACAATAAAGTGTAGCGTGTTTGACATCTCCACTGGGAGGTGCTCAAAAGCACCTCCAACACAAGATGACCTTCCTCTCCAAACTTGACCTCCTTCCAGCAGCCCAATCTCTGGGAACAGGGTGGCCAGCCCCTTCCCTGTCCCCCGTCCTCCCTCTCCCTCTCCACGCCAGCGCGAGCTGACCCTGCCTTCTGAGCCTGCGGGGTCCCTCATCCTCGCCCCTCCTCTTTGCCGGGGCTCCTCCAAGGGTCTCCACACCACTACCCCCAGTTCATTCTTCCCATAGTCACACTACCTTCAAAAGAAAGAAGTTCCGATTATATGACACAAACTCCCCACCCCTCCCTACAGCTGCTCGCTGCGCTGAGGCTAAGCGGAAAGGCTAACCCAGCCCGCGAGGCCCAGGTGCTCTGGCCACCTCGACCCTCAGTCCCACGCTGCTCTCCTGGGGCGAAGGGCCTTTTTCTGCAGCACTCACCAGAGCTGCACCTTATACTTAGTCACTATTTGGAAGAGAAGACGGTAAGCTCAGGGGGGGCAGGGCTCGTGTCTCTTTTGGCTCACCATATCCACAATCCTAGCACAGCATGGGACACAGAATAGTATTTAATACATAGTTTTAACTGATAAAGGAAGACATAAACAGTTCTAAAAAGTCTCTCTGGCCATTATGAAGGCTATATCATTTCATACACTAAAAATATCTCTCTCTTTATATGTACATGTGTCCCTCATATAAAAATGATCATTAAAAATGGCCACTCAAAGTTTCCCCATCCACGTGGCCTGGAGACAAAGGGACTCCTCTATTCCACTCCGTAAATGTCCAGCCCCCTTCCCTTCCCATTCACCTGCTCTCAGCTGTGCAGGCAGCAATGCTGGTGGAGGTGGAGAGACTAGAAATGCTACTTGAACTGGAGAGGAAGGCGGGAGTTCAAATGCAGCTCTCCTCACTGCTAAGGCTACCCTAGACCTTGTCTTATCTTTTATTCTACAGCCCAAGGCCCCAAAATAACAGGGTCTGTAAACTCGATTTTACATTTTCTTCTGAACTGCAGGTGAGTCTTACATCAGTCCCTGGAGAGCCAAGACACAGCCTTAGCCAACAGAAGATAGCACAGTTTCAGCAGCTAAGGACATGGGCTCTGGAAGAAGGCTGGCGGACTTGGAATCTCAGCTTCCCATTCCCTAGCTTAGTCACTTAACCTCTTTGTGCCTCAGTTTCCTCATTTGTAAGTTTCCTCATTGGTAACAACCTTATGGGTTGCTCTGAGGATTAAATGAGTTAACATCCATGAAGCACTTAGAACAGTGCCTGGCACATAGTAAAGACAACTATTAGACTAGAATTATCATCTCTCTGTGAACTTGATTTTTCACAAGACCTGAATCAGGAATGACAAATACATGGCACTTATTTACCTCTCCTCTGCGCTCATGCCCATGACAGACATCACGGCATGCTTTCTCTGTCCCCAAATGCCATCACAAAATCTTTTCTCCACTTAGCACCCCACAGAATCTCTCGTGTGCTTAAATCATCTTGTCATTCCTGGTCTAAGTGAATTATACAGAAAGACAGTACAAAGAAAGAAGCCATTTTCCTTCCCATTTCTACATGATAAATTACAATAAGAAGACAGGCCCAAAACTCTATAGATAGCTTTAGGGATGAAAGAATGGGAGGAAATCTGAGCCCTACTTTCTATTCCATGATGAGGGAATGGTGAGTTCTTAAAAACGAAACAGTTGCAGTTCTATTCCTGGAAACCAAGGTTGAACTTCTAAGGGCACTTTCCCATTGAAACTCTGCTGAGGCTAGTGTTTGGGAGCCAAAGAACCAGAGATCCTTTAAACACATTATATAGGACAAATAAGATTTGGGGTGGGGAGGACTAACCTGGGAACCTAATGAGCATTTATAATTTTTTTTCATAATTGGTTGCACATTTCACCATGGAAGCAATCACACTGACTAAACAAAAAAGTCACTCATTGATTGGGTACTAACTATTGATTACCAGCAGGGCATGAAATGGAGACAGGAGGGGCTTTCTGACAGGGACATCTGCTTCCTGGCCACAGCAGGGTGGATGCCTCCAATCTGGCTGATCCGGCAGATGTCCCTGCCCCTGCTCCATGGGGACACATTCCAAAGCCACATGCTCCAGGAGGACAACCTCTGATGACGGCCAGACGTGTCCTCAGTCAAGGGTACATGAGGACAAGGAATAGATTTTCATTTATCTTGAAAGCCCGGTGCTTAGGGGCAGCAAGGTTAATTAGAGCAAGTTTGGGTCAAAGTCAGCTCTTGGAGAGATTTTGAAGGAGATTTGAGGGACATGTTCAGAAGCTTTAGAAGATGATACTGACATGATTTTTTGCTTTGTTTTGTGAATATCTAATGCACTTCAAACTTTATAACTGTTTTCTTGCTTGAAAAATGAACCTTTAATAATGTAAATTCACACATAACCCAATCAGTGATTAGCTCCTTGTCCTGTACTCAAACTGAGATAGCTAAAATTATTATCTTCTAGGGGGGATCAGGCAGGTAAATGGCAAGGAAGCAGGGGACTGGGGGGGTGGGTTCTCAGGCCCTCAAAATTCTCCTGTAGATCCAGTCTCCTCCAGTCTGGGTGACCATGGTGACACTACCTAATTGGAGATTCTAGGAAGTGCTACTGTTGTCCTGGGAGTTCTGGTTAGCTGCTGGACCCAGAATCATCCCGGGACTGGTATAGCCTTGTATCAGACTAAATAAAGCCTCAGGGCTGCAGGTCAGCCAGCAGTGCAAGCCCCTCCCAGTCATGTTACTAACCCCATAAAAACCCAGCCCATAGTTGTCATTGTTACTATCAGTCATTCATGCTGCTATGAAGCTTATCAGTGATTAGGTTCAGTTTGGGACTGAAGTAAAAGTGTGTTTATATTACTAAAATGACAATAAAAACCTGTCAAGCCCCCCCAAAAAATATGGTGTCACAGTCGCCACCATTGTCTGTTTCTTGGTGGCTCTTTCTCCAGGTCACACACTTCTGGTGTCTCAAGGTACAACCTAGACTGGAACTAAGTGGGGTTCATATTTGGCCCAGGGCCCTAGCTTTGGACCAGCCTCTCCCGTCTCCAGCAGAGGGACCTCAGCCACACTGGCCAAGCACTCTGATCCCTGGCCGGCCAAGGTGCCCTCCACAGCGTTGTGAGAATGATGTGATGACTGCAAGAGCTGCTCTGTAAAGAAGGGAGAACAGGAGTCCTGAGGACGCACCTGTCACCCGGTCACTCAACTATGGGGCAGGTACACTGGGACAGAACAGGTAATGATGCTTCTAGGCAGCTCTGCCGGAGGTACCTTGGTTCTGTATTGCTTTTGTCCTTACAGTTCCTACCATTTGGGGCTATGGTGTTCAAGGTGAAATTCAACCCAGAGTGAGCTTTGCCCCCAATCCTGTGCTCTGTATGTGAGGAGGGGAAGGGTGGGAGGTTGCATGGTGGTGGGCAAGTTGCTGGGAGGATATTACTCAGCCTGAGGGCCGAATGAATCTGCTCTCCACCCACCCTGTGTCTGAGGAGGTCTGAGTCCTTCTTACTGATGGATAAGGTACACGACTAGAGGCAGATGGCACTTGTGGTGAGGAGAGGCAAAAAGACTCCCCAGTAAAGGCAATGGTGAGAATGAGACAAAATGTCCCCAACTGCTGTGGGTGCCCGAGGCGAGCATTCCTCTCAAAGCTCATGGAGAAAGCAAAGGCCAGCCCTCACTGTATGTAAGTGGGGGCTGCCCCCAAAACAAAAGATATGCTATGGACAAAACAGAAAAATTAGATGAGAACAGTTTAAGACTGCAGCTCCAAAAAAGTCATATATCATTCAGGGTTTTATCCTTATGCTCTGACTGCTGTCCCCCCTCCAATTAATCCCACCCACGACCACCGCTGTCCCTTCTCCCTTTGCTCCAGGTACAGCAAACCTAAAATGCATCTCTTGGCCAGTAAAGGAGCCAACATCACAACTCAGGCAACCCCTGAACCTCCCAGCATCCCTCTGCAGAAGAGCCTGAAGCCACAAGGTGAAGGTCACGGAATGAAGTCAGAGCAGGATGGGGCAGAACAAGGCCATGGCTAAACCCCAGCCTAGCCTGGAGGTCAGGAGAGGCACAAGCCAATGCTTATGGGCAGGGTCTTTGGCTCATATCCACTGGCAATTCCATTTTGAGTTATGGGAGCAAAGATAACTCTACACACAAGGTGATGCATTTAATCAACAAACTTGTTAGAGAACACTAAGGGAAGATTTCCAGCTCAAAGAGTGAGGCTATGAACATGGGAATATGTTTTAAAAGAATAAAGCACTGCCCTGGCCAGGTGGCTCAGCTGGCTGGAGCGTCATCCCAGACACCAAAAGGCTGTGGGTTTGATTCCCGGTCAGGGAATGTACGGGAGGCAACCGATCAGTTTCTCTCTCACATCGATGTTTCTCTCTCTCTCTCTAAATCAATAAAAACATATCCTTGGGTGAGGGTTAAGATTAAAAGGATGAAGCATCATGTAATCATCAGGCCTTTTTATTCTTCATGATATTCCTGCTGTATTTTCAGAGCTCTGCTCCGTGCACAGACCACAAGCGTGAGGGTGAACCTGGAACAGCAAGGCCAAGAGCACACGCCCCCATACACAAGCCCCGTTCTGTTCCTAGGAGAATGAGCCTACTGTGTCCCTGTGTCCCGTGAGGCCACAAGACAGCCCTGGGTAGGGAGGGACAGTGGCCACAGGGGTGCCTACAGTGAGAGTGCAGGGGGTGAGCCAGCGCCCTGAGAACCAGCCTGGGAGCTGGCTGTGCCCGCTGCCGGGGAGGCCTCCGCAGCGCAGCACGAGAGGCGATTCCACCGCCACGGAGAAAGGGCAGGAAAACTTCAAATATGGAAGTAACAAAAAATACATGAATAGGCGCTCACCCACACAAGGAGATACTATTTCCAATTCATGAAAATGGCAAAACTTACACAACTGATGCTGGATACGGATGCGGGTGCGGGAGACGGGCTCTCACACACCACGCAGGGGGCGGGGGCGGGGGCGGGAGGGTGTAGCTGGAAAGCAACCTGGCCCCGCAGCAGGAAGGTAACAACCAGCAAGTCCTGGGCCTAGGAATTCCGAGTACGGGTATGTGCCTTAGCGGATAATCGGAACTAAGGCAGAGCTATCCAAAGACGTTTACAACAGAATTGTTGACAACAGTGTAAAACTATAAACCACCTAAATGACCCAACAGGAGGGGGATAATGAAGTGACACAGTCCTAAGGTGGAATATTACATAGTCATTTTTTAGCACAGTAATTTTAAAAGTGTGGTCCTAACAAGGTTTATTTCATGCATCAGGAAATAGTAATAATACAGAGTTGAGTGGGGAAAAGAAAAAAAAAAAAGTACCCAGTATCCCACCCAATTAAGAACAAAGGCACAGAAAAACGACATGAAGGAAACGGCAAAAACGTAATAGCAGCCGCCTCTCTCTGCTAAGGAAGTGACGGGTGATTTTTCTTCATTCTTTACACTTGTATGTGCTTCCAAATTTTAAAGCAAATATTTCTTTGATAATCAGTCAACTATAAAAAGAAAAAGGGAAACTACAAATCAAACTTGAAAAAGAAGAAGCCTAGGTTCTATCAGGTATATTTTCAAGTTGTAAAAATCCAAATGTTTTCCTATGAGGCCCATTCCTCTGTTTGTTTGTTTAACAGAAAGAGCAAGAGAAAGCATTGAAACTCTCTTAAATGAAAATAGCCAATGAGCAGACTATTTCCTGCTTGGTCACATAAGGACTCAGCACAGGGCCCTTTTTCTTTCTGGGGTTCGGTACCCTGGACTCTACTGCTTGCTCCTTAAGACCCTGCCCCGGGTGACAGCGCTGGAGCTTCAGGGATTTCCAAATTAACTCAAACCAGCTATATGGCCGGCCTATTAAATCCAGTCTGATGAGGGCCGGCTCAGGCCCTGTTCCAGACTTCGGTAGGGTTCATGAGCTTATGAAGTCACAGGTAGGCAGGTGTGTGAGGGAAGGTGAATGAAAGTTGAGAGAGGGTCTGGGGGGGCAGAGGGGTGCATATCTGCCCCAGTAAATGAAGACACAGGGATCCACATTTTGCCCAAATAACATCATAGTTCAGAAAGTAGTTCTTGAACACCAGCTATGTGCCCTACACTGGGCTTACTGCTGGGGACACAAAGATGGTAAGAAAATGCCTTCTCTTCATCCTTCAACCAGCTATGACCCTGCCCCACTCTTCAGGGCTACTAATCAGGACACCCAAGCAAGGCTCCTGCGTCGGCAGCCCTGCCTACAGCTCTACCCCACCTGTTACCGCACTGGTACCAGGCTAGCCTGAGTTCCCGATTCACGTGGCGTTAGCCCAATAAAAGCATTCCATCATTGCTCATTTCGCTTTGGGAGAATTCCACATTCACCTTCGTAATACAACGGTGCTAATTACCACATTTAAGAGCCATGTCTAACTTAGGCATCTCTGATAAGCACATAATATTAATTGATGGAAAATTTCCATCTGACTTTTATGAAATCTGCCTGCACCCCTCTTACATGTAATTCCTAATGACTACCAAAATTAGACATACTTGAGAATAGAAATTCCTTTTAAAATCAAATTCTCTTAAGAAATAAAATCTTCATGGCAGTCTGAGTAACAGTGTTGAGGACAGTTGTACTGAAAATTCGGCTGTGAATCAAAATGATTGCCTTTTATTCCAAGGTACGTGTTTCCTATTGACCCTAAGCATATTTGGGATATTTTAGGTGAATGTTAAACATGTTTATAAAGGATCACACAGAAATCATACTTCTTAGTATTGTTTTGAAAAACGTGGCCCTTCAGAGACTCGTGGGGAGCCGGGCTCCCCGGCTTGCCCTGCTTAGTCCCTTACACGTGGATGAAGCAGAGTTATCCGCGTTCTGTCCAGCGTCCGCCGATGTCAGTTCTGCCACATTAAAGTACCCGGTGTTGTGCAGTATCCCAGGCCTGCGGACGTATTTAAGGCATGAGGCCCACAGAGGTATTTTCTCATCCTATCATCAGTGTTGCTAGCACTCTGGAGCCTAACTGTGTGCCCCTAATACCGCTAAACCTGCTTTACACAAACGGTTGTGTACACCACACAGAAAGGTGCACAGAGCCCTGCAAAGCACGGGAACCTGTCAGCGGCCTGGGCAGGGGGCAGAGCCCGCGCACCGCCACCGAGGCTGCAGAGGCGCCCCAGCCTCAGTCAGGCGACGGCAGGAACGGCCAGCGACGCCTCCTTCCCTCCACCCGGCCCTCTGACAGTGATGAATGATCAGGCCCCGGGCTCAGCCGAGCCTGACGGCCAGGCCTCCCCGTGCAATCTGTTCCGGGCCAGCACCAACCCCCCCCCCCCCCCCCCCCCCGTCAGCACTACAAAGCAGGCTGCTGCAGGGTAAGGTCAGATCTATGCGCTTTCTTGTTGCTGTTCTTTCATGAAAAAGGAATTATGACTTTATTTTGAAATGGAAGCTCCTGATCAAAATGAAATATATTGTTACAAACCTTACAGGAAACTTGTGTTGATTCTTTTTTTACATGAGAAATGAAGGAGATACGGCTAACTATGGGCCTTTAAGAAGAAAGAGAAATCGTTATAGATATAAACATAGATGGCAATTTGTCTTTCATTAAAATCAGCAGGCTTTCAATCTATTAAATTATTATCTGTTGGGGGTAAAGAGGAGACAAAAGATTCTAAGGGGAATAAAATATTGATAAAAAGATGGAACATTAACATTGAAGATTGAGATTCATCAGAGATCAGCTCCTACATTACATTTTGCTCATTCTTTCAGGATTGCTTGTAAAAAAAAAAAAAAAAGGCACCAACCTTTAGCATAAAATACTCTATACTGTGGAATAATATGCACCCATTACAAAGAATGAGGAACTGTGTAAGTACAGACAGACGCAGAACTATCTACAACGTGCACTGTTCATGAGGTGGGGGGATCAATGGGCAGGCTAAGGTGTATAATATGCTACAATTTATCTTTTAAATATTCTGTTTTTACTTTTTGAAGTTTGTTCCATGGGATGTATTACTTTTTTGAAAACAGAAATAAAACAAAATTTTAATGACCCAGCCTTTGTTACCTTGTGATCATCCCTGCAGCCCCAGAGCCTCTTCCCAGGCTGAGGGCCATGCCAGATGCAGGAGTGACCAGCAGCAGGCAAGCAGCCTGAGCTCAGATCAGCCCGACGCTTACATTTATCCAGGCCTAGGGCAAAAGCCAAATATGATCCCACC
Organism: Miniopterus schreibersii; assembly: GCF_964146895.1. Classification (NCBI taxonomy): domain Eukaryota; kingdom Metazoa; phylum Chordata; class Mammalia; order Chiroptera; family Miniopteridae; genus Miniopterus; species Miniopterus schreibersii. Next base: position 61,023,691 of record NC_138105.1, read on the forward strand.
CGTATCTCACAGTAGCAGAACTGTACCCCAGCTTTAAAGACTCGGGTAGTTTATAGTATCCTAAAAGGCCTCAAGATAGAGATACCACTCCGTTTCCTCCCCAGTTGACCTGCATTCTCCAAAGTAATATGGTGACTGTCCTCTTTTTAAGGGAGTAAGGAATTTAAGAGAATCAACCATTCCAAATTTTAGATGGAATTAAAACATTATTTACTTAAAATAAAAGGTGTCTCTGGGTTTACTTTTATTTTAGAGGAAGAAAAGGAGGGAGGGAGGGGTGGAGGGAGGAAGATTAGTACATCAGCAAGCATTTGCCGTTCTGGAATTTAGTACGTATTTTAATTATTTCTCTGTCCCTCCTGCCTCTTACCCTTCCCGTTTCTCTCTTGTAATTTCCACCCACAACAAAAGATAAGGGTATTTTTACATCTATTTTAGATTTGCTGATCAGAGATTACGCTCACCATTCCTAATTCTAAAAGCAGTTGAACCATTTTATATTTCCCTAAGAAAAAAAAAAAAATCAAGTTTTTACTATGAAGTCTGCAACTGATTCTCAATAAGACAGTGAATTAAAAAAAAAAAAAATCAACTCTTACAAGAGAAATAATACAAGTAAACCACCTACTTTGGAAATTTTCCCTAAGGACCTGCCGTTCTGAGAGAGCAGGCTTGGTCACGTGGCTGAGGAAGAGAAGTTGAATAACCTAGTTCACATTCATATTACGAAACAACATGGACAAACTCTACAAATGAAACAGAAAGGCATTTTATGATGTATTTATACTGTGTTCCATGAAAGAGTGATACAAAACTAAGTGGAGATAAAAGTGGCTCTTAAGACATACTTTTGGTTACCTGGCCTAATGAAAGGATAGATTAGAGGTGGCATCCTTTGAATATATGCTCAAGTAGACCCCTGGATATTCAAGCAATGGGTTGATTCCTGAATAAATTCTCTAGTGACTGATTGACTGCAGCACTGCTGAATAAAAGGGGAGCCATGTCTGAAAACATCAAGCACGCAGGAGGCCAGGGGAGCAGTCTTCCACTGAACCCACTCGGGGGCCGCAACAGTACTCTCTCAGCTGGAAAGCCATCAGCTTCAGTATAGAGAAAGGCTAATGGGGGGTGTAAGGCAGACCAAAAATGTTTCTCATGTCCTAAATCTGATTAAGTGTTTTTGGAAATACCTGATTAAGACCCTAGAATTCTACAAAAGGAAAAGATGACTGTGACCTGGCATAATGCAACTCTAAAGGGGCTTAGGTGCAAGCCTTTGCAGAAAATCTGATTTTGAGTAAAATTATGTCTTGATAGGTCTGCTAGGCTCTTAGTGCTAAAAGTAAATTATAGTAATCTCTATTTTCTGTCATTTTATCTTCCCAAAAGGCTGATAGCTCAAAATGTAAACTACTGTGGGAAGGTAGCTGGAGAGGACCTAATGAAATACAGGCAAGTCCCCAACTTAAAAATGAGTCACATTTCAAAAGCATGTTTATAAGATGGACATCTGGGATACAGAATCCATTTTCTCATGTACATGTTGTTATAAATGGTGGTAAGCTAGCCCACAAGGGCTTACTCAGCTTATAAGGAGTCTCAAATGCAACTCGTTTCTAAGATTCTAACCACCATTTATGGGTACTATGTCCATGTGGAAATATACCCTAAATCCTACCCTTCAACATCAAGAATACACCCTTTCATATTGGTCAAGGTGGTTACAAGCTACAGGAAAAATTTTCTCTACTTTCCCAAACTTCCCAGCTACTAACTCAACCACAGAAAGTAATTCCCACTTTCTTCATCACTGTGGAAAGCAGGTTTCCCCCAAGGAGAGGAGGAAATCCCTTGTTGCACAATAACCACTGTTCGAATGTAAGTTTATTCTAAATTCATAATGGGAAGCTGGTAATTCTGGCTCAGGGTGTCCCACAGGCTGGAATCCCAGTGTTCACAGGGGCTGCAGTACCATAGGAAGGCTCAGCTTCGGGAGGATCACTCTCAAGTTAATTTGATGGCAGGTCTCAGGCTCCCAAGAGACCCTGATCCAGGGGAACCCAGCTAAGCCACACCCAGATTCATGACCCAAAAAACTGTGACATAATAAATGATTGTTCTTTTTAAGCTGCTAAATTTGGGGATAATTGATTACATAGCAATAGATAACTAATACACTACCATGTTCTAATAAAGAAAAAGTCATGTAATTTTTAGCAAAGCAAAACTGATAGCACAAGCCAGGAAATTGACCATCTTTTATCAAATTGTTTTCCACAAGAAAAAGATATTTCCAGTCTAACTGATTTACAAATCAACCCTTAGAATATGATCTATTTCTAAGTTGGAGATTATCTCTATGTAATTTATTTTCTCCACAAACTTTGTTCCCTAGTGTGCCGGGATTGCTAAAACAGGCATTCCTGAACCACTAAAGTCTAGGAATAGTGTATAAAACATTAGAGTAAGGCTTTTAGCACTTCTGCAATAATTCCGACAATTTTTATTCATTTGCATTATCCAGGGGATTGTTAGTTGCTTTCCCTGCTGTTTTGTTTGAGGAAGTTATATCTCTGCCTCACAGGGCTTACAAAAACAATGAAGAAAAATGTTTTTCCAAAATTCCCAGGGAAGATAAATTTAAATTCATGCCAAAGGCCTTAACTGCAATGGAGAAAATTTTTTAAATTTTGATGAACTTTGTTTCATTGGTTGGTTGGTTGGTTGAGTTGGGGGGCTTTTTTCTTCAACTAGATAGATGTAAGAATATGGCAGGATTATTTCTATTCATAATGATACCTGTAAGAAATATACTTTTTCCCCTTTTCTACGGAAATCAAAATCTAATCTAAAAATCAAAATGGTTGCTTGTGTTATACCACATTTTTATTAGCCTGGATATTTCATCCAAAGCATCTTAAGGACACAGTACCTCTATCCTAAGCATCAAAATAGTGGGATCCTATTATATCCTGTGATTACTGTACTTCGAGAAATTCTAAATACTCTGCTAACCACCAAGAAGCACTGGAAGGGTCAAGCTGGAACTGACTGTTTCAGTGATATAGGAAACTGTGCTTCTGGCTTGTTGTCTGCTGAACTTCAGTTCTTACAGGAATGTGACTCACCACACTCTGGTCTTCCCCTCCCTCCCTTTAGTTCAACCACAGGTTAAAACACATGAAAAGTGGGGTGAGTGAGGAGAGGAGGAAAAAATACCAGTTGAGTACATAGCAACGTCTCCTACCTTTCTTGAAAATGAAGATAAAATCTACAGGTAACCAAAGTCTCAATTCAACTAATATTTGCAAGATATTCCTGTGTAGCAATCTGGGTCCAATCAGAAGGCAGAAACCACGCAGTAGACTATAAACGAGGATTCTAACATAAAGAATATTAATTCTTTAAAAATTACACAATCTTAGGAAATTCTCTGTGCTGAAAGAATTAAAGAGTATCTAAGTAAATGGAGAGATATACCATGTTCATAGTTTGAAAGACTTGGTATCCTTAAGATCTCAGTTCTCCCCAAATTAATCTATAGCGCAACACAATGTAGACAAAAACTCCAGGAAGTTTTTGTTAGAAATTGACAAGTTGATTCCAAAATTTATATGAAAAGTCAAAGGACTTAAAATAGCCAAGACAAGATCTGTACACTGAAAACTTTAAGACACTGATGAAAGAAACTGAAGACACAAATAAATGGAAAGATACTGTGTACTCATAGAGGAGAAGAATTAATATTTTAAAATATATTTTATTGGTTTTTAGAGACAGAGGAAGGGGAAAGGAGAAAGAAACACTGATGTGAGAGTGAAACATCGATCGGCTTATCCCTACAGAGGATAAGCCCACAACCTGGGCATGTGCTCTGACCAGGAATCCAACCAGCAACCTTTCAGTGCATTGGACAACACCCAACCAACTGAGCCACACCTGCCAGGATGAATTAATTTTTAAATGCCCATACTACTCAAAGCAGCTACAATTCAATGCAACCCCTATCAAAATTCCAAAGGCATTTTTCACAGAAATAGAATTTAAAAATCCTAAAATTTGTATGGCACCACAAAAACAAAAACAAACAAACAAAAAAATGTGAATAGCCAAAGTAATATTGAGAAAGAAGAACAAAGCTGGAGACATCACACTTCCTGAGTTCAACCTATATTACAAAGCTATAATAATAAAAAGTGTAGTAATGACATAAAAACAGACACATAGATAAATGCAACAGAATAGAGGGCCTAGGAATAAACTCACACATATATGGTCAAATAATTTACAACAAAGGAGCCAAGAACATATAATGAGTAAAGAATAGTCTCTTCAATAAATAGTGCTGGGAAAACTGGACAGCCACATGCAAGAGAATAAAACTGAATCCCAAATTTTCACCATACACAAACATCAACTCAAGATGGATTAAATACTTGAATATAAGACCTGAAACCATAAAACTCCTAAAAGAAAACACAGGGGGTAAGCTACTTCACATTGGTCTTGGCAATATTTTTTTTGGTTTTGACACCAAAAGCAAAGGTAACAAAAGCAAAAATGAACAAGTGGGACTACATCAAACTAAAAAGCTTCTGCACAGCAAAGGAAACCATTGAAAAATTAAAAGGCAACCTGCTGAATGGGAGATAATATTTGCAAATCATCTCTCAGATAATATGTATTTTTTAAAGAACTAATACAACTCAATAGCCAAAACAAGCAAACAATTCAAGTTAAAACATGGGCAGAGGACCTGAATAGACAGAAGAGATACAGACAGCCAACAGGTACATGAAAAGGTGCTCAACCTCACTAATCATAAGGGAAATGCAAATGAAAACCACAGTGAGATATGACTTCTCAGCTGTTAGAATGAGTGTCATCAAAAAGACAGGAAATAAAAATGCTGATGAGGATGTGGAGAAAACAGAGCCCTTGTGCATTGCTGATGGGAACGAAAATTGATACAGCTGCTATGGAAAATAGTATATAGCTTCTTCAAAAAATTAAAAATAGAGCTACCAAGTGATCCAGCAATTCCACTTCGGAGGATATATCCAAAGTAATAGAAATCACTATCTCAAAAAAATTCTGCACCCCCATGTTCACTGTAGCATTATTTACAGTAGCTAAGATGTGGAAACAATGTGTATCTATCAACAAATAAATGGATAAATAAGATGTGGTATGTATATTCAATGGAATATTACTCAGCCATAAAAAAAGGCAATTCTGCCCTGCCGACATGGCTCCACGGTTGAGCACTGACCTATGATCCAGGAGGTCGAGGTTCAATTTCCAGTCAGGGCACATCCCGGGGATGGGGGCTCAGTCCCCAGTAGGGAGCATGCAGGAGGCAGCCAATCAATGACTCTCATCATTGATGTTTCTCTCTCTCTCTCCCCCTCTCCCTTCCTCTCTCTAAAATCAATAAAGATATATTTTTAAAAAAGGAAAAAAAAACGAAATCCTGCCATTTATAACATGGATGGACCTTTACAGCATTATGCTAAGTGAAATGAGTCAGACAGAGAAACACAAATACTGTATGATCTCATATGTGGAACCTAAAACAAAAAAAATGAACTCATAGAAACAGAGAACAGATTGGTGGTCAAAAGGTACAAACTTCCATTTCTAAGATAAGTAATTTCTGGGGATATAATGTACAGTCTGGGGATATAATGTATAATATAATGTAGAATAGTGTATTTTGTATTTGAAAGTTGCTAAGAGAGTAGATCTTAAAAGTTATCATCACAAGAAAAAAATTATAACTATGTAAGGTAATAGATGTTAACTAAACTTATTGTGGTAATCATTTCACAATATATACATATATCAAATCATTACATTGTACATCTTAAGTTAATACAATGTTATAAATCAATTATATATCAATAAAACTGGAAAAAGTAAAATTAAAACAGCCAAAACAATTTTGAAATGTAAGTTGCAGGACTTCTACTACCCGATCTCAGGACTTACTCTAAGGTTATAGTAACAAGTAGAGTAGTGTTGGAGTAGGATCCTTTTATAAGTGAGTGGAACAGAATAAAGAGCACAGAATTGAATTCTGACAAAGGTGCTGAGTCAATTCAATAAGGAAAGGATAGTCTTTTCAACAAATGATGATTCTAGAACAACTTAACATCGATATGGGACAAAACAAACCTCAAACCATATCACATCTTAAATGTTTAGTTTGAAATGACTTATAGATATAGGAGGGCTTACAACCTGAATACGGTTCTCCTTTCTTTTTTTCTCATTCACTTAAGGTGTATCACTATGGAAATCAATTGAAATCTGAACACTTTCCCAAAATCTACCTCTGCTTTTATTGCTAATTTCACATCCTATAAAACAGCCTGAACAAAACCGTATGAGGAAAAAGTGACTATATTAAAGGGTCACTTAAGGGAGTTTCTTTGTAGTGATGGAACAGTTCTAAATCTGATTGTGGTGATGGTTACACAAATCTAAACATAATAAAATTTCACAGAACTAGACACCAAAAACAAAGTGCATGCAATACCTGGTGACATCCAAATAAGGGCTATATTTGAGTTAATGTGTTATACCAATGTCAGTTTCCTGGCTTTGACAATGTACTGTAATTATGCAAGATGTGACCATTGGGGGCTAGTTGAAAGGCACATTGGAACTCTGTACTATTTCCGCAACTTCTTGTGAGTCTTAAACTATTTCAAAATAAGTATTTTTAATCTTGTGAGAAATCTTAAACATATCAGTATTCCCTAATTGTCAGAAAATTAAATTTAAAAATAATCAAAGCTTATAAAGTACATTGAAAAGATTTTCCTTCCCAGAACATAATTTTCAAAGTTCCAGAGTACTAACTCATTCATTTAAATTAAATTCCATGTGTTTGGAGTCTACATGTATAATCATTTCAAAGGACTGAATAATTGATAGTTCTATTTCTTTAGTACAATAGAACTACTATAGAACTGCATCTGAGTAGAAACAGCCAGAGTATAAGCTCCATAATGGCAGGGTTACATGCTATGTATCTAATACATTTGAAGGATCTTCTAAACTTAATTTAAAAATAATAATAGCAAGCGACTACTATTTGCTAGTAATACCTATTATGATTAGAAATCTACTAAGGTCCGGCCGGGCGTGGCTCAGCAGTTGAGCGTCGACCTAGGATCCAGGCGATCGGGGTTTGATTCCCGGTCAGGGCACATGCCCGGGTTCGATTCCCAGTCAGGGCACATGCCCGGGTTGTGGGCTCGATCAATGACTCTCTCATCATTGATGTTTCTATCTCTCTCTCTCCCTCTCCTTTCCTCTCTTTGAAATCAATAAAGATATATTTTTAAAAAAAGAAAAAAAAGAAAAATCTACTAAGAAATTTGGCTACAGAATGGTCATTTTGAGGGGTGAATGTATAAATCAAGCACCTACTTAGTATCCTAGGTGCAGTATTCCTAGTAAGCTTCCTGACATACAACGCAGGGCAGGGGGTGGGTGCTGGGGGTGGAAGATTGGTTGGGTGCTAGTGAGAATCCAATTCCTTAAATATCTACTTCCTTGCTTATGCTTCTTTCCAAATTCCACAAACAGGCATAATAATTTATGAAACTTTTTACTCCAGGATGCACCCAAGAGTTGGTAAAAAGCAAACCCTTCAAGACACTCGAGATCACCAACCAAATTTCAGGCAATGCATGGTCACTGCGGGTCATCTGGAGACCAACCGTGGAGAGGGCTCAAACATGTGGTCCTCATGGCCAAAGAAGACAGACAACAACTGATTGTACACTTTGCTGAAGCCCTCACTTTAAAGAAGGATCCCAAAGCAGTTGCCAAGGTCTTTAAAATCTAGTTGAATGTATTCACAAAGATATATGCACCCCTATGTTCACTGCAGCATTATTCATGGTGCCAAGACATGGAAACAACCAAAGTGTTCTGCAATAGAGGACTGAATAAAGGGATGTGGCACATGTACACAATGGAATACTACTCAGCCCTAAGAAAGGATGAAATACTGCCATTTGTGACAACATGGATGGACCTTGAGAATATCACGCTAAGTGAAATAACTCAGTCAGAAAAAGCTAAGAACCATATGATTTCACTCGTATGTGGAATATAAAACTGAAACTTGTAGACACAAACAGCAGTGTGGTGGCTACGAGAGGAAAGGGGGTGGGGCGGGGGATGAAGGGGGTCTTAATATATGGTGATGGGAGAAGAGATGACTTTGGGTGGTGGGCACATAGAACAATATATAGATCTTGTAACATAGAAACCCACTCCTGAAACCTACATGTACATATTAACCACTGTCACCCCAATAAATTTAATAATAAAAATTAACTAATTAATTAATGAAATAAATAAAATCTAGTTGATGTGGAAAATATAGCTAAAGTGAAATTCAATGTAAGGCCCTACTGAAAGGAACACTTAATGAAATTGTTCAGAAACAAAAGCAATCCCTCTGCCAGCACTAAAAAGCATGAATTTACAAGATCAACAATCAGAATGGCTGATGACAGCTCACACAAAAAGATCTAAGCCTGGTATTTTTACAAAAACCAAAGCAAGACCTTTTTCTCTATACAGAGCTCAAAGATAAATGACATATAGGATTTAAATCTAACATTTTCACTGAAGAGACAATAGGAGCACAGCAGGACTGACCTTATTTCATGCAGAGGCAGCTATCCCCCTGGCATCACCTCTCTCACCCCACCCACATCACAGCCACAGCTGTCCAATCCCTTTAGGAGAAACAAAGCCTTCCACCTGCAGTGAGAGGCTTAAATTGTCAGTGCTTCCAAGAGAACCAACACAGTGACAATTTTACCAAAAGGTAAATGGTTACCACCCAATTAGTTCTAGAACAGGGGTTTGCGAATCTACGGCCCACTAGCCAAAGCCTGTCACTTGTTTTTGTGTTTTAACCTGAGCTAAAAGTGGGTTCCATATTTTCTTTAATGGTTGAAAACAACCAGAAGAAGAAAAATATTTTGTGACACATGCAAAATACATGAAATTCAAACTTGAGCGTCATTAAATAAAGTTGTATTGGAACACAGCCATGCTCGTTCATTTATTTATTTTCTATGGAGGCTTTCACTCTACAGGACAGAGTTGAGTAATTGTGACAGAGACTATATGGCCTTCAGAGCCAATAATATTTACTACCTGCACCTTTATAGGAAAATTTCCAGCCTCTGTCCTAGAAAAAAATCTCTAAGAGGCAGAAAGTAAGAGGATGAGAGTGAATGTCAGGTTATGGGGAAGCCTCTTCTTTAGTAGAGGTCAATATAGAGCAAGAAGGAGGCTAAATGATGAAGGGCCAGGGCCAGGGCCAAGAAGCCAACCATGGCTATCCTGCCACTGTGCCAGGGCCAGAGCAGGGATATATTATGAGGGAGGGGCACACCAGTAAGATATCAGTGCAGTATAATATGGAAAGAGCCATGGCTGGAGCACTCCACTCCCCACCAGAACTGGGCCTTTGTGCAAATCATATCACCTCTCTGAGCTTCAGTTTCCTTATCTGGAAAAAAACACAATAAAAAATAATCTATCTTATAGAGCTACTGTAAGGATTGTGAATGATGATCCGCATGAAAGTGCTTGGCCCACGTGTTAGGGCTCAGCCTTGAACGACGAGGTTTCCACAGGTGGGAAACCGGGAAGAAAGGAAGACATCTGAGATGGAGAGAACACAGGGCTCAAGGGTCCAGAGAGTTAAGTGAATGGTCAGTAGTAGTTGAAGCTAAAAAGGCAACCAAGGGCCAGATCTTGAAGGCCATGAAGTACCACATACAACTCTCTTCTTCACTCTCCCTTTGGTTAGTGCTCTCCCTTCTCCATTCACGTCTCTCTTCCTAATGACTTTCAAAGACACCCTTGAGTTCTTGGCCCATCAGAGGTACCAAGGCCTAAAATGTGCCCACAGCTCTAATTAATTCCCCAACGGCATCTTCAGAGCATCTATTCTGAAGTAGAAACAAGCTTTTTTGTTTTACCCTCACCCACTCATCATCAGATCATTTGACCTATTTGCCCCCCATGCTTAGATAAATTCTTTGGGGAAAACCCTAGATCCACAGCTGGTGGCGTCCTCCAGCTGCTGAGTGAGAACTAAATGAGATTCCTGGGACTCTGAGTAATTTATAATGAATCCTAATGACTGCCAGGCTCATTCGCGATGCACACTGATGAACTGCCCCTTGCAGCCAGCTGTCCCTCAATCACCAATTGTCCACAGGGGGATTCTTACTCACTAAGGGCACAGCCAACCTCCAGAGATGAGGGAGCAGCAGGGTTCTGCAGAAGACAGCGGCAGCCTTTCAGCCTTCAGACAGAGGGTTTCGTGGTAAATGTTGGGAATATTTACAAAAAGCAGAAGGCACAAGGAAAGAACAGTTAAGAACCAGGTCTTAGCCCTGCAATAAGAATGCAAACTACTTATGCTCATGTTTTTTTCAACATCACTAGACTGTCTTTCCCTTTGTTGACCCTTGATTTCTCTTCTTTCACAGGCTGGGTGATAAAATCTGGCTATTTTCTGTTCAATTTGAGCACTGGGGTTTTTTTATTATTATTTTTTTAATCTTCACCAGAGGATATTTTTTCCATTGCTTTTTAGAGAGAGTGGAAGGGAGAGAAAGAGAGAGAGAGAGAAACATCAAAGTGAGAGAAACATATCATCTGGTTGCCTCCTGCATGCGCCCACTGGGACCAGGGACTAAGGATCAAGCCTGCAACCGAGGTATGCGCCTTTGGCTGGAATCGAACCCAGGACCCGTCAGTCTGAAGGCTAACCGACTAGGGCCAAGCATTGGATTTTGAGTGGGAAGACCCAGATAGGAATCTTGGCTGCATACAATTACAAGTTATATGACCTACAGCTGTGTGTCCTTTGACACATGACCTAACTTTTCTGAATCTGTGTCTCCTCACCCATCAAATCTGGGTCATGCCTGCTCTACCTCCTGCCAAGGTTGTTAAGCAGGTCAAGCGAAAACATATGGAAAGATGGACATGGAATCTAAGGGACCCTTAATACTGTTTTAAATATGTCTTCATTTTAAAGATTTCTTGCCAGTTTCAAAAAGAACTGGTCAGGGAAATATTAAAAAACAAACAAACAGAAAAACCCACCTAGAAGCCAGGGTAAACCAAGCCATTTAATCCTAGCCTGGAAAGAGAAGAGGGCTTTTCTATTTCAATGGAAAGAGGTTTGGAATCTGTAAATCTCTAAGGGACATTTAGCATTTGGGCATTATTTCAGAGGCTGACATTGTAGGAGGGCAGTGAGAGAACTAAAACTCCACAACCACCACCACCAGCAGCAACAACAACACCCATTCCAACCATGCCAGCCTCAGCTTTGCCTCCTCTAGTGCCATACCTTCCTTCTCTTCATTTAGCAGAAAGGATATAAGGCCTCCATATCTAGGCCTGGGCTTGCACTGAACCAAGCGAGAGGGGGAGGGAGGAGAGAGATAGAGAGAAATAAATAATTAATTAATTAATTAATTAATTCTGGGGACAAATCAAATATCTTTGCCATGGATTGGCCTGCCTCATCAATCAGTGTTATTTTACTCAATCTGAACTTCTGTATTTTAAACCATTTCTGCCTAGACTGCCACTTCTTCAATCTCCCAGACTCTCAGTGTGCCACTGACTGAGGCCTCAGTAGACTCCCAAGCATTGCTCTGACTCCTTCATTGTAGGATCCTTCTCTGGGCCTTAACAGTAGATTCCAGGGGACACCACAGCCATTTCCTAAACCTTCTACTTCCTGGCCCATTTTTATCAGTACCAGGTGGCATGCTGGAGATCTGTCTTCTGTTGGTTCTCACACATTCCCAGTCCTAAGCATAACTACCCTGTCTCTATTGCTTCCCACATCTTAGTGTGACAATGGCCTAAAATGACATACACATGGCCAGAACTGAAGGGGCCAGCATAGTGCCAAGTCCAGAGGACCAAGCAGGCCTTGAGAGCCAAGAGCTATCACAGAGTTAAGATTTAAGATACAATACAGAATTGAGGGTTGTTAATATGGTGGTCTACAGCATTAGATGAGACCATAAAGAAAACAGGTTAAAAACAGGTGCTATAGCTAATTGGATCATGGCATGTGTTGTTTTAAAGACTCAATCTATACTATATTATATGTTTCAAAGACATGTTGATGTATAGGGGAGAAAAAGCATAAAAAACACAGGATTTAAGTTAGATAAGCTTAAGTAGAGCCTCTATACCTGGGGTCTCAAACAAAGTCCAAAATGGGGCCATTTATATCCCATACAGATCTAGGCCTGGGATCACCAGGGAGTGGCGGTGCATTTAAAATGTGCAGAAGAATAAATCCCCTTGAGGCTGAAACTACAAACTTAAAAACTACAATTGGCCAGCTTGCCACCCAGTCTATGGTATTTTGTTACATCAGCCCAAACTGTCTAAGACAGTAATTACCTTAAATGTAAATACAATCTTAATATCACTTATATGTGGAATCTAAAAAATCTGAATCATGAAAACAGAGGGTAGAATGGTGGTTACTAGCGGCTGGGGATAGGGGAATAGGAGAGATGTTGTTTAAGGCAACCAGTAGATAAGTAACTCCTGGAGATCTAGTGCATAGCATAATGATTATAGTCAACAATACTGTATCATAAACTTCAAAGTTGCTCAGAGACTAGATTTTAATTATGCTCATCGCCAAAAAAAAAAAAGATAATTATGTGAGGTGTTAGCTAATGTGCTATAGTGGTAATCATATTGCAACATATAAAAGCATCAAATCAACATGTTGCATACCTTGAACTCACACATGTTATGCCAATTATATCTCAGTAAATTTTTTTTGAAAAGTAAATACGATCATATCATCCCAGCTTCACAGCTTCCAGACGCTGCCATCCATTCAGGATACATCCCGAAGTCCTCACCTGGGCCTGAAGGCCTCTGCAATCTGTCCAGGGCTGGCTTCAGCCTCAATTCCTCTCCCCGTTGCTCACCCCTCCCTCGCCGCACTGCATGCTGTCTTTTGAACACGTCGAGATTGTGACCCCCTCTAGGTCTTTCCCAGAACATCCTTTCTGCAGATATATTCTTGACTCACTCATTTCACTCAGGTTTCTACTCAAGCTCTGCCTCTACCCGGAGGCCTTCCCTGACCAGCCTTTCCCCAGCAGCATTCCCTCTGCTCCCTGCTCACACTTCCTCCTGCTTTATTTCCTTTGTGACACTTAGCACCATATGAAACTGGATATTTCCTCACTGGCTATGTTCTGTCTCCTCCTCCTATCACTATCCATCTTGTTCTGACCTATCCCCTTGCCTAGGACAGTGCCTACCTTTCAATATTTACTAGATTAACTGTGGGTTTGACAGGAAAGCCCAGAGAAGAAGACTGGAATAGAGAGATATCCAAGTAGAGGCCATAGGTAAGAAATCAAGTTCAGGAAGTCAGCTAAAGAAAAAGAAGCGGTAGGTTCAAAATTCTGGCAATATTTGGAGGTGGTAAACGAGCAGGCAGAGAGTCTTAGCACAGCTTTCGACCAGTGTCTTCTGAAAACATGTGGTTTCCCGCCCTTTCCTTCAATGCATTCAACTGAAGGAAGCTACAGAAGAATTACTAACAGCGTCCAATGCTAAACAAACAAATACATTAAATCTGTACAACTCAGGGGTTCACACTTCTACATATAAAGACCTTTACTTGGGAGGAGGGTGGCAGGGAACTCTGCAGGCATGGCCAGGTACCAGGCCCTGTGCTAAGGACTTTACCATCGGTATCTCATTAAATCTCACTTCAACACATGAAGTCAGCATCATCTCCAATCACATATCAGAAAACCAGCTCAACAGCGATTTAGAGCCAGGACTTGAACACAGGTGTGTTTAATTCCAAAGCCTGTGTTCCTAACTAATACGCCCCATCGGTTGGTGGCATATTCAGGCCTGGACTAGAAACCAGGAATGTCAACATAGAAAAAGCAAGAAAAAATTATGCCAGAACAAGCACAAAAGCACCCATTCAACAAAAACACATATGTCATTTCAAGACCAAACTGTGCCAAGACAAAACCTTCTTGCTTTTCAGAATGACTGAAACGCACAGACGCAGATGCATTATAATTATAAATGACAGAGTATCGGAGCTGAAAGTAACGGAGATCACTCAATCCCCCCTCTTTACCAGAAAGAGGAAGAGCCCAGCTCCCAGAGCCCCGAGTCCCACAGTTAGAGAAGCTGAACCCCCTGTCTTATGCCCTTGGAATCTATTCAGTGGGCAGATCCAAATATCTGCAACTTCTACAAGAAACCTGATTGAGTCAAACTTGAAAAATTTGCTATATTTTTGAAAATAGATGATGACCCTGTCTTATCACCATATCACTACAGAGGCAATAATAATACTTTTATAAAAATACTATACAGGCAAGAATAATAATGAAAATAATAATAATTTTTTTCAATTATTAAAAGAGACCACTAACCAGTGGGGCAACCATGACAAAGGATGGGACACGGACTCACTGGTTATAAAAGTGAACAGATACCACCAAGGGAGAGCTTGTGATGAAGAGAGGGTTCTAATGCCCCTGAATCAACAGGACATCCAGACTCTTGCAACCAGGTCAAGTACTAAGAGTCATGTTCCTCTAGTAAAAACAGAAAATAAACAATTACCATGAAAGAAAAGCCTTAATGAGGGAATCTCTTCATTGGGCAGCAGTTCTGAGCAATAGGTCCAGATGCCAGTGCCATCCTGTTCTCAAATCACAGGCAACAGTCATCTCCCCTGCCTCTTTATCTAGTAAAACACCCCACAGCATCTCAACTTAGTTCCAACCCTTAATAAAATCAAGAGCTTCCAATCCTTCAACACCATAGCCTTTTTATATACCTGGGTTACTTCAAATTTCAGCTGAAAAAACAAAAGCTGAGCTACTAAAATGACTGTTATTGTAACTGATAGCTATGCCAAGTGAATATATGCCTTTTTCATTTTTCTCAGACAAAAATATGTCTATTATATCTTCATCACTCTACGTATAACTGGTAGCTTCTGTGATCCGAAATTAGCAATATTACAGTTAACAGGTTTTTTTAATTACTTTCCTGCTTGGAATGTTATTATTGTTGTTGAACAGCTAAGATTCATTTCGTTTTCACTGTCAGAGTTTGTTAAACTAAGTGAAATCTATCAGGAAATGTATATACCCCTGAGTCTTCTGCTTTTCACACTCTTAGCTCAAGGACAATGCAGACATTTAAAATGTCATGGATAATTAGTCAGCCTATTTACAAATAAGATTGCTTGCTCTGGTAGAAATCACTAAGTTTGCCAGTCTTGGCAAGAGATGTACTCATTAGGAGGTGATCAGATGTAAGATATTTCCTTATGTTTCTGGAATAAAAGAAGTGGGTGAGGTGGTGGAAAGGATGCCCTAGGTTCCAGACCTAGTTCTAAGTGATTCTGGAGAAGTCACTTTGCCTCTCTTTATTTCTCTTTTCTCAATAGGAGGGACCCAGTAGACTTCCTCTAGTTCTTAAAAAATGTCATCTACCTCAGCTATAGATTGACATTGATAAATGAACAAGATACTATGCAGGTAACATGAACTTTCAACTAAGCATCCATGGCACCCATTGCTCTTCTTCTTCTTCCCAAGACTGGTTTTAAGAAATTTCAGGGATGTTCATATAGATTCCTGCTGGGAAAAGCTCACCAAAATTTACAAAACATCAACAAATACCAGATATAAGCTGAAACTTTGTTAACAAAAAGGATCTTAAAAGTCCCTAATGGTGTACACTGTGTCACCAAAACATGTGGCAAATACCTACTAGAAGCAACTTTTAAGTCAATGCTGATATACCACATAAAACTGTTATTTCTGCAGCCATTAAGGTAAGTACTAAAATGTGACCACTTCCTCCCAAAGTAGGGGTTGCTAAAACTACACTTGTGAAGCACTCTGCACTTCGCAAGTTCAATGAACTTAAATTAACCTATCAACAAAAAGTATCAAAGCTCAGGAATTTTTTTTAAAAAGCCATACATGGTATAAGCACCTTCAGTTCAAAGAATCATATTTTTAATCCCCCACTATGTTCATCAGAGCACCTCGCAGTTATATCAGGTCTATTGAGTTGAAGTACATGGCAATTTAAGAGTCTTGGGATCCAAAGCAATCCCTCACCAATGAATCAAGATCAATCTGCCCTTGTCTGTGAATGCTGTGAAGAGTTTTCAAAACCAGAAGAGGTATATGCTTGGTGCATTTCTCCAATGAAGTTCTTCCATACCACAAAGACACTGCTCAGGACTTCTACCATTTGCAAAGACGCACGAGAATGATTGAACCAAAAAGAAGAGCAGCAGTTAATAAACTGGATGACTGCAAAACCATGTCTCACTCTAAGGTCTCTGCTGAAAAAGCACGAGCTCCATCACGACCCTGCTTCATTTGCGAAATATGGTGAGGGTACAGCCCCCATTAATAAGTCTCTAGGTAAAACTCTACTTTAAGAGAGAAAGCTAAATTACTTAGTGTCATTTCCCACTCAAGAAGGATACAGGTTAGTGAAAATAACCTGAAAACACAGCTGTTGGGTTGGTCACAAGGCTCTATTGTAACCACAAGGAACATACTTCTAAAAGTGATGGCAGGAGCCCTGGTAAGAGCTAGATTCTGCCTCCCGCACCAACTGCAGTGGTAATGACATATGACCTCAGGACATATGACCACCTGTCTTATGATCTGGCCTTCAGGTCCGCCAAGGGAAGAAGACAAACCATGACGACTAGGCACGTTTTCAGAGAAGTTTCTGGAGTCAGAGTCCACCTGCCTTTATTCCTCACATGACAAAGAGAAAGAACTCAGTACGTGTAGAAAAGCTGAAGTCTTCCACCGCTGAGATGAGGGATGGGCTAAAGACACACAAGCATGAGCCTTCAGTTCTGGGGCCCACCTTGCCAACTGAGGCAAAGGAACTCTTGACTCGGGTACGCTTGCTAAATTTAAGCCTTAAGTTCCGGGAAGGCGTCCACACCTGCCTCCTCTCCATCCTGTCTGTCTGTCCTGGGTCCGAGAGCCACCCACTCCGGAGCACTGCTCAGACAGCGCTCCCTTTTCTGAGGAGGCTTGATTTGAGATGAACAAAAGCTTCTGAATTTAGAAAGGACAGATTTGAGAACTTTTCCACAGGCAGACTTCTTCGGAAACTTCAGTTCTCATCCCTGAATTTTAAAACCATAATGTGACATTTTGACATATGGCAAAGAGAGATGAATTTGAGATTGTTTCAAACTGCTTAAAAGATCTGCATTAAACACAGATTTCCATTATTACAGATCTAATAAGTCCTATTTTCATCTGGGCTATCAGCAACAGAGTAAGTAATTACCATTCAACATGGGCCGTCCCAGCCCATTAGCCCAATACTGATGACTCGGGCAAAGTTATACACGAAGAACAAAATGCTGATAAAAGATAAAATGGAATGGAATAAAATGCCGCTGCTTTATCCCATTCTGCTACCTCTATTGTAAGGAATGAACCAAATATAAATAAACTTGATAGAGTGATAAGTCCAGAAGTAAATATTAAAAATATAAAACAGAGTTGTATCTACCTAGATAAAAGGGGAAAGCAAAATGAATGCCTCCTTGAATACATCCCAGGTTTGAAGGACTGTTGATCAACAGTTACCATGCTTACTAGATCTCAATGGTGCCAAACATCTTAAACACGAAAAGCTGAAATAAATTAGGTATTTATTCAACGTGCTTTTGCACATAAATCAGACTCAGTGCTAGGTATGAGGGATACAAATGTTAATGAGACATTATCTCTACCAGCAAGGAGTTTCAGGACTGATAATAAGTGTATCAACTATTATAACACAATGTGATGCATCTTTGATAGAATATGCACAGAGTGGGCCTGGACCATGTAGCAGGGTATTACTGTAGCACCTAACCCAGAGCAGATGAAGTCATGGAAGGATTCTGGAAGAATGCCTGCCAGAGGTGAGCCTTGACAAGGAGAAGCATTAAACCAGGTGAGGAAAAGGGCTACCAATGTTCCAGGCAGAGGGTGGAACATGATGCGACAGAGCTTGGAGGCTGGATCACTGTCAGGAGTGGCTGGGCGAGAAAGATGATGTTGGGTTGGAGAGAGTGGGTAGTCTAGGAGAGCAATGAGCTGGGGAGGCAGAAGCCAGATCATGGGAGGTTTTAAATACCATAATGAAGAGTTTAGATTGTATCCTGCAAACATCTGGTTTTTAAGCAGGGAAGTAGTATAATTAGTAGAAACATCTACTTATTTGAGTGGGATGGACGTTAGATTGATGACAAAGAGACTGACTGGCATCTACAGTAACATGGAAGGGATCTATGGTGAGAAAGGGGGAGAGATCATCTAGACAGTTGTTTTAACCACCATCAAGCTGAGAATATTTTCCACCCAGAACTTTAAAGTCATTAGACTCAAATTTTTCTTAAATTCACAATCTCAGTTATCAATTAACCAATATTTGTTGAGCCTATTTCACATTCTTGGCATTTAGAGAAATGCAAGAATAATGATCATTGTGATTTGATAACAGTATATGTTCAAGTGGAGGAAATAAGACTAATATACTTGAAATAGAAAACACTGAACATATATGGTGACATGTTAAAATGTGTAGTAGACATGATCAGTTCTGGAGGAACAAAGAAAAAGATGGAATGATCGATACAGACTGGGAAGGTTTCTGGAAGTGAGGTATGACCATCATGGCATCTCATGAGTGCAGGGGAGAAGGGGCTGATCCTAGAGTGCTGAAGGCGCCCTAGCATGCTTAGAGCACAGAGAGGTGTCCATGCAGAAAAGCTGTAGGAAAAACAGCTATGTAGGTAGAGAAGACTCCGTCACACTGATGGTGAAAGCAGTGTTGAAGGGCACTTAGGCTGACAGGGTGAACCACAGACGTTCAGGTGAGTAAGCGAAGATCAGATGTTCAGAAATAAAGCTCAGAATTGGTGATGACTGTGTGGGCCACGGGCAAGAGCTGGATTCAAGATCAGCAGGGCAGTGAAGGGAGAGGAAACATCAGTGAGAGGTGAAGTCTACCAGTCTAGGGATGCTAGCTCTACTGACGACAAGAAACCAGAAGGAAATGCGATTTAAAGAGGTAAGTATGATGAGGTGTGTTTTTTTACATAAGCCATGGAAATTCAAAACTGGAAGAGATCTTAGAGGTGACTTACTCAGACTCCTCCAACTGGATGTCTGAGTCTGAGGTGACAGTGGGGCAGCCAGTGGAGATGTCCAATAACCAGTGAAAAAGGGGAGCAGGATTAAATGAGAGGTCAGGAATGCAGACACAGATTTCAGAGTCTGTCACCACAGAGGCAATAACTGAAGCCAGAGGCATGTATGAGCTCCAGGGGGGAAAGCTGAATGAGAGAGAAGAATGCAGGACTTCAGGCTGGCATCTGAGTTCAAGAAAGGGAGCGAAAGGGGGAGATGACCTGACGGTGTCTGGAGAAGAAGCGCTCGGTGGGGGCATAAGAAGAGCCAGGGTAATGTCATAAGACCCAAGAAGGAAGAGCTGTGGGAAAGAATGGCTGCATGGTGCCAAACGCATCTGCTTGCTACTGGCCGATCTGGGTTTCCTCCATCCTGGGTCCACTCCTAGCCGTCCCTCCTCTCACCTACATGCCCCCTGAACCACTAGACTACTCAGCCCGCACTATCTCTTTTCTCGCTGCCACCGTAACTTTTTCCATTTGTGTTACCTCACGCCCCCATCCCTTTTACAGGGTTGGGTTCAAGCCCCCTATTCCTACTGCTCCATACGCTCATCAATATATTTATTAACAAGTAGTCAAATCCCTTTTTGTAATGTATAGAGAGCTAAAGTGGCTCCAAATGCCCTCTCCCAAAACCTTTTGTAGGTTGCCATGTAGCTGAGAGTCCTCCATCTTAGCTCCTGTTTTGGAAATCTGCCCAGGCTAATGCTCTCTGGTCTGGATGTTGAGCCCGGTTGATCAAGCCCACAGCACCCTGGGATGACTAGCCCAGTTCCCCAGTTTTATGTGCAGTCCAGGTGTATTTCTTATTCAGTAGGCAAAAGCTGCCTCCTGCGAGTTAAATGTAAATGTAGTCATACGCAAATGCAAATGCCTAAGATGGGACAGACTATGAACACAGATGACTGCAGGAAAAACTTAGAGTGACAAGAAAACAGTGACAAAGAAGGGGCTGCAGATTGAGTTAATCAAGACAGGATTTGGAAGACAACATCTTGAAAAGTTGAGCCTGGCTGCAAGCCCAGAAAATAGACAAGCGGAAAGATTCCTAGGCATGGGGCCCAAGGAGGGCTCAGCTTGAGGTGTCAGGGAGATGCCTGGGGAGCAGTTGTAGCCTCAATTTGTAAGCAATGCCTGGAACCAGCCAGAAAGGCTAATTCTCTCAAGTTGAGAAATGGAGAGAGGCTACTTGGTTCAATGTAGAAGCCAGATGACACACACTACTGAAACATCACCCCTCTCTTTGGCTGGACAAAGCTAAACCATGACAGTGGTCCATTTCAGCTTGTCTAGTCTACATCCTCAGAGACTTCACCAGTGTGATTTCTTGATTTCAAAATAACGGTGTGACACTGTTGGTACCATTTTTAATCTCTCACATGGCAGAGAACAAAGACTATATACAGTCAAATACAGAGAACCTGCAGCTCAGAGGTCCCTGACATTTAACTGCCTTCTCTATGAAAAGTTCAAAACCACATATATGAACCTAAAGCACTAAGATTTTAAATAAAAGTTTGGAGCAAGAAACACTTTGAACAAAAGAAGGGCTCATAAGGGACAGAGACTGCTGTGAGAAAAAAGCAACTCTTCTTCCACCCTCATCTACTTACATAAGTAGTGTGCTATTTTAAAAGGCCTTTCTACATGCTTTCTTTATTGGTTTCAGAGAGAGGAAGGGAGAGAGAGAAAGCAATAGAAACATCAATGATGAGAGAGTCATTGACCGGCTGCCTCCTGCATGCCCCCGACTGGGGATCGAGCCCACACCAGGGCATGTGCCCTGACCAGGAATCGAACCCCGATCGCCTGGACCCTAGGTTGACGCTCAACCACTCAGCCACGCCCGGCCGGGGCTGCATGCTTTCTTTCTGTCTAGAATGTTCTTTCTTCTCCTTCCTCTCCCCTTCACCTCCCAAACTCATTAGGGACCCAACTCAAATGTCAGCTTTTTTTACTCCTATCTTTGCTGTGGTCATTTCCACTTTGCACTGTATTTATAATTACCTTTTCAGTCTGTCCCCTTCTTACACATGACCTCAGACTTTTATTCATCTTTGTAAAACAGCAACTATGCCTGGTATATGATAGGTGCTTGATATGCATATGGCCCAACTAATGAATAAGTTTCCACTTAGGGAGAAGGTGGGCTGCAGGCGCCCAGTCTCCCACTGCTTCATTACTTTGCCTCGGATAAAGCAAAACTCTAATCCTCCAAGGCTGCTTAATTCCCCTCTCTGGTGATCCAGTTTTTCCTACAGAGTCACACTTTGGTCCAAGCTTCTCTCTTAGAAATTCATCCTAACATCCACTCCCAGTACCAGGCTGGGTACTTCTTTTGCCTCCTTGGCCTGAATTTTCATTTCTCCTCTGTTTCAGGCCAAAGATAATATTCCCTCTATCAACTGGTTCCTTAATTGGCACATTCCCTAATCTCTGCTTCTCAGTTAATACTTTGCCATCCAGCCAGTGTCCTGAGCTAGAAGTCTTGTATCATCCATATCTCTTCTCTATTGCCCTGCCTGCCCCTTCAACTGACCACAACTGGACTCTTCTGCTCTGGCTTCAGAAATTAATCCAGTAACCATGACCTTCCAACTAACTCCACTCTGGCTATTCTGTCCCTCCAGCCTCAATCAGCACCTTCTGAGTTTCCCTAAAATGTCATTCCTTTGCTCTTCTGAAACCCATGAGCTCCTTTAGTAGCCCAGCGTCATCTGCCATGTAAGGTGACCATCACTCCAGCCACCCTCCTCCTCAGATCCCACAGCCTTTGTCCCTGTCATGTCCTTTTCAGACACTGGCATGGAAGAGGTGTAGGTGGCCCTGCTGTACTTCCATCCTTCTGACCATCCTTCGGTTACTTCCTAGTCTAGGTGGGAATCCGGGAGAGTTTGGTATCATCATCATCATCATCATATATGGGACATTACCTAGATACCCCTGTACCATAACCTAAATTCCTCGGATTCCATTGACTGCTCCAGACTTCAGATACTGTGTTATCTCTTCTAGTAAGAAACACATAAACACCTTATTACATTATAAAAGAAATGCTTTGGCAAATCTAAACAACAGAATATAATACTTTCTGATTTCAAGTAGTTGTTAACAGAACTATAAAGCTATTATAATGATTGATACTTTGCACAAATTCTACTACCAGCTAAACAAATTGCAAAGACATTTTTAAGATGATTTTAAAAGTGTTTTCATATGGTTGAGTTGATGATTTAGCTTTTTCCAGTAATATAATCTTTATTTAATTAACTGGGTGATTCCATATCAGTAGTTTGCTGTTGCTGCCAGTACTATCAAATATGCAGCAATTTAGTCACTTGGGGAAAGCACAACACTGACAAATTAAAAAGTATATTTCTTCCTACAGTTTGGTTCATTAATAACAGTTACTTCATGTCTTATCAACAAAGATAAAAGGATCTTGTTTTCTCTCACAGAAACTAAAGGGTGAAAAGTTGACAAGAACTCTTGCTACAAATACAAGAAAAATATAGAGAGCTGTTCATTTCCTTAAAGTTCTATTTTCAAAAAGTAAGATTTAAATTGGAATAACGCTCATAAAATGTTAGCTCTGACACTTTTCTTCAGGGCTAGGGAGTAAATGGAAAAAAGAACAAGGACACACTGAGGGGGATTGCCTGCACCGGACCACAAGAGAAAGAGCAAATATTTCTGAAACAAATTAAAACTGACTCCGAAATAGCAGCTTTTTCTAACTAGACTACATCTGGTCCAGCCTTTCCCTTCCTGGACCCTTTAGCAGAATGTTAAAGATACTGGGGAAACATCAGTTAGGAGGCTGCAGCCTTCCCACCAATATGCCTAAAATAAAAATAAACGGCAGAAAACCAAGCTTGCTAGCAAAAAGCCAGCATCATTCTCAATGGTGAACGACTAAGGACTTTTCCCTGAAGATGAAGAACCAGGTGAGCCTATCCACTGTACTCTATCTCCATTCCTATTCAACATCATGCAGGAGGTCCTCACCAGCCCAATAAGATAAGAAAAGGAAATCAAATGCATTCAGATTGGTAAGGAAAAATATCAAACTATCATTATTCACAAAAGGATAGACTACACAGAAAATACCAAGGAATGGACAAAAAGATTACTAGAACTAATAGGTGAGTTTAACAGACCTCAGGATAGGAGGTCATCATACAAAGATGAAGTTAATTTTTATTTACTAACAATGAGCAGTTAGAAATTGAAAGTTTTTTAAGATGTTATATATAATGGCTTCAAACAAAATGAAATGATTAGGAATAAATACGTACAAAATTGGTCACTTCATTTTCTTAATGTCTCTTGAAGAACACTTTCTTTTGAAGTTCAGTTTATTGGGGTTTTGTTCCTTTTATCATTTGTATTTTTATTGTTCTATGTGTGAACTGTTTGCCTAACTCAAGGTCACAAAGATTATCTCCAATGTTTGCTTCTGGAAATTTGATGTTTATGTCTATGGTTTATGATCCATTTTGAATTAATTTCATAAAGAGTAGTTCTGCAGTAAGCAAACACTAATAAACTAAAGTGGCACTAATACAGTTAACTGAGACATGGATAAAAATCAGCAGGTACAGCCCGGCTGGCGTGGCTCAGCAGTTGAGCGTCGGCCTATGACCCAGGAGATCGAGGTTCGAGTCTCAGTCAGGGCACATGCCTGGGTTGCAGGCTCGATCCCCGGTAGGAACTGTGCAGGAGGTATCATTGATGTTTCTATCTCTCTCTTCCTTTCCTTTCCTCTCTCTGAAATCAATAAAGGTATATTAAAAAAAAGAAAAGAAATCAGCAGGTACCCAAACAGCTAAATAGCTCTGTTAACTTCCCTTGGTTGAAGCAAAGTGCTCTGCTTTATTTACACGGTAATGCAGCTTGATGAACAGGCTAAGGTTTTTTGCCAGTTTTCCTACTGCATAAATGCTTCAGTTGGACAGATAGACCAATAAAGAAGGGAGGGACTACATAAGACCCTAACAATAACCACAGACAGACTTAGGATTCTACCACTGTCTTTACTACATCGTCACTCTGAAGCCCTAGTGGGTTGTTATAGCTGATGTCCCAATTTGAGTATCTGGATAAGAGAGCTATCCCCTGCCACCATGAGAGAAGGTTATGAGAAAAATTATACAAATGAAAAAGCACTTATAACATTCCCTTTATGAGGTTCCACCTCAAATCTTATCCATAACACATAGTAATTAATAACAATCTGTATATCTTTTGAGCATGAATATCTATACATGCCTTGAAGTCAAGCAGCATTATCTGTGGCTGGAAACAATAAATCAGGTTCACTGGTGCATACTTAGCATATTCAAGCAAGATGCCATGCTCTTCTAAATTTATGATTTATTCAAGCAAATCCTAGGTTATCACTTTGCAGGTGTGTGGAAGAAAGTATTCCTGCATGGGTGGGAGGTTGGACTAAGTGAGCTTGAAGCTCCTGAAGTCTCTGAAAATAGGCTCATGTTTGATTCCCAGCTGAACCACTTACGAGCTATGTGACATCAGCAAGTTGCTTTGCTTCTCTGAGCTTCATTTGCCTAATCTGTAAAATGAACTAAAAGTACCTTATTATACAGAGGTATGTTTTTCCTCTAGGGTTAAATGGCACTGTATAGATATTCAATCAATGCTAGTTCTTTCCTCCCTGCCTCCCAATAATCACATCCATGCTCCAGCATTCTCTTAAAATTTCTGTTTGTGCCAAGTTGCAATGTTCTCCCTAGGAGTGGAGAGATCAACAAAGCACATGGCTGAGATGTCTGAGCTGGCCTGGGGTGACATCACCCCAGTGATGTCGACAGACCAAAATAGCATACAAATATATATATATACACACATATATATACATATATATACATATATATATGTTGATATTATTTGTCAGACTGAAAATTCCACACACAAAATCACACAACTATATAAAACCAAGAGTATTAATAATACTAAAAGTAGTAGCAGCAGTAACTGAAAACATATATGTGACTGACAGTTTTGAGCATTTTACATGTTTTTGTTTTGTCTTGTTTTTTAAAGATTTTTATTTATTTATTTTTTAAATAAATATCTTTAAATAAATATCAATATAACTTTATTGATTTCAGAGAGAGGAAGGGAGGAGGGAGAGAGATAGAAACATCAATGATGAGAGAGTCATCATTGATTGGCTGCCTCCTGCATGCCCCCAACTGGGGACCAAGCCCACAACCCGGGCATGTGCCCTGACCAGGAATCAAACTGCGATCTCCTGGATCCTAGGTCGATGCTCAACCGCTGAGCCACGCCCGGCCCGGCCATTTTACATGTTTTAACACATTTGATCCTCACAACAATCCCATGAGATGTCTACTTTCATTATTTCCACTTTACAGACAGGAAAACTAAGGCACAAGGAGCACAAGGGTCTTGCCCAAGGTGACAAAGATGTGAAATCCCAAATGGGGTTCCAGAAACCCTACTGCCTCCTAAAGATCAGAAAGGAAAAAGAACCATTTCCTGGTCAAGAAGTGTCATTGCCGCCCTGGCCAGGTGGCTCAGTTGGTTGGAGCCTGGTCCTGCACACCAGAAGGTTGTGAATTCAATTCCTGGTCAGGGCACATACCTAGGTTGAGGGTTTGATTCCCAGTCAGGGCACGTATAGGAGGCAAACAATCAATGTTTCTCTCTCACATCAATGTTTCTCTCTCTCCTTTCCTCTCTCTCTAAATCAGTGAAAACATATCCTCGAGTGAGGATTGAAAAAAAAGAGAGGAAGAAGCGGCATCGCCAAGAGCTAACAGAGCTTTTCCATTCCTGGTCAGCCACGCGCCTGCTCCACGTTCCAGTTCTCTTAAACAGCATCAGGGTAAGGGCGGCCAGTCTTCTAGGGCACTGGCAATATTCTTCTCCCAGGGGGAAGGGGCTGTTACATGGGTATCTATAATTATTCATTAAATTTCATGCCCTCTTCTGTTTGTATGCCTCACAATATTGCATTAGGAGAAAGCGGATCCGCACCCACGCCAGGACCCACCTGTGCAGGCTCTGCCTTTGCGAAGGTCCCTCAGGCACACCTAGGACGCAGCACAAAGGTTGGGAGGCAGAGGGGCGCCAAAGGCCGCGCCTGCCCGGCCTGCTCCGCGCACTCGGAATTTGCACGCTGGAATTACTGGAGCACGAGCCCAGCTAATCTCCTGGCTGGCGTGACTGCTATTATCATGCAGCGCACACATGCATATTCATCCAGATTTAAAGGGAAGAAATAAGCTTCCCTCATGGCACTGCTGATAAACAACCCCCCAAAGTCTTTTTCCCTGTGCTCGAATGAAACACATTCTGAAGCCTTGTCATACTTAAAAGTGATTTGCCCATAAGTCTTTTATATGTTAATAACATTGTTCGTTGAATATTTCATTCCCAAGATCATTATTTGATTGGTTTCCATGCGATGCCCAGCACAATGGAAACGGACACGGCGAGATCGGGCGCCTCTGGACACCAATCTCCACGGGAAAGCTCGGGTCGCTGGCGTCCAAACACGCTGAACGCAGCTGCCGCGCAAGCCCCGGCCGTGTTTGTCAAGTCCACTTATTTCCAGACAAAACATTTTAATTCCATGTGTGGAACGGGGGGCTTAGGGGTAAGGGCAATGTTGGAAGATGACAGAGAAAGCAGGAGGTAAAGGCGAGGCTGGAAAAGGCATAACGACCCGGAGTTAAGGTATTTGGCTCTGCAGCTCTTCTGCATCTATGATGAGACTAACTTCTCTGTGTAACCCGGTCCTCTTCGCATAGGTCAGGTGTAAGCAGCCAGGGTTTGTCAACCTTAGGAGCGCATTACATTTATCCCAACCTTTCGGCAGAGGGCCTGACTTAATTAGAGGGGTCACGGGGTGCCCAGTGGGGCAGGGAGACTGTGAGCTACCTGGACACCAGTCCCAGATGGTGGCAACATGCACCCAGTGTTGCAATTTGGGAGTAAGCCCATGGGCTCTGCAGACATCTGACATGCAGGGAGGCCACCCAGCTGGCAGGCAGGGCTGCTCACAGACTCCAGGAAATGGGCTGAACCCATCATTTAGTGAGGACTCAACTGCGGTAGCGAAAATAGCATCCAACTCTGAAAGTATGATCAACTGAATGAAGGGCTGGGGCACACGGTTCCAGAATATAAAACGTAGACCCCCAGCTCAGAGAATGTTAAATTTAAGGATGAGGCCAGGTCGCTTGCCAGGTAACCCTCCAACACACTAACACACACTCACATAAACACATGTGCACACACAAATGTTCACAAATATACACACATGGACACAAACACATACACATATGCACACCTACACACACACGATTATGCTAAAATGCACCTCCTACACATTTCAACCTTTGAATGTTATTATTCATTAATTAATAACATTCCAAGTTCATTCTCCCCTGCAACTTAGGTAACCAAACCCTCAGAAACCTCTGGAAAAGCATACCATCATCTCCATCAGACAACCCACCATCCCTGCCCCACGCCAATTCTGTCTCAGCTCTTTTGGGTGCAGACAGGATCACTCTTCTCCCTCTAGTTTACCAGCCTCAGGTTCATTCATTTCTGAGGGTCTATCCTGTGCCAGGCATTATCTCAGGCACCTTCATGTGACCTGGGCAATGCAAAACAAAGGGGGGTTTTTGTTTTTGTTTTAATTAAATGTATTAGGGTAATCTGGTTAATAACATTACATAAATTTTAGGTGTACAACTTTATAATACAACATCTGTATTATAACTCCATGTGTGCTTATCACATGAAGTCTAGTCTCCTTCCATCACCATGTGCTTGACCCCCGTAACCCTCTTTGTCTCCCCCACCCTTCCCCTTTGGTAAACACCATTCTGTTGTTTGTATCTATGAGTCTGTCTGTTTTGTGAATAAAGAAGATATGGTACATATATACAATAGAATACTACTCAGCCTTTAAAATGGTGAAATATTGCCATATAGGACAACATGGGTAGATCTTGAGGGTATTATGCTAAGTAAAATAAGTCAGACAAAAAAGGACAGAACAGTATGATTTTACTCATATATAAAAGCACAGAGTTTTCTTGTGCACAAACTCTGGAATTATACTGCACAGGTTCAAATCCCAGTACCCCATGGACCAGCCCTGGAATCTCAGGCAAGTTATTTAGCCTCTCTGTGCTTTGGTTTCTCCATCTATAAAAGGGAGATGATGGTGGTGCCTATTCACAGAATTGTGTTGAGATTTAAATAATTTCATACTTTTTAAAACTTAGAACAGTGTTTGGCACATAGTAAGTACTCAGAAAATGTTAGCAATTGTTTAATTTCTCATTGCAGTTCCATGAGAGGCTCCTCAATGCCTCCAATTTACAGATGAGGAAACTGAGGTTCCAGTCCCAATGACAATGTCCTCTATATAGTCATTCATTTACAACACTGTGTGTCCTGAATTAGGAGTTAGAAAGTAGAATCAGCCCACAAAAACCTAAAGAGCTTGGTAAAGTGTCATTAGGAAACTCAAGGCACCTTTGCACAAACTAGCACAAAATCCAGGTGTGAACTCACTGCTGGGCCCCCTTCCCATCCAACCCTGGTCTTACCCCCTGGCCTGTCTTCAAGCTGGGTTTGCCGGGAAACCGTTTGAAATCCATGATCTAAAATTTCGTTTGAATGCAATTCAAAGGTTCTGCTCTGGGGTGAGTTTAGATTTTTAATTGGAAACCTAGTTTTTAAACAAAAACAAGTTCTTATGCCAGAGAAAGTGAGTACATTATTAGAGAAATGTTAGTTCTCATTAAGTTTAACAAAACAAACGTATATTGTAATGGTATTAACCCTAATTAGAAGCCAGCAGCTCAAGAAATATAAAACAAAAAGAAGGCCAGTTGCATTCTTCCAGAGGTTGCAATTCTCAGCCAAGGCTGAACATTACAATTACCTGGGAAGCTTTCTAAAAATATGAACACCTAGACCTCACCCCTTGAGATTCTGATTTCATTGGTCAAGGATGGAGCCCAGGCATCAGTATTTTTTTTAAATTCCTCGAGTGATCAAGTGATTTTTGTGTGCAGACAGGTTTGAGGATCACTGTTCTAAAGGGAAGGGAAACCAATATTTGTTAAAGTCCTATTATGTTCCAGGTATTGCATTCTGCTTTCAAATCTATTATTAACTTTAAAAATAAAAATTACATTACAAGTATGTAATCCCAGGAGTTTTTCTATTCTCCGTGACATGGAGATTACCTATTAAATATTTTATTTATTTATTTATTTATCTGGCCTACTGGGGAGTACTAGAGAAGAGGGGAGGGGTCAGAACCAGCACAGCATAAAACGTCTATGTAGCTGGAGAAGCCCACCAGGCCCATCTCTTGGAGTGTCCTACACAGTAGTGAGGTGGGGAACATGGGCCAGCAGCTAACAGAAGGAGCCTGGTGCCAAATATACTGAAGCCCAAAGACTGTAAACAACCCACAGAGGGACTTTTCACCCAGGAAGGAACTTTAACAGGAACATTGCAATCAAGAAAAGAGGTCAGGGCCCCAGCCAAGTAGCTCAGTTGCTTATAGCATCGTCCCAATATGCCAAGGTTGCAGGTTCAATCCCCAGTCAGGGGACATACAAGAAACAACCAATGATACATCAATAAGTGGAACAACAAATCAATGTTTCTCTCTCTCTCTTTCTCTCTCACTCATCAATAAATTTTTAAAAAGAAATGAAAAGAAAGGAGGTCAGAGGGAGCAGGACTAGGATTACGTTCAACTGTAAATGGTAACAGTAGTTGAGGACTAGTGAGAAAGACCTCTCTTATACCTTCGCCTTCTTTTCTCTTTATTTCCAGTTAAAAGTACTTTTCTGTGATATAAGTTTAGCTGCAGTGAGTACACGGTTTTAAGGAGAAAGGCATGATTTCTTAAGAGGAGTATCATGGTGGGGGGGAAACTTAAGAGAAAGACCTCAAGAATCAAGTACAAGATAAGACAGGGATGGATCTGCAGTATTTGTCTCTTCTGTGCATACAAAATACAGAAAGCGGAAAGGCTAGATCTATAAGCTAACTTGAGTGTTGAGATTTAAAACGCGGCCCTGACCACACTGACCCAAGGCAGAATGGCGGGGATGCCGTGTTGGTCATGGTGACGCCCCACCTGCTCCTGTCCCAGTGGCTGTCTGCGGCCTCACGGGCGCCCAGGGTCCGTTTCAGTCAGGTCGGCGCCCCGCTGAGGCTCTTAGGCAGGCCCACCTTCCCCCTTGATGCCTGTGGCCCCCACATTCTCCATCCTGTGCCTGACTCTTATCCATAGATGGACAGTCCCCAGACCCAGACCGCACTAGCATGTGACAGAATTCCGTTTCTACCCAGAGCCGTTCCGATTTTACCTTTCTTCTTCCAACTTCCAGGTATCTACTGGCTTCATCTGATTTTCTAATGTGGCACCAAAACAGGCATTTTCTCTACAACTCGAAAGGCACACAGCCCCACCTCCAAGGTAAATGGCACAGAAACGAGCTCTGGTTCAACGACCATCAGCCTCACGACATTTTAATGGAACACACTTTGCATTTGCTTCGCAGTGCACACAGCAGTTTTGCACACTTGGCCTCAGGCCCCTGTCCCAGGAGCCCTGCACGGCGCGTACTGTTCCACTGAAAAGAAAACTGAGGTGACCTGAAGAAGCTTCCTAACGTCGCTAGGGACCCACCCTAGGTTCTTAGCACAACAGTCTCCTGATTCTGAGGCACCAGGGCCCTACACGAACTGCCACCGCACACGACCCGGTCATGGAAAGGGTGCGCGAACTACGGTCAAGCCTGCAGTTGAGTCCTAGTTCCCCTTCCTGTCTGACGGTGGGCAAGCCACTGAGCCTCCCTAACCTCAGTTTCCCCATCCACAAATGGGACTTGTGAGCATTCAACGAGATAGTGTATATAAAGTACTTAGCACGATGCCCAAAACATAGGAATCGGTCAATAAACACAAGCACCACTTTTTATTCTTATTACCTTTACTTTCTGGGCATATCCGTGCATACATGCACTCCCATGTCCGGTTCTCAATCAGCTCCCTGGAGATCTCTCCTGCCATTTACACTGGCCTTGACTGAGGAGGCCACTGAACTCCGCATTCTTTTTCTGTTCAGAAGCCCCACTGCCACCACCCCCTCATCCCAGCTCCAAGCCCCTGCCTCCCACCGTCCTCCTCCTCCAAGGCCTCTGAGGAAGGAAGGGCGGGCGAAGCATAACCATGGAAATAATGGGACCGCCCTGGAGCCAATGAAACGGCCGCAGCGCCAGCGAAGTGACTCGTCCTGGAGCAACGGAAGCCTCTGGGTCAGGAAGCAACAGATTCACATGCTAGACTCTATCTTGTATTCTGAACCCACAAGGGAGATTAATACTGCTGGATCCAGGCCCGGGAATATAAAAGGAAATTGTTCTCTTAGTCTGTCTTATCTTGTACTTGATTCTTTAGCCCAGCCATCATCGCTGCAGATTTCCCCTTTGCCACAGCTTGACAAGGCTGTAATAAAAGCCCCTGAGGCCCCCTCCAAGTACTGGCCAGGTGTCTCCATTTATCACACACCCAGCCCAGCAGGAGGAGCCTAACGGCACCTCCCAACCTGGGCACTCACTCACAGAAAGCAAACACTTGTGAACGAAAGGAGAAGCGCTGCTGGCACTCAGTGGGTTCTGAATACCTATAATGATAGCAGGATGCAGGGGAGACCCACACCCAACCCTCAACGCTTCAATCCTGCCAGCACCCTTTCCAAAAATATAAATAAATAAGAGTTTTGGCTCAGAGCTATAGAAATAATTCGGGCATTGTTCCATTGCAGACCACGTCTCTGTCTCAGGCCAAACTCTTTATTATTTAATCACCTCATGTTGGAAGTCCTAAGACCCTGCTTCAAGGTCGCACTCTGTATGCCTGATAGACTCTGGGACGGGAGGAAAGGGGGTGGGGGACCAGCATCCTGTGAGTGTCTGTGGGAAGCCAGGCTCTGCGCAGTTGCTTTCAGTGCGTTTTCCTATGTAGTCCTCACAACCACCCTGTAACAATTAAGTAAAAACAAGTGGTTTATGCCCATTTTAAAGATGCAGAGCCTGAGGCTTAGAGAGATTGGGTAACTTGCCCAGGAGACAATCAGCGCCAGGGGCAGGATTCACATGCACATCTGTCAACTCCAAAGCCTGGTTCTTGCTGGAAGGGGCCTCGGAGAGCCACCAATCCAGGTCCAAATTGTGCCTAGAATCATCATTACCCCTAGATCCAGAACTCAGGTCTCCTGTGTTCCTTTGGGGACATCATGTTCTTCACCCACCTTTTCTTTATCGAAAAGGATTTTCAATATCGCCATTTTGTTGATCTCATGTAAAAGGAAGCTCTCCTAGAACAAAGTATGTCCCAAAATTGTTTCCTAAAAGAACTTTATTTTTTTCTCCCTTCTTCAAACAGACCAGTTTAAAGCTGCATAAAACCTGCCCTACTTAGAGCTTTCGCAAAAGGTTCGGCTTTTGCATGCGGTAAATCAAATTCAGCGTTACTTGGGGACTCATCACCCCAAGTAGCTAATGAAGACAATCCATCAGAGCGGCGGCAACATTATTGGGCCATTCCTGCCCAAGGAAATAGCAGAAACAGCCAGGGAGAAAAAAGCCACCAGGAATTAAATGGGGAAACAGATGATATTTAATTATATAAATATTCTCAGCAATGCTCTGAGGAACAGAATTATTGGCTCGCTAGGCAGCCCCTCGTTGAACCAGGTGGCAGAGGAGATTTATACCGGAGTTCATGTTTTCATTAGAGTTCATGCCGCCTGTATTTAGAAAGTGGGCGTCTGGAAGCTTGATGATATTGCGTGCTCATAATCTGACGCCGTAATGTGGTGGCATTAAAAAGGGAAGGGAGGCTCCTCTCGTATTCATTGGATATTTACATTTTATTAGTGTTATTATTTGACATAATTACATACAAAGAATTAGCAATGTTAATTAATGCTGCACTAATGCAGTCCTAATTACTTCTATTTATTCTAGAACGTAAGTGAATTTATAAATTTATATATTTGGAATTCAAGCGACTTCTTTCATTTATATTTTTAAAAACTAAAATCTATTTGCCTATCCTAACTAACCCTGCAGAGGAAAAATATTGCCTAGAGTTTTAGCTTAAAAGGACCCTCTGGCTAAATTCATGAAATGGAAAAAATAAAGTCATTTTAAGGATGAGTCATTGATTCACCCCAACTGTATTTCCAATCACCTGCTGGGTTTGTTTGATATTATTTTATCCCACTTCCACTGTAATGAAGCTGAATTAAGTGGCCCAAAGAGAATTTCAGATGGACTTCTTTGCACATTTTCAATGGACAAAGTGCAAAGAACTTAAAGAAGAAAGCACTTGATTTCAACACCCTGCTAAGCATTACACTGACTAGTGTTTCTAAAGGGTTTTAAAAGATTTCAAGTTACAAAGGTATCTTCCTGAGGAAAACCAAGGGAAACTCTATAAACATTTTCTGCCAAATTTAACAGTGAAATGTCCATTAAAAATTAATATTCCAAAGCTAGGAATATATTTCCTTAAAAACATGAGTTAAGTATTTAGAGACAGTTTTCTCCCAGTGACCTCTTCAG
Organism: Miniopterus schreibersii; assembly: GCF_964146895.1. Classification (NCBI taxonomy): domain Eukaryota; kingdom Metazoa; phylum Chordata; class Mammalia; order Chiroptera; family Miniopteridae; genus Miniopterus; species Miniopterus schreibersii. Next base: position 61,057,696 of record NC_138105.1, read on the forward strand.
GAAATGTGGTCCACCCATCATTTAAATCCAAACAGCATGTTAACAAGACCTTTGCTGGAATAAAGATTTTAAGAGATAATGCCAAGCAAACTCACCTCACTAGAGGCAACCTGTCCCCTGCTCCGCCCACCCTAGTCCCCAACTGCCCCACCGCACACACAAAAATCTACTTTACTAGAAAGCTTTGACAAAGATATTAGCCTGGAACAAATTTCAATACATTGAAGGGAATTTGGTTCTTTCACCACATTCTGTATTGAGAATAGTACTTCTGTGCATTTTTTTAAAGGGAAAAAGCATCACGAGGCTCCAGAAATGAAAGCTAAGCTCCGTACACACACACACACACACACACACACACACACACACACACACGCACGCACACGCGCGCCAGGAGAGATGGTTTAGAGCCCCCACCCCAATCCTTGCATCTAAGACCTGGGAAGGATTTAGAGGTCATCAAATCTGGCCTGGAACTGTCTCTGATGGGCGATGTGGTGGTAGGAAAAGGGCTGAGGAGCTGGCCTTGTTCTCTTCTAACACCTTTGTCCTGTGGGGAGCACATCCCATGTGCCTCCCTCCCAGCTGAATGCTGGGACCCTGCTGACAGGCATCCTGTCGTCATCTCTGAGCTCTAGCACCACGTACACCAGGTCCTGGAGCCTGGCACAGAGGATGCCATGCTCTTCTTTCCACATCTCCCCTCCTGGAGGTTAGAAAAAGGGTCTTATACCTCCGGTTCCCTTGCACTTCCTTAACTATAGAGCAGATATGCCACAAGTTTTGTCAAATTAATTTGAATGTTCTAGGCAGAATGAATATTTTGGAGTAGAAAGAAAGACAGACTCCTACTGGAGTTCATATTTGAGATTTCACTTCAATATCTAATGAAGAGTGTCTATTCACCTTATATATTTATAAAAGCATTTATTTAAAATAGTGATGCATGAAATTATGAAGCCAGTTGTAGAGGAGATTCACCTGCTTCACCAGATTAAACCAACTAATCTGAACCATCAAGACAGCGGCTTTCAGCCCCTTATTTGAAACACTGAGTAGTTTATATCACCAGTTGGTCTTCTTGACCCAAAGCAAAACATTTGTGGTTGCTTGTGACACTGTGACAATGCACGGCGCCTTCCTCCTGGCTAAGAACACATAGGTGCTGAATGCTACCCCGCCCCTTTCCCTTCCCATGGGCCCAACTAATGGATGGTGCCTCCTCTCTCCTGTACCTTCAGCAGCTCCCTCACTGCTAGGTTCTTCCTATCAGTATATAAACCAATGCTCCAACAAATTCCCAATTTAAAAAGAAATTAACACATCTCCTTCCAATTACTGCTCTGTTTTCCTTCAGGCAAAGCCAAGTTCTCAAAGGGCTTGTCTTGCTACACCCACTGCTTCACTAGCACAAACGCCCCAGTCCACTCCCTCCCTTGCCTCTCCTTAATCACTCACATAACATCAACCAACTTTCTAGGTGCTAAATCCAGCGAATGCTTTCATTCATATCTTTCATTCAAACATTTAATGATGATGACTACTCACTCCTTCTTAAAGTCTTCTTTCCCTTCCCTTCTGTCTTTCTAGAACAACATACTCTATCCAAATCCTGGTCTCTTCTCACTCTCACAATCTCATCCACACAAAAACTTGTACACAAAGATCATAGCAGCATCATTCATAAAAGACAAAAAGTAGAAAGAACTTAAATGTCCATCAACTGATGAATGGATAAGTAAAATGTGGTATATCCACACAATGGAATATTATTCAGCAGTAAAAAGGTGTGAAGTACTTATATATGCTACAACTTGGACAAGCCCTGGAAATTTATGCTGGGTGAAAGAAGCCAAAGACAACATATTATATCACTTTGGATCAGTATGGATGGACCTGGAGAAAATTATGCTAAGTGAAATAAGCCAGGGAGAGAAAGACAAACATCACATGATCTCGCTTATATGTGGAATCTAAAGAACTCAATAAACTGATGAACAGAATGGATTCAATGACATGGAAGCATAGATGAGACTGACGAATGTCAGAGGGAGGGAGGAGGGCGGGTGGGTAGAGGGGGAGAGAGTAACCAAAGAATTTATATGCATATATGCACAACCCAAGGACACGGACAATGGTAGGGAGAGGGACTGGGGAAGGGCATGGGATGGGGTGGAACGGGTCATTGGGGAGAAAAAGGGACATCTGTAATATTTTAAACAAAAATAAAATAAGTAAATAAATAAATAACCATCGTTCTACTTACCATAGAAACAATAGATCACTATTTCCAAGAAAAAAGTATGGGGATATTTGTAATACTTTCAACAATAAAGATAAAAAAATAAATAAATAAAAATAAAATATTTTCCAATACAGAAGTAATTTCCTTTTTTAAATCTTTTTTAATGTTTTTTATTTTTTATTTTTATTATTAAGACTATTACAAATGTCACTCATTCCCCTCCTTTGCCCAGCTCCACCCAGCCCCCGCCCCCCTGTAATTTTCTTAAAATGACCTTCAATTAATAGATCTGGACTATGCTTTAAAATTATTTCACAAGAAATAAGTGAAATTGTCCTATTTAAAATGGAAATTGATTGTTCCTACAAACACAAATACGGCCTTGAGGCTTTCATTTTATTGAAGCAGGTTTTGGTAGTATCTTGTTAGCTAGGGCTTTTAATTGGGTGGTCACATCTACTGTAACCTCGGTGAGACGGCTACTCCTGTGCAAGGTTCAGAAGCACAGATTTAATTAGTGAGCGTGTTTTGACCATTTCTCATTCCTCGAGAAGATCAGATCTTACTGCTCCTTGCTTTCTACATTCAACAACTAAAACCTCTATAATGTGTTAAGGGTCCCAAGTTATTATTGCCTCTTCTCCATGACTATTTCTGAAAGTACAGATTCCTTAGCCCAAAACCATAGTTTTGATTTAAACTCTGACTACAAGGCATTGAATATACACATGAAAAAAGTCAAAATACCACTGTTGTGATTCCTTCTGTATGATGTTAAACATCTCGCTGATTTGCAATTATATCAACAAGAAGCATCCTAAAATTGAATTGAGAACACAAGATTCGAAAACCAATTTCATGTCCTCTCTCTCAACTTTTTTCTAACTCTCTTTCACTCACTTCTTTAAGAAGCACACTCCGTAACACAGCAGCATGCTCTTCATTATGGAAAAGCAGTCATTGCTTTTAAAGTGTTTCTCTGACAGTGGGCAACATCCTCACTTGTGCTATTGGCTGCTGTTGCTTTGGGAAGTGACCAACATCAAAACCCTCACTCTCAGCCAAAAAAAATCATCACTAGATCTCTACCCCAACTGTGGATCTTATGCCTTAAAAGGGGGAAAGGAGACTAGGAGGCTGAAACAGAAGAAAGATGCTTATTATGAGTGTTCTCCAAGGATAAAGAAGACTAAATGAGGGGGTGAAAACAGATTGGGTGAATGAAGAGGTGGAAAGGGAAAATATATGTAATGGGTAAGTGACAAAGAGACAGGACAAGCTATTAGGAGGAAAGTGAAGGTGGAAGACATGGTGAGAAGAATGATTTCAGTTGGAAGAAATACTAGGTGCCTTCTTTCCTCACCTCATGGCTCATCAATATTTCCATATCGGACAACAGTCTTGTCAGGCCAACTTCTCAGGCTTCTGTTTTCTCATGTCCTCAATAAAATGCCCCACTCACTTTTGAAATTGTGCTAAAATACATAGAACATAAACTTTACCATCGTAACCATTTTTAAGTGTACAGTCACGTGGCATTAAGTACCTACAGTCGTCACCACCATCCACTCCAGAACTATTTTCAGCTTCACAGACTGAAACTCTGTACCCAGTAAACACCGGCCCCCCATTCCCTCTCCTCCCCCCAGCCCCTGGCAAGCCCCATTCTACTTTCTGTCTCTACGAATCTGACGACTGTAGGTACCTCACGTAGGTGGAACCCTACAGCACTGGTCCTTTTGTGCCCGGCTGATTTCACTTAGCATAATGTCCTCAAGGTTCATCCATGTTATAGCACGTGACAGAATTTCCTTCCTTTTATATGCATACACCACATTTGGTTTATCCTGTCATCCGTCCATGGGTGTTTCCCTCTTGCGGTGGGTTGTTTCCACCTTTGGGCTGCTGTGAATGCTGCTGCTACGAGCGTGGGTATTCAGGATCCTCCACTCATTTTTAACAAGTTTCCTCAGAGTGGACAGACAGCATTACTCCTTTATTAACACTTTTAAAAGATACTGCTATACTCAGAAGGAGAACCACAGAATCTGAAAAACTGAAGAGAAATATTTGTTTTGATGATTTCTCAATCCACCCAGGTACCCAATCCCTGATTTAGCCAATGTCTCTAAATATCCAGGCTGAAATAAGTTTGCCCCAGGATTGCTTACAGTCTATTATTTAAATCCAGTGACTCAGCTTCCTGTCAAGATGATGAGGAATTGGGCAAAAAAAATTGACAGGCACTAGCTCTTGGTCTTAAAAATACCTCTTTATAATACCTCCCTTCTGAGTCACAAAAACAAACTCCTTCTCTAATAGATTTTACATCTGACATATTTATATTTTTATGAGTCAATCCAATTGTTTTATTTGTATTCACATACACATGCATATATGTTTATGTATGTGTATGTGTGTATATATGTTTTTTAATATATCTTTATTGATTTCAGAGAGAGAGGGCGAGATAGGAACATTGTATATATATTTTACACACACACATTTATTTACACACAGAGTTCTATGCTTCATCCATCCTTTTCCAGCTGAAGTCCAATTTGCTGAATTTTCAAGGGGACTTTCTACTTCAATACACACAAAAATATGCTCACAATTTAACTGCACATCATTCAATTGCCAGTGCAGTTAAGTGAACCATGTTTCAGACTGGAGGTATGCACAAATTAAAATAAGTAACTCTTTTAGAAACACCCCTCCGTTTTTTTCTGAATAAAACATACTCTCACAATAAATTGGTCATAAGAAACCAAGAAAACAAGGTCAGGTGGTGGGACACTGGCGGCGTGAAGTTGTGTTACACATTCTAAGTCAGGTCAAGAGGCCGGGTAACCTCTGCAATGCCTTCCTTCGCTTCGGGGCGGAAACGTGGCCTCCTCCTCAAGCGGCACATGCAGACTAAGAAACAGGATGCGTGGAGTCCTCCCTCTTTCCAGTCTAACTATCTTGCCATTGCTGTTCCCCAGGGATGTTAGATTCTAGCCAAACCTGCGTCCTGGCCCAGACCAAACACCCCTTCCTTCCATTAGCATGTCCTCCACCCTCAGTCTCCTCCTGTTGGTGTCCTTTCCATCAGCCCACCGCTCCCTGACACCCACAAGCAGGTAACCACAGTCCTTCCCTCCTCTGGCCCTCATTGTGGCTCCACCCGGGACACAGGGTATGCGATGAACGGCCACCACGTCTTGCCCCCTGCCCTCCAAACACACGGGTGCACCCTAGCTCGGGCTCCTGGAAATCACCCTCACCAGCTGCGTTCGGGCGCTACATGAATCTGTCCATTCCCGACCTTACTTCTCTAAAAAATGAGGAGATCACAATGAAGGTTCATGGTGCAGCTGAAAGGATGCCCTAAAGGGACACATCGGACACTGCAGGGAAGAGGCGACGCAGGAGCTGAAGAGAAGATGGCTGTATTTCAAAACCTGTGAGCTTTCTACACAGCGGCTTCAGAACAGAGGAGAGAAGAGGCTGGCTTTTTTGATGCGTCAAATTACCAAATCAGACACAAAAACAGACTCACAGATACCTGTCAATCAGACTAGGTTATAATTGCTATGTGAAGCTGCTTTTTTGTTATTGTTTGTTTGTAGAGATTTGAGGTCATATATTAACACATTAATTGAAATTTTGGTCATAATTACCATGTATTAAGCTGTTGATTACATGGTTGCATTTTGAAATATTTAATTGGTTTGTTTCAATTGATAAAAGGTAATTTGGGGGGATGATGTTTAGAATTATGTATTTAATTATCATTGAATAGATAATTAATATAGTATAGCAATAGTAAACAATGACTATGGTAATTATCATCGAAGTGCACATATTTATACAAATACGACAGACTGATTTTCTCTCTCAAGTTGCTGTGGTCTCTGCTCTGAGCTGGTTGCACCGTTTCACTTCCTTCGCAGACGTAATCAGCAATGTCTCTATGCCATCCGCTTGCTTCAGTGTGAAAAGAGCTTTGCGAAGCTGTAAGGACAAAGGACATCCTAAAAGCCAACGGAGCCCCGTTTTCCCCTTTGCAGAATACTCACTCAGAGAGCTCTTCTGCATTTTCAGTCGGCTCTCAGCATTCCTGCAGCATTAAACTGAACCTTATAATTTAAGCATTCCTGTATCATCAGGGCAGTCTTTTCCCCAGCCCAACAGAGTACAGTAGCCCCCTTATCTGGAGGGGTTACATTCCAAGACCCCCAGGGGATGCCTGAAACTGCGGGGAGTACAGAATCCTGTATGTGCTGTTTTTTCCTACACATACATACAAATGATAAAATTTAATTTATAAATTTGGCACAATAAGAGATTAACAATAATAATAATTAAACAATAATAGAACAATTATAGCAATATACTGTAATAAAAGTTACATCAATGTGGTCCCTCTCTCTCAAAATATCTTACTGTGCTGCGCTCACCTCCTCACTTAAAGGAAGCGCTTTACGGCTTCTCTCTGGCACACCCGAATTGCCAGCGTCACTACTCTTAAGCTTTAGGGTCACTATTAAGTAAAATAAGGGTGACTTGAACTCAAGCACTGTGATACCCAGATAGTTGGTCTGATCGCCCAGATGGCTACTAAGTAACTAATGTGTGGGGAGCATGTACAGCGTGGACTGGACAAAGGGAGGATTCGCATCCTGGGCGGGACAGAGCAGGCCTGCGTGATCTTTCATCACACCACTCAGAACAGCAAGCAGTTTAACTTATGAATTGTTTATTTCTGAAATTATCCATGTAATATTTTGGAGTCATGGTTGACTGTGAGTAACTGAAACCATGGAAAGTGAAACCTCAGATAAGGGGAAACGACTGTAATCATAATCCAAGAGTAGTTAAGCCTCCGCAGCAGTGTAACTGACATAGCGCTTATCAGTGGGCTGAGTGTCACTAGTGGTAAATTGACATGAAGGTGGCAAAAACCTCAGTGTTTTCCTTAAACTGCTCTCCTTACCAAAAAATCCCCAACTCGTGAGGAACAATCATAAATATTATGGGCTCAGTTTCAAAGTCCTGCTTGTCAGCAAAATTGCTATTACAGACCGAGGTCTCCTATCACCCACTGGGTCCCAGAAATACCTGGTATGTCTCAGAAAACATGTGGCCTAAGGCTCCCTGACTCACGAGGGTTGTGGAGGTTGCTCCTGTACCTCCGAAGGGCAGCCAGATGCTACCAGGAAAACTGCCCCCATGCTTGCCCTTCTGGGACCTTCTCTCTGCCTTCATGTCTCCCCTCTCTCAGCACAGAGTGGGAACTCAAAGGCAGCCACAGTGAAAGAAATGTGACCCCATTAACTGGTACCTGCTTGTCATCAGTCCTCAAGTCCCCAGAGGAAAGGAAGGGGTGGCTTGCCTCTCCCTGGACACAGCACCCCAGGCTGTACACAGCACATGTTTTAGGGATGCTTCAATCTGCAACTCACTGCTTTCACAAGATTATTTTTTTAATGAGCAAGCGTGAGTAAATTCCTATTTTAATAAACTTAAAGCTGGGGGGGGGGGGACTGACCAGAATGCAAAGTGAACCATAGATAAAGGCTCGGGTGGGGAGGGGAAGGGAGGCCATAACTCTTGCTTAGTTTACATGAAAAGGAGTTAGGCCAGGAGATCAGTAAGAGCATCTGAAAATTAAGAAGACAAAACTAAAATATGGTTTGTCTGATCTTATTCTGAAATGTATGTTTTAATATTTTCCAAACTTTTATAAAAATATAAAACAGTCATCTTGCATACATGAAAACCCAGTTTAATAGAGGGACATTTGACCAGCCCTAAGGGATGTAGGCTGCACAAATACTATCTCATTTGGGCCTCATAACAGACCTGTGAAGGAAGGAGAACAGGTGCTGTGCTCACATTTTAGAGGCATGGAAACTGAGGCTGAATGATCTGCCAGTAGCCACATACCCAAGATGTGACAAAGACAATCCCAGCTATACTAATAGAGTTCCATTTCTCATGACACAAAGATGTCACTACGCCCATGTTATAAGCTGAATGTTTGTGCCCCCTCCCCAATTCCTACGTTGAAGCCCCAATCCCCAATGTGATGGTATTAGTTGGTGGGAACTTTTGGAGGTAATTAGATATAGATGAGGTCAGGAGGGTGGGGTACCCCATGATGGGATTAGTGTCTTTACAAGAAGAAGGGACCAGAGCTCTCTCTCTCTCCAGCATGTGAGGACAAAGCAAGAAGGTAGGCTGCCTGCAAACCATAAGAGGGACCTCACCAAAACACAGACCATGCCAGGACCCTGATCTTGGGCTTCCCAACCTCCAGAACTGTGACAAATTAATATCTGTTATTTAAACCACCCAGTCTGTGTTATTTTATTATGACAGTCCAAGCCGACTGAAGCAACTTGTTTTCAACTAAATAAATGAAAGCCAAACTAACTAGTGTTTCCTAATGTTAGTCATCTCACTACCACCTTCATGATTTCTGCCAGCTGTAATATTATTTACATAATATCTTTAATGCAAACCACTTTTTAGGTGTATATGCATTTATTTTCCAAAGAGAACTCCGTACCACCACCATAAATGGAAAGCCAGTATCCTTGTCCACTAACAGAAGGTAGGTACAAAATAAATATACTGAAAACCAATGTCACTCAAATGTAGCCTACTAAGGTTTCTGAAGCTTCCTCTCTCCTTATAAAAAAGGGAAATTAGCAAGTATTAGAGGTGTTAATGTGGTGGACATAAGGTGAGACCTCCTTTCATTACACAGAGGGACTAGTGGAGACCTAGGGTCTAGATGACAGGAAGGACAGAAGTTGGTGTACCCAGCAATTTACCACCAACAAACGCACACCTGGATCACCTGCTCCCTCATTCCTCATTTATATGGAGCCCCTGTCTCTGAGATGCAGTCTTTCTGCCTTCTCCACCTCAGCTTTTCTTTAATTACCTGTCTGCATCTTAACAAATTATAAATCAAACTAAGTATGTAGAACTCACTACTTTTTAAATACAATTAAATTCCTATTCTTCATTTTAAAAGCAACATTTTCCATCTCTGAATAAAAACAAACTCTTTAGCCCCAACCCCCAAATTAAAATGGGGCGAATTTCATTAGGGGATAAATTTTAATGTACTCTTTAGTGGATCAGAGGCCACATCATTTAAGAAGGTTCATCTCATCCTTGTGTTCCCAGAAATAGGATATTATCTGTAACCTTTATTCTAAAAAGACTTCTCCTTTCCAGCTTCATGGGATAAAAACTAAATATGCTACAGAGCTGAAAAGATTCATTTCTGTCCACTCCTTCCCTAGTTCTCAGCTTAAGTGGGCTTAGGACTGACGTTGGCCTGGGATCACTCCAGGAGCCCTTCCTGCAGCCTCTATGCCAGTGGCCTTAGTGAAAGTCGCTTTGCAATGCTGCAAAGTAGATAGGTACCAACAGCAATAAATACTTCAGACGATGAAACACTTCCTTTCACAGTCCCTCCAAAGTTATGTCTCCTCCCTCTGGAGCTTTGCATCATGGTTTGGGTTTGGGGAGAACTGTTGGGTCAGGAATTTCTGTCCCATCCCTCTGCCCCATCAGAGTTGAGAGACAGCAAACCCCCTGGAGTGACGGTCCAGAGACACAAGGCCCTATTCATTTTATTTCCAGGCCTCTGGTACATAGGGATCCCCCAAATGCGAAATGAGTGAACGCATCCTTCAGGCAACACAGACTTCCCTGAACTTGAGGTAGAACCCGCCTAGCATCAGGGGGCCCTTCCTTTCACAGACTTCTCAGTGTCCATGACCACTCTGTTCTTTTTACTCTTCAGTGCAGTGCCAGGAATCGGGGTACGGTAGCCAGTCTTGAGGATGGCCCCCAGTGGTGCCTGATTCTCTAGGCCTCATGCAGTCTCCTCTGATCCTGCAACACGGCTGGTCTGTGTGACCAACAGCATCCTGCAGAAGTGATGGAATGTCACTTTCGAGGCTACGTCACAAAAGACACTGTGACTTCCGCTTCACCCTCTCACTTGCTCAATCTCAGGTCACTCACTCTGAGGGAAGCCAGCTGCCATGTGAACACACTTGGGAAACCGATGGCGAGGCCCCGGGCCCTCTGACCAAACAGCCAGGTAAATGAGCCGTGGTAGAGGCGGCTCATCCCAACGTCCTGTGTGCAGACTCCCCAGTCTCTGTGACCAGCCTCTTTTCTGAGATCACAGCCACATTTTCATCTCTTTGCTGAATATTTGCTTGTGGACAGACTACTGGTCCCTTGAGTCCAGCATATAGAAAACTACAGGTCATCTCTTGCAAACCTGCCCCTTCTCTGCACCTCCACCTCCTCATCTGGTCTGGCTCCCCAGCCCTCTCAGGAATACAAACTGGACAACTGAGCATCCCTCAGGCCCCTTCCTCCCACTTGCCCCACATCCAGGCAGTCACCAGGCCCTGCTAGGGTTCTGCTTTCTCCGTATCTCTTCTATTGTTCCCTCCTTTCCATTCTCATTCCATTACAACCACTCCCCATTTGAGGGCCACTTTGCCTCTCTGCTGGTAACCTGAAATAGCCTCAGCTGGCGTCCCAACCTCCATACATCTGTGAGCAGCTTTTTAAAGAACAGTCTAAACATGCCAAGCCCCTGCTTTCAAACTTCCCGTGGTTCCTTTTGCCTAGCAGAAGCACAGACTTTTCAGCATAGCCTTCGAGGCCCTCTAACATAAAGCCCACGTGTCCTTGCAGCCTGCACTCCCGGTGTGTCCTCTGTCTACCTCTGCTGCATCCCAGGGGTATATGACACAGCACAGTCACCGGGAAACCTGTCACAGACAGTATGGGCCAGGTCCAAGATTCTCACCTCATGGGTCTGGCATGGGAACCAGGCTGCAGTAATTTTTTATAAGTTTTAATAAGCTATAATTCACATACCATACAATTGACCCATTTAAAGTACACAATTCAATGATTTTTTTAGGGAATTCACAGATTGTGCAGCCATCACCACATTCAATTTTAGAGCATTTTCATCACTACCAAAAGAACCCCCATACCCATTAGCAGTGACACCCCATTGTCCCCCGGCGCCCCCGCCCCCCGCAGGCAGTCACTAATCTACTCTGCCTTACAGATTTCAGGCAGCAGCCCTTTTCACTACCAGCTCTCCAATGATGCAGAAGCACAGCCCGGTGAGAGCCTCCGGCCAAACCAGACCTCTCACCAGGTCGGCTCCCAGCTTTTGCTTATGGGGTTCATCCTGCTTGGGATGTTTTTCTTCCTTTTCTGTTTAAAATTCTCCCCCCACTCCAAATACAACTTCCTCCATTAAACCTTCATTGATCCCTCCTCTTCCTCAACTTATCCTTGCAGCACCTGAACAGCTGAACAGCGAAGCAAACACCAGCTCCCCCCCCCCCCCCCCGTCGCACGCTGCTTTGCTCTGCTAGGACTGTGAGAGCCTGCGTGTTCTCTTCCGGCCCAGACCACACGCTCCTGAACTGCACGAACCATTTCTAGCCCACCTCTGAATCCCCACCACTATAGAGCAGGGTCTTGCACTTAGTAGGTACTGAAAATGTAGGTTTCAAATAAGTAAATATATAGTCTGCCTACAAACGTTCTCCACTCTTATAAGATTTCAAACTGGAGGGCATCTTCTTCTCTCTCCCATCCACACTAAATCTCCATTTTTTTCCCCTTAGTAACAGAAACAATGAAACGATGGTATGAAATAACCTTTCAAGTTACTTACAATGTCAAAATACATACATAAGAAAAACAAGATACATACACCCATGCATATGTATATGTGTGTGTATCTAATTTTTAAATTTCCACCATAGTGAGGAAGGATAGTTATAATAAAACATAAATAATTATTAATCCACCATCATATGAGGCACTGCTCCTTAAAACGTTCCAGGAAAGCCACATGCAAAGAACCCTTTTTAAATGAAGGATTTTGAAAATTAACAAGCCACATGTTCACATCATCAGAATGTATAAACAGCAAAAGTACAACAAGGGCACTCACCCCGCAGATTGGGTGATCATAAGCACGCATCTTCAGAGGATGCGAGCGTGGGGAATGTGGCAGTAGGAAATGAATTATGCAGGCAGCAAGCAAAATAAAAAATCAAGACAGAGCATTCTTCAGCTAAAACACAGGCTGACTCAATAATCTAGACACTGTCTTAAAATGAATTAAATGCACTTGAAAATCATACATGGTGATTTCACAAAGAACCTTATCTAACCCAAATGTCTTATTTCATCCTTGATCAGTTGGTCTTTCTTTTCCAAGAGATAGTCTTCACATTAATTATTTTGTTTTTGTTGTTTGTTTTAAATACGGAGAAGCCCATCCGATACAGAACAGGGGCCCCTATCGGACCTTTCTTTCCTCACAAAGCTCTGTCACTTGAGTTTTGACTCAGCTCCGTCAGTGAAAAATTAGACTTCATTTCAGTATGTTAATAGCAATCCCTCCAAAACAATGTAATCAAGGCCTCATGTGCACCTATAATTTCATCCTTGACATAAGCCTGACAGCTATTTATTGTCTGAAAGGGAAAGGGGGGAGGGGAAAGGGGGAGAGGACTCCTATATGCCCCCTCCCCCAAAACAAACCCAGCAGCTTTATGTTTGAAGGCAGAGTCTTTGCAAAGTCCAAACAAACAGCAATAATCATGGGGTTTACATATGTCTTGTCTTAAGCAATCAAGGCAGAGGGTTAACAGAGAAGCACATTCAGATGCGCCAATTCCCAAACTGCCCACCTCTGATGAGCCAGCTGTGAGCCGCAATTGTCACATTATAATTTAGGCAAAGAGGGAAAAAAAGGCATCAGAATACACACTGGATCAACATAATTATTCACAGCAGGATGCTGCAGAATTAATTTAGCCAATCAGAATTATACTTGGGGGTTGGGCACAGTGCAGAGCTGGAGAGGAGAAAGCAGGGAGCGGGCAGAGGGGGATGAGATGAGAGGGGGAGGGGAGTGCTGTTTTCAACACCTCACTAATATTTGGATAATCTGATCTGGAATATATTTTGAATACATGTAAGCACAATATTGTTTCTTCTTCATTTATTTACAAACACCTATACAGCGCTCACAACATGCCAGTCACTAGTGTGAGCACGTTTCGAATATGAGGTTATTTAATCCTCATGACCATGAGGTAGGTACTATTATTATAGTCATTTTACATAGGAAAGCTCAGAGAGGTTAAAAAGCTTGCCGAGGTCACACAGCTAGTAAGTGCAAGAGCCAGAAATAAAGCCCAAGGAGACTGGCTCAGAGGCTAGGCATTAACCAGCACAGTTTAAAGGTTCTTGCTCCCAAACAAAATGATCAGCAATCAGAAGGCACAAGGACTGGTGACAGACCCTTAAACCATAACACCGTGTAAGCTAGAGCCTCAACATTCCCATATTCCTTCAAGTTGATTTTCCTAAAAATGGTGGCGATGTGGCACTACTAAATCCGGCACTATACTTCAGGGTTGTTAACTTCCCCATCCTGATAATGTCATCGCCCAACTCTCCAAGGTGAGAAGAGCAAAGGGTCACCCTGCATGCCCCTCCGTGCTCTCTGGTTTAGGACAGAACAGCAGCAGCAACTGGGGTAGCAGCTTGGCCTCTGGTCTTGAAGAAGCCTTCCTATGGAAAAGCAGCTTCTAGGAATCCAGAAAATCAATTGGAAAGAAAGGGAAAGCAGGCTGCTCCACGAACAAGACTCAGTTAAATGCCCGGCGTGCACACATAGATGCAGGATTCACACGGACACAGCTTCCTGCTGGATTTCCATCTGCAGACTCAGGTTGGCAGAGACATGAGATGCTCGCCTTTCCCGTAGGTACGGTGAGTTTAAAGGAAAGTACCCCCCTCTTCCTCCCTACTTGGCATTCTGTCATGAGGGTAGAAAGAGGAGCCAGGAGGAGCCTTGATTTCCTTATAAAAGTTAGACTTCAGCTGGCGTTCACGCTCCTGGTAATGGGGGGAAATGACAGGGAGCAGCCCGGGGTTTTATGTGGGGCAATAATGTTTGATCTATGCCATTGTCAATGAGAACTGTGATTTAATCCATAAGGATATAGAGCCTCGTGATGAAAGGGGAATAACGACAAATCCTGATTAACAATCACTGCTACACTAAAGCAGGTTTCCATAGTAACAGGGCTGAAATTATACAACAAACTGGGATGCCATACCAGGCAAATTACTCCATGAAGGGGACCTTTTCTGAAAGCATTTGGCTTTCTGTGTTCTCTTAAAATTAAGACGCAAGCATCTTACTTTCAACTTGTATTAGTTTTCCTCTCTTTTTCCTAAACACTCCCTCTTCAGTTGGTCTCAGATAAAATGAGGGATAAACATGTACCCACAGGAAATGTAGCAAACAGTTAAGCACATGTCAGCCCCTCTCCCCTGAAAGGAGAGGGCAAAATAAAATTATGGCAAAGGGAATCTTCCTTTCATATCATTCTTTTGATAAAATCCTGTTTAATTTCTTGATTTAGGGAGTGTGAAGAGGCTGGGGGGGGGGGGGGTCGAAGCATATCCCAGTAAAATATTCCACCTCTCACTCCATATGACCAAGTTCTCTGAATTTGCAGGAGAGAGGAGCAAAATAAAAGAGCAGAGTAGCGGCCCAGAAAAAGAAGTTATTTCCTTTGTTCCCAAGGATGTTTCATTTTCAACTAAGATTTTAAAAAACAAAAGCATAGTTTTAAAATAATGCTATTTCCAATGCTTACTTAAAATAATTTCAAAAACTGCGTGATAGGAAAATATGCGTTGGCAAATATTTTAAAACTCTTATGGCCATTATTGCCACTGACTTTGGCGGTGAGCCTTTATAAACCAGATCTTATCAAATAGCCTGGGAAAAATCTCTGCATAAAACACCATACTCAATGTCCTCCTTCAAAGGCAGGGGAATAGAAAGTGAGACACTGAAAATAAACAGGAAAATGATAGTTTCAAATATTCTCTTCAAGGAGTTAAAGATCTGAAAGGGGGTTATGGAATTTAAACGCTGCATATATTTAATATTCTTCCTTTCAAGACAGAAAAAAAAGTAGAGCTTCACATTGCTCAGAAATACTACAACTCTAGAAGAAAACACATTTTCCTCAAGATTTATCCATGGCTTTCAGTTTCAGTCATTGAAGGGCAGTGTGGCCCAGTGGAAAGAACCTGGATTTAGAAGCAGAAACCCTTGGGTACAAGGTCCATCGCTTGCTAGCTGTAAGTCCTCAGTCACATCACTTAGCCCTCTGGGTCTTGGTTTCCTCCTCTGTAAAATGGGAATAATAATTAGCTACCTTGCTTACCTCAAGAAGTTTCTGAGATAATTAGTAAAATATAGCATATAAATACATTCTGAAAATTGTGAGGCTACCTACTGTTAAATAACTGCTAAATCTTGTGATTCAATCATTCAACATTTACTGAGTGTCTGCCACAGGCTAGACGAAACACAACCATGATAATCCTTAACACCATTTTCATCTGGCAAAAACAAAAAAACTGCTGCCAATTGACTCAAGCAAATTGATACTGTCACTTTGTTTACAAGAGGCCAAAACAAGTAAAAAAATAATAATAGCAATAAATTAAAAAGCACGCATTTACCAAGGGGTGAATTCCTTCACCCTGGCCCATTTATAGGCAGAAAACGATGTTAATGCTTTAAAATCGTGATACAAATTATGTGCATGGCCAAAGTTCAGAAGAGTGGGATGTTATTCCATGAAAGACCAGCTCGAAGGTTCCTGTGTTCTCTCTAAGGTGTTCTCTTTGTCTCTCCCATATCTAAGTCTGCACTTCACTGAGGTTGGGTGAAGGGGCAGGGAGATGGCTGGGCCTATGTGTCACTGTATGCCTCCTGCATCTGTGTGCACAGCCCTTTCTGGAGCCAGACTCCCTAGATTCAAATCTCGGCTCCACTCCACCACTCACAAATTATGTAGGTATTGTAACCTCTCTGTGCCTCAGTTTCCTCAGGTCTGAAATGGGGATAATGATAGTCACGTGCCTCCAGGGATGTTGTGAGGATTACAGTCATTAAAGGTAAGGCACGTGGAGCAAGGCCTGGCACATAGTAAGCTCTCAGTAAATGTTAGCTCTTATTTCTGTGCATGCTCATAACCCAGGAGTCTAACCTGGCGGCCAGAAGGTGACAGATGGATCTCCTTTGGTCAGCACATTGTTTTGTTTTATTGGATAGGAGTGCCATTGGGGGGACAGACTCCACAATACACCACATTTGCCACTATCTCTCATTAGGTTATATAATTACCTGCCTGTTCCCCCCAAAAAGATTTCAGTTTTTGAGCCCTGTGTATATTCCTATATATTCACTTTAGGTGTCTGTTTCATTTTTGTCTCTGTCTCTCACTCTAGGCCTTTGTTTTTTCCTTTGTTTCTGTGTGTGTGTGTGTGTGTGTGTGTGTGTGTGTGTGTGTGTGTTTCTCCCTGTGATCTCTCTCCTCCCTTTTCTTTATTTTTATCCTCAATATCTCTTAATTTTTATTTCTAACATTTATTAAATAGAGTTTTATGTCCCCTGTTCTTATTGGTTAAGGCAAAGGAGTACAATACATTTCTCAAAGAAATTAAGTTGCTCTTTACTTAGTAGACCTTGATTCATTTTTCCTGGGGATCAGTGGATTATGATTAAAAAAAGTGCTCTCCGCCTCTGCTGCAAGAAAATCCAAATTATAAAACATATAAATTGGGAAATTATGTATATTATAAAACAGTTCACTTAGGGGTTTTTTGTTTGTTTGTTCTTTTTTTTTTTGTTTGCAATATCAAGCCCTTAATACACTGAAACATGAATTTATTACAGACCATTAAGTACTAAAGCTGAGAGAGAAAGGTAAAGCTAACCATTTAAGAAAAACTACTTGAAATCTGAAAATGAATCAAAAATAAAAATAGGAAATCTTTGAATACCTATGCAAAAAAATGGAGAATATGGGCACTTTATATACAACCCTCAGGAACACAGTCCCTCTCTACATTTTACCCTGGGGACACATTTATCAACACCAGTGTCACTCTAAGACTTAAAATTAAAAGTATATTCATGCCTTCCAATGTTGTTGTTTTTTTATTTCTATGTCATTAATTTCCTTCATAGTTTCTATATCTTTTCTCATGCTGTTAAGCATCCTTATGATCAGTATTCTGAACTCTGTATCTGACAGATTGCTTATCTCCATTTCACTTAGCTGTTCTTCTGGAGAATTCTTTTGTTCTTTCATTTGTGGCTTGTTTTTTTGTCTCCCCATTTTGGCTGCCTGTTTGGATTTGTTTCTATGTATTAGTTAGATCTGCTAGGATTTCCAGTCTTTTGGATGTTCTCTGGTGCAGGCCAATGTCAGAAGCTGTTTGTGACTGGCCTTGAGTACCCTGTTTGAAGTTTTAATTAAAAGTATGGCCCTGGCCAGTGTTCTCAGTGGTTAAAGCATCAGCCCCAGCACCGAAGGGCCGTGGGTTCAACTCCTGGTGAAAGGCATGCACCTGTGTTGCAGGTTGGATCTCCACCCCGGGTCAGGGAACATGAGGGAGGTAACCGATCAATGTCTCTCTCTCTCACATCATTGTTTCTCTCTCTCACTCTCTCACTCTCTCTCCTTCCCTCCCTCCCTTCCTCTCTCTCTAAAAAATCAATATCTTCACGTGAAGATTAACAAAAAAAAAAGTATGTGGACTATTGTTTTATCACCTAATATTCAGATCAGTTTTTTTATTTACATATTACATACTCTTCAAATATATTAGCAAATCTAGGCCAATTAGCATCATAACATTCTCATATTCTTTCTGAGAAAATCTCAACAGTGAGAAACTCAAACCTAAGTATTCTTTGGCATTATCTACTCAAATACAAGAAAGTCAAATTACTCTTTCTAATATGATAGCTCAATGAAAACCTTTAAAACAACCGAGTCTTGGGTATCAAAAGAACAGAGTAGTCTAATGTGCCATGGACCTACAGGTCTAGTCCTCGTGCCCAGGACTGGCGGTGCCCAGCCTCTGCACATTTTCGGGGATGTCAAGCTAAGGACCTCTAGGCCACTTGTTCCTGGTGACCAGCTCAGTGGCTGCTGTGACTGTGCTGCTGCTGCTGCTGTCAGGTTGAACCCAAATCTCTCTCGCTGAGTTTTCCACCCTTTGGGCTTAATTCTGTGCTAGTATCATTGCACTCAGACAGTTGTTTTTTCTGCAAGTGGCTATTACCCAGATAAAATTATAAATCGATGGTGAGCAACCTCTTTTTCTGAGGATGATTCAGGGGGGAGAAAAAAAAATTTTTTGAGTCTTTTATTCCATTCAAAATGCAAACAGCTTAATTTAGTCCCATGGGAAAATATACAATATTCTTAAACTTCAGATTACCTATTGCATTGCGTAAAAGACTGTCATTGAAAAAAACTGACATATTGGAAAAGTGGAAACATGAAAGCAGCCTTCTAATTTTTATCCTGAAAAAGGAACAAAGGCTATATTTTGAAAACTGGTGGGCTGCACGTGTCCCCTGCGCCAGAGAATGCTCCTCCTGAAGCACAGGAAGTTTAAGGGTCCCTGTCTTCTCACTCTCCCTTCGCTGCGACACCCACTCTCTGTCCTAAGGCTCCTAAGCCTTCAGAGCCTCAAACCCCTTATTACACAGCCTCTCTCATGCCTTTCCTGAAACCAGTTCACAGCAACGAATAAATGGTCAAAGAAATGTGCATTTTTAAATCTTCTATTCCTATCTATGATTTCAAGGGCTGTGGCACAGTCACCCCCTTCTGAATATCTTCCAGTTTACCATCCACTACTGAACAAAACATTCCAGAAACAGTTCCATCAGTTCGAAGAAGCCTGGGCTTTTATTTCATCCACAGACAATCCTATGATCCAGGGAAATGCGCACTAAACTAAGAGTCAGAAGCACTGCATTGCAATCCCTGCTGCCTTACATATTAGCGCGGTTTCCTTTTATGAAAAATGGGGACAAGGGGCATAAAAATGCCTTTGCTGTCTGTTCCCCAGGGTCAAATAAAACCATGTATAAAAACACGCTTCTAGTTATAACACTTTATGTTTATTTAAGAGGCTACTATACCCGTATAATTAAGGCATTAGAACAATGATTTTCACCTTTCTGAGGAGGAGATTGCCTAAGGAAGGGAAGGGAGAGCAGGCTGCACTGTCCAGATCCCGGGCTCCCGACACCTCCCAACCACCACTCAGAGCTTCCACCCGTTTTAAGCATGGGGTTCCAAGATTTCCAGTAAGAAAAGCGTTTTCCCACTTCGTAAGAGATTGAAATCCACTGCATTAACTATTTTAGCAACAACATCACATGACTGATTCCTATTAAGCTTATGGTCAATTCTTTCTAATGGCTTAGCTCATTTACTATGAAATGAGTTTTCACTGAACTCTTTTATTTCGCAGTATACCACAGTCCTCTTATAATAAAACAGGCACAGAACTGAAACAGTAAATGCCGATGTCAAGTGTGTCTCTGAGGCACCCTATCTGCTCGCAAGGAAGGCAGTGAACAACTTCTGAATGTCCAGAGGATCTCTCGGACAACTGCATGAAAAACAATGGGCACTTCAAAGTTCCTAAGTTAAAAAAAACAATTTCTGTACACACAAATATGGAAAACCAATTTTTTAAAATATACTGTTAACTAAAGTTTGGAAATAAAGACAGAAATGCTATCTTCTAAGTTTGGTATCAAAATTAAAAAGACACCAGTGATCATTTCCTGAGCTGCCCATCCTGTCAACCCAGTGGACAGGATGAGTTTTGTTTTGTTAGATGGATACCCTCTTCAGTTACAAGGGCTTGAGGCGGAAGCAGATTTTCTCTCAGGCCAGTGCCCATCACAGGTTACTGGAGCATTCAAGAGAAACATCTATTCGATCTATCTGAGTAAAGGGGCAAACAGTGTTTTCAGGCCCATGGGAACAGTGACTAGAAGTGTTCCTGATATGACTATATGCCTTCCACAGTGGACAGCCAGCAAGGTGGAAATTCAGTGGGGGAGGAAAAAAGAGACAATTTCTAATTCTGAGAAAGATATGCAGAGAATGGTGGAGGGAGGCAAAGACATAGCCCCAGATAGACCTCCAGAGGCCATCCGAGGTGCGCCAGGAGAGGTGAACCGATAGTAAACTCTATGCTCTACGTGTGATTCCTGCCCAGCGTAGAATTCCAGGAAGGTGCGTGCCCAGGCCTTTCTGAGCCCCTTGCCTTGGTAAGCACTGGGTTCCACTGTGTAAAAAGAAATGTGCTCGTACTACAGACAGGCTTATATCTGTCCAATTTTTAAACTTATTGCACTTTTAAAATTCACAAGCCCAGAGTCCCTGCCAAGATGTATATGTTCCATATGGCTACTTATTGTCTACATGTTTTAATTTAGTGGTCTAATGAAGTGGAACTTCATTCTTGTGCATGGGAGAGAGCGATGACAGACATGAAGAGCTTGGTGGCTGATGGCACAGGGTGAGCAAATTCGCAGGAGTACAGAGGCCCTTCCGAGAGAAAAAGAAATGTTAGGACTTGAGCACTAAACCCTTTTTCCCCCAAGCTCAAAATTACTGAAGCCCGCGGAGATGGACAAGGATGGTGCCAGGGGCAGGGGAGGACTGTAAAGCCCCCTGAGGTGAAACCCTCAAGAGGAAAGAAAGCGTTGAACTGCGGGACCACTTCCAACCAGCGGCATGGTGCAGGCCCGCATCCTGGCCAAGTGGCCACATGAAAGAACCTGCAGCACAGCTGACGGCGAAGCAGAAAGGGAGCGCCAGAAGGTGGTCGTTTCACCCTGCCAGGCCGGCGCTCAGCTGCACGCTCTCTCCTGCTGGCACTCCCAAAAATGCACACGCAGGCCCCTGCAGTGATGGCCCATCCCTCCCCACCTGACCACGGGACATCCATCTTCACCTCCACAGGGAATGTCCAGCTCCCTTCCCCACCGCTCCTCTCTGCACCACAGCACTTCCTACTGCCTAGAACCCCTGTGCCTGGTACAGCCACAGGACCACCCCAGTTAGTTTACTTCCATGTTAGAGACATCACGTGCAATACTGGCTTTGATGGCCTGTGACTGACAATCAATAGGGGAAGGTTGAACACAATGCTACAGAAGCCACACAGGCCTAAGCCCCAGCCTTACAAGATACCCACTGACCCCACGACCACAGGCAAGTCCCCTCACCTCTCAGGGCCTCGCTTTTGTAAAATGAGGCTGGGCCACCACACAACCCCGAAGATCCCTCTGGCTTTGCAGTTCTGTGATTATTAGATAAAACATTTAAGAGTTTTACTTTCCTGTATGGTCAGTCATACATCTGTGGAAAATCCCACATGTTTTTATGCCTGTGAGACATGTCAGGAGTGTCCCAAGAAAATTCTAGAGCTGTGAGTGTATGCAAATGTGTTTTGGTTGAACTACATGAAATTGCTGATAGTTAACACTAACAAAATGGCAATTTCATATGGTTCGATCTAAATCTATTTAGCCTGGAGGCACACAAATGCAGAGAATACCGCGGTCATTTCACACTGAGCTGCTGTGCACTTTATATACTTGGGATCATGAAGCATACCTTTGTCTTATGATAGTATGCATTTAAGTGTGATATTGTATATTATATTCCTAATATAATAGGAATTTAATACCCAGTACACTAATCATATCCCAATATTACTAATGAAATCATTACTATTACCCACCGAAATGTCTTCGACTATTTTTCAGCATAAGAAAATTTCTTCTTTCTACCTAGTTTATAACAGAGCAAAAAATCACTTAAGGTAGAACGGAACTGGCCACACACACAAAATCACAGCAAGTAAACTGCAATTTCCTTTGTCACTCTGGAGATCTAGGTTTCAGTGGTTAAAACAATGAAGCACTGTTTCTTCCTCATCGTTTCACCTCCCTCTGACGTGAGCCACACCCCCAGTGACAGACAGAAGCTGCCTGCTAGGGACACAGCCTCAAAGCCAAGGTATTAGCAGGCTCAGCTTCTCTAGGGCCTTTTGACAAGAAAAACAAAGTTGGTCCTAAAAGAGTGGCACATGAACACTAACGGTGGAGGGTTCTAAATGACGCCGGTGCCTAGCTCATCGGTCTTTGCCTCTTACAATTCCTACTCCATTTTGCTCTTCCCCTTGAAGTAAAGCTTGGGTCAGATGTTACATGAAATTTAAATATAATAGCAGGATTTATACATTTAAAAACCTCAGTTGATTCCCTTAGCAACAGCTCTTTTATAGCCTACCTTGGATACAGAACACTCCAGCAAGGGTTCTTTGGGATTGATTTCTTACAAAGCTTTACACTGCAGTCAGAACACAGCTTGGAAAAGAACATTTGAATAGGAAATGTAATGGCATCTTTAAACAAAAATTACACTGGGTTCATCACAGATATATTTCAACCAAACATTTGGTTTCGTTGTTTCGCCATAGGAAAAGCCTTCCCTCCCAAGCATTTCCTTCACACCCCTCTACAACAGGAAGGCCGTTTCTGCCCGAGCTCTAGCGTGCTACATGCAGTCTGGTCTGGACTGCTGTTCATGAGATGAAAATGGGCCATGGGTAAACTTAGATCAGAGAATGCGAGAAAAATGAACCTCGTAGCAAAAGGTCCTCAAGCCAGAGCAAGCACTGACAGTACAGTGGCCTGGTGTGTGTGTGACACAGGCATGGATTATGTCCGCACTGTCACCTGTATTAGAGAGCAACACTCACACTGGTATCAATTAAAATCCCCACTTTGTACCAACTAGTTGGGCATGAAAAGAATGTATCTCCAGTTTGAATGCTGACTACGCAAGCTCAACACTGAAAATTTTAAAGCGTTGCATTGTGTTTTTCAACTGGCGAACATCAGGAAGCAGTAAGCTATTCTTTTCCTCATTTTTTATATGGTAATAGCTACTGCCTTGCACCTGGAAGTGTGTGCAGCTCACCTATAACAGAACAATAGAAAGGTGGAGAGAGGGGAAGAGTGAACACAGGAAACCAGTTGGCATGGAAAAGACATTTCATCATGACTTAAGTTCTTTGGAGACAAGATCTAAAGAGGTATATTTATGGGTCAGAATATGCATCTAGTTAAGATTCAGCCTCAAAAAATCACAGTAACAACAGTCACTACCATTTCTTGAGCTTCTCACATTTTGAGTGACTCATTTCCTTAAGCATGAGCCAGGCCACAGGCTTAGTATTTTATAACAATTTTCTCATTTAAGCCTAATGATAACCCTGAGACTTAGGTGTATTTTCCACCTTTAGGGATAAAACTAAGGTTTGGATGGGTTTAGGCTTGAAGGGCCACCTAACCCATAGGCAGCGAAGCCCAGATCTGAACCTTGGCTAGTTGGCCCTAGTGCCAACTATCTTTCCTAGGGGTTCAGAAGGGAGACTCCTAAGATCTGGTCATGCTCATGGCCAGAGCCCTGTCACTGAGGCAAGAACGAAGAAGGACCTGGCTCACGCGCCTTCCTGAGTGGGGAGCCCCCCAGGACTGTCCTCGTTTCTAAAACGTGTCAATAATACAAATCTTATAGAGTGGTCATGAGGACCCAGTGAGATAGTCCAGAATGTATTGCGCTTAGCACCGTGTAGCTAATCACAGTCCATGATAAACAGGATTCAAAATATAGGTCTTGCTGACAATGGATCCAAGGACCATGGGCATCTTCCCAGAGCATCCAAGTCCAATATGGCTTTGCTTCCCTGGGGGCTGGACAGTTCCAGGCATTTAAAAGGCATCCTTTAGGACTCAGCTCCAACACAGGATCCCATGTTGTGCCTGTTATGAATAAAGTGCAATTTATGTGAGGCTAGGCCTGTGTGGAGACTTCCAGCCTCCTTGCCCAAGTGGCTGTTAGTAAATGACCAAGGCCTTGTTCCCCTAAAGTGTGAGATCCATCCAGACTGAAAGCAAAAGCCATGTCTTAGTGTATTAAGTCTGCCACCTAGTTACTTCAAGACTTTAGGTGAACCTTTCTGACCTTAGCACTGTATCTGACATACAATAGGCACTTGTTAAATAGCAATTATTTATGCTTCTTACTATTCCACATCTTGCAGGATTATGGTAGGGCTTTTCAGAGGACAGGGGTATGTCTTTGTATGGGAATGTCAGGAGAGGGCAAAGGGGCTGGAGCAAGCCAGGCAGCAGGGAATTGCTAAGTCAAGCTAACGAAAGCAGCACTTGATGTTTCAGACATGACTGCATGGCTCATTGGCTGGCAGAATGCTCTTCACACTCGGGCGTGTTAAGTAACCTACACCACGAGAGCCAGACCTTGGGCTTATGGATGGAAAGCCCAATAAAGGCCAAAGATGCTACAGGAAATCCACTGACAAAAACGTCAGCCAGTGGCCTGGACTACATTGGAGCATGGCTCTGACATCATCTATGTCAGATCAGTGATCGCTCGAATAGCCCAAATTTGCCGGTGAAGGGGGAGACTTCACTTCCTCAGGTAAAATTCCCCGTTTACAGAGCGATCAGGACCAATGTCACTTCATTGAGAAGCACTGCTCAGATAAATTAAAAACAGCAATCAACCTTGAGAACTTTATTGGCAAAGTGGGAATAATTTCACTCTATCTGAACCCTGATAGAATATAACACATATCAGTCTTCCCTCATTCTTTCCTGTATTAATCAATTAGGAGACCAAAAATCTCAATAAAAAATCATATAAAAGGCTTATAAACATCATTCAAATATTCTTTACCAGTCATTTACTTTCATTTAGTATAACTGGTTTTTCCATTAAAAGAAAATTAAATAAAATATGAGATGTTATTGTAGTTGCTTAAGAGGAGATTTGGGGATTATGCTTCTTAGAAAGTGATTTCCATTTCCCTCCTGTTCCTGGCATCCCAGTGCTGTATCCCAGCTTAGTGACACACACCAAGAGTCTCCAGTGACTGGCTGCTGGGTGCTCCACAGCAGGCAGTGAGGGAGAGCAGGATCTCTGGAATCTTCTAAATGACAGTGTGCGGAGGGGCTCCCAGGCATTGGAATTTTGAACAAGCTCCGTAGGAACTTCTGTGGCGCATCACAATGTGAGGACTAGAATACCAGATCATTAATTAGTGACCAATAAATACAGGTTCATTCTCTGTATGATCAGAAGTACTTATCAGGAGCCTCCTACCCCTTAGTTGTCCCCTTGTCAGGCCGCTCCTGTCCTAGCCTTTACAACGCTATTCCTCCAGCTTGGGTTGCCCTCCCTTAAAATACTCTCTTCTTTTCTCCCTGAAAGCTAATTGCTACCTGCCCAAATCCTACATATTCTTGAAAAACAGTTAAATACCATTTCCACTCTTTCCTCTATGTAGCTTTCTTTGATCCTATCAGCCAGAAGTAATTTCTTCTGCAGCTAAATTTCCATTTAATTTGTGCTTTATTTGCATCATTGTGGCCTTCTACCTGGCACTGCAGATACTAACGCACGCGTTTCTCCCGTATTAGCGGGGAGCTTCTGGAGAGAAGAGGCCACATCCGGTCCAACTTGTGTCCACAGAACCCTGCCCATGATAGGTGCTCTATATAGAGAGGGAAACAAATAAGAAACAAAGAACAAAGGAAGGAAGGAGAATGTGTGTCCTTTCGGATAACTTTTATAGTTCTGTAGTTTGCAAAAACAAGCTGAGCTTGCTCCACAGACCATTAACATTTCTATATACACACTCAGCCTGCTAATAAAAGCACACTGAGGATTCTTAAAGGCCCTATAAGAAAGGTTTTATATCCCGGCTTTAGCATCGCTGGCATCTGTGGCATCTAAAACCTGAGAATGCTATTCCTCTGAGGTGTCATTAGCTTTCTGTGCGCCTTCAAAGGCTCAAAGACAATTTCCTGGACTCCTATAAGAATGCCAGTTTCTTTCCAGCCACTGCAAAATATATCTTAGCTACCGCTAGAATTGTCATTTGCTTTCTATGCCTTCAAAAGCACTGTGAGAGATACAGCCCTGTGCTATTATTGGCACTGTCGGTCTCCCTATGTTATATCAAAAGAGCCCTCCAAAGTTTCTTTGTGTGTGCAGACTCTCTGTGTGTGCAGTCTCTGTGTGTGTGCACAGTGACGTTAAGATTATTTTTCTGGTGAAATGCTTTATCCACAAAACCTATCCAATTTTTATCTAATAGCTTCCCAGTGAAAGAATGTATGGGGGGCAAAAATCCAAATAGTATCAACCCTTACTTCACCCATCCTACATCAAGAGAACAATGACAGAATGCCCTAATCTGAATCTGAAATAATATTCACATACAAGTAAGAATTTAACATATCTAGAATTTCACAGCAGGGATCAAGAAGCGGTCTCTATTCTCACCAAGTAATACCATTAGTCAGGGTAGAGGCTCTCTTACTTCCCCTGAAAAGCTATTATCTCTATGACAGAATTACAAACAGTCTCCAATTCACAAAGTTGCTGAGGGGTCTTCCCCACGGTAAACACTCAGTGTTTTTCAATGGGGATGCTACTGGCCTTTTGGGCAGGACAGTTCCCTGTTGCGGGGGGCTGTCCTGACTCTGCTGAATGTTTTGCATCCCTGATCATTCCGGTGGCCATCCCGTCACTGTGATGACCAGAAATGCACACCCCTCCCCAATATTTCCACTTATGCAGTTGCTCCTAAGGGAGGTGAGTACTGCTAGTGCAGGGACCAATGGGGACATACACATGCACACACACACTTAAAAATCCATATTGCTACTACACATTATATGTCATGGGTTATTCACATATGGATCACTAGAGAAATGAAGAAATGAAAGGGAAATGCGGAGTGAGGAACAAACATTTCGTCAAACACCAACTATGAGCAAGACAGGGGCGCACTGCTTTCACGAGTATAAGCAGATTTGGACCCAGACTCAACTTAGCTATTTACGAAGACAGGATGTCTTTATTTGTCCTGGTAACTGGTAACTTTGCTTTTTTGAGGTTCCTGGGACTCAGTGGTGGGGGAATGGGGAGAACCTAAAGTCACCTATTAATAGTACTCCACTCCTTCTGATGGGGACGGTCCTATCTGGTGAATTCTGTGCTCTAATTCTATTATGAGAATCAGGCTCCCTTCTCTCAACCGGTCTTCCTCCCTCTCCCCCTCCCTCTCCCTCTCCCTCCCCCTCCTCCCCCCCAAGTCCTGCTCCAAGGTGCTCTTGGTTCCCTGGAGCCAAGGCTGGGGCAGGGGACGGAATGTCCCTGAGGGCAAAAGAAGTGAATCATCATTTCAAGTTATGGCCACAGCAATTTCTTCACCTCATCATTTCACACCTATATTATTTCATTTAATTTTCTCAACAACCCTGAGAGGTATGTATTTTAATTCTCATTTTTAAGGTCAAATAAATTTTCCAAGTAGGGGAGCAAGTCTGTTCACTCTGAAGCTGTGCTCACTTCTCTCTTGATCTCTGCCTCCAAAGGACCCCACTAATAATAAGGACAAGAGTAGCAATAATGCCCGAGTCCAGGGCAGGAAAGCACCTGCGGCGAGGCGACCGGCAGCTGACTGCTGAGCCGGAGGAACAGGATGTTCTGGCTGATGGAATCCATCAATTAGCCACAAAGTATTCTGTTTGTGCAGAACAGAAGTGGGAGAGTGTTATGATACAGTCTTCTCCCCTCAGGGGGCTTGCAAACTAGTGAGAAAATTAATACTTAGGGAGAGCACATATTATATAATGTTGCTGCCTAAGTAGGCCTGACAGTAAAGGCATTTGTAAGTTTACCAAGGAGACCTGAATGTCTTCCGAACTCCGATCCTGGATAATCTAAATCTAATTAGCATAACAAGCTTTGATATGATTTATTATAACATGTCCATTGCATAGTAAACATTTAATAATATTTGTTGGATGAGTGAATAAATAAGGTAATGACTAGTACCTCTGATGAAAAGGAAAAGTTAAATAGCAAGGAACTTTTTAGTGGGTCTTTAGCACAGTCTGAAGAAAAAAGATACAATATAGTAGCCCCTTCCCATTCTGGAGACTGGCCTAAATTTGGAATATCACCGTGGGAGTAATTTCCCTCCTAAAATGTACTTGGCCGGACAACAAAACCAGACTGAGAGGTGAATGCTGAGTAGCTGGGTTTCTAGGCTCGGCTACTAGCTAAGGGAGCCACGCCAGCCTCAACAGCAACGCCTCAGAAGAATTATAAGTTAATATGAGTCACGGGAGTTCAAATATACTAAAAGATAGTCAGATCAGGAATGGCTGAACCAGTAATGCCACATGACCTTGAAAATGTTTATGTTAATGTTTTATTATCATTGGAATTACAATAGAAACTTCTTAAAGATCTCCTGAAGAACACATCAAGAGGGAGAATGTATCTGCCTTCCTTTTCTCCCCACAATGCACCGCGGCCCGCAGGAGGGTCCCTGACTCACTCCAGTTTGGGGACACTGCCCTAGGGGAAAAGACTGAGCTGGCACCGTGCCCACATGTAAAGAGAAATCACTCCACATTTTTACTGTGGACCATAAAAAAAAGAATTCTTTCTGAATGCCTGAAAAAAAATCTGAAATTAAGTAAGATTTAAATTTCTACATCACCATAAAGATAATAATATATGGTTGTCTTATCTGAATCTCTCTACTTGTACTTATTCAAACTCTTGACATTTTTCATTGTGTATTTCTTCTACTTAACAACAACCTTTTGAATTTTAATCAAGTTAGCTAAAGTACTAGAGAATTTACTCAATTCTCTTTTATCAATAAATATAATAAATGTCCTTAATTCCAGTATCAAATACTCATTTATTGTTTAAATGCTAAATAGCAAGCTTCAGGAAAGATCACTAGAGGATATCATTTAACATATCACCCTCTGTTCATTCCTTATGGGTGACGTGTAGTGATATCTACTCATAAAATGACCACTAAACACAAATATGAACTCAAACCAAATCCAAAAAGTGGGTTACCCCCCAAAAATGTGGTATACACATAAAAGGGAATATTACTCAGCCTTAAAAAAAAGAATAAAATTCGGATACATCCTACAGCATGGACGAACCTTGAGAAAATTATGCTAGGTAAAATAAATATATCAGACATAAAATGGCAAACACTGTATGATTTCACTTACATGAGGTATCTAGAATAGGAAATTCATTGAGACAGAAAGTAAACAGAAGTTACCAGGGACTTAAGGGAGGAGTAAATGGAGAGTTATTGTTTAATGGGAACAGTTTCTATTTGGAATGATAAAAAGTTCTAGAAAAGAAGAGCGGTGGTGGTTGTACAACACTGTGAATGTACTTACAGCCACTGAATTGGTAAAAATGTACCATTAAAATATTATGTATATTTTACCACAATTAAAAAGTGGGTTATCCAAATCAAGCATAATTACAAACAATTCCGTTTCTCCTTCCCCCCATTGTATCCTATATGTATTTTACTTGTTTGCTTATAAAACGAGCGAAGGACTATAAAAAGAAACAAAATTGAACATAGTCCCTCATTTAAGAAATTTGAGGAGTAAAAAAATTCTAAACAATCACAATGCTTATCCTACAGAGGAGACAAAGTTCTCTGGAATTTCTAAACTGCATGTAACAAAGAACACAAAACTATGAATTGCAGCACAATGTCTGGAAGTTATGTTCACTAAAATGCCAGTTGTGGTTATCTCTAGAGGATGAGATTTTTTTCAGTGATTTTTTTACTTTCTTTTTACCTTTGAGGTACATTTAACTTCATTCATAATGATAATGCATCATTTAACAAAAACAATACAATCATGTATCATTTAACAAAAACAATACAGTTATTTTTAAAGAGAAAAAGTGACTAAGATGCTGGGCAATGAAGTCCATTTTATCTGTCATCTTCCCTGATTTTGTCTGGCTTCAACAACCTTGACACACTCCACTCAACAGGCAGGCAGTATTTACTAATTTTTTAATATAGGAAGCCTGGATTTCTACCCAAAGGATAGTCTTCCAAATATAGTATGGAAGTAAAATGATTTCCAGGATTTTCCTTTCTTTCCTTTTAAACATAGAGCCTTATTTCAAAATCTGGCCAAGTTCTGTAGGAAACATGACCTTTGGGGCCTTTCATTAGCCTGGTAGCTGAGGTCCTTCACAACCTGGCCTTGAGTGTTCTCCAGCCTCATCTCCCACCACACTCCTCCTGCTACTTACCTCTAGCAACAACCAGCAGGTCCAGACTGATTCCCTCTCACCTTAGTACCACCACACAGGTTATTCCTACCCCTACAATGCCTCCCCTTCTCTCTCCTCTCCTTCTGCTTAGTTAATGCCAACTCCCTCTTCAAGGCTCAGGCCAAGTGTTTGACTATCTGGGTTCACTCTTCCATTAAAACTTTTACCTGTGCCTCCCAACTCCTGGACCCTGGACCCACCACACCACCCCATCCAACCCTGTGAGAAACTCACTATCTTATTCACCCAGATGTCCCAGAACCCTGGGCTACACACAGGGTAAGCACTCAGTAAATGTTTTTGAACAAATGAGTCATGTCATTGAACTAATGACTTTCCATGTTAAGAGGAATCACAACTCCCACAGAGTTAGGTTTTCTAACAAGCTGTCCCAAAGCAGTACAAGACTCAGATCACAGCAAAATGTTCCAAAAGGCCAGCTGCCCACCCACATCAGGAGTCATGCTCTCCCCTGGCAAGGATTTAAAATTTAACCAGAAAAGAAGAGGCGCTTGGCCTGAGCCTAGGGAAGTAAGACAAAGGAGTGAGAAAAGTCTTCCATGTAGTCAAGGGCCTGAGAGCCCAGCCCCAGAGGATAGACTTTGCCAGAAAGTTGCCATCCGCTCTTGAAAGAGAACACATAGTAGCCTTCATGCTCCCTAGAATGTTCTGGCACAATTACTGGACTTATCCTCAAGATTTAGAAGGCTACTGCAGTAGATCTTTTGAAATCACCAATGACCAACACATAGCAACTTCCATCAAGTAGATGGAAGTGGTGACTTAAATCAAAGCCTCTTTGTTCAAATTTTATACTTTCTTTCAATCTTATAATTTAATATCTCTATTTAATCCTAAGGTGAATTATCTTCCAAAATAATAAATGTTCACTACCTTTCTAAATAATAAAATACATTTTCCCACCACATAAACCAATAGCTTTATTTTTATGCTAGAATTGATGTGAAATTACATGTCATGAATTATTCATGCCATCCAATTTAATTCAATTATTTTTACTGAATTCATATCTAATCCATAAAAATGTTTAACTCAACAAAAAAAATCATCTCTGCATCCTTGAATAATAGATTTCTTGCAAATTTCAGGAACGATAAGTGGATATTTGGTTTGAAATGGCAAGGCATATTATAATTGCAACGATGAAAATAATTTTAATTATTTAACCATACATTCTGTTCTATTTACTGACTGGTGTCTCATAAAGGAAAACTTATTTTATATCAAAGTAGAATCACAGGAGCAAGAAGTGAGTCTTAGTTCCAATTATGGCACCAAAGTCACGTTTAGATTTTCCATAAGATTCACACATATAGCAGGCAAATGCCCCCTCAAAGGGTAGCTGATACACCTTGCCCAATTAAAAGCGTCAATTTTGTGTTTACAGAAGAAGAGATCTTATTTGTCACATACAAATAAGAAGGGGGAAATCACCATTCCCTTCCTTAGTGAAAATCCCTTTGAGTCTCATGACTCTTACCTACTGACCTCCATGGAACCATTCCAACTTTGGTCAATGGCTTTGCCAATTGTCTCTCTATCCACCTCTCCATCCCAACACCTGGCATCATTTGGGGGTGGTCTAAATGTCCCCAAAGATGGCATTAGAACTCCACGTGTCATTTATATTGGTGCCATGAAAAAGTCATGGTATCCAGCCTAAAGCGGGCCATCAGTGCCACCAAGAAGTCCTTGTATATGCCTCCAATGAGCTCCCTCTCCCACTCTCCACATCACCTATTTCAAAACTTCTTAATCTTCAAGCTCCACCCTTTTATTTCACTGCCTACTCCCACCTCACAAAAATCTAGACACCATCAAGAAGGTGCTGCCTTAATCTTGCCCACCATCAACAAATGTATCCATGTCAATACCTTTTTCACTGCCAGGTTCAAGGGATGAGGGGCTATAACTATTTCAATGGCATTTTTTAAGTGCCTAGTCTTCATTAAGTTTTTCCGAAATGTTTCATTTCATTTTAATGCAAACAAAAGCTTTTTTTACACTTATATTCCATTCGTTTGCTGAATATATAATTAAATAGTGTAAACTTAGTAACAAGCACAACTGGCATAAAAAAGTTTGGGAGCAAACACAACAGACTCTTGGTAAAGCACACAAGTTACAGAAACGCACAGGTATATACAGAAAAGCAGTCTACCAAGCACATTGGCCACAGCAGTTTGAAAGAGACTGAGGTTTATCAATTAACACACTGAGTCTGTCAGATGGAAATCAGTCAAGAGAGCTCCTACTGTCCCATTTCACACTTACCGTGCTTTACTTTAATTACACAATTTGTCTGCATAGTCATCTTTCCCCCTATATTCTAACTCTCTGAAGAAAGGTTCTATGCCTTCTCATTTTGGCATCCTGAGCATATCTAGCACAGTTCCAAAAAAATTATAAATGTTCAGCAAGTGTTTTGAACTGAATTGAATTGGAACTGAATTGAAGTAATACTGGCTAAAACATATAAGGATCCAGAAACTTTTAGATGCATTTTTTGTGTGACTGAGCCATACATGGAAAGGTAGGTCCTTAACCCTTTGTGTCACTATCCCTTTATACACATTCCATGGTGTTAGTGTCAGAAAACAGACACCAATGAGCAGATTACAAGGCTTAGACAGTGTGGCATCTCTCAATTAACAGAGAAAGTTCTCCTTGATCACCCAATAAAAATCCCACATCCTTCCTATTTGGTACAAACGCATTGTTTCCAACCATAGCAGAGCCCTTGCTGTTGCTGAATATTACTTTCGCCATGTGCCTAATAAGTTCCTCAGCTGGATACTGTCTGCTGTTCCAGAACCAGTCTCCACTCTCTCCAGCCTGTCTGTGCCCTGTATGGACTATGCATCAATGGGCTCTCTGGATCTCTGGCTTCAGGTTGGGTTCAGCCAATGAGAGGCACTGGTGGGAGATTGGATAGCAGAGAAACTAGCTAGAAATGTACTCCCTGACTGTCTCCCTGCGAGGCCACAGTTTGACAGTGGTTGTGTTCCTCTACTGCAGGGCACAATCCCTGTAGGGTGATCCTCTCCAAGAGCCCAGGCTCCATTCCCATAATTGCTCCCTCCTCTTGCCCCCTTGGGTCTAGGAGTGGTAAAGCTGTTGCTAGCTCCTGGGTGCTCTACCATCCTGGTCGTTTCTTTTAACCCTGCCCACACCTTTGTTTACAGTGCCTTCATTCAACTTGCTCCAGTTATCCCTCTTGAGTATATTTCTGCCAGAACCCTGACCAAGGCAGTCCCTTTGTCCACTACACAGAGAGACAATTCCAAGACATTACTATTCTCAGTATTCTACCCAGGGCCAAAATTCTGGGAAATCTTCCCCTCAACACCATTTCCTCTCCTACCTTATGGTAATTCTTTTTCCCTCAGGTACTTAGTGAGCTTTTTATTACTTTTTTATTAAATTCATTGGGGTGACACTGGTTAATAAAACCATACAGGTTTCAAGTGTACAATTCAGTAACACATCATCTGCATTCTGCATCATGCAGTCACCACCCAAAGTCAAGTCCCTTTCTACCGCCATTTGTCCCAGCTTCACCCTCTTCCACCTCCTCCCACCCCTTTCCCTCTGGCAATCACCATATTATTGTCTGTGTCTGTTTTCTGTTTGTTTGGTTATTGGTTTTTGCTTAATTCCTTCACCTTTCTCACCCAGCCCGCCAACTCCCCTCCCCTCTGACAGTTGTCAGTTTGTTCACTGTATCTATGAGTCTGTTTCTATCTTGTTTGTTCGTTTATCTTGTTCACTAGATTCCACACACAGTGAAATCATATGGTACTTGTCTTTCTCTGACTGGCTTATTTTACTTAGCATAATGTTCTCCAGGTCCATCCATGCTGTCGCAAAGAGTAAGATTTCCTTCTTTTTTATGGCCAACTAGTATTCCACTGTATAAATGTACCACAGCTTTTTTATCCACTTATCTACTGATAGGCACTTGGGCTGCTTCCAAATCTTTGCTATTATAAATAACAATGCAATGAACATAGAGGTGCATATATTCTTCCAAATTAGTGTTTTGAGTTTCTTTGGATATATTCCCAGAAGAGGAATTGCCAGTTCATAAGGCAGTTCCATTTTTAATTTTTTCAGGAAACTCCATGCTGCTTTCCACAATGGCTGTGCCAATCTGCATTCCACCAACCGTGCACGAGGGTTCCCTTTTTCTACATCCTCGCCAAGCACTTTTTTGTTGATTTATTGATGACAGCCATTCTGACAGGCATGAGGTCATATCTGATTGTGGTTTTAATTTGCATTTCTCTGATGATTAGTGATGTTGAGCATCTTTTCATATGTCTATTGGCCATTGGTATGTCTTCATTGGAGAAGTGTCTATTCAGGTCCTTTGTCTATTTTTAATTGAATTGTTTGTTTTCTTGGTGTTGAGTTGCATAAGTTCTAAATAAATTTTGGAAATGAACCGCTTATCAGGTGTATCATTGGATAATATGTTCTCCCATTCAGTGGGCTGTCTTTTCATTTTATTGATGGCTTCCTTTGCTTTCAAAAGCTTTTTAGTTTGCTGTAGTCCCATTTGTTTCTTTTTCCTTGTTTCCTTTGCTCAATTAGATACATTAGAAAAAAATATTGCTACAAGAAATGTCTGAGATTTTACTACCTATGTTTTCTTATTTTTATGGTTTTATGACTTACATTTAAGTCTTTAATCCATTTTGAGTTTATTCTTGTGCATGTTGTAAGGAGGTGGTCTAGTCTCTTTTTTTTTTTGTATTCAGTAAAGTAGCAGGATACAAAATTAATATTCAGAAATAGGTGGCACTTTTATACACCAATAATGAACTATCAGAAAGAGAAACTAAGAAAACAATCCCATTTACTATTACAACAACAAAAAATAAGGTGCCTAGGAATAAATGTAACCAAGGAGGTAAGAGACCTGTACTTGAAAAATTATAAGACACTAAAGAAAGAAACTGAAGAATATACAAATGAGTGGAAGCAAATACTATGCTCATGGGTAGGAAGAATTAGCATCATCAAAATGTCCATACTACCCAAAGCAATCTATAGATTCAACACAATTTCTATCAAGACACCAATGAAGTATTTCACAAAACTAGAACAAATATTCCAAAAATTTATACGGAACCACAAAAGACCCCAAACAGCCTCAGCAATCTTGAGAAACAAAAATAAAGTTGGAGGTATCATGCTACCTGATATCAAACTATACTACAAGGCCATAGTAATCAAAACAGCATGGTACTGGCAGGAAAGCAAGCACGTAGCTCAATGGAACAGAATAGAGAGCCCAGAAATAAACCCATGCCTAAATGGTGAATTAATACTTGACAAAGGAGGCAAGAACATACAGTGGGGTAAAGACAGTATTCAATAAATGGTGCTGGGGAAACTGGACAGATACCTAAGGCTGTTCTTTACTAACAACCTGGTACTCTGCAATAATCAAGTACACCTCTCTATTAAAGCACGCGACACTTTTTTCTTTGTCGTTGAAGTTTACCAGCTAGTGAAAATAAGAGAGGGCAGTCTAAGCAAAGAAAACAGAAGGTACAAAGGCACGGAGGTAGGAAAAAGCGCAGGACTGGGGGAAAGAGCAAAAAGATCAGGCACAGGTATGGGAGGAGCAGGAGAAATGAGGCTGGCAAGACGGCTTGCGGTTAGGCTGCAAAGAACCTTGGCACTTGGCTGAAAACTCCGACTTTATAGCGAGGGAAACGGCGAGCCGCTGAAGGGCTCTGAAAAGATTGGAGATAATTGGCCTCTAGTTTTTCCTCAGTGATGTTACAAGCCAGCGGAGGTAAAGATATGTCTTCTATGATTATTTATGTCATCCAGGGGCCTTTACACATAGTTTGAACCATGATTTACATATTTTTGTTTCCCCTTAGCTTTTCCCATAGTTCACTGCACACAGCTAACACTCAGCCGATGTCTGATGAATAAATGAATAAAAGAATCATTATGATAAAGTCTTTCCTACAATCAAGGATGTACGCCAGTGACTGATTATACCTGCCAAGGCTACATAGGCAATGAAGTAAAAACATGACTCCAATGCAGGAGCGCGGAATAAGAAAACGCCAGCTAACACTCGTGATCTGCCAGTCAACACTGGCCCGGGGGAGAGTTAAAGCCCAGTGAAAATAAAATAAAATAAAATAAAATAAAATAAAATAAAGCACCTTTATTTGGTGTCTGTATCTTTCCTGACTGATGAAAATTAAACATCTCTTCAACGTGATGATGTTCTTTGTATATCTTTGTTTATGTTCAAGCTTTGGTATCTTCTGATCAGGATGGAATGTTACATTTGTGTTAACTCAAGCAAGGAAGTAGGAACCCAGGCTTTTTCTTTATCACAGCAATCAGAGATCCATTCACGACTTAAAATGCTAATAAGTTTAGGCGTTCTCTGACAACATTTCTAACCGGTTCATCAGAGAAAGGAGAATTCAAGTTATCAAAGATTAAAATATTTTAAAACTAGCAAGTAATATTCACACCTATCACCAAAAGGCCTGAAATGCATTTGCTTGATATTGAGGTAACTGGACAAGTATTTGTATCGATTTTATTCACATCAGCACCATCAAATTACTAACTATTCATATATACAAGACACTACTGGATTAATAAAAGACATGATCCCCAGAACTAAGATTCATTCAAATACCCAGAATATAGAAACTTACATTTACAGAAAGCCAGGCTCTTTCTCCATTCCCAAAGAGAAAGTTTTGAGTTCACACTTACACAAGACAGAGCAGCCACGCTCCCCTTTCTGTGCACATTGCAGCTGGCCAGAGTTCTGGGAAAGAGCGCCAGGCAGACCCAGCCCAAGGGAAAGCTGTGGATTTTCCAGACTTTCTTTGATGTCCCTTCAAGAGGCTCCAGTCTGTTTCTTTGCAATCTCCTCCTTAAATGCCCAGTGCTCTCTCTCAGGGCCCAGAGAGCCCTCTTCCCCAACCCCTCTTGA
The DNA here is from genome assembly GCF_964146895.1 of Miniopterus schreibersii. Taxonomy (NCBI): domain Eukaryota; kingdom Metazoa; phylum Chordata; class Mammalia; order Chiroptera; family Miniopteridae; genus Miniopterus; species Miniopterus schreibersii. The sequence continues at coordinate 61,095,182 of NC_138105.1, forward strand.
GACTTACATATTCCTTTGCCACTGGCTCTTCCCTTGAAAATCAACTTAGGAAATCAAGCCCCAACAAAGTAGAAATGCCTAATTAGAAAGGTGCATGAGGTCCTAAAGAGGAATCCGTGTTCTAAAAGAGGACTTCCAGAAAGCATAAGGCAAAGAAATAATTGTCCAAGGTAGAATTTCAGGCATCATTCAGGAAGAATTATTTGGGCAGGTGTTCAGCTTCAGCACACCTCATGGTATTCCATGAAACAAATCAACTATCTTACCAATATCCAAACTCTAACTCTCACATACAGCCAAACAAAATTTAATCTTTTTAAAACTCTATGATGCCTCCTTCCACCTTTGCAGTCCTTACTCTAGGCTTGTATGGCATCCTAGGCTCATCACTATGACATGTTATCACATTACATCAAAATTATCTATTTTGCCCCCAACAACCTGTAGAGACTACATCTTTTATCTCTGTACCCTAGAGCCTAGCACAGTGCTTAGCACACAGTAAGTGCTCAATAACTTCTTGTCAAATGAACACATTTTTACTCAATACTGGAAGTTAATGAACTGTGATTCAATGCATTAATACTATAATCTAACTTGGGATTTAATAGCATTAGTTGCAAGGATGGTTCCTTCCTTCTTTGACATTCAGCTTTAAGCCATGGTCTATGACAGCAGAGAGCAAGGCTACTATTTCAGCAGCACTGGGTCATGGCCATGGCTCCAGCTGTTACCTGACACCTCCTTCCCCTCTAGTCGCCATGAGTTCTAGGTTAAATAAATGTGCAGTATCTATGGGCATTGCAGCTATTCTGGTCCCTCTGTCCCCATCACAGCCTGACATTATTTCAAAATAAATGTCTTCCTTGTTTTAAAAATTGACATAGTTTGTATTTTTGTATATTTTTTATTTATTAATTCATTCATTAAAGAGTTACCGAGTATGGCTATCTTCTGTTGTAACTGTTCTAAACGCGGGGGAAACAGCGGTGTCTAAGCCGAAGTTCCTGCCCCCATGGGACTAGTTCGGATTCCTCAAAGTCATTATGCAGATCGGGGAGGCCTTCTTAACCATGAAATTGAACTTCCTGTTTACCCAAGGACGGAATAATCAAACACAGCTTACATTACCAGTCTTTTAGAAAACTCAGTAATGCTTCTGACTACTCCTATCAAATCAAATCTGATTAGTCACTACATTCATTTCAGAGGGCTGTGGTAACAAATTGCCACACATTTGGTGCCTTAAAAAGAGAAAGGTATTCTCTCGCAGTTCTGGAAGCCACAAGTCCAAAATCGAGGTATCAGCAGGGCTGTGCTCCCCTGAGGCTCTAGGGAAGAAGCCTTACTGTGCTGCCTCCTAGCTTCTGGTTGCTCCTGGTAATCCACGATGCTCCTGTCTGCCGCTGTATCACCCCAGCCTCTGCCGGCATCTTTGCATGACCACCTTCTGTGTGTCTTCCTCTAGTCTCTCTTCCCTGTGCGCCCGTCTTCACGTGGCTTCTTCCTGTGTGTCTCTGTATCTCTGATCTCCCTGCCATTCCGCAAAATCTAACCCCCACAGGACTGCCAAAGCCTCTCTTCTCATGCTCTATGGATACAATTCTCCTCATAAATGTTTAATCTATCTTTAATTTATTTTTCTATAAGGTGTGTAATAGGGACATAATTTCATTTTATTAATATAGTCAGCCAGTTGCCCCAATACCATGTATGAAATGACCCATCATTTCAGCTCTGATGATGCAACATCATCTTTATCTTGTAATAAATTCCCATGTGAAACTGGATCTTCTCAGCTTTCCCTCAATCCATTGGCTTATTCTATCGCTAAAACCACACTGTTTACCAACTTTATCGTATTTTTTAATATCTGGTGTATAAGTCCTCATCATTATTGTTCTTTTTCCCCTCCAAATGTATCTTAGGCATTTTCATGCATGTACTGTTCCAGTTGAACTTCATAATTGTTTTAGAAAATCCTTCAAAAAATTGTCATTGGGATTTTTACCGAAGTTAGTTTCATTTATATATGAGATTATGAGAGAATTGACATTTTTACAATATTGATTCTTTCATTAAGTTAAGTCTTTATTTACACCCTTTAGTGACATTTTATAGCTTCCTTCCCATAGGAATGTGTCTTTAATTCATTCCCTGGCCCATCACTTCACCCACCCACTCATTCTCAAGCATAAGGCCTCTCTTTTTCCATGGAGTCTCCTAGAAAAATCCCAACCATGGAGCAATCCTAGTGCTCACCTTCAACATGCATACACTTGAAAAGAGACACTACTTCACACCCACTAAGATGGATATAATCAAAAGCACAGACAATAACAAGTATTGAAAAGGATGTGGAGAAACTGGAACCCTCATACGTTACTGGGGGCAGGGGAGGTAAACAGTGCAGCTGCTGGGGAAAACAATTTGGAAGTTCCTCAAAACGTTAAACATAGGCTGTCATATGGCCTAGCAATTCTACTCTTGGTATAGTCCCAAGTTAATTTAAAGTTCATGTGCATGTAGAAACCTGTCCAAGGATCTTCCTAGCAGCATTCTTCATGACAGCCAGAGGTGGAAAAACTCAAATGTCCATCAACTGATGAATCGGTAAGCAAACAGTGGTATATCCATTCACTGGAATATTATTCAGACATAAAAAGGAATGAAGTACTGAGAAATGCTGCAACACAGATGAACCTTGAAAACATCATGCTAAGCAAAAGAAGATGGATACCAAAGGCTATCTATTACATGATTCCATTTAAATGAAATGTCCAGAATAGACAAATTCAAAGACACAGGAAGTAGATTAGGTGGTTGCCAAGGGTGGAGGGAGGGGAGAGTGAGGAGTGACTGCTAAGGGGCTCAGACTTTCTTTCTGGGATAATGGAAATGTTCTGTAATTAGACAGTAGTGATGGCTGCACCAGTTTACGAATAGGGATACTAAAAACCACTGAATTGTACACTATAAAATGGAGATTTTTATAGTATGTGAATTATATCTCAATAAAATATAATTTTTTTTAAATGCATATACATGGACTGCTAAAAATCATCTCAACTCACAGATTATTCCCAGTATAAATTCATGAACTTCCACCTTTAACAAGTACCCACCTAACTTTTCATGTTTTCCTACTCAGTTCTCTCTCATTCTCTTCTTTGCCAGGGCACATTTTATTATCTACTTTACTCAAATCTCCAACCCTGCAACCTCTTGTTCACTCTCAGCAGATACTATCATCTCAAAGAAGAAAACTGCCACTTCCCATCACCAAGCCTATAAACCTCACTTTCTCTACCAATCCCTTCTTCCCACCTGTCCATTACAAGGAAGAGCTGTTTCTCCTCCCCTTGCAGATGAATGAATCCCTATGCTCTGTATCCCAGTCCTCCAAAGAATATCCCTTTCTCCCCTTTTCTGTGTCTTAAACTTCAACCTCTCAGTGCTTAAACGTGCTCAAGTCTATCCCATATAAAACAAACTCTACTTATCATTTAAGATCCAATTCAAATGTCAATGTAATTACAGAACAGAATTGGTCACTCCCACCTCTGTGTTTGGGTAACCCTTTGCTCATAATAATTCTCACAGGATTTCTAATATTGTTTCATAATTATCGATATTCCTCTGCAGCCAGGTTTTGAATTCCCTGATGACAGACTGTGTCTAATTAAATTTCTCTTCCTTTTGAACATCCCTCCTATATATAATGCCAGTACTTAGCAAAATGCCTGACACATAATAGTAACTCAATAATGTTTTGGTAGCACCCTGCAGTTGGTCCTTTACAATTTATAGGGATATAGTACACACACACACACACACACACACACACGTAACATATATTTTATCTGTTCCCCACTATTTTGAGGACAGAAATCTGAATGCTTTTCTCTCCACTGTATCTTCAGCTCTGAGCATAGCACCAGGCACGTGGCAAATACTCAACAAATATCTGTTGAATGAGTATGTTTGAGGTAAATTAAGTAGGGTTGAATCTACATGAAGCAACTATTTGTCTGTGAGAGAGAATATCGATCTAAGCAGCTTCAGGATTTGACATATTAATAGAGATTTGAGAGATCCTTATGCTATAGCCACCCAAGTATGATAAAGACCCATTATGAGGCTTCATAATAGCATTTGAAACAATAGTGGCCACAATGTGGAACAAAAGCTTCTGCCTCATTCATTCATTCAACAAACATATATTGAGTGCCTACCACGTGCCAGATACTTCTGGACAGAGTGAACATTTCCATGTTAAGACATGTCCAACTCCAATCACATACTCTTTCCCTTGAAAATAAGGTGTTAATGCTATGTTTTTTAAAAATCTCCAAAAAAACCTGTCTGATAGTCCCTCCCTGGGATGATTCCATTCACTACAGGAGAAGAGATGGTGAAATCATAAATGGAGTTAACCTGGGGATCTATTTTTTATACTTTGAGAACCTAGCATCCTATTGTTTTGGCTTTTACAAAGTATTTAAAAGGAGACAAGATTAAGTGGTCCTGTGAGAGAAAATATGCAGTGGTATAGCGCTGCAATGTGGGAAGGAGCCATGGGGAGGTGGGATGATTTATGTCCACATGCCACATAAGCATTCCAGATGGCCCCATATTTGTCATTCAGCACCCTATTTGACATCATTCACCACCCATTCATGCACCACAATCACACAGCCATGTAGTGGGTACCAAGGAATGACTAAAGCCAGACCCAGATGATCAAAGTGAATCCATCACAGCCCAGAAACATTTCGCTTGTCCCTGGATACAAGAGAAACCCTATTGTCCTGCTGGGAAAATAAGATGCTCTATTTAGTCAAATCAGGCAACTAGGAAGCTGTCAGAATTTCTTGACCTCTAACTAGGACAGTGAGGGCCTGGCTTTCCTGGGCACTTGTCAGACCGCACCATATGAAGTGCTGCTCTCCTTCTGCATGCCACTCCATAATAAAGAGGTTAGAGGGAAGCCATGTGACTAAATCATGTCACATATAAATGGTTGACTACAGAAGGCACATTTTTCAAGTATGTGAAAGGCTGCGACATGTTGGAATCAGGTTTTGTTCTGTATGACCCCAGAAGGTAAAAGGAGAATCAGCAGATGAAAGTAGCAAGAAGGGGGACCACAGCATCACAGCTCAGCAGAACGGCTTTCCAAAGATGGCATGGGTCAGCCAGCCTGTGAGAAAGCGCGCTCTCTGCTGTGAAAACCAAGGCAGTCACCTGACAGTTTCCGCAAAGGAGACGAAGGATCAGAGAAGTGATTTCACTAGAAGACATTTAAGCTATCATATCACCGAACAGGAGAGTCCATTTAAAAAAGTACAGAACACATCTAAGGAGAATCTTCAGATGCACTCCTCAGACAATGACATGAAAAACAAGTGGTAGCTCTCGTTACATTTTTTCTCTAAACAAACTGTGCACCCTACTTCTAGCCAGCAGTGAGACTGACTTATTCAAATCTCTTTTGGCTCCAGACGCCCCCTGATATAACTCTTAGTGGGAAATAAAATGGCAGAGAGACTAGAGAGCAAGCCACAAATCTGGACAATACATATCCCTGAAAAAAATCACCCAGGAATAATTAAGAATTGAGTAAAATAAAATGGGAGGGGGGTGCGGAGCCTGCTTCTACTAGAATCTGAAAAAAATATATAGTGTATGTATAATGAAATAAGCCAAATCTTGCTTGTTTCAAATCCAGCTTCAAATAAATATTAACTAAATAATGTTGACGGTGCCAGAGGGAAAAAAGTGGGGCCCAGACGTGGGTCTCATTAAAGGCAATGTCATAACGCTGGGCAGGAGCTCAGTAAATGTTTGTCGAATGAATGAATCGCTCAATAAGGCAATCAGGCTGGGCCTAGCATCAGAGAGCCAGGGAACAACTGAAATCTAGGATCCCGGGAACAAGAGATGATACGCCCTACAGAGGGCAAACTTGGTAAGTAGAATGAAGTTAGAAGCTGTGGCACCCGCACCCTGTCTTTCACTGGCCAGTGATGATAAAACCCAGGGCTAAGAAAAGTCACATTCAGGCTGGTCTTGGACTGCACGTTACCATGTGATCACTGTCTTGGACAATTCAACTGTCAATGTCAAATGAGCTTCATGAAATTAATGATTTCAGCTCCTCATTAAAATTCTTCATAATATACATTGAACTACTATCAGAGACAAACTGTTTCTTCAAAAACAGTATATTTGCAAAATGTGCAAGATCAAATGCAAAAGTACATCATAAGAAAAAAGAAAGCATTTGCACAATTTAGCAATTTAGCACTCCAACTAGTAATTTAAATAACGTTAAAATTAAGTACTAGGGAGAAAGGGTTAAAACTGATTTATCATTTCATGTCAAATGTGGTTCCTTTGCCAAAGTATTTATATTAAAGGCAGACTCTATATGCATTTTATCTCCTGGTCTTAATTTGTGTTTTGCTATGCTCAACAATTTTAATGCCAAGAGGAAGAACTAAGTGAGAAAGGGAATGTACTGGTCTGAACCTGGAGAGTTGATCTAATTGAACTGAAAAAATTAAAACCCTTCTCCATCTGTTCAGTACACCTGCTGATGGAGCACCACCACAGGTAGGGAGGAAATCCATCAGAGACCAGTTATAAATAGAATTTTATTTCATCTGCTAAGAGCTTGGCAGCCAAGGTGGGAGGGCTGCCGGCACTGGCAGCCAGGCAAAAGCTCCGAGTTGCTTTCATGTTTAGGTGAAAGGAGTGGGGAGACAGAAACCTAAAAAAACAAAATGAAGCAAATTTCCCAACTCATTTGACAACCAACCAACAGTCATTAAGTTTGTTTAGAACGTGTCAGGCATTTCTGATGAGTGCTGGGAAGAGACAAAGATCAGTCCCGCCCCCTCAAGAGGATCGTCCAGAAATCTGATGGGAAACAGACATGTCCACCCATCACTTACACGGCAAAGTTGGCATGTTCGAACTTCCCTTGTGGCATTTATAAAATTAAATCAAGAGTGAGAAGAGCACTGATGACACGCCATATCTTTCTGAGGATGAGGTAAATGGAAATCCTAAATGTACCAAAATGTAAATGGGAATAAAATGTATTCATGGAAAAGAGAAACCAGTAGGCCCAATCCATACACTATCAGAAGTGCCACGAATGTCAAGAGGCATTCGGGTTCCTCCTTCAAGGTGTAAGTCGGAGGCAGGGCCCCTCCTCGCATCCCCAGCAGCCTCCAGCAGGGCACTCACACCTCAAGAGAGAGCAGCCAACAGCAGTCAAGGTGAATGAACCAACAGAAAGGGAAGCGAAAAAAGGATCTTGCTTTTTGAGTAAATATGAAACCAAGGGACATCTCAAGATAAGCCTGATGTGAATATTTGGATCAGATACTTAAGAGCAAAATGTCAGAGACTATGTTTCCAAATAGTACCCTTGAGAAGGTGGTGGGGGGCAGAGAAAAGAAATGTTTAGTCCACTGGGGGACGTGTAGGCTTGGGGAAAACTCCCGATGCCCTTCAAGAACATTAAGGATATTATCAAGAAGATAACGACCTGCTATTCTGTCGCCACCAAGGACAACAAGAGAAATGGGATTGAACTGTGGCAAGGGAGAACTGGGTTAAATATGAGGAAGAATTTCCTGACAGCAAAGGTTATTAAACACCGAAAAGGGAAACGAGAGGCGATTAGGGATGCTCTCTGGGGGTCTTTTAAAAAGCAGAATAGCTTGGCAACTATCTGGGGGCAATTTCGGTACAGCTCTGCCCGCTCCTCTGGCCTTCATCAGGGCTCTAATTCATCCCCTGGTCCGGACAAGACACATTCGCCACAGTAAACTCCTGTCACACTCGCTCAATAATGAGCTCTCCGAAGAAGGATAAGCGTTAAGAAAATGGCAAAAGCTCTCTTGAAAGTAAAACTCATTTTTCTTTATTTAAACTGCATGTTAGGTTTCTGCGGTTTGCTTTTTCTTTCCTAACACATCCAGAAATAGCCCAACGAGCTCCTCTCCGCTGCTCCGCAGTTCCGAAGCACTCAGAGGAATCGGGTGGAAGACCAGGCGTGGGGAATGTTGAGTCGGACACAGGACAATCCCTCTGTGTCCCCTCGCTGGCCGCCCTGCAGAGGAAACTGCTGCCCAGGGGGACAGTCTGCTTCTCGGGGGCTAAGAGAGGAGATTCCCGCTGCTTTGGCTTCAAGGAGGCAAACTGAGGACATCTAAGATTCTAAGATTCTAGGGTCGTTTATTTTATGGCTCTATACTTGATGTGATAAAAAAAAAATGAAGTGCTGAAAATAATGGAACACTTTGCAATGACTGTGTAACCACTATGCTATACACCTGAAACCAATGGAAAATAATATTAAATGTAAACTGTAATTGAAAAATAAATTTTTTAAAATCCAGAATGATCAGCATTGATTCCAAAGAAAATACTTGAATTGAATTAAAGATTTCTATAAGTAAAGAATTTACTATATAAAATCTCCATATAAAAATCTGTCACATTAAGTCCTCGTGATTTGACTAATACTAAACGTAGTAGGAAAATAAATATTTTAAACTAAAAAAAAAAATCAGAAGATTCTCCATTCCAAGAGGTCCATTTTCTCTAAATACAAGAACGTTTCTTTTCCCTCTGGGTCGGAGAGGGAAAGGATGCTTTTTAAACAAGGGCCCTCTTCGCCGCCAAACTCGTCATTCCACTTGGTTGAATTCACTTGTTTGTGGTCCTCCTTCACTATGAGATAAGCTCCATGAGGAAGGGGGTGTTCATGTTTTGTTTATCACGTAGCTCTAATTGATACTCAGATATATTTTTAATGATGGGTTGACTGCTTGAATGAATGAATGAATGAATGGCAAGGATTTACCTAAGTACACAGTCCCAAGTGGTGTATGTAAGCGGCTGTTATAATAGTAGCAACATGCTCTTCTCCTAGTGACTCCATCACAGAGTGAACAAATGCCAAATAGTGGAATGATCAAAGGATTTGGAGGCAGAAGACTTGGTTTAGCCCTAGTGTTGTCACTAAGTAAGCCGGGCACTTCACCTCTCTGAACCTCAATTTTCTCACCTGAAATGTGTGTGGGTAAGAGAGAGAGAGAGAATGTGTTGCAGGAACTTTAGTAACAGAGAAAACAGAATTTGTAATTAAACAAATGATAGTCATTATTTTCACAGATTCTTTATTAAAGTTTTCCATAAAAATTTTAAACAGTGGAGGAGTAGTGCAGGGATAGTGACTGTTGCCAAATGCTGATTCCAGGAAAGAATTCAGTAAATGAAAGAAGGAAGAATTATAAAGCTCGGCCAACGAGAGGACATTTAGCTGGTTTCCTTCTGTGCTGTTGGGAGGTTCATTCACTACACTAAATAGTAAACAAGTATAAGACAAATATGCCCTGAGCAAAGCATGGGGCGACCACTCTTACAAGAGGTAAATCTGCAAAATCCAGACCAGGAGGCTTGTGCTGTAGGTTTGGATTCGCAAATCCAGTCCTCCACTGGTTATGAATTTCTACCTAGAACTTTACCCTTGGTCGTGGCAAACTGCCATCAGACAGGCCACAGTGCCAGATGAGCTGAACAACCTAGTTTCCTATCAGTATAGTGAAGAGAGCACACTTTCATACTCACATTTTAAAACAGATATATAATTATTAAAGCAGTTACACGTAAATAGTAACTAGCAGGGAAAGGAGAGGGAAGGCTGAACGTACATCCATCCAGCATCTGCCACCATTCTCCCGGTTTCTGTATCTTCTGTGTGTCCTTTTGTTTTGCAAAGTGATTTGGGAGATTAGGTGGGTTTTGTTTAGGCGGGACAGCTGAGGAAAGTTGGTGAATAAGTGCTACTTGACTGCACAACAAAAGATACACAAGGAGCCTCAGCTACAACTCAATTCCACTTGCCCCAACAGTTTGAATTTCTCAATTAAGTTATTTTGTTAGCGAGGGGACTGGTTAGGGAAAGGAGAAAGCGCCTATTGCACTGAGGTTGTTCACTGCATAGAAATCACCGTAATCAGATCAACAGAACATTCTTTCTAAGGGCCCAAGAATTCCTAGTTGGTAACGCCGCTGACATACTGGGAACGCGCCCACGTTACTGGTGTGCTGTACCAGGCATGCAAACAAAATAAGATTTAACAGTACTTGTTAATTCAGTAATTGGTGCTCAGGGACTAGGAATCCAAAGGTTTCAGGTGACCAAAAGTCTGTAGGGAAAACAGGAAAGCTTTGTCCTCCAGATAGCGGGGGATTTGGGTGCACTCCAAGAACCGCGCGTCGCATCAGCCGTCTCTGCCACATCCAAAGGCATGGGTTGTAAGTACTACCACAAAAATAAATCATCTTTGAAAATAAAAACTGAAAGTATTCCAGTTTTCCAAATACATACCATAGTTTATTTCAAAAGTCACTACAAGGAAAATGAAAAACAAGCCAAAGATTGAGAAGGTATTTTCAATTCCCACAATAAAGGCTTGGCACATAAAATATACTACAAAGTAACAAGAATAAGACACTCAAAAGGAAAATGCACAAAGAGTGTGAACAGACGATGCGCAGAAAAGGAAATCAAAGTCGTAATGTAAAAAGATGCTGGACCTCACTAAGTAATCAGGTGCACAAATAAAAATAACAGCCAGTATTTCTTGTCCACCAGATTCACAAAATTCTCAAAGTCTAATACTACCAAGTATTGGTGAAGATGTGGGAGATGCAGAGATATGAGAACTTTGATGAGAACTTTAACATCCCTAGTGCAGGAAGGTAACTGGTACAGATACTTTGAAGAATAATTTGGCTTTGTTGAGTAAAGTTGGCATATTTGGCAACTCAGCTCCATTTCTAGGTAATTCCCCTAGAGATCACAATATATGTGTAGAAGACGCGTTAAGTTGGCCATTATAGCATGGTTAGCACTAGGCAAAAAACAACAGAAGAATCGATAAACTGAAATGAATACTCTGCAACATTAGATCCACATGTTATTAATGGGAAAATGGAAACCTGGCATAGGTAGGCTTTGATCTTCTTTTAAAAATAAATTTTCAAAGCTAATAAAGTAGAAAATACAATCTTGTTTCCTCACTTAAAACCTTTTATTCAATGCACTAATGGTAAGCACATACTAACCTTAGGGAAGCTAGTGACTAGAGAGGGTTCAGTCCCTAATTTAAGAATTTGACTTTCATTAAATAAGTTGTTAAACACAAGTAGCACCAACAGTATAAGATAAATTTAAGGAATACACAGCACATTGTTCAGGTTATTTCACTAATTGCAAAACTAAAAATAACAATGTTGCCTAAAGGGAGCCTGAACTTTACCCCCACCAAATAGTAACAAGGCACCCTTCCCACCCCAGGCTGCAAATAAAGGCCAGTAAGGAGCCTGGACTTATACCCCCACCTTGAAATAATGAGAAACTGTCCCCCCTTTTCCCTGCGTGCATGATGTCAGAGGAGGGCTATTAAAGCAGAAGATTTAAATAAGATCTAGAGTCTCATAACATAACCAAAATGTGCAGGATATAATCAAAATCACTTATCATGCCAAGGACAGGGAAAATCTCAACTTGAACGAGAAAAGACAATCAGCTAATGACAACACCAAGATGACACAGATGCTGGAATTATCTAACAAGGGTTTTAAAGCACTCATCATAAAAATGTTCCAACAAGCAATTATGAACACACATGAAACAAATGAAAAAACAGAAAGTCTCAACAAAGAAATAGCAGATAAAATACAACAGCTGAAATTAAAACTCACTAACTGGGAAGAAAACAGAGGAAAGAATCGGGGAACCTGAAACTAGGAACACTAGAAATTACCCAATCTGAATAATAAAGAAAAAAAATTTTTTTAATGATCAGTGTCAAGAACCTGTAGAACTATACAAATGACCTATCATTCATGTGATCAAAATTCTGTAAGGAAAGGAGAAAAGGGGTAGGCCTAAAAAAGTACTCCAAGAAACCATGGCTGAAAAACTTCTCAAATTTGGCAAAAGACATAAACCTATATATTCAAAAAGCTGACTGAACCCCAGAATAAATCCAAAGAAATTCATGCTAAGATACATCATAAACTCTTTGAAAACTAAAGACAAGGGTTTTGAAAATAGTAAGAGAGAAACATCTTACCTAGAAAGGCAAACAGTTGGAAGGACAGCAGGTTTCTTATCAGAAACCATGAGGTAGAAGAAAGTGGCACAACATTTTCAAATGTTTAAAAAAAAAGAACTGTCAGCCCAAAATTCTATATCCAGCAAAAATATCCTTCAGGAAAAAAGAGAGATCAAGATATTCTCAGATAAAGGAGAACTAAGACGTATGTGGCCAATAGATCTACCTTAAAAGAATGGCTAAAGAAATTTCTCCAAACCAGAAGTGGTAAGAATGCTAAGAAACCGCTTGGTGTTAAAAATGAAATATGAAAAAAAAATGAAATACGATTATTAGATAATATAAATAGTATTTTATAAGTGATTAGATTATTGTCCTAATTAACACACAAAACTCTATTGTATACAATAATTTAGAAATAACAAATGTGGTGTCTAGGTTACTTCCACAAAAACCAGACATAAGGAGCTCTTAATCAAGTCTATGACCTCCTATTTGTTATACCACTATCTATCCTGGAAAGTCAAAGTTAACTTACACCATTTTAGCTCACAACAAGCTTTTCAAAATGTAACCTGCTATGAGTGCTAATACTGCCTATTGATCCAGCAATTCTATTTTTGGGTATATGCCCAAAAGAAATGAAAGCAAAGACTCATTCAGATATTTGTATCCCCATGCTCAAAGTACCATTATCCACAACAGCCACAAGGGGAAACAACCCAAGTATCCATGAACAGACAAAGAGGTAAACAAAATGAAATAGATACATACAATGGAATATTATTCAGCCTTAAAAAATAAGGAACTTTCGAGGGGGGGGGGAGAGATTAATCAAAGAACTTACATGCATATATGCATGACCTATGGACACAGACAATAGTGTGGAGAAGGCCTGGTGGGGGGTGGATCCCAGGTGGAGGAAATCCTGAGGACATCTGTAACACTTTCAACAATAAAGATAAATTTTAAAAAAAAAAAAGTATGAAACTACCAAATGGCAAAAAACAGAGCTTCTGGTGCATGCTTCAATATGGATGGACCTTGAGGACATGATTCCACTTACATGAGGTACATAGAGTAGACAAATACATAGAGACAGAAAGCAGGTTGCCAGAGACTAGGGAGGGGGGAATGGGCAGTTGTTATTTAATGGGTAGAAAATTTCAGTTTTGTAAGATGAAAAGATTTCTGTGGATGGATGATGGTGACGATTGCCATTGAACTATAAACTTATAAATGGTTACCATGGTAAATTTTATGTTATATATTTTTGCCACAATTTTTTAAATTTTTAATTGAAAAATAACAATACCATTTATTGAGTACTTACTATGTACCAGGCACTATGCTAAGAGCTTTGCATGTATTTCCTTATTTCTCCTCCCAAGAACCTTTGAGGAAGACGAGACGATCTCTGTTTTAAACTGGGGATATGTTACTTGAGCGAAGTTCAACAAGTTAAACTGAAGTAAAAATTCACACTGGGGTTGGTGCAACTCTGAATCCTGTTCTCTCTACCCCATGATGGTCAGGGCTATTTGTTTCAAAAGCACTAAAATAAAGCACTCCTGAGTCTCTGAGAACAACTCGATCGAATTTTCAGGTAAGGGAAAATAACTTACAGAGACTAGTGGGAAAAGAGATATATATGGCATTGATATACAAGATGAAAAGGATGGCATCACTACAGAAGGACTAATTCTTCAAAACCTAAATGGTAATACCAAAATGTTTTCCACACCTTAGGGGTGTCGTAATTACACAGCATCAAGAGATGCTTAACTATGAAAGAGAAAATTTTAATTCTCATAACATTGTGGAATACAGAACAAAATAGGTAACTTTCTTTTAGAGAAATAAAATGACCTTAGCACGACCAATGACCAAACTAAGTCATGCCTTGCAGTGGTGCTATGCGTCACAATCTGTTGGGTTTCAGAATAAAATCCTAACTTGAGTATTCTCTGAAGCTTTTCTTACACTTTAACCAGAATTTCCACACACTCACCTCTCCCTGTTTCACCATGTTCTCTGGAACTCTTCTGATAACATCTCCTAACCCCACCTGGACACTCGGTCACATACTGGGATGTTACTCCTCTCCCACCCCAGACCCTGTGATCTTCTTCCTTGGATGCTATTCCAGTTCCAGGCCGAGATTCACCCCATGCCCACTCTCTCCAGGGCCACCACTCACATCTATAGTGACATTCTACTTTTCTCTAGCAGACCAAGGCACAGGGCTTGAGCAAGAGAGTAGGGACTGAATTTCAGCCTCCATACCTTCTTGGTACACGATTGTATGCAATGGTTCTGACTCTCCCCCACCCTCTCCTGGTTCTCAAAACACCCCTGGGAGAGAGACCTAGAAAGATGCTGTTCACCATGAGCTGGCCTCATAGGGCCTTACAGGCTCTCAGTGCTGGCTGCGTCTGGTAGTCCAGTCTAACCCCCAGACCCCACATTCACCTTCACTCTCTTAGTGAAGCTTCAGACAGGACTGAAGCTGGTCACTGGACAGTGTCCTCAGCTCCCCACAATTTCCCCTCACATCTCTCTCTCTTCTCTCCCTCTCCCTACTTTACTCTCTCTCAATCCCCTCGGCCTTCTTCCCATGCTCATAAGAAAGACTTTAAACTTGACAGACAACCAGCTGGTCTGCTCCATGTTTAGAGCACACCACCAAGGCCTAAGATACAGTTCTGGGATCCTTTGGGGAAGCAAGGAGAGGGAGAATGCAAGACAGTGGAGGTCGAGCTGGGAGGGAATGAGTGCTCAGGGCCACTGTGGGCCAGTCAGGTCCTTATTTTATATTGTCTCCAGTGGCCACCTGGAGGGATTCTAATTTGGTCACAAAGAATGTGGCCCTACTCTGCACCCCATCTAAACCCATAACCAGCAACACAAACTCAAGATAAAAGCAAGCACGATGCTTTTTGTCTCTCAACATGAGGGGGAAAATTCTTTTAATCAAATAAGGCCCAATATATTAATAGCTGATTCACAGTGTGGTTTATTTCTTCAAGGAATCTTTAGGGGGTGGCCATTACGTACCGGTTCCTTGCTAGGCATTGTTGCTAGGATTAAATGAGGTAAACTGTAATGTATCAGTAATTCTTATCCTTCCTCCTGCAACCCCCAATTATACTATGAATTCCTTATGGGCAGAAATTTATTTTAGTATCCCCTGCAAGCAGCATAGTACCTGGCATAGAGCAAGTCCTCTGGGAATATTTGTTGAATTACTTCAGCAGTCCATACCTACACCTAAAACATCTCTCATCTTCATTACCATTGGTCACCAGCCCTGACTCCGGCCTTGGTCACCACGACAGCTCATCTCCCAGGCTCATGTGACTTATCTCCTCTTCAGAATCTGAACCTATGCCTTCTTTTTATATTAAAGGACAACTGCATGAAATAAACAAGTTAAATGCTCATTTACATCTAGAGTCAAGAGCTGCCTATGAGTCTTTATGTTCATGAACAAAGCTAAGAAAGAAAAAAAAAAATGAAACAAAACATTAGAGATTACAAAAAGTGAACGGATTGGCCCATTTAAAACACACCGCTCTAGCAGACTCACTTTCTGAGGGCCATGCTGGCTTGAAGTTTGGGGTTGGCCTCTTCTCCCTTGTTCTCACAAAAGGAAACCAAGGAAAGGAAAAAAGTCCCTCATAAACAGGCCATTGTTTTTTACATTGCAGGCATACCTTCAAAGGTTCAGTGACACCTACTTTGACACATGTAAAATCTAGAATGTGAGCAGTGGTTCAGTCTTCCCTGTGTAATTTCTTCCTTACACCATTTGAACTGCTTATTTTACAGGTTTGTCAGAAGACCTGAACAACTGGAGTGTTCTGGCCAATAAAATGCAGCAACCTAAATAGTGATTAGACAAAATCTTATAGCTAGATGGGCTACAGCCAATCACCTCATATTTTATAATAACACTCTATCATATGTACATTGTGCAATAAAAGTTAACGTACTTTAATCTATTGAAATAAATCTTATTACAATAGTGCTCTTTTCTATCTAGGCTTTTGTACATCTATTTTAAATCCATTCCCTCTGCCATCCATGTATGTAGCTTCCTTCCCTGTTACCCAAAATAACTTCGTCAATAAAATATTAACATACTTAAATGGGTACTTGGTAAACATTTGTTTCAATGAATAAATGAGTGAATAATTATAAAATGCTAGACCAAGGCCCCCTGAGAGGTTTGCATTAGTTTACAGAATTATGTGCTTGTATGTTCAGATATATACATCTAAATGGGACTTAATAACAGGCATCAAGTAGCCGTTAACTATTTAATCCATTTCTGTCTTAATAATTCTACTTCAAAATACTATACAGTTCAAACTGCATTGAATATATGCTGAGATTGAGTTCATTTATAATCATACCACTAGTATTTACATACTTTAAAATAAGATTTGAAATGTTAATACTAATATGGAAATAATTAATAACCTAAATGTCAATGTGTTTATAAAATTGAAGGTCTAAATGTAAAGAAGAATGCATTATGTTAAACCTAAATGTATGTGTTTGAAAATGTAATCAACACAATTTCTTGAACATATCTTTAAAAAAAAGTTGTACAAAGGAGTGTCTGTACACAGTTTACAAGGAGTATCTTAATATGGGACTTTTTTTATTTTAAGATATGTAACGAGTAGGCCAGAGAGAATGTAGTGGTAAGAAACTTTATTAGGTATTACAGCTAATATCTATTATCAAATCTTAGGTGCAATAAACACTATAAAATGTAGCTTTATCTTACCAAGAAATTTAGTATTTCTAAAGGTATGCTCTGACACCTGTGTTTTTAAATTTACTTATTTTTTATTATATTGTCAGAAAATAATTAGACATAAAATAGTCCCGATATAAAATAAGTTTGTTCTTCCTGAATTCGCTGCAAAAAAGTTAGGAAATAAGCTAGCAAATCATTCTAACTTTAAGAGCAAATGGTCTTAAACAAACTAAAGAAGTTGTATAGTTAGCAAACCTGTTTAAGAAGTAAATTAAAGTAAATAAAAATCGGTAATAAGACGATCAATGCTGAAATGTAGCTCTAATTTAACTGATTTATTGAACTTCCTTTTTATTTCATATACTGCCGGGCTCTAGTACAGGCGTGAATGATCCTGTGATCAGCTCCAAAAGGAAGACAGTGGCCAGGCAAACACCCCCTTCCAGCGCCCATCAGCAAGTCTTTTCTGTTTTGGCGTCCATTTTAGGCATATCAGCGAGGTGGTGTATAAAGAAGCTTATAAAACAAAGGTTGTCATGTTGGCAACACACACGAACATGAAGTGATTTCATTTTATGAAACATCAAAATGTCGATTAGTAAAAAAGTTGAAGTAAATACTTAAGCTTAACTATGCAAATACCTTTTCATATATTTTTTTACTGTGTTTGTATATTAAATACCATTCTCAGAATTGCTGCTGTATCCTTACAATACTATTTAAACCATTTCAAAAATTGATTATTTAAAGCGCGCAAAAATATAAACCTATAAGCAAAAAAATGTGAAAGGATTAATATATCCATGATTACATACTCAAAACAAAAGCATAGGTCCTGGAGCAGTCTTTTATATTGCCCAAAATGATTAGTACTTATGTGAATGTACACGATTTTCCTCTATTCTTTTAGTATATAAAATAAAAAGAAAATATAATATTACAGGAAATCATAACCTACTACAATTCAAACTCTCTTCTTTAGAAACAGAATACTTATGACAAAGAGGGTGATCCACAAATGTGCCTTACAGTAAACCTATCCTACAATAATGCTGATTTTTAACAGCAGAACTATCACAATCCAATCATAAGCAGGCCTAATAGGAAATATTTATTGTTAAGAAATTAGATATAAAGTCTAAATGTAAGTAAAATACTGGGAAACACTGAAAAGAAAATCGATAACTTTCTAGATTTTCCTTCTACTTAAAACATTTTGAGAGAGCCAAGCTATAGTTATCGTTTAATTATAAAATCTAATCAACTAAAAATAATGGAATTTTTTCCATGTATTTCAAACACAGCTCACCACTTCTTATTCAAAAGATTTAAATTTCTATTCTCTACCATTCCCAGCCATTTCTGCCAACATCATAAAAATTACCTTTTACCATTTCCTTCTCACAATGAGAATTCCCTAATCGCACACATCTTTTAGACATAGACACCTCCCCACCCACCTCCCCACCCACCTCCAAAAACTGGTTCAGAGCAAAGACACACACAAAAATAATGACCAAGCTCACATTTCTTGTTTGCCCTTCAAGCGAAGTCGGGTGTCTTCAGCTTGCCTTTCTGGTCTTCAGTGTTGTCACTCATTGCTGGGGGATGTAGTTTAGGACAGCATGAAGCAGCAGAAATAAAAGCTGTTGCTTTAAGAAAACGTTTTCATAAACACATGGATAAAACAACTTTTACTCTGACTTCCTGGCTAGGTTGCATAAAATCTTAGAAAGTCTCCTTGAAAAGTGAATGTCTATAAATGGGGGAAAAAAATAAAATAAAATCTAAAAACTTACGTTCTGAACACATTCCGAAGGATGTCTGATTTGATTTGAAAGCAGGTTTGTATTGATGAACAAACTTTATTTTGTAGAAAATTAATATTCCCTCTAATTAGAAATTTGCCTTGCCATCTTCTATATTAATCCTGTCTCTCATGGTATAATCATACATGCAAAAAATCAAGTACAGTATTTCCCAAATGCATGGACACTGTGGAAGCTTCATTTTGAAAAAGGCTTTTATTTCCCTAAATACTGGTAACCAAACGTCATTGAATGTACCAACACTTTCAAATAGCCCAAGAGACTTAAAAAGCCTTCTAAGTTTGAAAACCAAAAAGTTCTGAGTTTTTCTGTACCCCAGGACGATTTTCTTTCCTGAAGCTCAAGCCGAGAAAGCAGACAAAAGAAGCTGATTTGACTGAGCTGTGCCAAGTCTTGCCTTTTTTTCTTTCCTCAGCTCTCCCTCTGCCTCTCTCTCCCTCTCCCTCTCCCTCTCTCTCTTTTTCTCTCTCACTCTTTGCTCCCAGTATGGCAACCTTCCGAGCAGTCTTGGCGGAGGTCCAGCCTGTGCCAGTCTGTCTGAATTCTTGTCTCCAAAAGATGTCCTTTGCAGATCAATTAATACATTTGAAAACAGGAAACTGTGGTATGGTACCGAAATCCTGGCACCAACAGCATCGACTTCTGCCAAATCACCTTACAGATTTCATGGTACCCTACCTTTCATAATCATTGCTAACATGTTCCCAGAGCAATAATGGAGTACTAGAAGCCATTCACTGTTCAGTAATAAGGAATCTGTTCCCTAGAAATGCCCATATGTGACATATGCACAAGCTGCAGTAAATCAAAATTCTCCTCTGAGAAGAGATGTATGTAACTTTAATAAGCACCACATACTGTATTTCTTTTTATAAGACTTGCTTTCTCTTGCCCTGCTGCAAAGAATTATGGGAGAATAGAAAAGGAGGCATACAGATTAAAATTAAAACTCTATGCCCAAATAAGTAATGCTTTACCCTATGGGAAAAGAACATAGTTTAGATTGATCAGTTCCTATTATTAAGGAAACTCTAATTTTATAAACTCAACCTATCCAAAATTTTACATGAGGTGAAGGGGGGAAAAGAATTCTTTTCAAAACATAACTATTAATTAAAAGAAAAGGAAACACTTAGGGTGTAAAATTAAGTATTTTTTAATATTTTGAACCTCAATTTGCAACATGGTCACTTGTTTGCTAAATTCATGCTAGAACAATCTAATAAGTATAAATAAATACTGTTCATTTTTATTTGTAGTATGCACATCTTTTGAAGCAAAATAGCCAGTCTGTGCTTCACACATTTACCTTCCCTTCGCGGATCAATTAATATATTTGAAAACAGGAAACTGATACAATACGCAAACCCTGGCACCAATATCATCAACTTCTGCCAAATCATTTTCTGCTATTTCATTTAAGAAATCATTTGATGCTTGAAAATACAACATAGCCACACTATACAATCACCATAGTTTCATAAAAAGAAACAGAATAGTAGGTTTTAGTACTAGGTCCTGTCTTTCTAATGTATGTAACCTCAAGGTCTCAAATTGCTTAATCTATATAATCCTCAGTTTGCTTATATATCAAATATAAAAATGAGTGGCTTCCTCCTCTGTGCTCCAAAAATACTCTGTTTATACTCAGCATACTTTCATTCTAATTGTATAGTAGTTATTTGAGTACGTATCTTCTACCAACCAAATGTATCATCCTTACAGGCAGGACCATCTGTCACTTATCTCAGAAAACTGAAAGTTTTGCATAGAGCTTTTCATATGCAGGTGCTCAACAAATCTATTAGGTAAATGAAGTATGGCAATGGATCACATAAATATCACTCTAAAGTTTTTATAAAACTATGAAATATGATAATGAAAAACAAAACCACATATTACTAAATCATAAAGTTGATAGATCAGAGAAACACTAGAGATATAACGGTTGAATTAAAGCACTAACAAAAGTGTTCTGTGCTATCCTTTCAAATAGAGATAGCAAAACAAGGGCAGGATGACAGTGGGTTTGCAACTTATAATAAAACTATTGAAAACTAAAGAAAAAGAAAGAATCTTGAAAGCAAGAGAGAAATGACACCTCATGTACAAGGGAGCCTTAAGATTAACAGCTGATTGCTCACTGGAAGCCATAGAGTCCAGAAGGCAGTGGGATGATATATTCAAAGTACTGAAAGAAAAAATCCACCAAGAATTCTATATCAGCAACACTCTCCTTCAAAAATCAAGGAGACATTAATACATTCCTAGATAAACAAAAATAGAATTTATTGCTAGCAGATCTGCCCTACAAGAAATACTAAAGGAACTTCTCTTTCAGGCTGAAATAAAAGAAAATTAGACAATAACTCCAATCCACATGAAGAAATGAAGAACATAAGTAAAGGTAACCATAAACACAAATATTAAAGCCAATATCAATGTATTTTTTGTTTGTAACTCTTTTTCTCCTATCTGATTTGAAAGGCAGTAGCATAAAGCAATAATTATAAACTTGTGTTGTTGGGCATACAATTTGTGAAGATGTAAACTGTAACAGCAGGATAAAGGAGGGATGGAAACGCACTACATAGAAGCAAAATTTTTGTATACTATTGAAATTAAGTTGGTATTAATCTAAATTAGATTGCTATAAATTAAGATGTTAACAGTAATCCCCAGAGCAATATGTCCTCCCCAAAAAACCAAGGGAATTAAAGTGTTGCCACAGAAAATTATTTTTAAATATTTATTTAACACAAGAGAAGGCAGTAATGGCAAAACAAAGGAACCCCCTCCAAAATAAAAGCCCACAACGACATAGAGAAAATGAGAGAAGTAATTCCAACCTTATCGATATTTACATTAAACTTAAATGAACTAAAGACTCCAATTAAAATCCAATCAGCAGAATGGATAAAAATAAATGATCCTATTATATACTGTCTACAGGAGACAACACATTAGATTTAAAGATAAAAATAGGTTAAAAGTAAAAGGATGAAAAGATATGCACCATCTTGTCCAAGTGAGTGGCTGGGAGAGGAAACCACAGGGAGATGGAGGAGAGGCAGGGATCGAAGGGTAGAGTCAGATCATGGGTTAGCACGGAGAAGGCCTTTGTAAGCCTGCTGGGATCAGAGCGCGTGTGAAGAGCAAGGTGAGTCATGGGAAGAAAAGATTTGCTAACATGTAGAGGAGGCTGACTTTCAAAAATTTGAATTCACTAGGGCCTGGCAGTTAGGGAGGGAAGACAGGGACTGAGTGCTTCAAGAAGGGCCTGGCAGCCCAGGAGAGCAAGGGCTATCTGAGGAATCAGAACCAAGAGAGTGGGCCTAAGGAAGTAGTTTTAGTGGGGCAGGAATCCCAGAGTTGGCTGGGATAGAACCAAGAAGGCAAAACAGCTTCACATAGAAAGTACAATCAGAAAGGACTGATTCTTAGAAGTTTTATGTAGACTAAGAGTTAGTAGTTGCAGATAGCAGTATGGTTACCATCTACAGACTCAGCAGAAGTCTACTGAGGGTAGCAGAAGGAACAGGAGGCCAAATGCACAGACTTTCTCTAAAGCTGTGGTTTTCCAAACTTTCTTCCTGGGAACCCTGGAGTCCCCTCCATGCTGTGGGGCCTTCAGAGAAGACAAAGAAATGATAAGCAGGTGAGGTTCTAGGACATCAGCCCAGCATTAGCCGGAGTAGCTCTGTTTTTATGAATTATAAGTATGGGGTTCATACAAGATTTTGTTTAACAAAAAAAAATGTTTTCCTAAAAAAAAGTTTAAAATTTTTTGTTTTAAGCCAATCAAGGAAAACACTCCCTAATGAACTAACCTAACAAAAACTTTTAGGGTTGTAGCCCTCTCAAAATAGTTACAACATGAGTTAATATTATCATCTGAGATTTATGACAGTAATAAGGATCCACTCCCTAACCATATCAAGAGCATTTCTACCTTGTCCACAAGATAGAAAATGAGGGAATAGAGTTACTTGACCATTTCCCTACTTTCTTTCCCTCCCTAGATTTAGACCTTTAGCTCTGTAATCTGAAACCCCAACAAGCACATATCTGGTCTTCTTTCCCAGCTATGCATTAAGTCTTGAATACAGTTGTCCACTGAGAATAATTCTCTCAAGCATTATCTGAACAACTACCACGTGCAGGCATGTGCCCAGGACATGGAGCCCCCGCCATCACCGAGCAGGTACGTAAACAAGTAATTACAATTACAGGTCATCCATCAGCTATGATAGAAGCATGTCCATGACATCTGAGGGACACAGGAAGGAAATAACCTGCTGAACAGTCATCTACCAACCAACCAAAAGTCAAATACATGTCACTTTAATTAGAATAAAGAGAGAAGTTTAAAAAGTATACGTATTCATTTTATACATATTTGTTGTGTTCATATTATGTTCAAAGCTCTAAGCAAAGGCTCTGGGAAATCCAGAAGCACATTAGAAATTGCCCCAGGTCTCAAGAAGCTTAAAGTCAAGTATGAAGATATCGGAGACACTGACAAAATACTATGCTTTATGTGATAAGTGTTATTATTTAAATATCTCCCCAAATCCTGACTTTTCCATGTTTCTTCCTAGTGTCATAACATAAAAGATAAATTGCCCTTCCACAAAACTCAAATGTGGAATTGTGATGGCCAATCCAAACTATTTCTATTTTTTTCTCTCTTTCCTCCCTCCCTTCTTCACCATTACACACTTAGTCATTATCTGCATTTATTTATTAAATCAGGATTTACTGAGCACCACTTACATACGAAACATGGGCCTACAAGCCACAATGAACACAAAAATAAAATAAACAAAAGGTAACCATGCATCAACAATAACCACCATGATAATAAGCACTTTCACACTCTAATTCATTCACCTCAACCTTTGGAGAAAGACAGATTATTTTACTTTATGGATGAGGAAACTGACATCAGAAGAAGTTATGTGATTTGTCCAGATCATCAGGCACATATCCAGAGGACAAAAAATTGAAGCAACTATTCAATTATTCATTATTTAATGAATTCAGGAAGATGGAAAGAATGCAGGTGGCCTCATACATCCCACTACCTATGTGGCAGTCCCTCTGAATGGTTGAATCTGAACTTTTGATTTGTCTCAAAAAAATCCACTCTTCCTCCAGCCTCCAGTAAATGGTAGCTCTGAACACTCAATTGCTCAACTAAAAATCCAAGAGGCATCCTTGATTCATCCCTCATCACCCACTAGAAAAGAAAAAGACAGATAATATCAAGTGTTGGTGAGGATGCTGCAAACTGAAACCCTCATAAACTGCAGGTGGGAATGAAAAATGGTAAATAGTTTGCTAATTTCTTTAAAATTTCAATTTATACCTATGTTAGGAACCAGAAATTTCCATTCCTAAGTCTACATGTGAGAAAATACATGTCCACACAAAGACTTGCACATGAACATTCATCAAAGAATTATCCTTAATAGCCAGACACTGGAAACAATCCCAAAGCCCACCACGTAGTGAATGGATAAACAATATGTGGTCTATCTATCGCATATTTGTACTATGCAATAAAAAAAGCACAAATTACTAAAGGGGGGGTGATAAGTATAACAATAACTAATATTTATTTAGCACTTACTTTGTGCCAGGCATTGTTCTAAACACTTCTCATTTTATTTCATTTAATCTTGATAATAATAATACCTTCCTCATAAGCGTATTATCAACCCATTTTTCAGGCTAGGAAACTGAGGCTTACAGAGGTTAACTAACTTGCCCAAGGTCATACAGTTTGTAAATGGCAGAGCTGAAACAGAACCCAGGCAAACTGCCTCCAGTCTGTGCACCGCACCTAACCACTACAATCGAGCTGCTTCTCATGTGAAATGATATTTCAGGAAGATTTATCTGGCTACAGCTGTTTGCTGAACTAAAGGAACGAGGGGCCAAAAGACTATTGGAATGACGCAGGCATCAGATCCTACAGGCCAGCTGGGCCTGGAGGGTTAATAGCCATTTGCTGCAGGCAGCAGAGGGCAGCAAAGGGCTGTGGAGCAATTGTTGGGCCCCTGCCCAGACTTCAGCCAGCTGGCTCCCAGCAGAGAAGGGGAACCTGAAGGAACAAGGCTCAAGTCAGGGATGCGAAGCCTACATGTTAGAGAAGGGCGGGGAACAACACTGTCCTTAAGGGGCCAGAAGACTAGATTCCAGAAGTCAGGAGGAGCCTGGAGAGAAGTCAGAGGTGCTGAAGGAGCTAAACCCCGAGGCCCTCCATTCCTGGGTGGCCACCCAAGATCCTCTTAGAATCTGACACTGCCCAACTTCTTTCACATTTCACTTCTGAAACATAATGTTGATATGTTGATATCATGACCTCTTTTTTTTATTTGTAACTAGATATCAGGTCTTTTAAGAGTACAAAATTTGTTTTTACCTTGGCCAAAACCTACTCTTTAAATTTGGAATATTCACTTAGGACCGGTATCTAATTCTCATAGAAAGTGTTTTAAAATTAAAATTAAGAAACACATTTAAATGCGATCCCCAAGCTTCTGACATGTCTGAAGCATCTTGAATACAGACACCATTAATCCAGACATCAAAATTGTTTTATTACCAGAAAGCTTCCGAAATCGTTGTTTGAAAAAAATAGGATAACAGATAAAACTGTCAGAATAAGAAAAAAAAGAAAACCTCCTCAAAGAAAATTTCCCATGCATGCTTTTAAAAGAAAGGCTCAAAATTAAAAACAAAAATAACTGATGTGGACTAACCAATTTGAGGCTTAACACAGGCTTCCTTAAATAAGCAGAAAAAGTAGACATTGCAGGCTTGTGATTTACTCTTGGAAAATGGGATTTCTTATTTCCCAGGAGAAAAGCTTTAAGAGCATCAATAGATTTCTCTAGATATCAAATATTTCTCCATTATTGTGAGTAAATTATATTTAGATCAAAATCAGATGAATTAAATTTCCCTTAAAAATACCCAAGAGATTTTAAAAATACAAATGTGTCACATATCCAAAGATAATGTTTTATCCTAAAACTTCCATAAAAATGTCTCCCCGTTAAAATAATTAGCCAGAAAACAAAACTAACCTGAATTTTAGATGTATTAAGTTCAAAATAACTTATTAAAATTAGATTGTCATTTGCTGAAGCTAAAATGAAATCCCTGGAAATATGCATTCACATTTTTGTTTTTAATCTAGGAAAAAATGTATCTGAATTAGTGATAAGGTGGATAGGAGCCCAAATTTTATTTAAATGCTACATACACAACTAAAAATGTAAATAGAGTTAAGTGTTTCCAAATTCTTGAGAAATTCACCCCCTTGTTCTGGGCCACAAGGTTCATGGCTTAATTATTCTCATCTATGTTATTTTTGTCTTCCTAACTAAACTATGAACTCCTTAAGAGAAGAAATTATTAACTCTTTTAATCACCCATTAATGTCACACTAAGCCCATCTATCTGTTCAGTAACTATTTCCTGAACACCTATTATACAATGTTCAAGGGTAGATGCTCCAGGAATAAGAGAATGGAGCAGAAACACTCCTTGCCTTCAAAGATGGTACTGTCTAGTGGTGGGTGGGGGTAAAATGTATACACATGACAAGACTAAGGGAGTCACAAATACCCCTTAGTAGAAAGAAGGGCCCTGCAAACCCAGCAACTCATTGCCATCCCCTCTCCCCCATTCTCTCTCCTATTTAGTTTGGCATCTAGTTCAAGCTCCAGGATTATAAAATGTATTCCTAGGTCAATGTAGGAAAAATCCACCATCTCTGAGAAGATAACTTGAAATGATTTTTGAAATAGAAGGTGGGGTCCTTAGAGCATGGATATCAGCTAGAACCCATGTCAAAAAGAAGTCTGGATCTGTTCTGTGTGAAAAAAGATTTCAATTTTCCTAGAAAGGAGGGAGGAGAAGAGTGGCAGGTAAGTACAACCTGAGAGGTGAAAGGCGTTGCTGGCCTTGCGTGTTGGGAAGGGCTGGGGAGAAACCATGAACGGAAGGCTGGCCAAAGCGTTTGGGATCAGGAGTATCTGAGGGAGGATTTTCACCCCTTTCTGTGCCATATGCAGTCAGTCCCTCCTCCGTCACTCCTGCCCCAATCTTCGGTAAAGTCTAGGACATTCTCACCTGTGTTGTGGTAAATATAATGGTAAAGGGGTCAATTAAGTGTGAAAAAGAGATGGTATCGAGGGATGCAGGAAGCTAGAGACAAAGGTAACCAAGACAACATAAGTGTCTCATCCACACACACACACATACACACACTCAATTCAGAGAAATCTTAAGGATAGCTTTGGGCTTCCACAGTTTGGACTGAGGCTTCAGCCAAGAACCAGAGGCCCCAAATGGCAAGTGGGTTATAT
The DNA here is from genome assembly GCF_964146895.1 of Miniopterus schreibersii. NCBI lineage: Eukaryota > Metazoa > Chordata > Mammalia > Chiroptera > Miniopteridae > Miniopterus > Miniopterus schreibersii. The sequence continues at coordinate 61,122,315 of NC_138105.1, forward strand.
GGTCCCTATGCCAGGTTCAGACCACCAGAGGAGCACCTGATGAGTCCACATGGCCTCATCCACATGGGCCATGTTTTCCGCTTGTTCTCATATGAAGCCTCCTGACCGACCCCTTCCTGGCGGTGACCTGGGATTGCCTTCAACCTGGATCTGTGTGCAGCCCTGACTGGGTCTGCCCAGCCTGCTGCGCTGACCTGGTGTCTGCCCCTCTCTCTCCCCAGCACTACTCTGCTGCAATCTGTGTTGTGACATGTTGCCCAACCATTGCCCCAGCATGCAGACTACCTGCCTCTGTTCCGTTCGTTAGTTCTTTCTAGACTGACAGTTTATAGAACTATGACTGGCTACATGGCCACTGTGGATGACCTGGTGCACAGTTATTAGGGGAGACCAGTCTTTGGAAGGGAAAGCTGTAGGCAGATTTCACCTTTAGGCAACAGAGTTGCAGGCTGATACAGAACCAAGATTCTGCAGAGAGCAAGGAGGCCCCGTGCAATCCACGAGGAAAGACTTTTGCTCACTGAGGACACTACAGCGCGGTCCCACCTCTAAACTGCCCCTGAGTTTCCTTCAGCTGTCCTTTCAAATATTCAGATATAGAAAAAACAGTTGGTCTCTAAGAAACTTCAAGAAGAAGATCAGGTTTTTTAAAAAATCTGTAAGAAGCCATCCCACTGAAATGAAATAATAATGAGGAAAGATGAAGTTAGTTCAGAGGCAGAGAGATGGATTCAGGGTTGCCAAAGTGACTTCCTCCAGACTGAGAAAGAGACTATCAGGAAAAGTGGTAACTGTATTCGCAACCCTGTTGCATGCCTCCATTTTCTTCCCCTTTCTCTGCCTTTTCAAGGGGAAAGAAAGAACAAGGAGGGGAAAGCGAAGAAAAGAAAACTAAAAAGCAAATGTGACCATGCAAGAAAGATGCAGGGCTTAGTGCTGGAGTTAATAAGCTTCTGAGGAAAGGAGATCAGTTCTGAAGGGAATAGAGAAAGTGTTAAGCATAATACAAAGAAAGCACTTAAAATCATTGCGTGAATGGAAAAAGAACCTCCAGGGACTGTGCTTTCAAACACTTTTTATTTAAGTGAATGGGCAGCCAGAGAAGGTAAGTGAATTGTACAAAGCTGCACAGTGAATCAGTAGCACAGCCAAAGCCCAGAACTGGCAAGGCCACCCTCCGTGGTCCTTCCACAAGTCCACAGTGGCTCCTCACCTTGGTTTTGCTGAGCATAAGACTGGCTGTGGGAATAAAGCTTTAAGTGGCTTATGGGAGCTGCTGCATAGGCCATGAACCCTGTGGTTATCAACTTCTGAAAAGCCAAATACAGAAGACTAGTAAAAGTTTACCTTGAAATAGAAAGGGGAAAAAAGGTCCAGCTTTTATGGTACAGCACTTGATAATAGTTGGGTTTAACAATAAAGCTGTCAGTTTATAGCAGGAGCTTGCAGGTCTGTAGATGTTATCACTTCCAGAGAGGAATGCTATAATTGGTGATGCTACTTTAATAGAGAGCTTGATTTTTCTAGAAAAAAATACACATCAGTACTGGATCATATTGCTGAGCCAGGTTCTACCACTCACCTGGATCTTGAAACCTAAATGTGTAGGTATCATGTCCCTGGAGGAAAGCGCGAAGGGTGAGGCTCTGAAGAAGCAAATCTATAGCCCCCAGGGCACTGCCGTGGGGCAGGCTTACAGTGACCAAGCAGGCAGGAATCCCCACCATGCATGAGGCAGGTGGAAACTGGAACAATGGGAATGCGTAGTGTGCCTGGGGGCCTATCTATCACAGCCTTCTAAATGTGGCTCTTGTGAAAAGCCAGCTAGAGACCACTGTCATGAAACTGGCCATTCTCGTTATGTTCCAGTAAAGCCAAATCCAGAGTTAAGGGTAAGGAAGGAAGGCACCTTTGGTTACAAGTGACAAAATCAAACTTGAACTGGGAGGGGGGGGAGGGAGGGAGATGGAGAACTTGGTTTTTGTGTCAAGAATCCAAGGAAATAGGAACAATGAAAATGAAACTGCAGGAAGGGCAGGAAGGCACTTAGATCTCAAAAGCAAACAGTGAGAACCTGAATGCAGCCAGGACTCTCCACCACCTCTGCCTCCTTGAGGACTCTCCACCACCTTCCTCCTCTCCTAGTGAAAACAGACCTTCTCCATAGAAGAAGCAACTCCAGAGCAACTAGGGGTCCTGTCAGCTCCAGGACTGTTTGTTTACAGCTCCTGGCTCTAGAGAAGAGGCACCAAGCCCTGGGAGGGACATTCGACCCAAAAGGGTCAGATCCCACCCCAAGTAATTTGCAGAGCCGGGAGCAGTCACAGTAGAAAGTCTGGCTCTTGCAGGAGCCCTGTGAAGGGGTGCCAGAGGGCCAGTCCCCAGGGAGCATGCAGCACCCACCCACCTCTATCACACAAGTAGGGGAAGGGGGGTGTAAGCGGATGCCTACACAGACTGTCCACACACACAGTCTCTCATATTGCAGCTTCCACTCTTGTCTCCAACATGGCTTATTGCATTTGATATTAAGTTGGCTAAGAAAAGGAAGAAAGGAAGGAGGAGGAGGAGGGGAGGGAGGGGGGAGGGGAGGGGAGGGAGGGACAAGAGGTAGGGAAGAAACAAAAAGGAAGTTTCAAAACTGCAGAGACATCTTTATTCCACTCACCTCACCCCCTCAAAAAAAACAGTTATGACATACTTATTGGGAAACAGTAACTAATTTTTCCCATGTTGACTTTGTAAATCAAAAAACTATTTTGTGCATTTAATTTCCTATGCTGCAGTTCTTGACAAAAACTGGTTGGGCTTATATCCTAAAACCTTCAAAGAATTAAACATAAAAGTGAAAAAATTTAGGCAGCACACAGCAGTAAGCTGTCCCCTAAATGTCCCCACTGGACACATACTGCAAAAGAAACATTCTGCGCATCTGCCAGGAGCCGGGTGTCATGCTAGGCTTAATCTCCATTATCTCATCTGTTCCCAGAAACATCCATCTGAGGCGGGTGCCACTGTTTCCGTTTTACAAATGAGAAAACCCAGGCAAATCTGTTCAAGGTCACGCAGCTGGTAAGCATACCAAGTGAAGTTCAGAGTCACTGTCCGGACATGAAAGCCTGTGCTTTCCGCCAAACCAACTTGTCTCTCACTAGAGAATACAATTCTGAATGCTGCCTATTTATATTGAGGTGGCAAACACCTACCTATGGTCATGAAAGGTCCTGTAGAGAGAGATAATAAATGGGCATTCATTTCCCAGCATCATACACCACAGCATAAATGAGTTTCCATATCTTGTTATTAAGTCAAGAGAGGAAAGTGGTACCCTCGGGAGAAAAATATGAATGATACTAAAGGAATGCAGCAAGCTCAATAAATCCGGAGACTAATATGCTATGTGATCTCTGCAGTAGTTATGCTGGTACTGATAACCTTACAAAAGTTCTTGGTGGAACTTGTTAAATCATAAAATCATCTCTTGATTCTAGAACATAAAACAATGTCTTTTTTATACAAACACAACCTTGGGGAAACTACAGATAACTGCGGATCTTTTTAAGATATTTTCTTCTGTCACACTGGGAACCATTTCCTTCACTCACCGACATTTTTACATATTTGTAGAAAGACTTCCATAAATATTAAACACAAATCGTAATACAGCAGCTAAGAGCTCAGATCTCCTCTAATAACTATGTATTTGGAAAGTCAGCCATTGGATTCACACAAGCAGTCATAATCAAATTTCTAAAAACGGATAGTTTGTGCTGGAATGTAAGTTAAAAACAGAGCATCCATTTATTGAGATTCATTAATATTAATACCTATTGACCTGCGCCATACTAAAAGCATTTTATTGAGCAGACAACTTCCAAACATAATATTACACAGTATAAGCTCAATATTCTTTCATTCATTTAACTAATAATTATTGTATAACGTAAATGTGCATAGGCATGGAGGGGTACAAATAAGTAAATAAACCCTCACTAAACTTAAAATGCAGTTATAGAGAAAATATATATATACTAAAGTTAAATCACTATTATAAATTTAAATAATAAGACAACAATACAGATGTCTTCAAATGATATGCTTGCATGCCAAATGAGTAGTAAAAAAAAATGCTACAGGTTTATAAGAGAGGAAGGTCAAAATGGGTTGGAGAGTAAAAGAAAACATCACTGAGAGAGGAGGGGTAACTGAGTAAAAGGAAGCTTGGTAATGAGAAGAAAAGGAGGTTTTATCAGTAAAGGCATGTTCTAAAGAGAGTAGATCAAGCAAGCAGAGCAAGACGTATATGTAGAGATGCAGGACATAGTATCTTCACCTATTAATCAATAAGCACAAAGCCACAATGGTCTACCTTTCAGTGTTCAAAGGCACATATTTACTTATTTCCTAACTTAAGGACTCAGTCCATGATTTATCTAGCTCCTCATTTTCAGCCGAAGCAACAAACTTGTCGAAGCTAATCTTTAAAACTCCCTTAGAAAAACAAAATATAATAAATAACTACAGTGTAAAGAATCATTGAGTTTAGACTGCAACACTCCGCTGGACCCCTGAGAGATTACTGAAGTCATGTAGCTTAACATCACTCTGAAACACAGCAATGCAGACGACAGTAAGAGTCAGAGAATCAGGGCAGGAAAGAAGGTTCAGGCCTTAAAGTAAATGCAAGGCAAGTAATTTGTTCAGGTTGTTGGTCAAGGCGAGGAGTTAACAGTAATTATAAGGCTAAGAACTACCCCAAATAGTAGACAGACAGAAATGCAGACAGGTCAGAGTAGGAAGGGCCTTTGGAAGTGAGCCAGGTCTCCACACATCCATACTCTGCTTTCTTTGGAGGTAGGCACCAGCCGACAACACAGGGCTTAGGCCTTGGTCAGGTGGAGATGCACATGTGCGGTGATTAAGAGCGTGCAACCATCTTATGATGTCAAGAGATGGGGGAACTCTGACCAAAAACAAAAGAAAAAAAAGGCAAGCTAAAAGAAAGACTTTGGAACTTGCTGTTCCAAAGCCAGTGTATACATAAAGTGAAGCCTAGGCTTCAGCTCCTTAATGAATCTCCTTATTCGGAAAAAGATAATTGTGGATTTTAATGAACCAAAATAAAATCCCTTGGTTCATATCTTGTCCCTGGAGATACATATTTAAATTTATGTAGCTTATTGCTTAAATCGGGTGTGTGCTTCCCAAAAACTACTGCAGCAACATACATCTTATTCATCCAACATCTAATTTTCACCAGAAAATAATTATTCTCTTTTATCCCACTCATCAAAATAAGCCCACAGAGCTTCGTAGTATAAGCATAAGAAAAGAAAACGTTTTTAATTTCTTAAACTAAAAGTTATCTGCAAAGGGCTCCTCCAAGCTCTTACATTCGGAGGCGCCGGGTGCAGTTTCTACTCTCGGAGGTGCGTGGTTCCCCAGCAACCGGCCCGTGCTGTCGGGGAGAGGCCCTGCCTGGCTGGGCTGGGACCAGCCCGCTGCGGTCCTGGGGCGGGGAGCAGGAGCTCTGGGCGGCGCCGCCTCACGCCAGCGCTCACATCTCCGCGTGCAAGGAATGCTAAGTGGTCAGCTAGCAACTCCAGGGGCCAGCAGGAGTGGCTGCGGAGGGCTTGCTGCTAGCTGACGTAACTCGTTATGAACTGGTTTTTGAGACAAGGAAATGAAGGTTTTCAGCAATGCAGTGTTTGTCGGGGGCTCTGTTTGACAGCTGGCTACTCCGTTCGGCAAACTCTAGCACGGTTTTCTTTTTATCTGCTAACCACAGCACATTCAGGATTTTTTACTTGAGGTTTCATTTTCTCCAGCTGTAAAGCTATGAATTCCCTCACAGTATTTCATTTTCATGACTCTTGCCTTTTGGGTAAGATCTGTTAAAATATCAAATTTTTTTCAGTGGGCCAAAGAATCATTTTTGGCCTCAAGTGAACGATGCTTTTTAGTTTTTCATATTTTAGCAAACTGTAAGTTACCTAACTGTAAACTACAAATTTAAAAAAAAAATCAAAAAGTAAAATATGAAAAAGTTACAGAGGAAAATTCAGCACTAATGTTACTACCTCACCATGGCAACATCTACAAAAGAATTTATTTTATATACATGCTCTAGGAAGACATTCAATGTCTCTAAATTTTATTCCTTTTTTAAAAAACGTATTGATAATATATTCATCGAAACATATTGTAACTCTGCATTTCTTCCCGTTTCACTATTACCAGTCTTTGCTGTATTGTAATGTAAATTTAATATACTTACTCAACAAGCTGGTGGATCAGAAATATGCCATACTGAGAAACACTGCAGACATGCTCTCATGAAATGATACAAAAGTCCTACCAAAATACAGGGAATCATGTCCTTCTTCATGAAGGGCAATAACTTTATTCAACCTTCCATTAGGGACCCAGTTTACTGGAGAGGCCCCAGTTGACCCAGATGATACGGTAATCTCTGGTCAAGATAAAACCAAGCATTTGGCACTGTTAAACACACATACACCAGTCCCAAAATGGAGTAGCCTAAGCCAATCCCCACATCACCAAACCAAGACTTAATTCAGGTACAGTTTTGGCTCGCCCAGAAGTGAAATCTTAAATCAGTCAATCTGGAATTACCTGATCAGCAATAGTTAGGTAATCTGCCTGACAGGTCCCTACTATGCCTTAGAGGAAAGTAACTTATGGTAACCAACCCGCTTTTTTTCCTAGTATAACTTCCTCATTCTCATTCCCTTCTGCTTATAAAAGTCTTTCATTTTGTACAGCTCCTCAGAGTGCCTTTCTATCTGCTAGACTGAATGCTGCCTGATTCTAATAAATTTTTGCTCTAATAAGATCTTAAATTTTTAATATGCCTCAGTTTATCTTTTAACAGCATCATGAGTCAAAGTAGTCAAGTATCTCACCAAATGGGAAGAACATTATGATAGGACATCCAGGAGGACGTTACCAGAAGATCAAGCCACTTAGCCATTGTAATCCAAAAACCCTGGCCATGCCAGCTGGGCACCGTAACTTAGCTAGGAGTTTAGGAAACACAAAGGAGGAAAACAGCAATCACTGAGCCCCAAATATATTAAAGCAACTCAACCTTCACCTCCCTAAGGAGACACATTGGGATGAAGTATAAAACAAGGCCCCAAAGCCCTAGCTCCACCTCCAACTCCAGAGAACAATCTAAGCTGAAACAGTCCCTAAAGACAGCATGGAAGGGGAAGAGCTCAGTTTAGCCCTGAAAGGCCCAGGAAGATTTAAATGGGCTGTGAGGAAGAAAGCAAACATCCTGGAAGGAAGGAACTAAGAGCAGGAGTCAGCCTCAGGGGTGGAAGCAGAGATCTGGAACACTGAGACGGCAGCATGTTGCAGAAGTTTCTAGATCCAAGACGAACAGTGCATCACACAGATCACAAAGAGTTACCACTATTTTCTAAGCAGAGACAGAATGAAATCTGAGGTTTAAACAGATGTCTGAGAGTGGTGCTCACAACAGACTGGGGAAAATGAAGACAAGAGACCAAGGAAAGTGTGATGAATTTTATGTATGAACCTGACTGGGCTAAGGGATGTCCAGGTAATACATTATTTCTGGGTATGTCTGTGAAGGTGTTTGTGGAAGGGATTAGCATTTGAATTGGAAACACTAAGAGACCTTATCTAATCTGATAACATTAGAACAAAAAGGCACATGAAGGGTGAATTTACTCTCTCAGTGTCTAGGACATCCATCTTCTCCTGCCCTCAGGCACTCCTGCGTCTCAGGCCTTGGGACTCAGACTGGGACTTGTATTATTGGCTACCCCAGTTCTCAGGCCTTCAAGGTGGCACAGGAATCACACCACCAGCTTTCCTGGGCCTCCAGCTTGCAGATGGCTGATCTAGGACTTCTCAGCCTCCAATGCCATATGGGCCAATCCCTCACAATAAATCTCTTTCTATATATCTACATATATCCTATTGGTTCTGTTCCTCTGGAGAATCCTGACTAATATAGAAGGCAAAATACAATCAAGACTACTGGAGAAAGGACATATTAAATACAGAGGCAAGGATCACAGATGAATGCAGGTAAGGGTTAGGGGAACTCGGGAGCATAGCAGTGCCACTAGCAGAAACACAGAAATTAAAATATGTATCTAACATTCTGAAGAAAAAATAGTAAGTTTGGTCTTGGAACTGAGTTTGGGGTTACAGTAGGACATACACAACCTATAAATATTTCCAAATAGATATAGATTTCAGGAGCCACCCACAGAAAGGAGTGGAAGGGAAGAAGCTAGCCAGCCATGAGAAGAAGGGTAGAGAGAGTAAAGCAATAAAATAAGGACAAAGAAGCAGAGAATGCCAGCCGATATCAATTCTACTCCTCTGAAGGTAAGGTCATTGTCAGACACTCCCAACCTCTTACCGTCTCTTGGCTTAAAATTTGGTAAGGAGATAGAGACAAGTTAAAATGATTGAACTGTTATATGATGACAAAGCCATGGCCCACTAGAAATCCGGTGTAACTAAAGCTCTGGGCAGCATGGCAGAAACTCAGCTCTGTTTAGCTGAGCCTGGGCTGGTGCTCTGAGCTGCAGGAAGGAAAGGAAGTGGCAGGTAAAGAGACTGCCATCACCTAACAGGGTAGACTGACACTCCATTCTTCAAATATGGCCCACTCCTTATCACATACATTTCCATTTGGCTGCAGAAATTATTTCCAGCTAATAAAGTTTTCTGGTATGATAGGAAAAACCAATACCATGGAGACCAGCAAACAATGGCAATCCCAAGGGCCCAAACCCCTACCCTTCCTGTCTTCTTCAATCCACTGTTCTCTCTTACTCATTCAGACATTTATTGCCCATCTAGTGTGTGCGGTAATAGATAATATGTGCATGTCTATTATATATGATGCTCTTCAGAGGGGACCACCTCTCAAAAAGCTCACAACAGAGTGTACTGAAGTCATTCAACAAATATTTATGGTCAGCCTACCGTGTTCCAGTCACAAAGCATAAAACAATACCTGCCCTCAAGTAATTAGTAGTCGAGTGCTACATTTCCACAGAACATTAGAGGGTGTGATGCTCTCTGACAAACTGGGAATTTATGATGGAAGAAGGATGAAATAATAGGATATAGAAGATCCACAACTTTCACTCATCACACATTGACACTTCGAAACCATTTTTTGCAGATTCAGTCCTTTGTACATCACCAGTTCAATGATTTTGGCTGGCACAGGATGGCAGGGCATGGGAAGGGGCATGGCCATCTGCCAAGGCAGCACTGGGACCTTTAAAGGGGCTGAACCAAGCTCAACAAAGAGGCTTCCACTCTGGTCCTTGCTGAGGGCCTCAAGGATACTAACCCTCCTGTGGCTCATGACACAGGCTGTCTCCTTACTCAGCCAGCCTCCCATTCCTCTCCTCCCTCCCCAACCTGAGGCAGGTTTGCAATGTGACCCCTGAACTAAGGATAGCAGGCCAAGGTCCTACATGGATTGTGCTGAGCATAACACTCTTTCCCAACCACTGTTGCAGATTCCTAAGAAGTCCCTGCTCAGATATTTAAAGACGAGCACCTTCCAGTCATTCATTCTGGCCAGGAGAAAAGTTTACCACTGGTCATAAGAGTGAGTGAGAAGAAAGTCTGAAATCAGCACAAATCCATCACCAATGGCACAAAAACAACTAGGAGTACGTATCCCATGGACTAAAGGTCATCTACGTTAGCGTCTCTGTGTTACATTGGTCACACAATGGTCACACAGAAAGATAGCCAGTTTTGGTCTTTGTTCTCAGGCATTAACCATGTGCTGCCTGATATCCACAAACCCTAATTGAGTGCCTGATGTAGGCAGAACCCTTTGTGAAGTGTTACAGAATAGAGGGTAAAATAAGTATCAAACAAAGCCCAGTCCCCCCCTTCAAGGAATGAAACATGGCGCCTCTGGTCAGCCATCTTTCTGGGGAGCTCACCCCCTATGACGAGGTAAGGCATGGATTTAATAACCTGGGTAGCAACAAAACATCTAAGTAACAGTGAAAGACCCAACAGAAGAATTCATAAGACAGTGCATAATTATTTGTCCAGTGGAAAAGAAAGGGATCACTTAGGTCAGAGAGAAAAGGGATGGGTTTATTGGAGAAATGGAATTCAAACAGGGCAAGTTTTGAGGAAGGATATATGGAAAATACAATATTTTACCTAAGCAGGCATTTAATAATCATTTATTGAATGATTAAATGAAAAGATTGGAGTATTGGAGTAGAATCACGTGAGCAATTCCAGAAGCAAAACACTGAAACAAATGTGAGCCTAAAGATGGGGTTCTGTAGGGGCACAGTGGGGGAAAAGGCTGGGAAGTAAGGATTAGATTGTGGGAGGTATGGAATACCCTTTTTCCAGGGACTTCAGGGAAACACTGAGGCTTCTAAAACACAGAGTAAAATAAAGAGCTTTAGATAGGATGCAAACAAGAAGAATAATACTTCTGTGTTCTGCAATTTAGAAATTAATCACACATTGGGGAAATTTTTTCTAAAAGGAAAATTGTTTTCTATCATTTTCTTTTAAAAGTCTATGTACATCACTGAAAATAAAAGAAATACACATAATGCCTTCCACATAATAGAGGAAGGAATTTGTCCCCAAAGATCTTTTCTTTGTATAAATGATGCCACTACAATTGCTGCTTCAATAAAAATGAATATTTATGAAATGTAAAATGACTTGGATTAACTTATTCCAATTTCACCCTCTAAATTTAGATTTTTAAATCATGCCAAAATGTAGATTTTGATTACAAAAGCAAATTGAGGAAGAAAAAAATCTACTTGACAAGAAAAAGAGCAAAATTTTTTTAAAAAATGAACTTGAAATAGAGCTGACAAAAGATGATCGAAGGGTGGTCAATTTGACTAAAAACAACAGAAAGAGATCATCTTCAAAGTGGAGTTATTTAATTCAATAAAGCAGTCACATTACAAGAATCATGTTATTTAAAAAAAGAAGTAAAAAGTCTCCCATCCACCCTGGGATGGCTGCATAGCTCTCTGGCAGGCTATTAGTTTCTTTGCCATCCTTTCAAAGTTTCTTTGTGCATACATATAATTCTTTTCCTCCCTGTTCACACAAAAGCTAGCATGCTATATAACACTTTTCTGACCTTGCTTTTTTCACTTAACACTATATCTTGGCAATCTCTCCATACCCATTCATATAGATCTTTCCATGCTCTTTCTTACAGCCGCATATTCCATTGTGAAGACGAACCATAATTTATTTAACTAGCCCCTACTGATGGGCATTTGGGTTGTTTCCAATCTTTGGCTATTGCAAACAATGCTGCAGTGAATAACCTGGTACAGTCATCATTTGGCATGTGTGCAAGTCTATCTGTAGGATAAATTTGCAGAAATTGCATTCCTGGGTCAAAAGGTATATGCAATTAAATTTTTGATAGATACTGCCAAATTGCCTTCCCTAAGAGTTGAGCCAATTTCCACTCTAGCCAGCACTGTAAGAGAGTGCCTTTTTCCTTAAGGCAACAGAGTGTATCATCAAAGTTCTGGATTTTTGCCAGTCTGAAAAATGAAAAATGGTATTTGCATTCTCCTCATTATGAGTGAAGTAGGCCATCTTTTTATATGTTTAAGAGCCAACTGTACTTCCTCTTCTGGAAACTGTTCATAACCTTTGCCTATTTTTTTAATGGATGATGGTGTTTTCTTATTAATTTCTAGGAGCTTCTTATATATTTGGAAGACTGGCCCTTAACCTATGATATGAGTTTCAAATATATACCCCAGTTTGTCTTTTGAATTTGCTTATGATAATTTTGCCGCAGAAGATTCTTATTTCAATGTGATCTAATTGATCAATCTTTTAAGTGTTCTGATTTTCAAGTCATGGTTAGAAAGGCTTTCCTCACACCAAGATTATGAAGGAATTCTCCCTTTCTCATACTTAAATTGTTTCAGTTTTTACACTTAAGTATAAAAACAGCATAGTAGTTAACTTTCCAAACACTAAAGCCAAACTGCCAACATTCATATCCCAGATCCACCACTTATGAGCTATATGACCTTGGAAAAGTCACCGAACCTCAATGGCTCTCAGTTTCCACATCTATAAATGAAGAATAATAGTTACTACCTCAATGGGTTATTGTGAAGATTAAATGTATTAGTAAACATAATTACTACAGTGCCTGGTATATAGTAAGCATGAGCTATTATCATCATATATCTTTTGGAACTTGTCCTGTTTTAAGACGGAAAGTACAAATCCAACTTTTTTCCCCATATGGCTACCTAGTTGTCCCAAAACTGTTTACTAAATATTCCATCTTTTCCTCACTGATTTGAGACATCACCTTTATCATGTACTACATTTCCATATATATTCAGGAATTTCTGATCTTTCTATTCTGCTCCATTGACCTGGCCATTCATGGACTAGTACCACTGTTTGGTAGGGCTAGCTGTCCCTCTTTGCTCCTCTTTTACAGTTACCATAACTATTCCTGATTCTTTTTCCATATGAATTTTTTAATTAGTATATCCAGTTCTAGAACAAAATAAAAATATCATTGAAACCACATTACCTTTATAAATTAACTTAGGGAGAACTGACATATGTTTCCTGTTCAGTCTTCTATCCAAGAACCTGGTATTTCTTGCCATTTGTTTTTCTTCTTTTGCATCTTTCAGTCGTGTTTTAAAGTTTTCTTCACATTGGTCCTGCATATTTCTTGCCAAGTTTACTCCCAAATTTTAACTCTTTTGGTTGCAATTATAAATGGAGTGCTTTCTTCCATTATATCTCCTAACAAGTTATTTATATAGAGTAAAGCTGTTGGTTTCTGTCTCATAAGGATATACTGATACCTTACTAAATTCTCTTGGATTTTCCAAATATGTAATCCTATCATCCGCAAATGGTGTTAACTTTACCTTCTCTTTTCCAATCTTTACATCTCTAATTGTCTTCTCTTGTCTGACTGCATTGGCTAACACCTACAAAATATGTTAAATAATAACCAATTACCCGAAGAAGGCCTGGTCACACTTTAATCATGCTTTAGGCAGTCTTGAAAAAATTACACATTAAAAAAGTTTGAAGGTTTGATTCTTAACTTCTTGCAAAGTAGAAATCTACCAGGCCACAGTTTATAAAAGGATGGACATTTTCTTAAGAACATTAAAAAGGCAAGATTAAAGTTTAGATGATAACTCTTAACAACAAAAGTATTTAGTAATAGTGCACACCTGCTACTAGGCTGAGCAAGAGTGGACCACCTCCATATTCTTGATTGGGGCTCTAGTAGGAATTTCTAATGTTTCTCCATTAAGCACCATGTTGGCCTTTGGGCTGAAACAGATACATTTTATCACGTTAAGGAAGTAGCTATCTCTGAGTGTTGTTATAAAAAATGGTAGTTAAACTTGGTTAAACTATTTTTCAGCATCTAGGGAGATAGTTACATCTTTTTTGTTTGTTTGATCAGTTAAATGATGAATAATATTAATAGATTTCCTAACAGATTTCCCAATATTAATCTCCTTGCATTCTGAGATTAAACCCCATTGCTAGACCCTGTTTATTCATATTTATTTTGCAGTTTTGCATCAATATTCATACATACAACAGTTCTGTCACTTTATTTTTGTGCAATCTTTATCAATTTTGGTTTCAATGTTATACTTGCTTCTTAAAAACAATTTGACAATTCTTTCAGTTTAAACAATATTAAAATTATCTGCTCTTTAAATATTTAGTAAAAGTCCCTTATAAAACTATCTGGACATAATGCTTTGGGAGGAAGCAACTCCTTGACAACTTTATTTTTTTTAGAAAAATCTATCTGTTTAGATTTTCTACCTCTTCCTGGGGTCAGTGTGGGCCAATTATATTTTCCTAAAAATTATCTATTTCCATCCAAGTTTTCAAACTGATTTTCAAAGAGTTAAGCAAATAGTCTTTAATGATACTTAAAATTTTCTATTTCCATTATTTCCCCTCAGTTCCTATCTTGTGTATTTGTACTTTCTTCCCTTTTTCCTTTATTAGTCTAGCTAATAGTTTATAAATTTTATTGTTGCAGTTTAATTATTTTTCAAAGAGCCACCTTTTATATTACTTATATTGCTCTACCGTTTTTCCATTTATGTTTAAAGTTCTTAAACAAGTATACTTTTAGCAGGTGTACTACATCTGTTCCTCACCCCAAAAGGGCATCACAGCAATAAATGCAGTGAACACTATCTAAGAACCTAAAGGCAAGAAAGAGATTAAATAGGAGCTGTCAATGTTATCCTGAATATCTCCAAATCCCAAATACCTGACCAAAAAACCAGATTAGCAATGTTTCCAGTATTAAAAAAAAAAAAAAAAAAGGGGGCCACATAAATAAAAGCTGGGCCCAGCAGTTGAGCATCCACCTATTATCCGGGAGATTGCAGTTCGATTCCCAATCAGGGCACATGCCAGGGTTGCAGGCTCCATCCCCAGTAGGGGTTGTGCAGGAGGCAGCCGATCAATGACTCTCTCATCATTGATGTTTCTCTCTCTCTCTCCCCCTCTCCCTTCCTCTCTCTGAAATCAATAAATATATATATATATTTATAAATAAATAAATAAATAAATAAATAAATAAATAAAAGCTGGGCTTTTATCATAATTCATTGAAAATAAGATCAGTTTTAACTATAATAAACTTACATTTCAATAATGTAAGAGGTACTCTGGGGTTTTAATTATAAGCCTTCCACCTCCTGCCTATCTTTAGCAATTTAGTTCAACAAGCATGACTCCCCCCTTTTCCCCAGTCCCAAAGTTCTCTCAGTACCGCTTTATAGCCAGGCACTAAAACAGAGCAAAACCACCTCCACATATAAAACCAAAGTGCTGTGTGCCCTGCCGGCCAGCCAGTGCTGTCCAGAACCTGCCACTAACCTGAACAGAATGTGCTTCAGTTGAGGCAGTATAGTCCAAGTTTAGTTTTAACCAATCACCCAAAATAGGCCTATTCATGTTTTGGTCCATTTAAGATAGACTGGGAGAAAGTAATTATTAAAGAAGCTTAAAAGATTGAATCTTACCCTCTTGCAAAGTAAAAATCTGCTGAGCCACAGTTTACAAAAGGGTGTAAGTTTTCTTAGGCATACCAAAAAAGATAGGATTAAAGCTTAGATGATAACCCTTTGCACCAAAAGTATTTGGTAATAGTGCACACCTCATAGTAGGCTGAGACAAAGACATGAAAAAGACAGGCCTTGTCTTCTAAAATAAAAAGGTGATGCTTTTGTCACAGAACTTTTCAGAAAGTAGAGTATAAATAACAGACATACACAGAGGTAACACAGAGAAGTGAATAGCTGTTAAACAGAATGGAGGCTGGAATTGAGATTAATTTAACTTTTAAAACCACCAAAACCTGACAAAGAGGTAACACTGCCCATTTCTGGGGCCAATTATAACTTTCAGCAACCCATCAAGGCATGAGTAGTACCAGGAGTAGAGACAAGATAGGCCACAATGTGTAGGTATTGCCCTAGCTGGTTTGGCTCAGTGGTTAGAGTGCTGGCCTGTGGACTATAAGGGTTTGATGCTGGTACCTCAGTTGCAGGTTCAATCCCTGCTCCTCCACAGAAGCAACCAATCAATGTGTCTCTTTCAAATGAATGTTTCTATATGAAGATTAAAAAAAAAAAGTAAAATGTAAGTATTGGGGGGTGGTGTTACAACAGCTGAACAATAAGGACATATGCATTTTAGGCGCTACACCAGAAAAAGCAGTTTACGGGTCCAGATACAGAGAGATGTACACATGGCTATATGAAAAGAAAGAAGAGCCTGGAATAGAACCAGGTCCTGAGGTTTTGCCTAGTTAATGTGGATATGAAAAAGAAATCTTCGGCTGGTTTCTACCATATTGGTCAATCTTTTACCAAAAGTGTAATTTATATACTGGGAAATAGATTGGGAAGACTTTGGTTAAAAAAAAAAAACAGAACTAAATTTTGGTCAGTCTTGATCCTGAACCAATTTGGAAATCTGATTAAGAGTTTTGGGGTTGTTTTTTTTGTCTAGGAGAGCATATCAAAAACACTGCAGATGTAAAAAGGAGGTTCAGTACCAGCTGGGGAAGTTCGGCATTGAGAAAGCATTGCCTTTAAATATCTATTTATGAATCCTGGTTTGCAAATTTGTGAAGAGAACTTATTTTTAAGATAAGTGAAGTTTAGATAATTGAGTTAAACATAGTTTAGAGATAAAAATAATCTGGATTATTTTTCCCCAAAACTCATTCTCTGAATCTGAGTTAAAAATAAAATAAACTTTTAATCTGTCAATGAGTTGGAGGTGAAGTGATAGCAGGCACAGGAAATAGAACTGCTAATGTAGGTAAATAAAAGAACAGGTCACACAATCACTTTCCAAACTGCCTCAAATCCAAAAACCTCTACCTTTTACAGTCTCATACTGAGTTTTGTATGTGATATGCAGACCCTCACTATGACCTCCTCCTAGAAATACTCAACAATTCTCTAAGGGAAAGAAAAATTGAAGAATTTCTGGGAAGTTTCAAATGCAGAATCTATCTTGACATTGAACTATTTGTAAAAGATTAATCATCACTTAATTCTCCAACAGCTCTAAGGCAGTGGCTTATAGACTATGCAGTGCATTAAATCACCTGGATTGCTTGTTTAAAACACAAATTGATAGGGCTGAGACAGGCCAGTAAGCCAAGGACAAGTGGAATATGGAAACTGAGACAGCTGAACAAACTGGCCCAGCAATCCCTGAACCTGTTCTCAAGGACCCCTTTTCTCTGACTTCCCAGAGAGCTAAGGCAGCCGGGCTCTCCTGTTGCTTCTTCTATGCTAAGCCCTTTCTTGTTTCACTGTCTCCAGCTTTAAAAATGTTCCCTCGTAGTCACCTGGAATCGTTTTGTGAAATTTTTCCTGCACAAGTCAAGGAAAGACCCGCCAAAGGCCCGGTCCCCTTTCCCAAAACAGGGCCACACTTTGACAAACACTGAGCCAAGGTAATCCTACTTAAATTATGGTCCAGGGGTTGGTGGACCTGGGCTGTCTTACAAATCTGCACCAGGTCTGAGAAATGGAGAGTTAAGCTTTTGAAAACTTTAGGTAATTTAACATTACTTGTTATCCAAGTACGTGATCCCTTTTCTAACATTTCACTCTTATTGTATTTTCCAAAAGCACTGGTGTAAGACTGGAAAATTATTTTAAAGCTTGGGAAGCCCAGCCCTAAAACGGACACCTAGGTAGGCCTGATGATACACAAGGGCAGAGCCCGGGGCACAGGGCTAAGGGCAGCTCCTACTAATTGGGGGGAACCGGGCAGTCCTGGAAGATAATGGAAGCCCGTGCGGATAACGCCAGCAACCGGAACACTGCACTCAGCTGCACTTTCAAAACCGCAGTTCCCGTCGTTCTGTATCATGACGTTGCTTCCAGCGACAACACAACACCGCACCATTGCCGCAAGCGGCCGGCGGCGCATCCCAGCAGCCGGTGCAAACGGAACAGGAAAGGATGCCCCGAACCCCGGATCGCGGGCCCGCACACGCGGGTGCAAAGGGCGGACATCGCATCGGCGCTTTTCCCGCCCAAAGTTGGGGCCGCTGGGGAATCTGCATTTTAGGTGTTATGCCAGCACCCCAGATTCCTCCGGAGCGCTTTATGCTTTTGTAGGGAGAAAGGGCTAAACAAAGAAACAGGAGGGTCCTCTCCCCGCCTCCCCCGCCGCGCGCCTCCGCGCCTGCGCAGACCCCAGCCTATTCCCGACCGAGGCCGGTCCCCGCCTTCCGAGCGGCGGGCGGAGGACGCGCCGCCGGGCACGGGCACGCATGCGCTGCGGGGACCACCGCGCCCTCCGAGCGCTCCCGCGTCCTTACCCGCCACGGCGATCGGGTCCTTCCGGCCCGGCAAGGCCTCCTGGGGGCTGACGATCTTGGAAGCGGAGTCTCCCATTCTTGGGACGGGACGAAGGCCGTGGAAGAGCTGGCGAGCCCTCCGGGTGGCCGAAAGCATGAGCGGGGCGCCGGCAGAGCGGCCGCGGCGACCCAGCCGCAGCTTCGGGACCGGCGAGCGCGAGCGGACGGCGGGCGCCGGGCGGTGGGGCCGCTGCGCACGGAGCCGCCGCCGCCCCGGGTCGAGGTTACCAAGGCGCAGGCCTCGCGGGCTCCCGAGGGCGTGTTCTCCCCGAGCGCCCCGGCGGGGACACCTGCGAGCGTTCTGGCTCGGCGTCAGTACAAAGTTCCCGAGCCGAGAACGAGCGGTACCGATGGCAGTGCAAAGTACGTGAAGCGTCAGGGGCCAAAAAAATGCCTCGCCTTTGATTTTTTTTTTTTAAGTTCGATCCCGTTTCACAACCTCCTCAGCGGCTGTTCGCTTTGCCCGATAAGATACAAAACGCTCTATCGTACAGACGAGTAGACTATGCCTATTTCCATTGCAGCCTTTATGATTAATCACCGAAAAGATGACTTCTGTATCCAAAGTGAAACAAAATGAACACTAAGCCCAGTTTTCAAAAAGCTCAAAATGGGGAAATCAGTATAATGACACATATATGTACACACACATATGTATGAATAATACATTGAGAAACCTGTTTTATAGAGGAACAAGGCACGAATGCCGCCACTAACCTAGCTGAAGTGAATGTGATAGTGCTGTTGGATCATTCTTGTTTCTCAAATCATGGGAGATAACATTTGTCCCTGTGACAAACTTTCAACCCCAGATAATAAGGTGGGTGGAGCCAGATGGGTGTCTTGGATGTTCCATATGTGAAATTTAGGGTTTTACACAAACGTTCTGCCAAAATGGGCAGATCATCTCAGACGAGGGGAGGAACTTCAGATTAACACCCGCAGAGGAGAGGGCTTTGACCCAACCCGCCCCCCTACCCCATGGGTTTCTTTATCTCTTTTTAGTGTGGTTTGGACTCTACATAATATAAGGTGGACAGGAGGATTAGCCCTACTATATTGTAGAATGTGGCCAGACATGTAATATTAAACTTAAGTTTTGTAATTTACATTTCCTCTGGGCAATTTGCCTTAGTTTTTACTTTCAATTTGTTTTTTACTATGAGATTATACAAAGTAGGTTCTACAGGCCTTTCCCAAAGACACTCTTAAGTGTCTCTTCTAGGCTGTGACGGCCTGGTTACTGCTAAGCATTTGAAAAACTAAGATCATTCCTCTGTCAAAAGAAGTACTCTGTGGGTTTTTTAATTACTGCCTTTTGATACTTACTGATTTGCTTTTTCTGATTTAGTGGTTGGTTGTATGAAATTAAACATGGTAGAAATACTCAGCAACTAAAAACTGAAGAATTTTTCATGTCAAGAAGTATTTCTATAATGTTAAGTGGAAAAGCAAAACAGAGCTCAAGTATGTACACATGTGCTTTGTAGTATATATAAAAATGCACATGCCTCCACTTGCACACACACTGAAGAAATACTAGAAAAAATTAAAACTATGTTTGCAGTTTTGTTGTTTTTCAAGGTAATGGTCTTCTGATTTTCACTTTCTTTAAACCTCTGTTTAAAATGTTCTAGTTTGCCCGGCAGTCGTGGCTCAGCGGTTGAGCGTCGACCTAGGATCCAGGCAATCTGGGTTCGATTCCCGGTCAGGGCACATGCCTGGGTTGTGGGCTTGATCCCCAGTCAGGGGCGTGCAGGAGGCAGCTGATCAGTGACTCTCTCATCATTAATGTTTCTATCTCTCTTTCCCTCTCCTTTCCTCTCTCTGAAATCAATAAAGATAATGTTAAAAATAAATAAAATGTTCTAGTTTGTAGTGTTCTCAAGTGTTCCAATGGCTGTTATTTTTATTATTATAAAAAATAAACATTTTTAAAGCAGAATACCTTAATTTATTTCAAAGCTTTTTTTTTTCAGAAATCAGAATAGTTTTTTCATTTACCAGAATAGTTGTAGGAAAAGTTACGTTGATTTTTGTGTGTTGAGGAGAGAATTAAATATTTCTGCTTTCAGTGGTACCATTTTCACCACTAGTACTTCCCTGTCTTCAGACTTTCCTAATCCCTTTTGAGCTTCACACTGAGAGGGACTTCTTTTGTCCCCATTGGCTATACACTGATTTTTCATTTTTGTGATTATGCTCTAGTTTTAACAACAAATTCTGTGTTCTTTAGGATGCAGTCTAAGCATCATCTTTGATACAACAAAGACCCAAAATACAGCAGTTTAAACAAAATAGAAGTTCATTTCTCTCTTATGTAACAATCTAGAAATAGGTAGTTCAGCGCTGAGCAGGGCCATGTCTTTTCTTCCATAATATCTCATACTGGATTGGCTCACATTAAGTATTCAGTGATTACATATTTGCTTTAACTGGGCCAAAATCCTAACTTTGATTAGCAAAAGTTCCTTTACCATTTGTTCAGGGCTCTACCTTGCCCCTTGGAAACAGCAATACTTAATACTCTATCCCAAAATAAAGCCTAGGTTTTCGTTGAGATGCAGATTAGGTTGCTTTAACAAAGGTACTATATCTGAAACAAGATAGTTTTGTTTTTTTCATTCATATACTGATCCAGAGGTAGGTGGTCCAGTACTGGTAGGGCAGCACTGCTATTGCCATACATGACTTCCATGCCAGAACCTGCCAGAACCTCTGTATTTTAGCCCAGCAAAAAGGCAGGAAGGAAAAGGGTGCACATCTGAGGACTCCTAAGAGTGCATCCCAGAGGCAGCATACATCATTTCTACTCATTCTATTGATCTTATTAGAGACATGACCTAATAAATAGGTGTGGTCTAACTATTAGGAAGGTAACAGATGAAGCTCTCTGACTGGACAACCACAGATCCAGCTAATACTTGGCAGTTCTAGTAATAAAGGAAGAAGGTGAGAATATCCTTTGGTGGACATCTCTGTCACAGTCCATTCTTCTGACAAACGAAATGTCCGTATATACCCTTCTTCTGACATATAGAACACACCCTATTCCAAAAGGATGTGTTCCATATGTTCCAAAGTTCCAAGCAGTTCAAGGTGCATGATCTGAAGATGATGTGTATTCCTATATAAGTTGTATCCTGAATGTAACTCTGCATGATCCAGTGACCTATAAGCTAAAAGATGAGGGAAGTGTTCCCCTTTCTCACATACCTGGTATACAATAGTGAAGTAGGAATATGAAAACTAATTTGGAAAAAGAACGGAGGAACTAGTAGTCACTGGCCCACTGTCTAACCAAATGTTGCAAAGGGGAACCTTCAAAGAATGCCCAGGTGGTGGAATAAATTCTTAGTTAGGCCCCAGTTCTGCTCTCTAGAAGGAACTCCCTTTTTGGTTGCATCTGAAGGTACTGGTTTTACCCACTGGAAGATCATTACCCACAGTCCTCTATGATCCCATCAGAAGGGTTTATTGAAGAGTATGCCCTCCTGGGAGGCTGTACATCTTTCTGTGCCTAGTTTCTTCCTGGTGCAGTTTTGAGAGACGATGGGTTACTTCAGAGTCAAATAGACACAGGCATTTGCAAACTAGGCTTATAAGCATCTTTGTCAATTCAGTTTTAAAAGACACCGAATTGATTTCTGGTCTATTTGTTCCTTTTACAATTCCTTGTACAAATCTAGTCATCTTTCTTATGTCTCACTACCCTTCTTTTTTATTGATTAGGCTCTGTGTTTGTCCCATATATCTTGTATCTGTTAACTTAATGGCAGTGCTCTTGCAGGCCGAAAAAAAAACAGGTTTGGTTGGGAAGGCAATCCCCTTAATATGATCTTCACTGCATGTCATCTGGCAAGACAACACTTTGCTAATAGCCCTTGAGAAGGGCTTTGGGTCACAGTTTTATCTTCTGTTATTGGGAGTATAATAGCTTTTGGCTTTATCAAAACTAGAAGGCCCTAAATAACCACTCTCAGCCAATTTGTACTGTAGACTGCAGGCAGAGAACTTCAATCTTAGCAGAGCTTTATTTTCTTCCATCACTGTTAACAAAATGGCTAGCTTTTACCTGAGTTCATCTTTCTCAAAGGACTTTGCTAAAGGAGGTAAGAAACAGCTAATACTCTCTCATTGGTCAGACAATCATCTTTCCAATCATTTCCCTACAGCTACTGATTCAAAGAGCATGTGTTCTGCCTACCAAGGAATTAAGTTGACAATTTTATCAAATGTTTTGTGGCAGCCTAAAAAGTATCTCCAGCTTCCCAGCCTTTAATATCTGTGTCCTTGCTGCCTGCGGCCTGCCAGTTAAACCAAAGCCACACAGTTTAGGTTAATGCCATGGAGTCTACAGAAAAGCTACCAGAACTGACATGTTGGTTTCACAACATTGCAGGATACAAGATCTATATACAAAAATCTATTGCATTTCACAGGCCTACCTCAGGAAACAAGAAAATATTCCCCAAAAATGGAGCTCAAAGTTAATGGAAGGAAGGAAATAATAAAGATCAGAGCAGAAAATAGAGGCCAAAAAGACAATAAGAAAAGATCAATGAAAAAAGCTGGTTCTTAGAAAAGATAAAATAGACAAACCATTAGCTAGACAAACTAAGAAAAAAAGAGGGAGTGCTCAAAAATAAAATCAGAAATAAGAGGTGAGATGTTACAACTTATACCATAGAAACACAAAGGATCATAAGAGAATACTGCAAACAGTTATATGCTAACAAATTGGACAACCTAGAAGAAATGTATAAATTCTTAGAAACATACACTCTTCCAGGACTGGATAATGAAGAAACAGAAAACCTAAACAGACCAATTACTAGTAAGGAGATTGAATCAGTAATAAAAAATCTCCCCAAAACAAAATTCCAGGAACAGATAGTTTCACTGGTGAATTATTGCAAATATTCAAAGATTTAATACCTATACTTCTCAAACTCTTTCAAAAAACTGAGGAGGAAGGAGTGCTACCAAACACATTTTACAAGGCCAGCATTACCCTGATACCAGACAAGACCACCACAAAAAAAAAGAAAATTACAGGTCAATATTCTTGATGTACATAGAACCAAAGTAGAGGACTGGCCTTAAAATAAGCCCTAGACTAGAAGGGGTAAAAGATGTGACCTAAGAGATGAGAGAGAAGATCAAGCATCCTTATCTCATTTTCCCACCCTGGGATGAACTTGGTGACGGAATCTTAGAAACATCCCTAAGCACTGGGGAAGAATCTGAAGATTTGGGAGCTAGTGCTTTACTTCCTGGGGCATATCCTAGGACAGCAACCCACTAGTGCATAAAGAAATCAAGCTAGTGGGTTGGATCAGCATGTTTTTTTAAACAACTTTGAGTAGACTAGAAGATTATTAGAGTGCATCCAGAGGTAGTAAGGATAAATATAATTGGGGGAAATTTGTGTTTCTTTTACATACATGCGTACCATATGTACACTATGTGTAGACATAAAATATACCTCTTATTGTAGCTTCTGGTAAAAGAAAAAAAATGTTTGAAAGCCATGGTCAGAGACTATAAACCTTTCAGAAGACTCTTGCATCTGTCAGGCCATGCAATGTGGTGCTTGTGGGAGGAGCAATGGCTGAGAGCAGAGGCTAGTGGACCTGAGGGCAGCCTCATAGAATCCTGCACAATCATGTTGAGTGCAGAGAAAGCAGAAGAGCACTGCCAGGTCTCCCAAGGGGGTTGAGGGTGTGGAAAGACTGAAAGAACCAATGACCCAAATAAATGGAGCTGGAACAAGGAAACCTAAGGACTGAGCCCTTGTGACCAGATGCAACAACAAAGTCCTCACTTATCAGTAGCAGGAGCCAGCATGACTTCTAAAGGAGCAGCTACATCTCAGCAGTGCAGGAGCACTCTGGCCTGGAGTCCAAGCCACACCAAAGCAGAAACCCTGAGGACAGAGGCCAAGGTTGAAGGGTACCTCAGTGGGGGGCCACAAAACCAGGAGTACATGTAAGCTCTCCCAGTATACAGACACCACCTTAAAAAACGACATGAATAGGGAAAACCCTGGAGAGAATCCCAAAAGACTAAGAAATTACCCAAATAGGCTATTTAAAACTGAAAGCCACCAAAAAGCCACTTTTATTTGGCAAGATCAAATGTTTTCTTCCATCATTGGGAATGATGAGAGCAAGATGAGATCAGTTATAGAAAATAGGGCAATTAACATTTCTTGTATGTCGGAATCATGTTTAAATTTTGGTCTTATTGCATGTGGTCTATCAAAGCATACAGAAGGGGTTTTTACTCCAGCTAGGAGTCAGAGATGCTACATACTTCCTAGGATAGTATGCAAACAAATGAAATATTGTATGGCACCAGTCTACAACAAAAAGGCAAAATTAGAGAAAAGATGATGTAAAAAGTTTTTGCTAGTGCTAAATAGATTCAATTTGAAAAGCCATCCTTTATTCTAAAATAATATACTTCTGACTGTTCTGGTGCCAAAAAGTCCTTCCTTCTCATATATGATGATGACAGATGTCAGTGTTCCTCTGAGGCCCTTATTTGGCAAAATTGAAAGTGGACAATCTATGCTGTCTCCCAAATTATTTGGTCTAATTCTACTGGCCCTTGAAATGCAAGTGCAGAGCTCCCTGAGCAATGCGTATGATAGCCCCCAGCACAGAACAGACAGTTCGGCAATAGCCGCACCACCCCTGTTTCACAGAGACCAGCCCCCAACAAGTAGCATTTGCTCTTTTCCCCACAGGCTCCATCGTGTTCTCTCTCTTGGCTTTCCTAACTATACACTGTTCCAAGCCGTCTCTCCCCAGGTCGACTAGAAAAGAAGAAAAACATGACTTATGGGATGAGAGAGAAAGTCAAATGGCCTCTTCCCACTTTCCACTGTGGGATAAACGTGGGGATGCCGTCTTAGAGACACCTGCATGGACTGGGAAAGAATGCAGGATTTGGGGACTAGTGCTCAGCAAAAAGGAGCGTTTTAAAGTTATAGTTTAATATGTGTCTTTAATATATGTTTAAAAGAAGGCATTGCAGACTGACATATTTTTTTAATTTTTTCTAATGTTAGTCTGTATTAGTTTCAGGTGTGCAGCATAGTGGTTAGACAATCATTCTTTACAAAGTGTTCCCCCTGATATTTCCAGTATCCACCTGGCACCATACGTAGTTAATACATTATTATTGACTATATTCCTTGTGTTGTAATTTACATCACAGTGACTTTCGTAACTACCAATTTGTGTTTCTAAATCCCTTCACGTTTTTCACCCAGTCTCCCAGTCCTCCTCCCCTCTTGCAACCATCAGTCTCTGCAACCATGAGCCTGTTTCTATTTTTGTTTGTTCATTTATTTTGTTCTTTAGATTCCATATAAAAGTGAAATCATATGATATTTGTCTTTCTTTGACCAACTTATTTCACTTACATAATACTACCTAGGTCCATCCATCTGTCGCCAATGGTAAGATTTCATTCTTTTATATGGCCAAGTAATACTCCATTGCATACATGTGCCACTACTTTTTATCCACTCATCTATTGATGGGTACTTGGGTTGCTTCCATAGATTGGCTATTGCAAATAATGCTGCAGTGAACACAAGGGTGCACACATTCTTTCAAAGTAGTATTTTGGGTTTCTTCGGATATATACCCAGAGGCTGAATCACTGGGTCATAAGGTAGTTCCATTTTTAATTTTTTGAGCAACCTCTATACTGTTTTCCACAGTGCTGACATAATTTCTTAATAGTTAAGAAAGGTTAACAAAATTTACTATCTTAATGTTAGTATAAGTAGAAATTAGAAATTCGAATTTATGACTCTATGTTTGAGCTATACTTCCTTCACAGTGCCTACCCCATAGTATATTTGTCAAATAAGTAAGTGGGATTATCTTTAACTAGGTTTAGGTTTCATTCTTTGCATGCCCAAATTATAAATAAACGTGCTTGTTTTAGAAACTTCACATAGTACAGAGCATCTAGAATATAAAATGAAAGGGCCACTTGAATATATGCTACCAATGGTGTATATCCTCTCAGATCTTTTTATACATAGGTTTATTTTCAAATTACCTCAAAATGTTTTAATCTAACCATTTCAACTTTGGTTTTCTTATACAAAGGCCACATAAAATACATTTTGATTTATAAACACTACAGATTTTTGCTTTGTTTTGGTTTGTCATTTACCTATTCTGCCTGCAAATAACATGCAAAAATTTTCTAGGTCACAGTTATGTTTCCACCAGCATTTGTCCTTGAAACAGTAACTAGCACTAGCACACACAAAGAGAAAGACATCCATCTTTCCTTCCAATCTACCGTGCATTTTCCACGTTTAGTAAGCTGTGCTTTGTGTGGCATATGCTTCAATAATCCTCTCATAAAGTTTAATTGGGACTTAGGCACTCAATAAATATTTGTGGAATTGAATTGAATTTCATTAATTATTCTGTAATTATTAAAGCATGTAGGCACTGAAAGGATGATACACTGTTTAGTTTTTCACTTTGAAGGTTGAAAAACCTCTACAAACCCATTCCTGAAATACTGGTAAGTGGGTTTTTGTTGGTTATTTGGGGTTCACTACAGAGGGCCTTTTGGTCTCCCTCTAATCATGCTTTTTTTGGTCCCAGATTTCTAAGCTAAAATCTCCATTGGAAATAAATTCATTTCCTTAAGCCATCTGGTGGCTTTCCCTTGTAACTACAGCATCAACTAATGGCCCAACAGATTATCCCGCATGCCTCAACGCACACAAGGACTGTCATTTTCTCCCTGTGTCTCTTACAAGATGTGTTACAATGCAGTGATAACCTAAGTATTGTATAGGTGTTAAAAATCCGAGAGCAATCTCCATAACTCTAACCTGACTCTAACCCCAGAGCCACTTTAATATCAAGAGCAACATAGTAAAGGCGATGGAATAAGAGAAGATGTATTATTTTATAACAATTGTACACTAAGACAAGCTTTACTGAGCACCAACTATGTGCCAGGCAATGTGCCTAAGCTATAAAAACCAATGCAAGAGGTTCTCAGGGAACACAGGCAAAGCAATATGTGAGCAAATACAGTCGGGTAAGTGTTATAATAGATACGCTGAGATGGAAATGGGGAAAGCCCAGGCTGGGGCTCCTTTATTCCACACTGAGCACCAGGGAGTGAGTGCTGTTCCTTCCCAGAATATGCAAAATACCACAAAATAAATTCCAAAATTCTTTTTGAATCAGCTCAAAATAATGGTTAGCAAAATAATGGAGTTGTAAGAGTACTATGTACATTTGTATCCTGCCTCCTGCAAAAGCCAAGAATATTCATATCTTTGTGTAATGCATAACCATCAAAACCATGTTACCCCAAGTGGAATCTCAACAGGGAACCCAGGGGCCCCACGGTCAGCAGATAAGCTCCCAAGCAACCCCGTCTAACTTAGCCAACAGCACCTCCGCCCCCAGCCTTTGGAGGAGGTAGGACAACAACCAGCAGTCAGAGCCTGCTCGCCAGGCTGCAAGTCTGTCCCCTCTAGCTCTCTCATTACCCCTGGACCACAAAGTGTTACTGGAGCACATTCTGCCTTGGAACGCCAGAGAATGTTCCTGAGAGGCTGTGAAGGTAGGAGCTCAATGTCAGAGTGGATGCGAATTCACCAGATAGATGCAGGGGCAAGCAAGGCCATTGCATTTGATGGGGACATGTGCGGCAATGCAGAGTATTCAAATGCAAGGCATATTTGGCGACCTGCAGGTAAGTCAGTATGGCCAGAAAGGATGTTGCGGACAGGGAGTGGTGAAAGCTACAGCTGGGAAGCAAGTGCCCACTCCCAAGAGCGGCACATGGCATGCTCAGATGGGCCTTTTGCCCTGATGATAATGGGGCCACTGAAGGACTCTAAACAGGGCAATGATATAATCATTTGCATTTTAGGGGGATTGTCCTGGAAGTGAGATTGATATTAGGTTGAAAGGACACATGACAAGAATTAGAAGGCCAGTTAGGTGGCTGTTAGTATATCCCAGGCATGACTTTACGAGGGTTTCCAGATGAAGTTAGTGGCAATAAAGATGGAGATGTGAGGATGGATTGAGAAATATTTAGCAGGTAGAATCAACAGGTCTTTGTGACCTGGATAGAAGAGATTAGATATATAGAGGAGTTTAGGATGGTTCCCAGATTTCTGGCTTATAGACCGATGTTCTACAGGAGCAGAATGTACAGGTCTGAAACACAGTGAGACGTCAGGACTGGAGACATAAATTTGCAACTGATCAGCATCAATGCTATGGGAAAGGACTAGGTTATTCCTCACCAAGATATTACAATACCCACACTCAAAAGAGATGTGTTGAATAAATATCATAAGAGTAAATATGTGTTCTTATATACCTGAGAATATACAGTTAACCTGGCAGGCTGCGTAGGAAAAAGCCTAGCATTTTCTGCAGACCAGTACTTGGAAATGAGGTTGGGGTAGGGAGGGTGGGAGACCCAGAGGAAGGTGGAGATATGGTTTCATGAAGATGTTATGGATAGTTCTAAAAATAAGTGTTTCTACCAAGAGTGTGTCTGGCTGCAATAATGTCCTATCACTGAAGTCACAGTGCTGAGTCATTCTTGTCCAGGGCAAGCTCTCGCTCCTTCTCTTCGGCCTTGATTGAAGCGATGAACCCTGCACCCATCCAGCGCTAGAGGGTGGAAAGTGAGGAGGGATGAGAGAGCCTGCCCGTACGGAGCAATGAAAAATGTACCTCTGTCTGTTCCCGGCTCTCGGACTGGGTGGAAATTCCAATCAAGTTCACTCTGGGGAAATAGCAACATTATTCATCTACTGAAACCTTAAATTTAAAAGCTACCTAATTCTTTAGGGGGAGGAATTGCTTCTCCTTCCATCAGTAAGTCAATTTTTCCCCCTCATCTTCCATCCTATTATATGTTAGAAGAAATTCATTCCAGTTAATATGAAAATGAGAAGCCAGAAATTATGAAGGATGTTTATGGACACCGTTCTAGTGATTCAATAAGTTTATCTTTTAATCAAAGTATTGATAATACACTTATTTTTCTGTCATTTAAATGCTCTCAGTATCTATCTGCTCTTGGAACCAATCAAAACATTCTAGCATTGTAAGGAATGCACTAATTTAGGGAACATACTGAGCCCTCTTTATTAATATTAAAAGCTCCATGTCACTTTCAGGCAATCAGTGGGGACATCCTAAAGAAAATCATGACATCCGCACAAGGATATAATTGGAATGAATTTGACCCTTGTGGACAAAATCCTCAGCCCAACCAGAATAAGTTCAGTTTTCCCTTATTGAAATGTTCAAAAGTAAAACCTATATATCCATTTCACTACACTTCTGCTCAAGCATTCATTATTGTCTTTAATGAACCCTGGGTAGTCAGATAAACAAAAAACAGATTTCTCAATGAGACCAAGCACTTCCTCTAAAATGTTTTGACTTCTAATGAGGGAAGTATTCCTTTGTTAATACTCTTTTTCAAAATCATTTTGGTTCTTCTTCCTATTTATTTTTGTTGACAGATTTTTTAATGAGTTTGTCAATTTCCCCAAAAAATCCTTCAGGGGTTTGATAGAATCTTTTCATACCTGTGTCAGCAACTAGAGAACACAGACATCTTTAGTCTTCCTATCCATGAAAGGGATAGGTTTCTGCGTTTGTCTTTTTTTTTTCTGCCTCAGTGAATTTTAGCATTTTCTTTAAGTACTTCTACCTATTTCTTAAGTTCATTCATTATTATTTTACAGTAGCTTACTGCACTTAAAATGTGTCCCAAAGTGCAAACCCGAGTGTCATATTTATCAGCACACTTAAAGAACTGAAATATTTCTATTATGTTATTTTAAGAAATCACAGAAAATAGAGGGAAATATAGTTGTCACCTTTTGTTATGAAGAAACTGTTCATCTCAAAAAAGTTATATTTTGGTTACTTTATGGAAATAATTACAAAATCACAGTGTGACTGCAGCACCATGGTGTCTCAAAGATTCTGCATGTACGTTGTGTGTTTTATAGGCACACCGCACTCAAAGAGAGGCTGGAAAGCTGACCCGACTCATTTCCTCACAGTTTATTATGTGGAAAGAAACATAAACCTTCTGTTTTCCTGGGCTGTTAACTTGGAACTTCATTTCATGTATAAAACTTGTATCAAAAGATACTATCTCTGTACGTTAATCAGCCATATAAAGATCAAAACCGCTTTGCAGCACAAGGAACTCTCAGAACTTATACTCTATGAAGAATGACTTTTATAGGCCACAAAACAGAGACTGGGTGCCCAGACATTAATCCTCAAAAGAACGTAAGTGAAGTTGGTATATGACCCATTTCTAAGATGGTGAAATTGAGACTTGTAAAGGTTAAGTGACAAGCCTAAGATCACACAGTTGCTAAGGGACAGAGTCCAATGTCTGACTCAAGGCTGTGCATATTTAAAGAACTCCATTCAAACTCTCAAAGTGATAGAATTTTAAAGAAGATAACTAACGATTTTCACAAGAAGCCTGGGAACTACTTGTTCCAATGGGCGGTGTTCTTCACAGCCGTCCCTGGAAGGTTTCACAGCAGTTCCGATGATTTGCGTGTTCTATTTAGGGAAACACTTCTTGGAAGACTCGGGCCTTCCTAATCTGAGGGACATTCTTTTAAGAATTACCTCTGGTGACGAATTTCAACTCTGAAGTCTTTCTGAGCACAATGTGGAAAATAAACCAGGTGGTTGGACTGGACACTAATATTTAGGCCAAAAACATGGTTAGCTGTAAATACACAGGATAGATTTTTGGTGTGGACCTGGACACGGCATGGACAAGTTCCTGTGCTGGACTTGGAGACTGGCGGAAGGGGTCTGAAATTTGCTTTCCCACATACATATTGGCTGACCTTGAGCAAGTGGCTTCACCTCTCCAAGCTTGTCTCCTTCTCTGTAAAATCAGATCATCACCTATCTCACAGGGTGGTTAAAATGAGATAACGCATATAGAGCAGTCACATAAAGTTAGTGCTTAACAAAGTGATAGCTGTCATTATTGATCAAAAAGACTTCCCAAAATATAACAACATTGAACATATAGCTTCAAGAACACTCATCTAACCCCGCCGGGCATGGCTCAGCGGTTGAGCTTCGACCTAGAATCCAGGCGAACAGGGTTCAATTCCCAGTCAGGGCACATGCCCATTTGCGGGCTAGGCAGCCGATCAATGACTCTCTCATCATTGATGTCTCTATCTCTCCCTCTCCTTTCCTCTCTCTGAAATCAATAAAGATATATTTAAAAAAAAAAAACAAAAAAAAAAACTCATCTAAATGTTAAGTACCTGTTACATATGTCCAGGGGTAGGACAAGCAGTTCAGAGTGAGCGCTTTGGTGTCTTCCACATTCCCATGGGCTGAATGCATTCTCACACTTTGCCATGAAGTTGGCCCGTGCAATAGTTGCAACAATAAAAGAATGCCGTATTCAAGGCCTGATCATTACTTACTTGTGTATTACTGCTTTGTAGCACAAGTTTCCAGGAAAAAAAAGAAGTTGGCTTTTATTAAAATAAGAAAGCTCTCTTTAAGAAGGACTGGTAAGTAACTGAGTGTGGCCTCCTTCCCTGAGCAGAGCTGACTCTGCATCTGAAATGATTGGTTAAATATTTATTACAGTGTTTTACGCAGTCAACTGGCTGACTGGGATTCATATCCTAAGAGAATTTTTTTCATACAACATATATTTCTTTTTCATTACACTAGAAATATATGTTCCTTGTAGAAAATCTAGAAATTGCTGACAAGCAAAAATAATACTTAAATCACACATGATCCCACCACCCAGAGATAAAAACTGTTAATATTTTTGGAGAACATTCATTCAAGTGTCTCTGTATATTTGGGGTTTTTTACACAAATGGGATCACATTATACATGCAATATTGTAACATGGTTTATTAACTAAGCAATACCATGAACATCTCTCTATGTCAATAGATGTACTCATACAGTGCCGTTTTCAGCAAATGATGCATAATGATCCAGTTAAAAAATAACCCATATTTATTCGATCCTGTACCATTGAACCCTTGAGTTTTTTCAAAATCATGTTTTTGCTGTAAGAAATGATACTATGATAAAGTTACCCTGGGAAGAGTGTGTTTAGTGAGAAGAGGGCAAGCAGGGACACAATGGCCCTGAAGACAAGGATAGGCCCCCTGGGATGAAATGGAGCCCCAAGGACAAGAAAGAGCAATCAGGAAACAGAAAGTAGATGGCCATTGCCAGGGGCTGTGGGAGGGGGAAATGGGAAATTGATGTTCAGTGGGTGTAGAGTTTCTGTCATGCAAGATGAAAAAGTTATAAAGACCTGCTATAAACGTTGTGCATATAGTTAACAATTCTGTACTGTACGCTTAAAATTGTGTTAAGAGGGTAGATCTCATGTTATATGTTTTCTACCACACACACACACACAATGGAAAGAAAGAAGAAAGGAATGAAGAAAGAGAGGAGGGAGGGAAGGAGGAAGGAAGGAAGGAAGGAAGGAAGGAAGGAAGGAAGGAAGGAAGGAAGGAAGGGAGGGAGGGAGGGAGGGAGGGAGGGAGGGAGGGAGGGAGGGAGGGAGGGAGGGAGGGAGGGAGGGAGGGAGGGAGGGAGGGAGAGAGGGAGTTGAAGGTATCCAGGGTGACTTCTCTGGGTCTGGCTTGGACAGCTGGGTAAATAGAGATACTCTGCTGCCTGCTTTTCCTGCAGATACTACAATAGTCCATTTGCTTTCTGCCCTCAGAGTGCTCTCAGTTGCTGTCCGAAACGGCTCAAAATTCCTTCTACCTGCTTTGTGCCTCAAAAAATTTAAGAGCATTTTTATTGCTCTAGTGACTTCTACCCCCTTTGCCTTTCACACAGCTAAGATATATGGGAAACGCTATGGAAGTAATTCCCTTCCGATGGCGAAGGACTCAAGTGCTGGCCCTCACCCCGCACGGCCTCTGAGCGGCTCAGGTAGTGTGACGGGAACTCTGGGTGCAGCCCGAAAGGCCTCCCCGCTTTTCCTATGACTGTGCCCGTCTCCCACTATGAAACTCACTCACACCCACCTCCTTCCCTGGCTGCAGCGAGAGTTAAAAGCAGCCGCCTGCTGCCCGTGGGGTTTAGCTGCTTTACTCTTTCCTGGGTGAGTTACCTATGCAGCGGTGGAGTATTTGCTTAGGACGCAGATCTAGATGCTTGTCTACAGTAACACAAATATGAATGGCTTGAGGCATCGGCTCCTGAATACTCTGGCATATAGTGTGTAACCTCCATGCGTCACTTCGCTCCTCAGGCTGATCGGGCCTGAAGGATTAACGGGGAGGTATAATATATTGATGACTTTAGCATGACTACTCACATATTGCCTTGTATGAAGCAGTCACACTACCATTCCTGAAAACAGTTTCCCATTATCTTGCTTACACTATGTACAGCACATCTGGTAACAGTTCTAATGAAGTCAGAGGGTAGAGGCCATGCTGTGTGCTCTGGAACAGACTTTCTAGCCAAAGGACTATACACAGAGGTTCAACATGGTAGACATGGTTGAGCATAATCCTTGGTGGGCATCATGTCTTTTTGAGAAGTTACACCAAAATCTTGGTCAAGTGTCCCCAACTATTTTGGACTCTCATCCTAGAAGTCTTTTGAGATTCATAGACTTCTTATATTGACTCAAAGTGTTGCTATTCACATTTCAAATTTTTGAGGGAAGCAGTAAATCTCTTTTTGGCCATGCAAAGAAGTATGAATGGACTCTTCTAGTATTTCTATACCCAACACATATGATGGAGATGGTCAGCCACTTACTGATTAAAGTCTTTTGTTAGTAAAGGTAGAGGAGAGCCCTGTATGCCAAGGGTCACAGTCATTCATTACGCATGACTTTGTTCCTTCAGTTTCTTGAGTCACACCTTGTTATGGTGACACCTGTTTTCTCAAGTTAAATCAGCCTGGGAATAATCAGTGATCACATTCACAGTAATATTATTTTTGCCTCTTTCTTTCACCCTCTATGATAAAACCTCCAGCGCCTTTCAGGAAAAAACCTCCTGTCATTTCTAGGAATTTCCAGAAGATTTCTCATGTATGCTAACGTGCAAATTCTCCCAATACCAATGAGCTATCTACCATTTTTCATGCTCTTCTGATCCAGTAGGGAGATCTGCTCCCCAGCCCTCGCTACTTACAAGCCCACGTGAAGTTAATGCTGCCCTACTTCTTCTACCCTCTGGGGCCCACAAAGAGAGCAAAAATGTCAATACCACATGCACTGTCTCCTGATGTTCATAAAATGCCAGCCTGATCTCCTGCCATTGGCCCTGCGATGTTATAGAACTTACTCTGCCACAGAACTTGCAATGAAGACATTCCCCTGTGTTCTTACTTCAGCCCCTTCTCCCCATGGGACTCAGAGTTCAAATGAGCTGAGTGAGAGGACCACTCTCAAGAGCCGGTTCCAACTGTACTCAGAAGCATCCCACTGCCCTGTAGACTAAGAGATTGTTCTAAGGCCCAGCCATTGTGCCTGCCTTCCTTTACGAAGAGTTCCTTCCCAAGAGTATATTAGGGCCCTTTAAAAATTGGCCTCTGCTGACATGTGCTATAACAGAGATGCACCTTGAAGAATTATGCTAAGTGAAATAAGCCAGACACAAAAGGAAAAATATCGTATGATTCCACTTATATGAAGTACCTAGAATAGTCAGATTCATAGAGATAGAAAGTAGAATGGTTGCCAGGGGCTGAAGGAAGGAGAGAATGGGGTGTTGTTGTTTAATGGGTACAAAGTTTCAGTTTGAAATGATTTAAAGGTTCTGGAGATGGATGGTAGTGATGGTTCCACAACAACATAAATGTACTTAATGCCACTGAACTGTAAACTTAAAAATGATTAAGATGATAAGCCTCATGTTATCATATATTTAAGCACAATAAAAAATAAAATATGTGTAACAAGGTAAGACCAAAAAAATTGCCTATGGCAGGCCCACCCCACCAGGCTTCTGGATATGAGATTGTGATGCAACTTTAATCAAATCAATAAAAGAAATGAAGAAATAATAGAAGTTATAATGTGTTCTACAAGCTACACCAATAACAACTAGAATTTGTAAAATCCACAGCGAAGCCTGATACAAAAAACAAACCAGAAAGCAAAATTGGCTGAAATACCAAACATTTACATGGTGTGATAAATGTCAACTCTATGCAGTTCAGTTGCTGCTTTGGGGATCGAAAAAAATCATGCAAATAGAACAAAATACATTTTAAATGATCAAAGATGGGATGCCAAGGGAAGTTACTATGCAGCAAAGAAAAAAAATAGCAAACTAAAGCACTGGCTTTTTTATACTTTTATCAGAGGATTTAGTAGTGCCCTACAAACTCTATTTCATTAGGCTCATTTACATGGGAGCAAGATAA
This sequence comes from Miniopterus schreibersii, assembly GCF_964146895.1. NCBI lineage: Eukaryota > Metazoa > Chordata > Mammalia > Chiroptera > Miniopteridae > Miniopterus > Miniopterus schreibersii. The sequence continues at coordinate 61,157,772 of NC_138105.1, forward strand.
ATGAGTATTGTTTTATGCTATTTTATGTTATATCTTCTTCCCCTTTCTCTACCCTTTAGCGGTCTCTCGTTTTAGAAGGCCCTGTACTGTTTTTCTCATGTCTCAAGTTTTACATCTTCTTAAATGCACTTTATCATTTCTCCGTCTGGGCAAGCTATTTTGCATCCTATCAGCGTTCACTTGAGTGCCTTTGTGGGAGACCCTGAGTTAGTGGGGAAGAGGGAGATAAGCAAAGCTGGTCCCTGTCCTCAAGGTATTTGCTATCTAGAATGAACGAGCACTTAGAGGGTATAACCAAATCTATTTAGTTTGCTTACAATTCCTGCTAATTGAGTCCTGGTGCAGGATATTAAATATAAAGTCACTAGACCCCTCCTTCAGCACCTTCTCATCCCACCCGCTACCACCTGCATGTAAAACTGACCTTCAACAGTAAAATGGAAAAATAAATTGTTATGTAGTCATGCAATGGAAAACTACGGAGTAACGAGAATGAACATCTACAACTATGCTCAACAATACAGATGAACCTCACACATAATGTTGAATGAAAGAAGCCAGACCTTGAAGGGCGCATAGTGTACAATGAATGTATGTAACACACAAAAGCAGGCAGAACTAAGCGATGTGGTTAGAAGTGAGGAAAGTGGTTACTCTGGGATGGGGTGGGGGGAGCTGTGGCTGGTTAGGAGCACGGAGGGGGGTGTTCTGGGGTACTGGCAATATTTTCATTCCAGGTCTGAGTATTTGTTAAACAGGTGTGTTCGGCTTGTTAAAATTCATTAAGCCGTGTACTTTTTTATTTTAATCTTCACCCAAGGATATTTTTCCCATTGCTTTTTAGAGAGAGTGGAAGGGTGAGAGAGAGAAACATAGATGTGAGAGAGACACATCAATTGGCTGCCTCCTGCACACACCCTTACCGGGGCCAGGGATCAAACCTGCAACCGAGGCACGTGCCCTTGACCAGAATCGAACCCAGGACCCTTCAGTCCATGGGGCAATGCTCCAACCACTGAGCCAAACTGGCCAGGGCAATATGTGCACTTTTCACTATGTATATTGTACTTCAACCCCAAATTTAAAAATATATGATTTAAGTATGCTCAGCAATACAAATTTTTTCTAATATTGACAATAATTTAGCTTCTAATTTTCATAGAAACAGACAAGAATAATAATTCATGACAAATCTCAAAAAGAGAGGCATTACTTTGTTCAAAAATGCTTAAAAGGGTCTTCATAGCAAAGTCCCCTTCACCTATGGGCTAAAAGAGGAATCTGTGCAACATAATGGATCTGGTTTTGTATCCTTTGTCCATTCCAACTGATAGGCTAAAAGCCACAGGAAATTAGGCTAAAATAACAGAAACAGTTAAGTCCATTTTTAAAGGCAGCAAAGGTCATGTAGCTAACAAGAACTCCTAGTAGGGTACCAGTTGAATAAAGTAAATGTGTTTTTAAATTATTTCTATTTGATGGGTGAAGAAAAATGCTCTTTAAAATACACTTACATCTTCTACGCTAGCACCCATAAAGCAAGAGAGATAGATCTAATGGATGCTCCATTAAGTGGGAAATTAACAACTTGTGAATACAAAAACAGATGAGTACCTTTAACGCATCTATACAAAAGAAATACACACAGAGTCGACTGGACCAAATGAGATTTTTTTGTTTTTAAAAAAAAGAAAGGTCCCCTTAAGAAACAACTCAACAAAAAGGAAAATCAATTAATTTTACAAACTAGAAGAGTGCATTCTATAGTTTAATATGTATATTTAATCTGTAGGGATTGAAAGTCTTTGACCTTCCTTCCACATATATCTTTTGTATTTGTTATGTTGGCATATCATATTTAAAAACAATTTCATGGGTCCACATTACAAAAACACAAGAAGACAAAGAATGTTGAATTATAACCAAAAGTAAGCATCTTAAAACTTGATTAGATACATACATACTTAATACCAAACCATGGTATTACAGACATAAAATGAATCCATAGTCTATCCTTGATTTCAAACAAGGACTCATGAAAATGGTTCACAATATAAAATTATGGAAAACATTATAGTACATCAAAGCAAAGCAAGTTTAATTAGGCTTAGTTTGATAATTGCTGAAAACAAAGAACCTGCCTCACAGAATGGTGGGTATAAAATCCAGTACTAAGTCTAGTTGATCCAAATTAAAACTGTCCTATCTACCATCCCACATGAATCCTTTTATCTGAAGTCTACAGAGAACAAAGAATTACAATTCAGCTCAGAATTATGGAGGGCCAGTCGTTTTTATCAGGGTTTGCTTTGGCTAAAACCTGACTGTGTATGTTTCATTTCTCTATTTAAAAAATGTAACATATAAAGACTTTAAGGTAAAAGCCAAGAAACTAATCAATACTAGCAAAAACCAGGAGCAAATCGGTGTATTTATTCAGAGTATTTGGATTCTGTAAAATCCATTTCTACTTCCCCTGCGTAAGACTCATAGGGAAACAAAATTCATCATCTTGCAGCCAGATTGTATTCCAAATTGTTGATTCTTTAGATGGGAAGTGTAAAAATGGATCTCTCAGGAGAATTATAAAATCTCCCCAAAATTTTAATAGCTTAGGAACATCATGACATTAATTGGGTCAATGTATTATTGCTATGCTGATTTTCAAAGTGGAAAACATAACAGGGAATCAGGAAGCCAGAAAGGAAGTCGGAGGAGGAGATGGAATGCTGACAGGCCTGCTTTCCCTGCCTGGTTCCAGCCCTCATCATTTATAGGCAGGACCATCACCAAGGTCCCCTCTCTGGCGTTCCTGACATCTGGCTCCTCCAGCCATTCACTTTTAACACTCTCACCTGAATTACAGTTCTAAAAAATAAATATGATCACGTTGTCTGCCCACTGATAAAATTCCACTGAAATATTAAAAATGCAGTCCCTAGTTGAAAAACATTCAACTTCGCGGATAATAAAAATGCTAATTAAAAGAGCGATTAAATATCATTTTTGCTTATCAAATAGGCACAAATGTCAAACAAAAAATGATTAGTGCTGGCAAGACAGTTATGCAAGAGGCACTTTTATACACACTTCTAGTGAAAGTAACAATTAGTATAGCCTTTTTGAAAATCAATTTGGCTATATAAAATCATGAGCATTAAAAAAGTCATAAAAATATATTTTTAAAAGATAGTCTAATAAAAAAAAAGTCATACACTTTGACCTGACTCTAAGGTTTTATTCTAAAAGGGAATCTAAGGAACAATATAAGTGAACAAACAAAACAGAAACAGACACAAAGACACAGAGAACAGACTGATGATTACCAGAGGGGAGGGGAGGTGGGGGAACTGGGTGAAAAAGGTGAAGGGATTTTAAAGTAAGATTGGTAGTTACAAAATAGTCATAAGGAGGTAAAGTACAGCATAGGGAATATAGTCAATAATATTGTAATAATTATGTATGGGGCCAGGTGGGTACTGGAAAAATGAGGGAGAACACTTTGTAAACTATATGCTGTACACCTGAAACTAACACAAAATAATATTGAATGTAAACTGTAATTTAATAATATTTTTAACTTAAAAAACAAAGTAATCAAAGTTGTAAAATTTATGTGGAAGAACAGTGATGACAAGTTAAAAAAATCATCCTTAGCAGAAACAATGTAAAATTCCCACATTAAGAAAATGGCTGTTAGAAGAACACCTCAGGGCAGACTGGACACCTGTCTCAGTCCAGTCAGGCTGCTATAACAAAAAGACCACATATTAGATGGCTTATAAACAACAAACATTTATTTCTCACAGTTCTGGAGGCTGGGAAGTCCAAGATCAAAGTGCCAGCAGATTCGGTGTCCGGTTAGAGCTCAAAAGGGAAGAGGGATCTCTCTGGAGTCTCGTTTATGAGGACACTAATTCCATTGCATGAGGGCTCCATTCTCATAACCTAATTACTTCCAAAGTCCCCTCCTCCATCACTTTGGGGGTTAGAATTTCAACATATGACCCGGGGTAGAGGACTGTGGGGGGGACAGACCCAAACATTCAGTCTATAGCAGCGCCGCAGGGCAGAACTCTGAGGATAAGAAACTCTACAGCTAGTGTTAGTTGTGCGTACACTGACTACTCTCTAAGAAAAGAGGTGAAGCTGATAGTTAAGGCCACGAGTATAAGGGCAGATGAGGAGAGGCAAATTGTCTCAGTTTGCAATGCCCTGTGAAGCTACTGACTCTGCATTCAAAAATATATTGACTTGTTAATAATACATATGCATAACAAGAAATTCAAGTAACACTGAATACACAAAAATAAAGGTAAATTTAGCCCAACACCAACAGATGAAATAAATCATTATTAAAATTAAAGTGCACATTATTCCAGGTAGCTCTCCATGCACATATAAACTAGATAGAAGAAATATTTTTATAAAAATAGGATTATAATATAACTTCCATTTTTATTAAAAAGTATCACATTTAATTTTACTTTAATTTTACAGAAGGAATAGAAGAAAAGTTAAACTAAAGGAATTCTGAAGTCTAGATTAATATTTTTACTAGAGATATTTTATAAAATTATAAGGAAAAAGGGTTGGAATCTTTAAGATCTGTAGATGTTTTAATTTTAGACAATAGCAATACTGTCTGTGATAAAAGATAAAAACAGCATTCTCATATTTCCTTTCATCTTCTTTGTCAGTTATATTATTCTTTTAATTGGAAGTATATATGTATAATATTTATATTATGCTCTGTCATCATAATTCTCACAGTTGTTTGACCTTAGTTCTGTATCTTTTTTTTAAAGCAAGGGAATGGTAAACACTAGATTCAAGAGAGTTATCCTTCTGTTTGGGTAGGTAAGGTAATTGGATCAAGAAGGGACAGAAAGATAACTTCAATTGTAGTATGGTCACAATTATTCATGTGTTTACTGTCAATCTGTTTTTATATGTACACATTTACAAAATTGAAATCGTATCATATTCAAAATTCTATACTATTGAGATCCTCAAAGTGCTGAGAGAAAAATAACTGCCAAATAAGAACTACATGCCCAGCAAAACTATCTTTCAAGAATGAAAGTGAAATAAAGACATTTAAAGACATTTTCAAATAAATAAGCATGATACTTTAAAGCAGCAGTCCTATAGTAAAGGGACTCCTAAAATATGTATTTGAAGAAGAAACAAAATAACCCTAGAAGGAAGGTCTGCGATGCAACAAGGAAAAAAAGCAAGACAATTGATAAACACAGGGGTACATCTAAACTAATAATTTCTGTTGAAAATGAGGAAACACTTTTAAACTTATTCCATGAGGGTTAGTACGACTTTGGTGGTATTGAAAATAAAATTACAGGCCCAAATCACTCATGAATATAGATGCAAACATACTGATGAAAATATCACCAAATCATATTTAGTTTCCAAAATAAGATCACATATAACTATGACCAAATTTGTCTTATCTCAGGAATGTAAAGACATTTAACACAGACAAATAAGCCCTGCTCTGTGGGGTGGGCCCCTGCACAGCTGATCCTCCACAGAGGTGGGAGGTCGGTGTTTGGTGGTCACAGCCAGTCCTTGCAGCTGATCTACCTGGGGCTAAATCCTTCCCACTGACATGCCAACAGCAGTCAAAGCTTAACAACAACAGGAAGGCGCACACAGCCCACACTGGGGGTGAACATCTAGGGACCAGCTTGGATGATCATGGAGGCCGTGCCACTGGACCCTACAGGACACCTACTACATTAGGACACTGTACCAAACCTGGGAGACGTGGCAGCTCCGCCTAATACATAGAAACAAACACAGGGAGGCTGCCAAAATGAGGAGACAGAGAAACACATCCCAAATGAAAGAACAAAACAAAACTCAAAAAAAAAACACTAAACGAAATGGAGACAAGCAAACTACTAGATGCATAATTCAAAACACTGGTTATAAGGATGCTCAATGAACTTAGTGAGAGCTTCAACAGCATAAAAAATGGCCAGTCAGAAATGAAGGGTGCACTAACTGAAATGAAGAATGATTTACAGGGAATCAACAGCAGAGTAGAGGAAGCCAAGAATCAAATCACCAATTTGGAACACGAGGAAGCAAAAAATACCCAATGAGAACAGCGAAAAGAAAAAAGAATCCAGAAAGTGAGGCTGGTGTAAGGAGCCTCTGAAACAAGAGGCACATTTCTTTTTTTCTTTTTTTAAACATATCTTTATTGATTTCAGAGAGAAGATGGGTAAGGGAGAGAGAGAGAGAAACATCAACGATGACAGAGTCGTCATTGACAGGCTGCCTCCCGCATGCCCCAGACTAGAGATAAGGCCCACAACCCGGGCATGTGCCCTGACCAGGAATCAAATTGCAATTAATCGATTAATTGGTGTTTACTGAGTACCTACTGTGTGCTCAACATTGCACCCAGTGCCATGGGAGAATAATGAAAAGTAAACAGCCTCTGCCTTCGCAGAACTTACCAGCTGGGGAGATAAGATGTGTTCCTCCAAAAACAGTGGTATAACAGTTCAAAACAGGACATAAGTGCTCACTCTGGGCTCCAACTCAACTCAGACTAAACTTGTGATTAGATTGATTAAATCCATGAGGAAGGCCCCGAGAGGTCATTTTGCCCAGCTTCTCACACTGAAACATTCATCATAAATGCCTATTTGTTGAGTAGCCGTTGCCAGTCATTAACTGATAACTCAAGTGACACTTTAAAATGGAAAAGCATTGAGCTCTTTGTGTGTAAAAGGTTTTTGAATTACCTATTAGCCAATCCAGTCCTTCCTCAAAAGCACATAGAACTGTCATTTTGAGTCACGCTGAGTCAGCCACAGGCTCATGGATGCTACTTTGACTCAGGGGGGCAAAAATTAATTTACATTGAGCAAGAAGTTAGATGTACCCATCTCCACTACCATTTAGTTTCTCTAAAACTTAATGTGTACTTGTCACTCATGAGTCAAAATCAGAGACCAGGGGTGGGGACTTCTGTCTATGTGAGCCAGCTTCCCTGTGGCTCTGGGAGTGCACTTTCTTCTTCTACTGAGGACTGAATGCTGGGTTCCCCTGGCTGAACTGAAAGACCAAAGATGCTCGCTGGAGCAGAATGGAGCAGACCAGCACAGGCCAGAGCACAGAACAGAGAAGACCAAAGCACAGCAGAACAGACCAGCACAGCACAAAGCATACCAGCAAGGAGCAGAGCCGACCAGCAAGGAACAGAGCAGAGCTGTCTAGGTGGAGAGGGTCCTGGCCCCAGGCCACCGCATAGCCATGCAGTTTTCAGAGCTTTGCTGTATCACAGTTGAGCTGTTTTACATTAAATTAAGTTCCCTTCTTCCCCACACTCCAAACTGGGGATTTCTGTTGGCATTGAATTTGCACCAACGACCATCAGTTGACATCCTCAAAACAAGCCTTCAAGGTGGATCTTATCCCCATTTTTCAAATGATGAAACTAGGATCAAAGATTTCACAGTTCCTAAGGTAAGTGGCAGAAACGGAATTTGAATCCAGGTCTATTGAATATTTATAGTGTTAAATCTTTATAAGGTGTGACTATATCACAATCATATTGCTTACATATAAAATGAAAAATGCATCCACCCTTTTCCTGGATCATTCTAAAAGCATATTTTGGATTATTTGTAATAAAATGCATTGCCTTACACATGTCCCTTCTGAAACTTTGATGACTGAGATGAATCACCAATTAAAGAAGTTAAGAAACAAGATGGCAGCGTAGGTAACAGCCATACCCATTGCCTCCCACAGCCACATCAAAATTACAACTAAAATACAAAACCACCATCACTCAGAGCCTCCTGAAATCTAGCCGAACAGAAGCCCTACAACCAGGGAACTGGAAAAGCATCTAGAGGGGTAGGGGAGGCCGAGATGCGGGTGGATCTGGGCTGAATGGTGGAGACGTGACCGCTGCCCACAACCGGTGCTGCGGGTTAAACCCAGGAGGGCATCTCGGCGGTGGAGGTTTCCCGGAGGAGCGAGGGGTCCCAGCCCCACATCAGGCCCCTCAGCCCAGGGCTCCAGGGCCAGGAAGAGAAATTTCCACAACTTAGGGCTGTGAAAACCAGCGGGGAGTCTGGCTGAGGGTCCTGGAGGCTGCAGGAGCCCCAGGCTTTCCTCTTAAAGGGCCTGCGCACGGACTCACTCAGACGCGCTCTCTCTGAGCCCAGAGCCGGGTGGCAGCTTGAAAGGACCTGGGACACTTGGGGAGGAACTAACCTGCCTGAAATCCGGGCGAGAGGTGGAAGGGCGGCTTCCTCCCAGGCAGAAGAGCTGGCAGAGGCCACTGCTCCTTTGGTGAGTCCTCCCCACACAGAGCCAGCAGGCAGGCGCCATATTTGAATCACCAGCACCTGACTCACACCTTTGGCCCCGCCCCTCGATTCCCGGAGGCCCCGCCCCTCCCCACTTACAGGCTCATCCAGGCCATTTCCAGGGGCTTTTCTATGCAAGTGGACTCTCCAGCCTCATGCTTAGGACTTTCCTAAAATCTCTTAAACAAGCAGCAGTGGGCCCCATAAGGCTTGATAAATGGCCTCAGGCCTGGCACTAGCGGCAGCCTGCATTGGCTCATAGCTTGGCCTCTCCTGCACACCTTGAAGCCCAGCACAAGTAGCAGCCAACTACAGTTTGCTGTATAGCTCATGCTGGGTGGCCCTGGGCAAGGCACTGGCACAGGCTGACTTTGCACCTCCCAGGAGGCCCCAGAGACAGTGCACCTGGTGGTCAGACTTGACCACGCTGGATTACAACCCTACCACATCCACGAGTGACAATCAAGGGGCACACTTGGTGAACATCAAAGCTCCACTGAAGTAAATCCTGCTCCATAGGGGTGTCTCCATCACAGCAGCTCTTTGGCTGTAGTTGCAGCTGGTCCTCACAGGTGATTGGCCAAGGGGTCAATTCCTCCCAGTGACACCAACAGCAACCAAGGCTCAACTACAATAGGACAGTGCACACAGCCCACACAGGGAAGCACCTAGAAGGTCCAGCTCAGGTGACTGGGGAGGCTGAGCCACTGGACCCTATAGGACACCTACTACACAAAGCCACTCTACAAATTCCAGGAGACATAGCAGCTCTACCTAATACATAAAAACAAACACCTGGAAGCGGCCAAAACGTGGAGGCAAAGAAACATGTCACAAAGGAAAGAACAGAAGAAATCTCTAGAAGAGGAACTAAATGAAATAGATCCAAGCAAGCTAACAAATACACAGTTCAGAATTTTGTTTATAAGGATACTCAAGCATATTAGTAATAGTATTATGAAAACAACTGAGAAAATTGATGACATAATAAAGTACCAATTTGAAATGCAGGCTACACGAACTGAAATGAAGAATAATTTACAGGGAATCAACAGTAGAGTAGAGGACACTGAGAATCAAATCAGCAATGTGGAACATGAGGAAACAAAAAACACCCAACCAGAAGAGCAAAAAGAAAAAAGAATCCAGAAATATGAAGATAGCATAGGAGCCTCTGGGACAACTTCAAGAGGCCCAACATTCGTAATATTGGGGTGCCAGAAGGAGAGGAAAGAGAACAAGAAATTGAAAACCTATTTGAAAAAATAATTACAGAAAACTTCCCCTACCTGGGGAAAGAAATAGACTTACAAGTCCAGGAAGCACAGAGGGTCTCAAACAAGAGGAACCCAAAGAGGCCCACACCAAGACACATCATAATTAAAATGCCAAAGTTTAAAGACAAAGAGAGAATCTTAAAGGCAGCAAGAGAAAAGCAATTAGTTACCTACAAGGGAGCACCCATAAGACTGTCAGCTGATTTCTCAACAGAAACTTTGCAGGCCAGAAGGGAGTGGCAAGAAATATTCAAAGTGATGAAAAACATGGAACTACAACCAAGATTACTCTGCCCAGCAAAGCTATCATTTAGAACTGAAGGTCAGAAAAAGAGCTTCTCAGATAAGGAAAAGCTAAAGGAGTTCATCACCACCAGACCAGCACTACAGGAAATGTTGAAGGGTCTTTAACAAGAAGCTAATGAACAAAAGAATCTGATGAACTAAATAGATCCAGAGAGACTGATGCACACAACAGACGATCATATTTCAGAAGAAAGAGAGAAGGGGGGTGGAGGTTGGGAAGAGGTTAACCAAAGAAGTTATATGCATATAAGCATAACCCATGGACAGTCAATAATGGGATGAAGGCCTGGGGAGGGGGTGGGAGCAAGGTGGAGGGGGTCAATTGGGTGTGTGTGGGGGGGGGAATGGGACACCTGTAATACTTTCAACAATAAAGATAAATTTAAAAATTTTTTAAAAAGGTAAAATGTGAAGCAAAGAAAGGAGGTGTTGCTACAGAAACTACTGCCCAGAATCTCACCTGACTGCAATTGCTCACCCCACCTGTTAGATTCCAATTTTCACTCTACATATGCTGGCTAGCATGCATGCACACACATACACACACACACAAATACACACCCCATGTGATTGCACTTAATCCCTGACTCCCTACCCACCCAAACCTATACACTCCCAATTTGGGGTTCTGTCCTTCCCTCCCCATCCTTCCTATCCCATCAGCACCTATTATCAGAGAAGGACTACAGGATCGCAGAGCCCACAGTGAAACAGGACCATCCAGTGTCCCATCCCTAGGTTATTTCACCCAACAATGCACTTCACTGATTCGATTTCCTTTACTATATTCTCTATTGTAATTCCAAACAGCCCCAAATGATGTTAAGCCAGGCTAAAAATGTGTTTGGAGAGCGCATAGAATGAAATTGAATGTAGGAAGAGGTGTGTGTCAATTACCACAGACTTGTTCATCTTTTCCCTGCCATGGTGGTATTTGAAATTTTTCTATTACTCATTTAGATTCCAATCTCTGAGCTCCCCTCTCCTTTCTTCCAGCTTCTAAGTCAAACAGATTTTCTCAGCAAAATAACCCTTCGGTTACTATCAGGGACAGACTGGTATGTGGGCTACAACAGATGTACAAGACAAGCTCTACAGGCATGTTAAAGGGTTCCATGTCAAGATAAAATTTATCTAATGCAGCATTTCCTCTCAAATGCAATTTATCATCCCTTAGATGTTGAACCCCTTATAAATATTAGATTTCCTTTTTTTTAAAATAAACCCTGTTTGTTATTTTACCCTTGGTGCAAGACAGGCTTTGAAATTAGATTGGTTCACTTCATTTCTCCTTATAAATTCACTTTCTTTACTTCCAATTTTAATTTTTTTTCCCTTTGCCTTGAAATCTAATTTATATTCTAACAGTTTAAAAAACAATGTCAATTAGAACTTGGCACTTTTATAGAAGCTGTTTGTTCCAAAATGCCTTTTAGCACATCCCCATCAATGTAGTGTCTGTCTGTTGATGGGCTCACATCCTAGGAAAACTGATGGCGACTACAAAGTCACCTAGTGTGTTCCTCAGGTGTGACAATATTTCTGATGTCATGAAGCCTTTGCTGTGACTAAGAAAAAGGACCCAGTTGCTTCTAAGGTGATTAAGTCCAATGATGATAGACTATTAGAGCTCAAAGCTGTCTGCCAGCTGATTCTCTGGTGGCAAGACTGGGGAAGGAGCAGTAGTTGCAGAGTGTAATCCTAGAGAGTGATTATCAGGTCCTGTCTCAGACCTCTCTGAGACAGGACGCTGGGTCACGTCACAGCAGCATGTCCAAAGAGGTTGACAAATCCAGGGCTTCCTGAGGTAAGAACTGGAAATACCAATGTATAACCAACAGACATCAGAAATCAGAGGAAGATGAACTTGATGGGCGGTGCATTAGAGAAGCAAGCTAAATGAGGCAAAGTCTAGAAATGGGCCAACTGCTGGTTCCCTTCTTTTTATAAGGGCTTGGAAGGGGCAGAATTCAGAGACCCTTCAGCCGAACACCTGTGCTGAATGAGACCCACAAACATGTAGCTCTGTGTGAGGCGTTCTGTGGTTTCCCCAACTGAAATTAATCACTCGCTCCCAATACTCCCACAGCACTTTCTTACCTTATTTACAGCCCTTGAAATAATGGATGTGGAAGTGCTTTGTAAACTGAAAAGCACTGTACAAATGTCAGATGTTGGGAGTTTAGCAGGGGAGCAATAGATAATGCGTCTCTTCCATTCCTGAGTCAGGAACCAATTGAGAGAGAGACACGGGGAGTCAGCCAGACGGAGATCAACTTGTCGTTGGACTTATTACTGCTAACAGCTGGTTCACATGCAGGGCCACAGTAAACTTCCTCATACTTCACCCCAGAATTAAACGTATCCACCCAGTCAAGGCAGAGTGCATGCGTGCTTGTGACAGGCTAACCAAGGAGCCCAAGCTAATCAGAGGAGTCATTTCCCCTTCCCTGGGGACGCATAAGTGAGGGAGCAGAGCAAGGAGCGGCCAGATGTGTTACTCTAAGTCCCTCTATATAGAAACACAAAGAGAGAGAAACAGAAAGTCCATTCACCATAAAGGATTTTCTGTGCTTCATGCTTCAGTCACTCATGTATACTTGGCAGACTCTAGGAGAGATGCTCAATGAGACCTTAGAGAGTTTATAATCTAGTAGAAACTAGTAACAATCCAATGTGGTAGCCATACATTAGGAAGAGCGGAGTTCATTCGGCCTGGGTGAGCTGGGGAAGGTTTCACAGAGCAGGTGATAACTGAGTTAGCTCTTGGAGTATGAGCAGGAGTTCACCAGATAGAAAAAATGAGGGGAATTATTCCCAGCAAAGGAAGCAGCAGGGAAAAGACAAGACAGCTCAAACATGGAGCTTTTTTATGGAATGAAATGAGGCACAAATAAACAAACACAGAAAGTCTTTACGAGTATAAAGCTATACACTTATATTTTGCATTTCTATTATGTCTAACTTTCTAAGATTGAAAGCAAAATTCAAATTAATATCCATGCTTCTTATCTCAAGATAAAACAGAATCATTTTTCTTTCTAATCATATTTAACATATATAATGAAAACTTTTGGTGTTTGCTTTTGCTTCTTTTTATAAAAATAAGTCCAAAAAGTGTCCGGCAGGAGACATGATATTTATAAACCAAAACACAAGGGTTTCAGTCTTGAAGCTCTTTACCAAAAGGCACAGTTCATTAGACAATAGAAGACATCATTTACCTACATCTCTTAGAATAGTAAAGGGGATTTACATAGTCTACAGCAATTTTAGTAAAGTTTCCTTTATTATCCTATCTACTTCTCTCTTATTCTAAATCTGCTCCAAAGCCCCCTCCAAAATAAATAAAGCCTTTTTCAGGTAGGGGAAGGGAACACCCCCACCTTAGTCATTTATATTTTATATCCTAATATATATTTGCAATATATATGTGTTACATGATATATACAAGCTATGTAAGCAAGAATATAAATTCCCATTCAATATACAGAAAAGTCTTGGTCATTCAAGAATAAAATCCATACCCAAACATATTTCCCACTACATTGAAAAGCAAAACATTTTGGCTGCTTCCTCCAAGTTTAATTTTTTAAGATCCTCTTACGCACATTTGTCATAATTGTGTTTTTGAGCAGCTTCCTTCATCCTAGGGAATGTAATTGCATCCATCTGTCATCTGAACTTTTTCAAACAAGCTTTCCCCCAAAGTCTGAGGACAGTCCTTGCCTATAAACTCTAATATGTCAAAGTCACTTTCTCCAACTGTTCCCATCACATCCACTTCACCAGACACTTTTCCCAATTCCAAGGATGCCCCAGGGCATGTGCCCTTCACCAGCCTTGGTTCCCCACTGGCCTTGCTAATCTGCTCAGGGGTTATGGTTAAACCTAACGATTCAGCTGGGCTTCACACCAGCATCCTCAACAAACAACACCAATCAGAACTCTTGACCGGAATACTTCTAAATGTCAGCCTGTCCCCATCCTCCACATGTCCCCACTTCTGTTCTTAGAGGCCTATTGTTCTGGCATGGTTATGACTCAGAGCGCCAAACTGCTCAGAAAAAAATAAAAATCTGTAAAAAAATGACAAGGAGTTAATATACTTAATACAGTAAAAGACAATACCAAAAAAATGAAGGCCCTCAGTTGATAAGTGGATAAACAATTCACCAAAATTAAATACAAATGATCAACAGACTCAGGTAAATTTTTAACCCTTCAAGTAATCAAAGTATACAAAATAAAACAATGATATGATAAAATTTGATAACAAAGTATTTAAGATATTTAAAAGATGACATCTCATGTTCTCAAAGGTTTAGGAAGATAGATAATCTCACAGATTTCTGGTAAATTGGTATAATCTTTTATGAAAACAATTTCAGGGCATTTGCTTCCAATTTTAAGATTCTGTAATAAAGATAAAATGGGAATTAAGATGTATGCATGAGGATGCTCATAATTACGTGTATTACTCAGTATTACTTATAGAGCAAGGAAAACAGAAATAGCCTTAATGTATATTTATAGACAAATAGTTACACAGTTACAAAAGATTTTAATGCATAAGAAAATATTTAGGTATGTATGAATGTGTAGTATAATTATGGAAATGTAGGTAGATATGCATAGAAAAAAAGAATAAAAAGAGTACACTAAAATATTAACAACAATTGAGTTTAAATAATGGAACTATGGGTGATCTCTTATCTTACCTCAACTTCCTTATGTCATTCAAATTTTCTTTAATAAGAATGTATTATATGCATAGTAAGGGGGAAATTTTTAAAAAGTATTTGGACTGGTTTCCAGTCCAAGTTCTGCCACTAAAAATATTATTGAGCTTTGGATAATTCATATCATCACTTTGAGCCTAATTTTTTGAATCTGAAAATGTGGTGGTTTTGCGATGTGTCGAATGGATGAGACTGAACTGGTTCCTAAAATCCCTTTCCCTGTAAGTTCTCAGCTTTGGCAGGTCCCTGACTTGGGGAGAGTAGCACGAAAGCAGCAGCCAATATTGTTCTTATGCTCAGCAGGTTGGTGCAAGCCACTGGAGCTCATGTACATTGTCACTTACCTGCTGGCTCATCTTGTTGGTATGGGACAGCTGTCAGTCCTGAAGTTTCCCTGTCTTCCCTCAGGTCCTCATGCAGCTTCTCTATGTCCTGGATTAGCTGTGTGTTTACCTCATGATGAAGGACACCAACTTCTCCAGCAGGACATCTACACCATCAAGGCCAAAGGCAACAAAGAAGAGACACAGATTTTAGACCATCCTCATGGGCTCCAACTCATGCTTCTGGGTTCCCTCTTGTCCTGACTCTCCCCTGCTTTACATTTATCTTTCCCTGCCCCCCTCCCAGGATCAAACAAAGACAACAGCCATAGAGAGACTTTTTTGGGGGGGTTATTCCTCATCAGAGGATATTTTTTCTATTCCTTTTTAGAGAGAGAGTGAAAGGGAGAGAGAAAAAGGGAGAGAGAGAGAAAGAGAAACATCGATGTGAGAGAGACACATGGATTGGTTTCCTCCTGCACAGGCCCCTACCAGGGGCAGGGAGTGAACTCACAACCCAGGTACCTGCCCTTGACCGGGAATCAAACCTGCAGCCCTGCAGTGCTCAGGCCAATGCTCTAACCACTGAGCAACACCAGCCAGGGCCATAGAGAGACTTTTTTTTTTTTTTTTAATATATCTTTATTGATTTCAGAGAGAGGAAAGGAGAGGGAGGGAGAGAGACAGAAACATCAATGATGAGAGAGTCATTGATCGAGCCCGCAACCCGGGCATGTGCCCTGACTGGGAATCAAACCCTGATCGCCTGGATGCTAGGTTGACGCTCAACCGCTGAGCCACGCCCGGCCGGGCCATAGAGAGACTTTTTAATCACCTTTCACAATTGTGTAAGGCCCAATTCCTTTACTAAATAAATGAATATCTAGTGGCCATGCTTCTCTAATTGAACCATGACTGATATAGAAAGAGGTGGGTGAGGTTTGTTCATTAGAGTCCAAGTTTCCTTTTAGCACTAGAGGATTCTAAAGTAATCTAAAAGTCACTTCCCATCCATAATAAATTGAAAATCATCTTCTCTACACAAAATTAACAACACAAAATTAGATGGTTTAGGCTGGTGGCACCCTGGAACAGGTCAGTGCTCTCCGGGTCATTCTGCTGGGTTTTAAATGCTTTTCAGGTCAGAGAAACTTTTTTCAAAACCTAATCAATAGCAAATTATAGTCTTTTATAAATGTTAGATGATGGCATTAAAGAAGTATCTAGCCCGGCCGGGCGTGGCTCAGCGGTTGAGCGTCAGCCTAGGATCCAGGCGATCCAGGTTCGATTCCCGGTCAGGGCACAGGCCCAGGTTGCGGGCTCCATCAATGACTCTCTCATCATTGATGTTTCTATCTCTCTCTCCCTCTCCTTTCCTCTCTCTGAAATCAATAAAGATATATTTAAAAAAAAAAAAGAAGTATCTAAAGGAGTGAAAAAAAACTACCCTTAGTCTCACTGTCCTCACCCAAGAACTGACTTCCTTTTGTTTTTTACTTTTCTGGCCTTTGTCCATGTGCACATATAATTTTTGCTTGGTTGTAATCAGAAGGAGCATACAATTTTGTATTAAAGCAATAAAGTTTTAATGATATATAGATATAGAAGGCAAATGGCTATAAAGCAAAATTTATGCAGTTTTATAGGGAAAAATCCATTTCAAAGGGGAGAGTGTGGGGTAATAGCACATATTAGAGTAGTACCTTTGGGATAGTGCTTATAAAGATTTTAATAAAATTTCTTCTCTTTTCTTTTTATATTGTTCCTTACCCAAGTCATGATGAAATAAATATAATATATGTTCAGCCTATATTTGTACCATTTGATTTTTTAAACAATTATGGTAGTTAAAAAAAAAAAATTCATAGATCTTAGTGCTAGAAGGGAACTCAGAGATACTACTCCCAACCTAATGAGAGGCAAATGGCCCCTAGCATGTGGAATTATGTAAGCAAGGCCCAATTTTTATATCCCTCTGTCTTGCCACGCAAATCCAGCTAACCTCAAGTAATAAGTCAGCAAGCATTTATCAATTACTTACCTAAGTTTACTGCTGGGCATTATTGGGGGGGGTGTTACAAAATGGTAGACCAATAGCCCACATGTTCTTAAAACTCCCTGAAAAATTGAGGCAAACATGCATTAGCCTGTTGGTGAATTGACCTGATATATTATATATGTAATTGTCATTTCTGTCTATGTTCCCCTATTTGAAGGTAAAAGCTTCACAAGAGCAAGAACTTTGTTTGCTCACTGCTGCATCAGCTATCCTCTGTCTATCAGCTTGGGCTCCTACAACAAAAATACCACAGATTGAGTGGCTTAAATAACAAACGTCTATTTCTCACATCTCTGGAGGCTGGGAAGTACACGATCAATGTGCCAGCAGATCTGGTGTCTCCTGTCTTGTAGACGGCTGGCTGCCTTCTCACTGTGTTCTCACATGGCAAAGAGAAAGTTCTAATCTCTTCACCTCCTTATAAGGGCACTAATCCCATCGTGGGGGCTCCACTCATGACCTCACCCAAATCAACTACCTCCCAAAGGCCCCTCTCCAAACACCACCATGTCAGGAATCAGGACCTCAACATATGAGTTAGGGGGGGACACAAGCATTCAGTCCATTGTACCGTCCACGCAGTGGCTCCCAATGTGTCAGTTGACTTCACTTTCTGTTGCATTCTTACCAGATTTGGAGCCAAACAGGCTCCTGGCAGATTTCTCCAGTTCTAAACTGCAAGCTAACTGGTCTTTTTCATCTCTGTACCTCAAATAACATGTCAGGTTTTATTATTTGAGAAGATGGGCAGTCTTTGTATCTCATAACTATTTCACAAGGATACAGTAATGAGAAAGCTAATCATCTCATGGGAACTCTCCACTGGCTTCCCTAAAATTTAAACACAAATGCCTCCTGTCCCTGCCACAGTGTATGGGTCAAGATAAGTCAGAAAGAACACAACCCAGTCTCAAGGATTTGAACAGAAAGGAATTTACAACATTGACTCATGGTATCAGAAACAGAGAGCTTCAGGGACCATGTCTACACTGAGCTTCCAAAAACAACTGTGAAAGTCACTCTGCAGAACTGAACTTCCAAGTTCCCTGCCACAATCAGAAAATTCCTGGTCAGATCAGGAAGCTACCAGTACATGGAGGAATCAAAACCCACCGTGTCCGCTGCAGTGCAGTCTCCTGCCCCTCCCAGCTCCAACTGAGCTTCTCCCTCTCACGCAGCTGATTGGTATCATCTAAATCACACCCAGAAATGCAACTGCAAGGGAGTCTGGGGACTGCTGTTCTTGGCTTTTCAGACTCTATCATAATAAGCACTGTAGAGAGGAGGGGCTTGAAACAGAGGCTAAGGGGTCCTAGCCACACTAGCTTCCACACAAGAGGAAGGGGGCTGCACCAAAATTAAGAGGGTTTCCTTTGTGTGCTCCTCCTTTCTACTCATTTTATTTAGAGCAATTAATTTTCTCAGTCAACAAATTTTCCCAGTTTTATTGAGATATAATTGACATATACCATGGCATAGGGATTTGACATATGCTTATATTGTGACATGATCACCACAGTGAGTTAGGTTAACATCCCTCATCTCACATTGTTACAAATTTTTTCCTTGTGATGAGAACCTTTAAGATCTATCTCTCAGCAACTTTCAAATATACAGTCCAGTATTGTTAACTATAGTCACCGTGCTGTACATTACAGCCCTGGAACTTATTTATCGTATAACTGGAAGTTTGTACCTTTCGATCACCTTCACCCAGTTCCCCCACCCCACCCCACCCCCCACCTTGGCAAACACAAATCTGATCTCTGTTTTTATGAGTTTGGTTTTCTTAGATTTCACATATAAGTGAGATCATACAGTATTTGTCTTTGTCTGATGTATTTCACTTAGCATAATGTCCTCAAGGTCCATCCATGTTGTTGCAAATGACAGGATTTCCTTATTTTTTATGGCTGTGTGGTATTCTGTTATATATATTTTATATATATCACATTTTTTATCACTCAAAATATTGCTCATGTTGACTAGTCAACAAATATATGTTGAACCTCTGCTATGAATCAGGCATTGTGCCAGAGGCAGGGAACACCAACACGACCATAACCCTGGGTGCCTTAAGAAACCCACAGTCTAGTGGGAGAGACAAATTGGTCGGCTATGGTGACAAAGAAAGGGTTTCCAGTGGAGACCTGCACAAGGTTCTCAGGAGCTCAGATGAAGCTGTGCACATGCCGGGTTCCTCTCCTCTAAGAGAATAAACCAGATTTTTACTGCTTTTTTGATGGAATCTCATATTTTTCTAAAGTATTTTCTCTGAATGAGCTCTGCTGTATGAGTCGAAGCAATCAAAGTTATAAATCACTGGAAATATGGCCACATTTCTTCAAGCATTTTTGTTGTTGTTTTGTCACTGTCGTTATCTAACAAAGCCCTGAACTGTCTTTCCTCAACCCAAACACTGTTAAGCAAATACTAGTACAGCTCCTGTCATGTTTGCATTTATGTGTATATTTATGTAGTTCTGCTTATATCTGCATATACATGTCCTTCCATAAACTGTTATTTGTATAATGTGTCCCCATGAATGTTTGTGGAGGTGTGTCACTCTATAAATATGTATCTGTGTATGTGGTCCTTCAACTTGCTTGTTTATAGAAAAATGTGTGAATGTAGGTGAACGTTTAGTGAGGGTCGAATATGAATTAATAAACTCAAGGAGGTATCAGAGAAGAGGGGGCACTTCAAATGTGTAGGGAGCGTATGCAAGTGATTCTCACTCTGAATGTGAGGACTGCCTTTAAGAGTTTCTTGTTTAATTTCCAGAGTTATCTTAGAAGCTCTTTTTATTATTATTTCCATGTAAAGAAGCCCTCAAATCAGAGATTAATCCCCTAGCAGGACCCAAGCCCCTCCCCATCTCTTCTTCTTCACCCTGTGTGTTCCTGGAGAACAGAAACTAATCTTTTTCACCCCTGGATGCACAGTACACAACATCCAACACAAGCGTGGTGCTCAGAAAAGAAGCGAGACATGAAAGAAGGGGCTGGTCACGGAGGGAGAGAAAACAGAATGAAAGGAAGGGGGGAAGGAAGAAGTAAAGAAGGAAAAGGGAAGGGCAGAGGAAAGAGGAAAGTCAGCCTCATTTATCATGAGCAGACATTAGCACATAGCAATAAAACTGAGCTAATAAGCCACTGGGTAAGATAGATAAGGTCTATCACTGGATTGAAGGGCCACGGAGGGACATCACTTCCCGTTCTCTGCCCCATTTCAATAACTTCTTGGTTCGCAGCTTCTCTCCTGACCCACCCACGGACTCTCAGCCTTTGAGGATGGCAGACTGTCCTTGGTTTGACCTCCAAGAAGTTGTCTTGTCTATACAGATGCCCGACCAGTGGTACCATGAACAGAACACTAGCCTGTCAGCTGCATTCTCGTTGAGGCTCTGCTTATCTGAATGACTTTGGGCAAGTCACTGAACCTCTCTGGGCCTTATATGAATGGGTGTTTATCCATTAAAGGATACACTATGTGATCTCTAAGAATGCCCCTGCCCAGAATCCTGTGATTCAGTGCCATTCTGGCTAGCTCCATCTGCCATCCCCCAGGCTCCAGGCTTTGTGACTGTGGCCCTTCACTTTCCCCCAGTCTCCTTCCTGGGCTGGTAATCAGTTCACAGCACTCACACCGGTCTCCATCTTGAGGAAAACAACAGCTACCTCACCATGGGCCAGACAATCAATAAACAGGGTAACACTACTAATGTTAAGCTCAGGCAAGCACCGGATCTCAGGATAGATGCAGAGGTCATCTCAGAGGCTGCTCCCACAAGGCTTTATGCAATCTGATTAAATACAGCCAATCCTGTGTGATCCATAGATTCCACTTCTGTGTACATACCCAAAATATTGAAAGCCGGATCTTGAAGAGATATCTGCATACCCTTTTTCACAGCAGCACTGTTGACAATAACCAAGAAGCAGAAGCAACCCAACTGTGCACCAACAGATAAATGGATAAACAAAATGTGATATATACGCACGGTGGAATGATATTCAGCCTTAAAGAGGAAGATAAGGCCTAGCCGGGAGGCTCAGTTGGTTGAGCATTGTCCTGTACACCAAAAAGGTTGTGGGTTCGATTCCAGGTCAGGGAACATACCTAGGTTTTGGGTTCGATCCCTGGTCGGGATACATTCAGGAGGCAACCAATCAATGTTTCTCTCTCACATTGATGTTTCTCTCTCCTCCCCTCCTCTCTCTCTAAAATCAATAAAAATGCTTTCAGGTGAGGATTTTAAAACAAGAAGATAAGCCCTGGCTGCTGTGGCTCAGTGGCTGGAGCATCAGTCAAGGGCAGGTACCTGGTTGTGGGTATGCTTCCGTCCCCTGGTAGGGGCGTGTGCAGGAGGCAACCAGTCAATGCGTCTCTCTCACATCGATGCTTCTCTCTCTCTCTCCCTTCCTCTCTCTCTGAAAAGCAAAGGAAAAAGTATCCTCAGGTGAGGATTAACAACAACAAAATGAAGATAATTCTACCCCATGCTACAACATAGATGATCCTTGAAGATATTATGCTAAATGAAATGAACCAGTCACAAAAAGAAAAATACTATATAACCCCACTTATATGAGGTATCTAAAGTGGTCAAGTTCATAGAAACCAAAAGTAGAATGGTGGTTACAGGGGATGAGGGGGAGGGTAAAGGGAGTTACAGGTATAGAGTTTCAGATTTACAGGATAAAAAATTCTGAAGATCAATTTCATAAGTGTGAATATACTTAACACTACTGTACATTTTAAAAAATGGTTAGGATGGTCAATCCTATGTTATGTGTTTTTTACCACAATAAGAAAATTTTTTTTTTTTTAATTGAAAACACAGAATCATAAAAGAGTATGGAACTTGAGGAACTTCAAGGAACCTCGTGTGGTTGCAGTGTAAGGCTTGTGGGCGAGGGGTACAGAGGTGAGGCTGGGAAACCAGAAGAAACTCATGAAGGACCTTATTTACATAAGACCTTCCTGCGGAATGGAAAATGCTACACATATTTGATAGCTTTGGGAATCATCAGTCTGCTTTCTAACATCTCAATTATCAGTCTTCTGCATTATTAGAAAGTTTCTCGATAGTAAAAATGTCAGTGCAAAAATTAAGCTGAGGCCCAATAACTAGTGGCTGTCTAGTGAATTATCTAGTGGCACTACAGAGAGGAGAGGGAGGTTAGATTTGAGATATATTAAAGAAGCAAAATTAATCAGATGGAATGAATGATTGGATGAGAGTATTAATATGCTAAGGATACTTTTGATTGCCAGAACAGTCAACACAAACTGGCATAAACAATAAAGGAAACTGGTCCACTGATGTAATGAAAAACTCCAGCAGCAGACTGGGCTCCAGACATGCTTCAGTGAGAGACCCTGGGCTCTCACTCTGTTTATCATTTGCTTGGCTCTGCTTCCCTGAGTGAATGGGCTGTATCCTCCCACTGGCTTTCTTCACGGTAGTAAAATTGACTCTTCTTCTCTAGACCTAATATTTGCATACCACCTCATTCAAAACAAAAAGGAGGTTTTTGCCCCACCAGGTGTGGCTCAGCGGTTGAGTATCGACCTAGGATCCAGGAGATCGCAGTTCGATTCCGGGTCAGGGCACATGCCCGGGTTGGTTGTGGGCTTGATCCCCAGTAGGGGGCGTGCAGGGGCAGCCGATCAATGACTCTCTCATCATTGATGTTTCTATCTCTCTCTCCCTCTCCCTTCCTCTCTCTGGAATCAATAAAGGTATATGTTTAAAAATAATTAATTAATTAATTAATTAAAAGGAGGTTTTCCTTCCTTCAAAATTATACATAAGCCCCATATTTACTCTGTTTGGACCAAACTGAAACGACGTCTGGGCTGGGAGGATCAGCTTGGACCCTGAACCAATCTCTAGGGCAGGAGAGATGGAATTATACTGACTAATCAAGGCCCACAGTTGGGCGAGGAACAGGGTAAGTTTGACCCAAACCACAATACAACGTGGGGGCATAATTCCCCAAAGGAGATCTGGGCTCTGTGAGCAGTGGGAGAGGGAAGGAATGGGCACTTGGTGAGAAACCAACCCTAGTCCATGAGGCAGAGCAGTAAAGAAGGAGGCCCCAAGGACAGCGCCCAGGCTTCTGGCTCAGAGGGCTGGGATGTTGACGCCCTTCATAAAGACTGGAGATACGAGAGAAGAGCAAGTTTGCGGGGAGGGCCAGGGAGGTGAGGGGGACACATGAATTTGTGGTTGAGCCTGAAGTGACTAAAAGACATTTAAGGCAGGGATGTTTGATGCTTGATAATTCTGGATCTTTCCGGTAACCCCATAAATGAAACCACAACTAAGTGGTCCCGCTGTTTCCACAACACTATGCCATGTCTCCTTAGAGTTTTAAATACTCCAGTTATTGATTAGCCATTAGTGATTCCCTCTGACCCTGCCTAACTATTTCCTCTTCCTCTTTAGCGCTACCACCTACAAATCACTGGAAATGAGGTTGAGCAGGTGCAGCTCCGAAGACAAAACATTTCTCTTAATGTGAGAAATTAATTTGTGGTTCTAATTGCCTCAAACTCTAAATGAAAAAAAAAAAAAGTCCATGTTCTCTCAGCATTCAAAATAGAACATGGGTTTTTATCTGAATAAAGAAAATAATCTGTTGAGAGTTTTTTTAAAAAAAGGACTTAAGCTGCTAAAATGTCAATCTCACCACTTTGTTAAGGAAAAGCAATTTTAATTACATTCAAATCTACATAGAATCATTTCTGAGTGGTGTGTGCAGGAGCCTAAAGGTCTGGGATTTCAGAATTGGCAAGGCACATTAAACAAAGGCATTGGGAAAGAGCTCAGGCTAATGGGAGGCCGAGAACCAGAGGCTTTGAGTCCCAGAGTCAGCTCTGCCATGAAGCCACTCTCTGACCTTTGTCAAGTCTTATGCTCTCTGGACTATAGTTCTGGCATGTAATAAAGGCTGCCCAAGAGGAAACGTTCTCACCTTCCCTTTCGCATCTATGAGAATATCACAGAAAAGCCAGTCTAGACTCTTTTCCCAGAGCTACTTGCTTTATTGTATAGAACATGACCTTATTGGTTGTACTACATCCCTGTGACGTATACAGAGAAATGACCTGGAATTTTCCAATTCGCAGAAGCCAAAACAGAGGCTGAGGGAAATGTTCCATCTGAGGTGATCCAGAAAACCACTGATGACTCAGAACTTGATAAATAAAAACCATACTGCACCCCAGAAGCCAGGTCCTTGAGCAGGCAACTAAAAATAAAAGGCAGTTAGCTCATGAGCCTACCCTTAGCCATATCCCCTTTTCCCACACCTTCCTGCCCCCCAAAATAATATGGGTAATAAAGTAATTTTAAGTGTCTCCATACGTGGAAGCCCAGCAGGCATGCTGGCTTCTGAGGGCCGCGAGCACAGGGGAACACCTGCTCGCCAGGAGCAGCCCTGCCAAAGGGACGTGTTACCTTAGCTGAGCAACTGCTCTACATCGGGGTGTGTAAACAGGCATCAGGAGGGAAGATTTAGACAACTCAAAAGACTAATTGCTTTAATAAGTTTCAAGAGGCAGCTGCTGACCTGCAGCCAGCTGTAGATGTTCTCGGCCCCATGTTCAGGCTGCTGCATTATCATTGCAAATGACCTCTACCCAGTTCCCAATGTCAGCTGAGTGATTACTAGCCCGGCTGGTCTTTTCTTGTTTAATATTCAAGAGCAAAGCCATTTGGGGAACTCAGTTCTTAGTACGGTGTGTGTCTCCCCGTTCCTGCATTGCATCTCCTGAGATCTTTATTGGGGGGGGGGGAATCAAGAAAGAACTAGGGGGGGAAACCAGAAAGGATAGTAGAACACAGAAATCTACAGAGGCAGTAAACTGAGGCTAAATGATCATTCCCGCAAACAATAGCCAGGCAGCATGCAGCACACGCAGACAGGAACACGCCAGGCTAAGATCACCCTCCGAAAGCATGACGCTCAGGGCCAGAATCTCGCCTGCAGAAGTCAGAGGCTCCGCTGGCGCACAGATCAGTCTACAGGAACACCCGAAGAGACTCCAACTCGGGGCATCATGATGACAGCAAAAGATTGGTTGGAAATCGATGAGTCTGTCGTGTGGAATGCGAGCTGCACACGGTTTCATGTGCCGCTCACTTAAAGATACTGACACAAACAACAACAAGAAGAAACATACGGCAGGGCTCTGATATTGACATCCGATCTCCCCCTTTGGGGCGCCGGTGAACAGCCTTCGCGGGGTGTGACGGGGAATTGCTTTTGTCCGGGCCTGCGGGGATCTATTTTGTTCTGGCAGAACCCAGGTCCTGCCGCTGCTCTGCATCCCAGGCTGTTCCTGCTCCTACCATTCTGTGCTGGCCTGGTTACTTCCTGATATCGGTGTCATTATTACTCATTTCCGAAAATAGCTGTCTCTTGGCCTCGGATTTTAAAAAGAGCCTTTGTCTATCGTAGTGACAGAGGAGCGCTTGCCTGTCTCTCAAGCTCTCTGTTGAATACCTATGTGCCAGTTATTTATCACCTCAGAACGGGGTTTTTCTCCTATGTGACTGTGGCTTTCTGTCCCTCCCTGAACACATCTGCCTGAAACCTCTGTGTTCCCTGCAAAATCCTAGAGGAAGGTAGAGAACTTATAAGCTTGCTCCTTTGAACAGGAATAATAACCTGTGAATCCAAATAGAAGTTATTTCCCTTCCCCGCCTCTACAAAAGCATTTCTGGCTGGCTTCTTCTGGCACTCGACCTCCCCCCCCACCCCCCATGTGCAGCAGCCCAAGATTTGATTTTTAACAATTGCCCATCCTCTGTGTGTTACTACAAACTTGCCAAATTTGCCCCAGACCACGGTGGGTTTTCCTTGCATTCTGATTCTGGTAAAACACTGTAATTGTATCAAAGACTAAATTAAGACCATAAAAGTTTCAAGGATAGATGATCCTAGAAAATTAATCATAATTTTTGTCTCCATACACCTTTTACTTTCTAAGGATCAGTTGAGGGTAAGTTACCATAGGCAGAATCTAAACTTGGCAATCAGATGTATTTAAATAACAGAATCTATGCTGCCAGGATATTTTGTCCCTGACGTGGTTTAGATCTAGATCTGAGCAACCTGACTACTACTATATGAAATGTTTGAACCCTGTGTCTATAAAATGGCATTTTTATCAAAATATATCCGATGGTTCCATAAAGGAAACTTGAAGCAGTCTGTCTCTATGAGTCAACAATCAATACTGGGTCTCAGCTAGAAACACTGTTTTAAAAGCCATTTTCAGGTGGAAGCAAGCCAGTGCCCATCGATGGATGAATGGATAAACAAAATGTGGTATAGTCATACAATAGAATATTATTTGGACTTAAAAAGGAAGAAAATTCTGACACATGCTGTAACATGGATGAACCTTGAAGACACTGTACTAAGTGAAATAAGCCAGACACAAGGATAGACAGTACATGATTCCACTTATATGAGGTTCCTAGAATCAAGTTTATAGAGACAGAAAGTAGAATAATGATTGTCAGGGGCTTGGGAGGAAGGGGGAATGGAAAGTTAATGTTTCACGGGTACAAAGTTTCAGTTTTAGAAGATGAAAAAGTTCTGGAGATGGATGGTGGTGATGTTTGCACAATAATGTGAATTTGCTTACTGACACTGAATTGTACCCTTAAAATTGTTAAAATTGTGGGGTTTATGTTATGCATAGTTTACTGCAACTTTTAAAAAATATGATATAAAAATTCATTTCCAAATGAGAATTTTTAAAAAATATATCTTTATTGATTTCAGAGAGAGGAAAAGAAAGGGAGAGAGACAGATAGACACATCAATGATGAGAGAGTCATTGATCGGCTGCCTTCTGTACTCCCCCGAATGGGGATCGAGCCCGCAAACCGGGCATGTGCCCTGACCCGGAATCGAACCCTGATCGCCTGGATCCTAGGTCGATACTCAACTGCTGAGCCACTCCTGGCGGGGATCCAAATGAGAATTTTTAATATTCCCCAAAATATCTGGCTCTGTGGTTGAAATTATTTCCAAATGACCTGAATTAGTTGTGACATGATATTAACAATATATACAGAACATCCAAGCATCAGGAATACAGGAAAGTGGTGATATCCAACTACAAAGATTTCAAAGCCCAGGGCAATAAATCACTGATGCTTTTTCTTGGCTTTCTGGACAACCCTCCTAAAGGGCTTTTCAGTTTTTCAAAATAAAAATAGGTATGTCTTGTTGTTTTACTCTCAAGGGGAGTAGACATGCTAAAAAGACAACTGTATGGCAAATAGTTCTCCATGACAAGTCACCCAGGGACACCACTCTTTGGTTTGAAGCCAATGCCCAGGAGCAGTGTTGTTTACCACTCTGCCTCTCAAGCTTGGTCCACGCAGGTCCCCCTCACCCAGTCCACTGCTCTCCAGTCTGAGGATATTCTGCTCACTGCACCGAGTTAGAGGGAGAAATGTTTTTCAACAGGGGCCAATTACCCAAAGAAATAAAATATATCTGTGTGTGTTTTTTCCTGTTTAAAGAGATCTCTAAAGGCCTCACACTGCCTGTTTTGTGAGAACTGTTGATAACATCAACTTCAAATAACGTATATGTGCATCACCACACAGAAGCTGAAATGAAAATAAAACCTAAATGCAACCCTAATGAAAAGAAGTCCTTAACATGAAAATAAGCCCTACTTGTTAATTTTTTTCCCCAGTAACTTTGCACATGACTCTGCATTTGATTCCTTTTTCCACCTCTGACTTTATTTCTGGAAAGAGGAGGATGTGACAAAAGGGGGCAGGGAGGGGTGGGCTTAGAAGCCAGAGAGATGGATCTGAGTCCCAGCCCGGCCATGTACCAACTATGTAGCTCTGGGTCTCTCCAGGGCCCCAGCTGTCTGTCTGCAAAATAATGATGATAATACGGGCATCTCTACTGCAAGGCTGTAGCAAGGATTAGAAGTTATGTATGGATAGCATTTGAAGCAGTGCCTGGTACATAGTAGATGCTCAATAAATCACAGCCATGATCATGACGTCTGCATCCCAAACACACTAGCATATATTACACACCAATATTATTACATAGCTCTCTGCACTTCCCTCACCATTCCTCAGTAAAATGTGTTCTGTTCATAGTCACAGGTAAACAGCACATAGAAGTTTACCCCCATACTTTCTCCATACACTATTTCCCATTTTACCAGTGTGGGAAATTAGGGAAATAACACAAATATAGTATGAATTTCATCATCAAAAATGCTGTATCTAGCTTTAACATTCAAGATTTAAATATGCCCGGCAGGGCGTGGCTCAGCGGTTGAGCGTCGACCTAGGATCCAGGCTATCAGGGTTTGATTCACGGTCGGGGCACATGCCCGGGTTGTGGGCTAGGCAGCCGATCAATGACTCTCTCATCATTAATATTTCTATCTCTCTCTCTCCCTTTCCTTTCCTCTCTCTGAAATCAATAAAGATATATTTTTTTTAAAAAAAGTAAAAGAAAAAGATTTAAATATGATATAGACTTATCTGTCTTGGAAAAATTACATGCTCACTTTCAAGAGACAGGACACAGGCCAGAGGATTGCTTGTAATTTTTCCTCACTGCCATGGTTCCTCACTGCTTTGGTTCTCTAAGTCCTACCCATTCCTCTCTTTTCTTTGACTTGGAAAGAGTTATCTGAAATATGAACATAACAGAGTAAGGACAGAGATAATTTTTTCTTTAGTACAATTCATTATTGTCAGAGGGGATGACTATGCACATTCAAAGGGAAATCTAACAAATACGGTGTGTCCTGTTGTCCAGATTTGACACCTCGCCCCTCAGTACTGGTACAAACACCAGGGGACGCTAATGCATACTTCTAACAGACACCTTCATCAGTTTGTCTTCCTGCCTTGCCCCTTTGTCAGAGAATCTTCTCCCAATTGTCTTCCTGTTGAGTAAGCAATGGCAGGTGACCTCATCCCCTCAACCACAGCCACCTGGACCAAGGGTGACCACCTGGTCCAAACTGTGCCAATCAGATTCTCTCTTCCAAGAAACAATAATTGTTTCAGAAATTCTAGCTAGCCCCTTTGAGTCCTTACTTAAACTTGGACATGGTCAAGACTAAGTACATGATATTGGGCCCATATGGAAGTAGGCCTGAGAAATGGGGTCTCCAGAGAGGAAAAAAAGGAGCAGATACCCAGAGAGAAACAGAATGAGGATAGAAGAGAGGAAGAGGGAAGAAAGAAGGGAGAGAGAGGAGGAGGAGAAGGAAGGGGGAGAGAGAGAGAAAGAGAGAGAGGGAGGGAGGGAGGGAGGGAGGGAGGGAGGGAGGGAGGGAGGGAGGGAGGGAGGGAGGGAGGGAGGGAGGGAGGGAGGGAGGGAGAGCCTTCCTCCTGAGGGAAAGCTTTCCAATTGCTGGTTTCAGCCCTTTATAAGATCTGGGTGTCCCTGGTTATTTGAGAGACACAAGTATCCTTTTGACGACTTTCTCTTTTTGTTTAAGCCGGCTTCAGAGGGTTTTATCCCCTGAAAACAAAGGGACTCTGAGACAACGCTTCACATCTTAGCCACTCACCCACCTGGGTGGTGCCAATACCACTGCGCTAGAAATCACAAAGGAACCCCCTTCCCTGAACACAGGGAGGTGAGAGCCAGTACTCCATGGAGACAGATGCAGATACCAGAAGCACATCATGTTAGCTGTCGGAGAGTCCTCAGCCCAGTGGTGCCGCTGGTAAATATTTAACAACCAGCTCTCCTGGGGGGGGGGGGATCCATGGTTTGAAGCATTTGCCAATTTCTGTGATGTAAATACTCCCATCATTGCTATTTCCAAAGTGATATCACTGAACATGGAGCTTGAAAGAGATATTCACAACCGGCTCTTAGGAGTCAGGACAGATGGCTATCTAGCCTACGGTCTCTGATTTATAAGTGCAAATGCTCCTTGACTTACAATGGGGTTATGTCCCAATAAACCCATTGTAAGTTGAAAATATAAGTAAAAAATGCATTTAATACGCCTAACCTACTGAATAGCATAGCTTAGCCTAGCTTACCTTAAAGGTGCTCAGAACACAATATCCAGAAAACACAGTCAACAATACGCTATAGAGTATCAGCTGTTCACCCTCACGATCACACGCCTGACTGGGCGCTGCGGCTCACTGCTGCTGCTCAGCATCATGAGAGAGTATTGATCGGAATGCATATCGGGAGGCCAGAAAAAGATCAAAATTCAAATTTTGAAGTACTGTTTCCACTGGATATGTATTGCTTTCATACCATTGTAATGTTGGAAAATCGTAAATTAAGCCATCATAAGTTGAAGACTGTCTACACTTCCTGACTCCCTTTCATGACTTGGTTCTTGTTTTATCAGTTCCATGCCCCTTATTCTGAACCAATTTAAATCTCTTTTGGCAAGGATGTAGTAAAATCATTTTAAAAATACAGTGTCATTCCTCCCTGAGACCTGTAGTTTCATGCTCTCTCAAACACTAAGATGATAATAACAATTACAGTTTCTAAATTACCTCAATGGCGTGAGATGGCAGCGAGAACACAGGCATTGCCATCAGACTGACCTGCTCTGAATCCTTGCATAAAGGATACATTTGGTAAATGTTAGATTTCCTTTTACATTCACTGACTCACTTATTCCAAATATCCATC
The DNA here is from genome assembly GCF_964146895.1 of Miniopterus schreibersii. NCBI lineage: Eukaryota > Metazoa > Chordata > Mammalia > Chiroptera > Miniopteridae > Miniopterus > Miniopterus schreibersii. The sequence continues at coordinate 61,188,533 of NC_138105.1, forward strand.
CTGACAAGTGTTGGGCATGTGCATGACAACCAGAATCAGTAAAGATTTCCTGAACAAAGTTCACAACTTTTACAGGGTACACCTGACTCCAGCTTTGGGAAACCTCAAGTGCTTTTGACCAGAGACCAGAAAGAAATGTGGGGAACAAAGACCTCATTTTTTGTGTTCTACTTTGAACAGTTGTCATCTTTGATTTTGCTTACAAAACACAAATGAGACAAGAACTCACTAGACATCATTTCCCTCTCTGGACTTCTGAAGTACATTGCCCTATAAACAGCAAGAGAAGGAAAAAATCACCTTTCATTGGTTTGTGGTGGGTTATCTAAGGAATTTCTCTTTTAGATTTCAGCTTCAGCTCAAACTGTTTTCCCTGTTGCCTTTCAACTGATTTGAATCAATTCAACCAACCTCCCTTTCCATTCTCCTCGCTCCCTGCCATCCCCCACTCTGGTTTGTAAGAAACCCAAACAGCCCCATGTCCCACTAGCCTTTCAGAACCAAAGAGGTGACATGAATCAATAGTTCCTCAAACCCTCCAGGCAAACTTCTGAGTCTAGGCTCAGACTCCATCTTATAGTTTCTTCAGCAAAGTCTATTTTAGACGAAGGTTTTCAAAAAAATTAGCAACAGATTTCTCTAAGTGAAATCTCACACGGAAGTCCTACAACAGATAGAAATTAAAGCTGAATCTCTATGGCTTTTTAAGTCTTTTTAGTTTTCAGCTCTCAAAAAATTTTTAAATTGGAACTGGCTGAATTGCAATGAGGGTGCTCAGGGACCCCTCCGGACTTGTTGAAAGGCCTTGCAACATCTCTGGAAAACCCTAGGGCTCCTCAGGGCACAGTTTGAAACCCTGCAGGGAGCAAAGCTACACTCGGAAGCTCTCCCTGCCTGTGGGCAGGAGCAAAGCTGATTGAGAGCTGGGAGCAGGAAAACCAGTTAGGAGATTCCTGCAATTGTTCAAAAGAGAGATAATGCAGTCCTGAACTAGGAGACATTTCCCAGATAAAGTCACTAGAATGGGCAATTGATTGGATGTGAGACTCAAGAGAGAAGACAAAGATACCTCTGATTTTTCAAGCTTGCTTGCAAAAATTAAGGTGTCATTATCTCTTAAAAGAGAAGGAAATAATCAAAATGGCTTGGGGCGAGTTATATATTTTGTTTGGAATAGTTTAGTTTCTCTCTTTGAGGCACCTGGGAGGACTTACCTATCTCCAAGAAAGGAATTGATTTGTCCACTGGTTCCCATAGGAAATCAAGAGCAAACAAAGACCCTGTTGTGACTCAAGGGCTAACACCCATGAAACATGAAGTACAAAAATATAAGCCAGTTGCAAGGGAATAGGACCCCAGTGTGTGAGTTTCACTTACCCCAAAGTCATAGACAAATGATCAAGATCATTCTCCCAAATAAAAACTGTTTTCTCTCTCCAGGCTCATCCCTTCTGAGGACAAGGACTGGCAGCATTACCATCAGCTGCAATGCTGTCAGATCAGATACTCAACAAATGTTAACTGAGGGCCTACCCTCTTGGGGTTAGCCTAGAAAGGTGAAATTACTGGCTCCCCTCAGGATTCAACCAGCTTAAGGGCCCAGATGGGGTCACTGAGACCACTGTTCTCTAGAGTGAGTTCATTTGTTTATCTTGGAGTAGCCCACAAATAACTGCTTCTTGCAGTTATGACCAGGGACTCTCTGTGCTCCATGACTCAGGCTGGAGGCACTTGGCTGTCGCAGTTGGAAAGCTGTCATAGAAAGATCTTCCAATGCCAGTCTTTTTTTGCCCTCTGTTTGCCACTGGATCACCAGAGAAGGCAGATGGTACACTGCAAACACATCCATAAACCAGGCAAATGTGAACTATGTTGATAATGAAAATCCAGCATTGGGCATGGCAGCCCATGGGACTGATGACAGCAGTGAGGCCACTGGGTGGGAATGAAGGCAAAATTCAGGTCAACACAGGAAGAGCATCCTCAACAGTGACAAGTATGATCTGCAGAGTAAGCCCCCTCCACCATTCACCAGCTGTGAAAACTGTGCCTTGGTTTCCACATCTTTAAAAGGAAGTGATGCTTAATACCTCCTTAGTTGGATATAAACATAAAGAGAGATACAGCAGATGGAGATTTTAGCACAGTGACTGCCACGTAGTAAGCACCCAATAAATGTTGACTACTATCACGTCCGGCCCATGAAGGAGTGGGCTGCCTCAGGGATAAGAGGTGCCCTATCACATGATATTTTTACTCAAAATTCAGACACCATTGTCAATAATATTGCAGAGGAGATTTCAGCATGGGTGGGGAGTGAACTCAGTTTGCTTACTCTAAAGCAACTTTTGCTGCTGAGGCTCTGAAATATGGAGTCCAGTCCACCATTGCTTCATGGGCGTCTGCATCACCCCGTGTTCACTCAGCCAGCATTCAAGGGACACCCACGATGTGCAAAGCCTTGTGTGGACAGTGGGGAATTTTAACCACAAAGATAAAGCAAGTTTGTTTATACCCAGCCACTGTGGCCATGGCTCTAACGACCCCGGGAGGGGGACACAGACAGCCTACGCGCATTAATCAAACCAGGACCTGTTTTCTATTTCTGCCTTTGGGATTAGCTAAGGGACTGGCAGGTCTTAAAATTGCTCCACGCTGCTTGACCATGATGCCAGACCTGCTACAGAAACACCCTGTCAAGCGTGATGCTGTTTATCAAAACAAAGTTTAAAAGTATATATTTTCTTTCTATTTCCACTCTATTTTCTAATCAAGGAATACATAATCCCAGGAGAAAATCAGTTCCTCTCTCCCTCTCTTTCTCTCCCTCTCCCTCTCCCATTCCCTCCCTGTCTCCTCTGTCTCCCTCAGTCTCCCCTAGCCTCCTCCTCTCCCTCCCCACTTTCCCTCTCCCCCATCCCCTCCAGCTTTTATCATTTTAAGCTGTGTGCATGCCATTCTTCAGGGGATTAAAGTCAAATTTAGTCTTCTGCAATTGTTATTACCTATCCCTTGGCTTATGAGATGCATTTGCCTGCATTTGTAATGCATCAATAACTTCCACTCTCCTCCACTTGTAAACAATGCATTATATTAAATAGCCTGTGTCTAGCCTTGTATTGAAACAGACAATAAATTAGGACTTCCAGTTCTTGGTTTTTACTGATTCCTAAACCTGCCAGTTACACGCCTGTCCGCCCCACTGAATTCTCTCTAAAGCTGAGAATGCACAAAGCCCTTGTTCATGGTTCTCCTGTCTCCGTCACTGCTGCCGGCTGTCAGTTTCACACCACCAAGCAGATTGTAATTGGCAGGGTGAGGTGCAGAAATAAGGACTGGTTTGAATATGTGGTTCTCACCACACAGGCGCGCACACACACATGCACACACAGAGTCTTCCTGGCTTACAACATGTGCAAATTGAAAGACTTGATATATGAAACTCCTAATCAGAACCCACAAGGGCCACCCGCATTTGCTAGCCCATGGATTGGAAGCAGAGGAAGGAAACACAATGCAGCCAACACCCAGTGCCGTCATCCAGTGCAGGGCCTGGCCGGCTCCTGGATGGATGCTGCTTTGGGAAGGTGCCCTGCTGGGAGCCAGCCCTTGTGCTTTGTTGGGCAGCTTCCCTGGGATCGGAGATCTGCAAGCTTCCCAAGAGTCAAAGTCGTCCTGCTCAGCTTTGAGTGAGGTCCTGGAGCGAGGAGCAACCTGGAGCTCACAGAAGGTCAGGTGGTTTCTGTGGACCTTTTCCTTCCAGGAAACGAAAAGTCAGAGTCAATCTCACCACCATTCTCATACAAATTCAAGTCTAGCTGGATTGAGTCACTTAGAGCAACGTTTCTCAACCTCAGCTACAGTCATGTTTTAAAGCAGATAATTCTGTTCTGTGCATTGTAGGATGCTTAACAGCATCGCTGGCCTCTACTTACAAGATGCCAGTAGCAACACACCCTGATTTGAGATGGTCAAAAAAGGTCTCCAGACAGTGCCAAATGGCCCCTGTAGGGCAAAATCACCCTCAATAGAGAACTGCAACAACTTAAAGTCACATTTAGTCCTGATGTCTATCCATAGTTATAGAACTTCAGGCCTGATGAGGACCAGAGAGTTTCTCTACTCCTTTACTTCCCAAAGTGTGGTCCTCAGACCAGCAGCAGTAGCATCACCTGGAACCTTGTTAGAAACTCTGGGGTACTGCCCATAAATCTGTTCTAATAAGCCTTCTAGGTGATTCTGACTGAAGCTGAAGTTTGAGAACTACCATTCTATTCCAATGCTCACCTTTTATAGATAGGGAAGCTGAGATCCAGAGAGGTAAAGTGACTGCCCCAAAGCCACACAGCTACATTAGACCCAACCTTCTACTACCCAGACCAAAATACCACTGAATTATTCTCACAGGCACTACCACCCCCACAACCAGCCTCTGATTACTTTTTTCATCTCAGTCTTCAGTCTGCTTACTGCTCTACCTCCTAATTTACCCCTCTGGCCACTTTTCTGAGTTACACTATTCTTTGTGTTTGTTTCCCTGATCCTAACTGCATTTGAGAGATTGTCTACTAATTAAGCTGAGATTGAGTTTAACCATCTTTCTGTTTGCACTCCTTTTCTACTAGCAGTGGGCTTTGTGGTAGGACATACGGTGTGAGTGTGGGTCTGTGTAGGTTTGTGGGTGATCTCTGTGTTTGTGTCTGCACACATACATCTCTATGAACATGGCTGTGTACAAACTTGAGCAAGTGTGTGTGTCTGGAAGGCACACGAAGGAGAGAGGCTGAGGTTACCATGGAGTGGCCATGCTCCTGCTCGCTCAAGCCCACATCTCTGAACACAGGGTCAGTAACCTGTGGCAGCCCCTGGCAGCTTGTCCCTCAGTTTGAGGGCCAGTGGTGAGCATGAATTTTGTAATGCAGATTTCAACGGGCAGAACATGACATATTTCTTCTTTCAGAGAGGGTGATAATAAAAATTCATCTCTTGGGGCTTTCTGGAAAACACATGTTAATCCATGGCCAACAGATTCACTATTTTTGACTAAAATTCTAACAGCCTTTGGGATTCTTTTCCCCATAAAACTAATCAGTTGTTAGAATTAAAAACAGTTCTTTTACTTCAGATGGACAGAGCCTCTGACTCCTAGTCTTGCGTAAACATTAATCGTTTAAAAATGGGGGAGGTAGAATAGGGTAAAGGGGAGATAAATGGTGATAGAAGGAGACTTGACTTGGGTAGTGAACACACAATGCAATATATAGAAGATGTATTATAGAATCATATGCCTGAAACCTATATAATTTTATTAACCAATGTCACCCCAATAAATTCAATAAAATAAAACTGCAACCTGAAAAAAACAGTTTAAAAACAAATAGATTTTCTAGCTGAGAAGAAACTCTGAATTACTACTATCTGATTTACATCCTGATTTTAATCAAGGTTAGATGTGCTCAGGTCACTATAGAAATGTTCTATTTAGGAGACAGAATGACCTATGCTGCAAATTCACAAAGAGGCTTGAAAAAGATCCCAGTTCTGACTTTGATCAACAACAGCTATGCCCAACAAAGATTCTTTCCTCGACCAAACCATAGTCAGGCTCCTCTGAGTCTTCTACTCCACTAGGCCCAACCTCAGGTTTTCATCTCTGTCCTTATTTGGAAGGGATTTACCCCAAGGCCCATCAGCTGCAAGGTCTGGCTGCAACTACCATGGAGAATCAGCTGTGCAGGGGCCAACCCCATAGAGCAGGACTTAATTTAACAGGGCTCTGGTGCCCACTGAGTTCATCTCTTGAGTGTGTCACTTATAGAGGTGTTTGAGTGGTGCTTCAACATGGTCTGAGGCTGTACACCAGGTACTAGCGCTGTAGGGTCTCCCAGGAGGTGCAGGCCAAGGTTAGCCACTGCCTGTGTTCTGCCTGGGGCCATTCGGCATAAACTACAAAGCAATCTGCTGATGGCTGCTACTTCTGCTGGGCTTGGAGGAACCCAGGAGAGGCCAAGTCGTGAACCAAGACCAGCTTCTGCTAATGCCGGGCCTGGGACCACTTATTGAGAGGTACAGGACCAACTGAGGCCAGATGCTGCTTGTTTGAGAGATTTTAGTAAAGTCTGAAGCATGAGCCAAGACAGGTCAATAGTATGGAAAAGCTACTGGAAACAGCTTGCAAATTGGTGGGGCAGGGCCTCAGGGAATCACCAGGGTGGGGCAAAAGTGTGAGCCAGGTTGATGGAAACTCAGATATGGCACTCACCTGCTGGCCTTTTGGGGGAAAGGCTCAGAAAAGGAACAATGGCCTCTGCCAACACTTCTGTCTGGGAGAAAGCTGTGCCCCCAAGCTCTCACTCTGATGTCAGACACTTCAGTTCCTCCCTGTATATCCCTGGTGCCTTTCAAGCTGCTGCCTAATGCTGGAGCTCAGAGGGAGTGAGCCCGAGTAAGTCCATATGTGGGACCTTTAAGAGGAACTACCTGGGACTCCAGCAGCCTCCTTGTCACTCAGCCACAATATCCACGGTTTTTATAGCCAGAAGTTATGGGGACTTCTCTTTGTGGCACTGAAACCTTGGGTGGGAGCCCGGTGTGGGGCTGGGAACCCTCGTTCCTGAGGGGGGACCTCTGTAGCCAGGATATCCCTCCCAATTTTTATCTGTGACATGGGACCAGCCCGTTCCATGTCTCTGTCCCTCCTACCAATCTTGATGTGGCTCTTCTTTATATCCTTAGTTGCAAGACTTTCATTCAGCCAGATTTCAGGGGTTTCTGAATGATGGTTGTTCTTTAGTTTATTGTAATTTTGATGTGGTTGTGGGAAGATACAAGTGCCATGTTTACCTATACTGCCATCTTCACCAGGAGCCTGATAGGCAAGGGTTTTAATTCAAAAGGCCTCTTAATAAAATTAGAGGCTGCATAGAAGCATAACTATAAATGATAGCTAGTGAATAAGTTGAAATAAGAACTTTATCACCTTTGCTAATTATGTCAAGAAGAAATTTAAGAGTTTCCTAGGAGGAAGGATGGTTGGATAATCCATCATCAAATAAGTGGCAACTCTTTATTAGGAAAGAGTTATGATTGTTGGTTATGATGCATCTTGGTACAGCATTTTTCAGTGGTAGTTTTTTAAAATATTAATACCAGACCCTAGCTCCAGACCTATTAAATCAGAATTCCTGGAGGTTGGGCTCAGGCATCAGTATTTTTTTAAAGATTTCCCAGGTGGTTCCAATGGGCAGCTTGGGTTGGGACCCACACATTAGTTAACAGAATTTAGTTACCTGAAAAGGGAAATGCAGCTTTTACAATGGTTTGACTTTTTCCCTTGAGCACCAGACAAATTGTGTTGATTAATTAACATTTTCCAAACAACAGCAACGAATTAACCGCTGCAAATGTTCAGGCCATGGAATTAGACATGACTCTTAGGCATCAGACTCATCTCCCCAGATAGAAGGTTGAATGTGGATTTCGGAGAACAAGGGCTTGGCAGACAACAATCAGAGAAAGGTTAACCTTGGCTGAGCAAGTGCCGTGTAGGGAGCAAAAAGACAAAAATATGAACTCATTTCTACATTCCCTCAGGACTTATTAAGTGCACCAGGCACTGTGCTAGTGGCTGGAGAGTCTGAGATTAAAAGAATATGACCAAAGCTCCCCGAGGAACTGACTAATGGAGAGAAAGAAATGTAGACAAAACTTTCCGGCCATGCACTACGTAATAGAGGTACATAGCAGCTACTTGGGAAGCACAAGGAGGAAGCACAGAAGCCTTGAGATGACAGGTGAGGGTTCGTGGAGAAGGTAACTGTGTGCTGAATCTGGAAGGGCGGGCAGAATCAGCTATGTCAATGGGGTCTATGACCTGAGCCAAGGTGAGGATGAGCATGTCCAGTTCTAGGAAAAACACAAGTGACAGAAGAAGCTGGAAAGGTAGTCCAGGAGCTGATTATAAGACCCATGTGTGCCATCTGAAAATTTTGGATTTAACCTTGGAAGTGATGAGGGTTACTGATGGATTTTGAGTAGGAAAGTGATATGATCAGATTTACATTTAGAGCGATCACTCATGCAGTTTATAGAGCTTTGTTAATCAAAGTGTAGTCCATAGGCCAGCATCACTTGTTAGAAATTTAAAAACCTCAGACTCCATCCCAAACATACTAAATCAGAATTTGCCTTTTAACAAGCTCCCTAAATGACTCATACGCACATTAAAGTTTGAGGTGCACAGTCAAAGAGGAGAAATTTTCATGAGAGAGAGGTGTGACTTTAGGAAGACCAGTTAGGGGTTTAAGGCAGCAATTTGTTAAATCATCCCTTTAAATAGCTCTTTAACAACCACCTATGGATAGATCCATGTATACACTGTCCTTCAAAACATCCAATTGATAAGTAAAAAATTCAAGCAACACTTGTGTAGATAAGCTGAGTTTTCTCCTCAACTTACCTTCATTTTACACAAGATTAGCCAGAACCCTACTAACATACACATAATGTGAGAACCACAGATCATGTGCACTGGAATATGCAGTGCTGTCTACTGGGGAATTTCAGATACAGTTTCAGAAGAGAAAACAAAAGATCCCTTTTTCTAGTTTTGATGTGGGTACAGACAATGCAACAATAGTCTTTCTCTCTCTGTTATCTCAAAGACCATGTGTGGAGTGAAACCACCTTGGTAGTGGGGACCCAGAGACCCAGACTAAATCAATTGTGAATTTTACAATTACTGATGGGGTGTTCTGAAGGAGGGAGAGGGGAGAGAGAGAGAGAGAGAGAGAGAGAGAGAGAGAGAGAGAGAGAGAGAGAGGGAGGGAGAGAGAGAGAGAGAGAGAGACCTGAAAACAGAAATAGGAGAGGCTGTTTATCTTGGTGTGGTCTTTGGTGGAGATAATTTCCTCTCTTTGATCATGGGCAATGGAGATGATGGGGCTACCCTGAGGAACTCCTTTTCATCAGAAAATAGCCTTCCTATAAAAAGTGAGTCTTGCAGAATTTGAAAGAAAGAGTGTGATCTACTAGGTACAAAGTAGAGGGAGGGGGTAAAAGGACAACAAGCAATTTGTCAATAAATAAGCACAAGTGTACCTCATCTTTAACAATAAGAGCATTGTTGAACAGGGTATACAAATTGGACTGGGGTTAAATTAAACCTATTTTAAGCCCATTCTGGGAATTTGCTATTTAAAGGAATCCTTTGTAGCATGGATAATCACTCACTAATGAAGCTTTTGTTAAATCTGGAGTTCTACAAAGCCGAAGTCCCCAACAGACTGTGATTGGAAGATCACCCCACAGATATCTGGCAGAATACAATTTGTCTGTGTGCCAGAGAACCCAGCTCTGTAAAAAGAGTCCAGTGGTTAGGGAACCCACTCTCGAAAGGAAGGAGTCCTGCCTTTGGGGAAAGTAGGTATGTAGTTAGATAAAAGAACACAGATCTTGCTGACTAAAAGAGAATTTAAGACCTGGGGGTCAAGTGAAACAGGTGGAGGCTGGTAAGGAGAGAACAGATGGATTGGTAGCCAGCATATTGGAGATAGACAAAAGAAAGGGTGAGTGACCACAAAAAAATCTGGAGATGGTACTTAAATCATGATTAAATCCTTCCTTACTCATCTCAAGGTCTCTAGTGCTGGTGTCCAGAACATTTCCAAATAACACCAATTCAATTACCTGAGAGAGATCTGTGTGAGTTCTTAACTACTAAGGAGACATTTTAGTGGGGAGCAAAGTAAATATACAAGAATTTAGTATCAACAGAGTGGCCTTGCATATCTCCACTCTAAGTGCCAAAAGGATATATCCTTCTGTGCTGGAGTTCTTGGAATGCCTTCACAGGCTAGAGAGAGCCTGAATGGGAAATTAAAATGGGAGAGTTTGGTAATTTGGGGAAGGATGTAGGAAAAGGTGACCAGAGTCAAATCCAGAGGCGCGGCTGTTTAAGACTATTTCTTTAAACCACCAAGTGCAAATCATGAACTCTCAAATAAAAATGCATGTAGCTATAAGCATGGTATGGAACTCCAATAAAGAGCCCAAGATGAGGAAATAAAGACCAAGTATGTGTCACCTCCCGGTCGTTATTTAGGATCGTTACATACTCCTCAGCACCTCGCCCTTTCCGTAAAGTAGAATGCCCCCTTCCTACAGCCCAAGGAGGTTGGGAGAAGGAGGTTGGGAGACACTGAACACCAGTCCAGTAAGTCAAAAGAGAATTCAAGGTATGAAAAAAAATTCCAAGAGATGGGCGCCAATGAAAGGGTCAAAAATGGGTTAGAGTTAAAAAAAAAAAAAAAAAAAAAGGCTCCATTTAGGTTTCAACCAAGATCAGTACCAGCTATTCCTCAAAAGCTTTTAAGACTTCATGTAACTTAGCAACTGACCTATGTTTGTTTTCTGTTTTGTTTTTATCCATGTCAGTTCCTCTGCCGTTACTATCAGCCAAAAATGCTTAGGATTGTGCATTTACTGAGGGATGGGAGGCAAGCAATCAAAAGTATGTACATCTTTTTGACAAGGTTGTGACAAGACAGGACAGCAAAATAGATGAGCATAACCCATGGACACAGACAATAGTGTGGGGAAGGCCTGGGGTGGGGTGGGGTGGGGGCGGGGTGGAGGGGGGCAAAGAAGGGAGGGAAATGGGGGATATCTGTAATACTGTCAATAATAAATAAAAAACAAAGGGCCCAAAAGAAAAATCAATGGCTGAAGGCTGTTCCTGGGATTCAGACATGTTCTCAAGAGTGTGTGTCCCGGAAGAAGGCCTCTCATGGGACATTTTTGTTAGAGGCTTCGAGATTTTATTCCTCACCTTCCTGCAAATCAGAACCAAACCAGGTGATTAGTCTTCATAGGCCCCGTACAGTATCCCACATTAAACCAAAAGGGCTAGAAAATACATCAGGCTTTCTTAGAGTTGACTTGGGGTCTCCAAAAGAACCTTAGCCCTCCAACCCCACCATATTCCTGTTCTCTATTCATAGTCAAGAATATTTGGAAATGCCATGGCCAGTGAGCTCTCCCAGTTGTCAGGAATGATTCTCACTGGGATGGTACACACACACACACTCACACACACACACCCCTTATCTTCTCCTTGCTGCTGCCGGGCTGTGGCAGTTTTAGGGACAGCTCCCAGTTTCCTCAGGCAGCGTAATGGGAAATATCAGCACCACCCTGGTGGACAGCTCATAGCACAGCCGCTGTGGCATCTGCCCTAGAAATTTGCTTTAAAAATCTCAGTGACGTAAAGAAAGCAAACATCCATAGGGAATAATATAATATTGTGATAACTAACTGTGGTGCCAGGTGGGTACTTAGAGTATTGGAGGGAACACTTCGTAAAGTATATGATTGTCTAACCACTATGCTGTACACCTGGAATCAATAAAGAAATAGAAAGCAAGCACATTTTCTAGCTATGCTCTCAGTCTCCTTTTCACTCTGCCCTGCAACAGAGCCAAAAAGTTCTGTGGCCCTTTCCTGGCTTAAGGAGGACTCTCACCCGCCCCCGTGATGTCCATATTGCTTTTCATTTTAGAGAGTTAGGCACCTGGAGGTAGGTGATTATTTGTACTGGTTTAGACCTCAGTGATGCCACCAGGAATTCCAGGTCTTTCTAGCATTCCATTCTGCCATTCTTTGTTTTTTGTCATCTAATGGTCTCATGATAGCTGCCTCTGCTCCAAATATCACACCTACATCTAAGAAACAATGAAGGGAGAGGGATGTCCCTCCAGGAACACCTGTCCATTTTATTAAGAAAACAAGGGGTTTCCCTAAAGCATCTGGAGATTCTCATTTATGTCTCATTGGCAAGTACTGTCAGATGACCACTTCTAGCTGCAAAGGAGGCTGGAAAATGAGTATTTAGCTTTCCCACTCTTTATAGTTACAGGGGGCTAGGCAGAAAGGGATGACCAGGATCAGCTAACATGTCTGCCGCAAGCAAAACAAACAAACGCCACTGTGAAGCTACCTCCTCATCTATAAAATTGTGTAATTCTAGCACCTATTTCATAGAGATGACATTAAGTTCCACAGCATGGTTCCTATAGGACACAGGACACAAGGCACATCATGTCCCAGGACAGGCACTGAATATTCCAGAGTCATTCAAACAGAACTCTGGGTTACAATGAGATGCTATTGTCTATGAAGAACTTTTGAGGCAAGAAAGGTGCACATCAATATAATAGTAATGGGAAGCTTGAACCTTCATGACCTCAGAGAACAGAACAATTTCTTTTTTAAAAGCCTGACAAATTTGACTACATTAAAGTTAAAATTATTCCTAATTTATAGAGGAGAACCTGGGGCTCAGAGAGGTTAAGTAACTTGCCCGAGATTACATAGTTAACAACATTCGTGACAATAACTGCCACTTATGGAACACCTAGCATACATTATAATTAATCCCACAACAGCCCTGCAAGAGAGGCAGCAATGTTCCCACTAAAATATTCTAGCTGGTAGTCAGGAGAGCCAGAATGGGAACACAGGGCTATCTGATTCCAAAACTCTTCCTGTTCTACCTTAATGTGATATGTACTAGCCCTTCTACCATCCAGAGATGGGACCCCAGGAATGATCTAGAAAAATGTTCAAACAGGTCAGTTCTGGGACATGTTCTTTCAATAAGCAAATCAAACTACTGCATATCAGTGGAGGGGAGAGGGCTATTCAACATAAACTATGATGAGGCAAATATTTTGACACACCATTGTCCCAAAACCTGCAGACAAATGAGCTGGGCTTTCAAGCCTGGAGTCCATCCACCCACCACCAATTCCTGACCAACTTCCAATCTGTCCCACGGGACCTTCTCATACCCTTTAGAGAAGAATCCTTCCCCTCCAAAGACACTGTCCCTCTACCCTGTTGTAGCACCTGAGATACCACATTGTGGCAGCTTTGAAAAGTAGACATATTTTTAGAGATGTTATTCATGCTCGTAGTTTATTAGAAATGAATTTAGTTCATTCTCTTTTTAACAGACAGTCCACTAAGACCAATAGGAAATGGCATCTCATGTGGGTTACATATTTTGAAAGGAAGTGGGGAGCTACATTAGGTAAAATGGAAAGAACACTGGATTGAGAGTCCTGGAGCCCTGGGCTCTGATTGCAGCTGTGCTTCTCCATTCATTGGTTGACTGGATAAGTCTTTTCAGCTGCATGAACTTAGGGGTCTGAAGAGGCAGGAAGCAAGTCTGAAAAGACAGTTTTGTGAAAAAGGTATCAGAATCTTGCTTAGCCACTAGGTATTTTGAGGTCTCTGAGTGAAATTCAGGGCCAATATCTTGGGGACAGCCAATTAGGGGATGCTTTTATTGGATTGATTGGATTGATTAGGGGTGGAGGAAGGTGGCTGGAGATTTAACACAGGGAGTAGCAATCAACACACACTGAGAAATCCAAGTAGACTACATCCGCCTTGGATTCCCCAGTGAGGAGAAAATGGAAGTCTTGTCTTTGCAGACAACCAGCCCATACTACCCCTCCATGCAGTGATACGAGTGGTCATGGTTCCCTTCCTAGGGAAAATGTGCTCTTAACTGAAAACCATTTCTGAACAACCTATTTGCTGGTATGTCAAATGGAATAAAGCTTCTTTATTCAGTCAAGAGGTTGAATCTAGCATCAACTTTATGCCAGGCACTGTGGGAGAAACTGAAAAGCCCAGAAGAAGAGATGTAAACAGAAGGAAATTCTTGTTGAGTACCAACTTTGCATCAAGCCCAATGCTAAGAGCTTTGCATCCATTATCTCACTAGATCTTAGAAGTCACTATTACAAGTGAAAAGGAATAAACTGCTGTTAGAAATTCAGGTGATAATGATGATAACAGTAATCATAACACCTAATATATATTAAGATAATGTTGTATGGAGAGTTTATTAATTTACTCCCTCCCTTTCTTAGTTTTCCTAATCATTGTGGCTTCTATTTCCTGAGTTTCCTTCCTATGCTGTGTGGGGCCTCTGAGGATGTCTTTGTTCTCAGTCCATAAGTGATTCTGGGAAAGAGAAGAGGCTGGTCTCAATAAGCTGAGAGCCCCCAGGGTGGCCTTGACCCAAATGGAAGCTTCCAGGGAGAAGAACCGGAAAGAACAGTTCCTCAGAGAACGGGTACATTAAGAAAGGGGCATCCCTTAGTAAGTGATCTGTCACTCGTGACATTTAAATGAAGCTGGGAAGAGTCAGAGAACAGAGACAGACAGAAAGGAGCTCCCTGACTAAAGCCCAGAAAAATAAAACTGGATGAACTCCTCCCAGTGTTTATCCCTCTGACTCCTTGGCTTCCACCCCACAGCCTCAGGAACCGGTGGGGAGCTCAGCCTGGCTCAATACAAGGACTCCAAGTTTTAAGCCCAATTAGATTCTCCATTTTCTGCTTGACCCTTGATCCCTTAAGTAGTGTCTACACAACCTCAAAACAACTTATCAGTTGAAACAGAAAATTCAGCCAGTCATTTACCTAGAGATCTGTGCTCCAAATCTTTGGACTGGCTTGAAAGGATGCTTTTATTGGCTTGATTAAATTGGCCAGATGTTTTCCCTTCATTTTGGCATGGCCTCAGGTACATATCTGGTTACAGCACTAGAGCCTGAGGGAAGGGTGAATGCGGAGAGAATGTGCATTTTTTAAACCCAGGAGTCTACTTACTGCCCTTTGCCTGAATAAATTAAAGTGACTACACTAGGTTTCTGCAAATCAAATCTATAGAAAGAACCTCCTCCCTGGTGATGCCCCTTCTTTAGTAACAACTATAATTCACGGGGCACTTTACAGTTTATTAGGCAGTTCCACATTTATTATTGCACTGAAACTCGATGCAGAACAAGATACTATTTTTCTTATTTCACAATCAAGAAAAGATATTTTTTCACCCCTGTCTGGTATAACCTGTATAAAGCTGAGCCTTCTCATGCCTCTTGGGATCTGAGATTCTGGGATCATTTTCACCCAGAAGAAAGCAAATCTGGCTCCAAAAGAGACTTTACAAAAACTCGCAGTCAAGATGACACAGTTAGTTCAAATTTGGGTAGACTTCTCCCACACATGGTACTGATAGATAACATGAATTTTAGAAAAGATTTAACCATAGATAGCTTGACTTGAAAGCCAGATAAACATTCCCACATACTATAAAAAGAACAGAAAAACAAGGGGTGACAGTGAGCAGGACTGTAGCCATGGTTGCCAGGCCCAGGGTCGAGGGGCAGACAGTGGCAGCTGGGGACTCCACTCCTGAAGACAGAGGGCACAGCACACACAGTGTTCTTTGAGAGACTGAGGACCACATCTGGGTTTATCCTTGAAGCTACAGAGTGGTGCCCCTTTACTTCCCCAACTCCCTCCACTTTGTTCTTAAAAAGAGACTTAAAACTGGAGTTGAACAGAGGATTTTTAGAGCAGTGAAACTACTATGGTGATGGATTCATGTCATTATACATTTTTCAAACCCATAGAACATACAATGCCAAAAGGTAGCCCTAATTAACCCTAATGTAACTCACTGGACTCTGGGTGATAATGGTGTGTCAATGTAGGTCCATCCATTTGTAACAAATGTGCCACTCTGATGGGGCAATGTTGATCATGGAGGAGGCAATGCATAGGTAGGGTTAGCGGTGCTATAGGAAATCGCATCTTCCATTCAATTTTGCCGTGAACCTAAAACTTCTCTAAAAAATAGTCTATTTTAAAAAACTATTTTCAGATCTCACACTGCTGAGAGCTCCCCAAGGCTGTGCTTATTTTGAACGGAGTTCTGGGGGCTTCATGTTGGCTACAGGAGGACCCCGAGGCAGTCTCTCATAACCAGGAACTAACCAAGCCAACCACTGACCCAGCTGGGTCAAATGTTGCTTACAGACAAGTAAGATGAGACTTCTTTGTTTTCTTTGCTGGCTACTCCATCTCTTCACAATCACTAACTATTGGAGTGCCCAGGACTATGTCTTCAGTCCCGCTGGGCTCCATCTACATTCACCCTTATAACATTCCTATAGCTGGAGGTTTCCCAAATGTATGCTTGTAGTACCCTTGACCTCCCGCTCTGAGCTCTAGGCTCATATAAATAAATTCCACGAGAACAGAGAGTCTGTCTTAATTCATCTGTGCATCTCAGGACTGAGACAGCAGGTCTCAGCGAGAGGTGCTGCATTAAATTCTGTGCCTCCTAAACCCAAAGGTGAGATTGGAGATAGGTCATGCAATCTAGAAAGTTCAGGACTCATTTCTCAGGCCGGTAGTTTCACTCTCATGATGCCCAAGGGTGATGTGTCCTCATGGCATTCCAAGAGAGTCTCTCCACCTTTGCTCCCACATGAATGTCACACTTCTCCCAACCTTGACCAAGATGCCACCACCAGCACAGTTAGGAGAATTGGGATTTTCAGATCTCACACAATTGGAAATAAAAACAGCAGAAAATTTTCAGCTCAATCACAATAATTTCTAGAATAAACCCAAGGGGTTCCTGAGACAAGACATGAGGGAATTTCTCCAAGAATAAGCAGAGGGCAGTTGGTACAAGTTACAACTGCAAAAGTTGCCTATTGTACTTGGTAGCCTCTAAAATAACCTCCAATCATCTCCCCGTCTGGTTTTCACACTTTTGTGTAGTCCCCTCTGTTTGAGTGTGGACTGGATTTGTTGACTCACTTCTAATGACTAGAATATGGCAGAAATAATGGTATGTCGCTTCCAAGGCCCAGTTATAAAAAGACTAAGGCCTCCTTTTGGGGCTCTCTGTTGCTCTCTCTAGAAGAAACCAGCTGCCACACGACAAGGCAGCCCTGTGGAGAGGCCCACACGGTGTGGATCTGAGGCCTGCCAACAGCCACACCAATAAGCGTAAAAGCAGATTCTCCCCCAGTTGAACCTTGAGCTCTAGCTGACAACTTGACTGCAGTCTGGGACCTTGAGCTAGAATTGCTGGCTAAGCTGTTCCCAGATTCCTGACCCACTTTGAAACTGTCAGATAATAAACATTTGCTGTTTCCAGCTGCTATTTTTGGGGGGGTGATTTATAATGCAGCAATAGGTAATTAATACACCAATTTTAACATGCATTGACCCCACAGCTCTGAATTCCAATTTAACGGTTTCCCACATTTGTTCAGGATGTTAACACACATTCAACTGTTCCACATACATTCAAGTTCAGTTGTTTATGCACATGCTGGTATTCCATTCATATTCAGGTGCTAAACACAGTACTTAAATATGAATATTCATTTAAATGTGCACAAAAGATCTTAGATGCTGCCTTGCGCCAGGTTGTGGCGAAAGTAGGCTGAAGCCAATCTTACGCGCCAACACATTACTAGCAATACAGTTCCAGGGCTATCGTGATTAGGGGGAAAGGGAAATGAGGTTGGGAAGGCTGAATGACAGCCTAGCAGAATGACACGGCCACTTGTTTAGTCACACTGGAGGCCTCCAGAAAGGCCATATAGAGTCATGGCACCTGGAAGAGTCCAGTAGGGGGCATGAGAGAGTCATTTATTTATTGGTTCCATCCTGTCTCCTATCTCTCCTTGGTCAGATTTCATCCAACGGGGTGTTAAAACCACCCTACACGTCCAGGTTGTGTTATCCAGCTCCTCCAGGCTGCCACTGGGGAAACCAGTCCTATGCCATGGTCTGCTGCTTCCCTGAAACCAGACATGAGGGAGCCAAAGCCTCTCTATGGGCGTCGGTCACTCCTGGGCACTGGACCTGTTGTGGCTACCACCACGGCAGACGTTGCAGAGACCTTGCCAAAGTCCGGTGCTCACTCAGGGGGACTGAGACAGATGGCAGTGTTAGGAGATGAGGTGACAGGAAGCAGCTGGGGTTCTTTGTTGATCAGACAGCCAAGAACTGAAGGGTAGGTGAGGCTGAGCAAATCGGGAGGAGTATAAACTGGGTTTGGAACAGACCGACTCACAGGTGAACACCTACTCATTGGGAAGCTACTTTTATATTTGAACTGGATATGAATATATACACATTCAGGTGTTTCCTGCATTGACTCAGACTTTGTTATTTGTCCCCTGAATGCAGGGATGAGCCACCCTATACAGTTCTGCAGCTCTGAGCAGTTTTGTTTCAGGGAAGCATCCTTGTTTCTCAGGAGAATTCCACTTGCCTGGAAACTTAATATCATTTAATTCCATTGCTTGGTTTCATATCATGATGTCACTAAGAGTACAGGAGATTGGGAGCTGACTCAGGATGAGATTGCAACTGTGACCTGAATCAATGCTACAGAGTGCTTTGGATCGGGGTTGTCCCCAATTAAGCCAAAAAGCCCAGCCTTTGTATTTCTGTACCAGCCAGTCATCAGCAGGCCACACCCTGAGAGGGATGTAACCTTGGACGAGGCTGTTCCCTGCTGCCAAGAACAGATCTCAGCAAGAGGTGCAATTCTAAGCCTTTGCAGCCAGTATTCCTGGTGGCCAGGGGATAGGTTCATTAGTCCGAAAGGGATCTCGGTAGAATGCCAAGGTATCCAGTCTAGTGTGCTACCATCTGGACTAAACTTCTCATGTGAAGAATTACAACTTAATCTAACCCTGGTTTTCCTCCAAAATTAAGCACACGGATTCATACTAGACTTTTTCCCAGAGTCAAAAAGGCTTCCAATTAGGTGCCATAAAAGAATCCCAAGAATGGTTTAGAAAGATCACATGATGCTTCTTTCTGGGCTCAGACGATTTCCTGATTCACCAGTGTGACAGGGATAGGAGCCAGGCCACAGGGAACTCCAAATTCCAGGAACCTTTTCATTTACAAGTACTCTGAAATGCAGATTCAGCTTTCTTAACCACCATGACTATTTCCTTGTCCCTCCTGAATCAAAGGGCAAACCCCGCTGTTTGCTCCAGAACAAGAGAACACTGCCCTGTTGCCACCTTGAATCTAAAGAAAAAATAAATAAAATTAAATTAAATTAAATTAAATAAATAAAATAAAATAAAATAGTCTCAATTCTAGGTCAGAAAATCTCACAACCTCTCCACCCTAACCCCACCCAAATGTGGCCAAACTCTTGAGATCACCCTTCCTCGCCTACCACCATGCTTTCCCTGCAGTGCCTTGCTGGCACAAAGACTGCAGCACCCTGTCACCATGCTCCAGTCCTCAAACTCTGCCTACTTACCAGGCCCCCAGGGCTCCAAAGCCAGTGCTTCTCAATGTGCAGTAATGCTTGGGGTCTGACTCAGTAGGGACTGGGCCCCCTCCTGGTTTCCTTCAGAGCAGCTATTTTGTTTGTTGTCTTATTGTCGTTGTCAGTGGTGGTGGTGGTGGTTTTAATCTGTTTTGCACACTGTTATTATGTAAGAGGTTTTCTGAAGAAAGGTGAAGAAAAGGAATTTAAAAATCTCTTCTTATTCAACACTCAAGTGTTTAGCATCGATGACCTCAAACTGACTCCATTTCAGTAACTAGGATCCCTCTTTCAGAGTACAAACTCCTTTCTAACACTTGCTACTTTCCCACTTTAACCAAAATAATAATGATGATGATGATGATGATGATAATAATAATAATAAGTGGCCTATAGCCTTAGAAATAGCTAGCTGGCATTACATAACCTTTTCTTTTTCCATTGTGTTCCCTGTACAGTTGCCATTTATTATGCCAAGCAGTATTTGCTTACCATCTACATTTATGGCATGTTTTCATCTTAAATAAATATATTTCAAATCTTCAAACAAATTCAAAGAAAACTATCCAATAACAGAGCAGGTGCACACAGTTATGGCAAAGAACATGAAGGTGGTACAGGGATGAATGCATCCTCTATGGGGCAGTCACCTCTTGCTGGGCATCCCATCTGTGGTCCATCAGCACCACCATCCAAATACAGCACAGCATGAGTTCTCCACCTTATTGTGATTAAAAACCAGAGAATCTAATTCAATATGTTGGAGGTGGGGTCCAGGAATCTGCATTCTTAACTCACACCTCAGCTTATTCTGTTGTCTGATGATCCCTTTCCCTGAATATCAGTTCTCCAGGTCCACCAGACCAGAACTTCTTTAAGGACAAATATTATGTCTCACTCATACTTAGCTGTGCCAGGCACATAATCAGCTCTCAAATAAATGTTTGGGGAATATCACGGGGAAGGTAGGGCAGAAAAATATATGAAATCAGAAATGTCAAATCCATTACACAAATAGATAGTGAAGCTTAGAGACAGTGAATTCCTTGTGTTCGACCCTTGGCTAGTGAACAGCAGAGCCACATTGAAGGCCAAATATCTGGGCTTTCAGTCAGCAGTCTTTTCTCAGAGTTCTAGACCACTGCCTCTGGAGTTGGCAGGCCTCCCAGGACTGGAGCAGGAGTTGACAAGAACTTAGAAGATCACAGGCATATATTCAGTGAGTATGATTGATTCTGTTCCACAGTGTAAATTTAAGCCCTGAATTTTGCAAAAGTTTAAGGAAGACTTAAGTAAGAGAGCCTGGGTAGGTCTGCATGACTAGAGGAAAACAAACAAGCAAGTCTACTCTGAGGAGTCAGTTATAACTTCTTCAAGTGTAAATGCCAGGCATGAACACACCCTGGAACCAAATGAATGAAATGCCTTAGTCACACAAGAAAGCTGTACCCCTTCCCAAGTTGGAGAATATGAGGTCCTGTGTCACCATCTTTGTCCATCCCTGTGTCCCTCCTGTTATTGCCCCAGTAAAGAGGTTTACTCTAGACCAAGAGAGCACTGGCCTGTGAGGATGGGTGGAGTGGAGAGCAAGCTGACAGACTCTAAAGAGAACAAAAAATTTACATCAAGAAATATTTCAGGAGCCCAATTAAGAAAAGTAGACCAGGAATTAGAGATGGACCCACCTGTCAAAAGATAAATTAGAACAGGTATGAAACCACTGACATGCTATTCCTAGACTATGATCTAGTCTAGTCTATAGTTTCTAGGAAAAATTATAGTAACAAGTCTTACTCTAAAACATGGTCTGGCTTCCCCTATCTTGTAAGAAAAAAATCTCAGTTCTGCACAGCATGAGCTGAAATGGGCTGGAGGAAGCTATAAGCATGAAGCAAAGTGGAACTGAGGTTCCCCATTCCTATGCAAGAAAGCACATGGGATGGGTGTGAGAGAAGCTGACCTGAAGTGAAAGGCTCCCAACAGTGATCAGGTGCAGGAGACAGAGTTGGAACCAATCTCTGAGGCTCCGGTATGATCTACAGGGAGACTTGAGGCCTCCAGTGGCCCCGCAGGTTGTGGAATGGGCCAAACATTCCATGTGCCATGTTAGTTCACCCAGGTGCAGGGAATCACTTGGTATATCAGGAGAGCTGAGTGGAATGTTACTTGTATTTTACTTTTTATCAGTCATTGTCCTGGAAGGAAATGGGTGACTCCAACTCCAACCTGCTCTCTCTTCTCCCTTTGCCCTCCAAGTGAATATCCTTTATTCTACTAAGTCTAGTAATCAACTGTCACCATGCAAAAATATCACAATATGTAATTCCCCTTCACCTTTTTCACCCCCATCCCAGAACTAGTATGATGATTAATATTATCATTATCTTTAGTCTCAATTTAAGGAACCACAGGCATTAGATCTAAAATGGTGGTAGAGTAGGTGGATGCTACACTCACCTCCTCCCAGGACCAAACTGGAATTACAACTAAATTATAGAACAATCATCCTGAATAACCAACTACAACTAGCTGAAGTCTTACAACCAAGAATTTACAGAAGAAGCCACACCAATACTACTAGGAAGGGCAAAGATGCAAAAATGGCTGGCCCAGCTCCAACTGGCAGTGGATGAGATTCCAGAGGGATATCTCAGCTGCAGGGGGTTCCCCCGAAAACTATGGGGTCTCAACCCCATGCTGTGTTCCCCAGTCCAGAGCACCAACTAACAAAGCCCAAAGTGAGTAGAAGAAAGAAAATAATAAAGAGCAGAGCAGAAATAAATGAAATAGAGTAAAAAAAAAAAAAAATACAAAAAATCAGTGAAACCAAGAGCTGATTCATTGAAAAGATAAACAAGATTGAAAAACCTTTAACCAGACTCATCAAAAAGAGAGAGAGAGAGAGGACCCAAATAAATACAACCAGAAATGAAATAAGAGAAATAACAACTGACACCAAAGAAATACATAGAATTATAAGAAAATATTACAAACAACTATATGCCAACAATTGGATAACCTGAAAGAAATAGATAAATTCCTAGAAACATACAATCTTCCAAAATTGAATCAGGAAGAATCAGAAAATCTGAATAGACTAATTACAACTAATGAAATTGAAGCAGTAATCAAAAACTCCCAACAAACAAAAGTCCTTGACCAGAAGGCTTCATAGGTGAACTTTACCAAACATTCAAAGAAGAACTAAAATCTACCCTTCTAAAATTATTCCAAAAAATTCAAGAGAAGGGAAGACTCTTGAGCTTAGAATTATCCTAATTCCAAAACCAGATAAAGACACTACAAAGAAAGAAAGTTATAGGCCAATATCCTTGATGAACATAGATGTTAAAATCCTCAACAAAATATTAGCAAACCAGATCAAGCAATACATTAAAAAGATCATACACCATGATCAAGAGGGATTTCTTCCGGGGATGCAAGTTTGGTACAATATCCACAAATCAATAAATGTGATACATCACATAAACAAAATGAAGGATAAAAATCACATGATAACATCAAAAGATGCAGAAAAAATCATGTGATAAAATCCAGCACCCATTATTGATAAAAACTCTAAGCAAAGTTACAATAGAGGGATCATACCTCAACATAATAAAGGCCGTATATGACAAACCTATAGCCAACATTATACTCAATGGGCAAAAACTACAAGCGTTAACCTTAAGGTCAGGGATGTCTGCTTTCACCACTCTTATTTAATATAATATTAGAAATCCTAGCCACAGCAATCAAACAAGAAGAAGAAATAAAAGGTATCCAAATTGGAAAAGAAGAAGTAAAACTGTCATTATTTGCAGATGACATGATACTATATGTAAAGAACTCTGAAGATTCCACCAAAAAACTCCTAGAATTGGTAAATGAATTCAGTAAAGTGGCAGGATACAAAATAAGTATCCAGAAATCAGTTTTATTTTCATACACCAATAATGAACTATCAGAAAGGGAAACTAAGAAAACAATCCTATTTACAATTTCATTAAAAAAAAAAAATACCCAGGAATAAATTTAACCAAGTGTATAAAATACCTGGACTCAGAAAATTATAAGACATTGAAGAAAGAAATTGAAGAAGATAAAAATAAATGGAAGCATATACCGTGTTCATGGATAGGAAAAATTAGCATTATTAAAATGTCCATACAACGCAAAGCAATCTATAGATTCAACACAATTCTTATCAAGATACCAATGGAATATTTCACAGAATGAGAAAAAATATTCCAAAATTTATATGGAACCACAAAAGACCTCAAATAGCCACAGGAATCTTGAGAAAGAAGAACAAAGTTGGAGGAATCCCACTACTTGATAACAAACTATACTACAAGGCCATAGTAATCAAAACAGCGTGGTGCTGGCATTAAAACAGACATATAACTCAATGGAACAGAACAGAGAGTCCAGAAATAAACCCATGCCTTTATGGTCTATTAATATTTGGCACAAGAGGTAAAAACATACAATGGGGTAAAGACAGTCTATTCAATAAATAGTGTTAGGAAAATTGAACAGATACATGCAAAAAGAAAATGAAACTAGATCACCTTTTTTTAAAAAATATATTTTTATTGATTTCAGAGAGAGGAAGGAAGAGGGAGAGAGAGAGAGAAACATCAGTAAGAGAGAGTCATCAATGGGCTGCCTCCTACACACCCCCTACTGGGTGTCAAGCCCACAACCCAGTCATGTGCCCTGACCGGGAATCGAACCTCAGTCTCCTGGATCATAGGTCAATGCTCAACCACTGAGCCATGCCAGCTGGGTTAGACCACCTTCTTACACCATACACAAGAATAAACTCAAAATGAGTTAAAGACTTAAATGTTAGACTCAAAACCATAAAAATCCTAGAAGAAAACATAAGCAGTAAAATCTCAGACACTTCTCGTAGCAATATTTTTCTCATATGTCTCCTCAAGCAAGGGAAACAAAAGAAAAAACTTTAAAACGGGACTATATCAAACTAAAAAGGTTTCGTACAGCAAATGAAAGCACCAACAAGGTGAAAAGACAACCCACTTAATGGGAGAACATATTCACCAATCATACATCTGATAAGGGGTTAATATCCAAAATTTATAGAGAACTTATAAAACTCAACACCAAAAAAACAAACAATCTAATTTAAAATTGGGCAAAGGACCTGAATAGACACTTCTGCAAAGAGGACATACCGATGGCCAATAGACATATGAAAAGATGCTCAACATCACTAAATCATCAGAGAAATGAAAATGAAAACCACAATGAAATATCACCTCACACCTGTCAGAATGAATCAGCAAACAGGTGCTGAAAGGATGTGGAGAAAAGGGAGCCCTCGTGCACTGCTGGTGGGGGTGCAGACTGGTGCAGCCACTGTGGAAAGCAGTATGGAGTTATCTCAAAAAATTAAAAATGGAACTGCCTTATGACCCAGTGATCTCACTTCCAGGAATATATCCAAAGAAACCCGAAACACTAATTCAAAAGAATATATACACTTTTATGCTCATTGCACTGTTATTTACAATAGCCAAGATTTGGAGGCTGCCCAAGTGCCCATCAGTAGATGAGTGGATAAAAACTCTGTGGGACATTTACACAATGGAATACTACTTGGCCAAAAAAAAAAAAAAGGAAGTCTTGCCCTGGCTGGTATGGCTCAGTGGTGAGAGCATTGGCCTGATGACCTAAGGGTCGTGATTTGATACCTAGTCAAGGGCATGTACCTTGGTTGCAGGTTTGATCCCTGGTCCGGAAAAAACAGCCTCAGCTGAGGATTAAAAAATAAAGAAGGAAGTCTTACCTTTTGTGACAGTAAACTAACAGACTCAGATACAGAGAACAGACTCACAACTGTCACTGGGGAGGGAGTTAGGGGACTGGGTGAAAAAGGTGAAGGACTTAAGCAGCAAAAAAAACCCAAAAAGAAAACCTCAACCACAGATAACAGTATGGTGATTACCAGGGGAAAAGGAGGTTGGGGGAAGCAGGAGAGGGAACAGAGGGATAAACGGTGCTGGGAAGAGACTTGACTTGGTGAACACACAATACAATATACAGATGATGTATTATAGAATCGTACACCTGAAACCTATATAATTTTATTAACCAATGTCATCCCAATAAATTCAATGAAAAAAAAAATTTTTTTTAAAGGAAGCAGATGCTTGCAGTTGGGTGGGTGCCCTTCCTCCAGAGGTCAGGCTTCGTCAGAAAGGGGATGGAGCCTCCCACCTCCGGGATAGGCACTGTCCCCAACGCCCCAACCACTTTGAAAGTGAGAGCTGAACGGAAATGCTGGGAGGCCCTGCAGAGTGCACCCACGATGTGGTTGGACTGCTCAAGGGCTTTCCTTCGTCTTGGTCCGGGGGCCGGGCTGTCTCACTCCATTTGCCGGTAGCATGAGACTGAGACTGACGGGCTGGCCTGGGAGCTGCGGCAGAGCGGGTTGGGGAAGTCCACCGGGAAGGGGCTGTGGGGGAAGGGCCCAGGCAGGAGGAAGACCCAGGATGGAAAAAGGCCAGGTGACTGTGGATGAAATAAGGGAAGACACCCGTATGAAGAGAGGGAGACAAAAAGGAAGGTTGGACAGCCAGGGAGACACAAAGCATGCATAAGCCTTTATGAAAGGAAAAAGAATGGACTGGTGATAGCTCATTTATTATTAACAAACAAGTAGCACTAATGAATAACATCATTAAAGGGCATTTTGTGAATATTAATGTGTAGTTATATTCTAAATAATGCTCTTCCCTTGGCCAGCCAATGTCCTTCCAACCTCCATTTAAAAGTCACCTATTTTAACCACCACCACCTCCATCAAAACCCCTCACAACTCTGATTCTGCCCCCCATAGTCTTTATCACCAACAAAACACTGTTAAAAATGATTTCCTACCTTTATTTTTACTGTCTGTCTCCTCGCACTAGAGCATCCGCTTTACAAAGGCATGGAATTTTTGTGTATTTTGTGTACTTATATGAACAAGCACCCAATGTACCATAGGTGCTCAATAAATACTATGTATTGAAAAAATCAAATACTACACATGAAAGGGTGAGGGGTTTCCTTCAAAGCACCATCACCCACTTTCTGTAGGATTCCGCTCTCCCATCAGACATTTCTCTCAGGGGACTTGCAGGGGAGACAAAGAGAACTTCATTTTGGTATGAGCTCCAACCTTCCCTCTAAGCAAGCTTCTAGCACCAGGACTTGCAGGGGAGACAAAGAGAACTTCATTTTGGTATGAGCTCCAACCTTCCCTCTAAGCAAGCTTCTAGCACCAGAGAAGCTGGATCTAAGAGCCCATCACAGAGCTCCCGGCTGCTACCCCCAGTCCTCTGAACCCGGGCAGCATCCTCCCACACCAGCACATAATCAGAGTTCCAGAGCTGAAAAGATCTAACCCTCTCATTTTACAGATAAAGACTTTGGACCCAGTGAGGTGGAGGGAGCTTCCCAAGAGAACAGTGAGCCCCTGAGTCCCTCTGTCCTCTACTGATACACTGGGCTTCATAGGCGGCCAGTGGCCCAGCTCTTGGCAAAATGCCAAAAGTAAAGCATACTCTGGGACCTCATAGCTTTGGTTTCCTATGTTCTTGTGTCCTTTCACCCCTGCACAGGTCTGACCTTTCCCAACCTTCCCAGGGCCATGCTGAACTCAGTGATTCATTCAGTGAGTGCACTTGGCCCAGCAGACAAAACCCCTATTTGGATTTCTCCAGGGGAGGAGGCTCTGGCAGGGAGCTGAGTAGAAAGGAATTTTGCAGAGGGGGGTAACCTTGTCTAAACTCTAATACATGCAGGGGGTTTTCTAGAGAGCTTGCAACCTTTTGAAACCCACATGACAGAGCCCAAGTCCAAAGCCAGTGAGAAGAAATGACTGGCCCAGGGTCTCTCTGTGAGTGGGAGCTTTAGGAATACAGGTGTCCCCATTCCTCGCTCTCTGCCTGCAAATTTTCTCTTCTCTCCATTCTCATCACATCTTGGGAAGAGCCATATATATATATATATATATATACACACACACACACACACACACATACAAGGAAACTTTCAGGAAGATTTTTCCCTAGGTCCTTCCAGATCTAAGTAAGCCTGAGATATAGAAGCCTGTTCTCACCTATACTCTTCCAAAGGGATGAACCACAGCATCAGAGGCTGCCAGTAGAGAACTTGGAGCAAGAAATAAGAAACCCAATGCCTAAAACAGGCCACAATGACTTCTATTTGTCGAGCACCTAATATACCCCAAGCATTTTCCAATTATTCATCCTCTGATATAATCCACACAGCAATCCTGAGTCATAGGCGCAGAGAGATTAATCAGCCTGCCAAGTGTCACACAGCCGGTAAGTATCAGAGTTGGCATTCAGACTGAGCACTGCATGACACCAATGCCCATACGTCTGTTCGCTCCTTGTCATACCACCTCCCTAAGGTCCTAGCTGTAGTGGGCAACGTCACAATGGAGGGAAGGCCCAGCCTCCCATCTGCCTTCAGGAGGATGGCTCTTGTCCTTCAGAGGCTGCCATCTCCACAAAGTCCTTTCCATCCCACGTTTCCAGGTTAGGTTTTCACAGCTTCTGTTGCCATGGCATTAGGGGCTCTCAACATCCTTTGAAAACCCAGAAGAGGGAAATATGAGGACTGGAGCTCTTCAATTTGAGAGCTGACCAGTTCTTTTAAAAGATAAACTAAATCTGGTCCTTGAATCAGGATTACAAATGGGAGACAGATAATGGCACTTGTAGGCCTTGGAGTTATTTAGCTTCTTGCTCCAAGAAGTTCAGTTCGCTTTTCAGATGTGGTCTCATCTTCTCCACAGGCTCTTAGCAGGAGACCAAAGAAGAGACCAGGACACTTCCTTGTAGGGTGAGACTAGAGGGAGGTTCATGGCCCCCACCCATGTGTCTGAACTTGTTCCTCTTCATGTCTCCCCTGGCTGGCATGGAAGATAAAGGTGTCAAACCTCTGGCACTGTTACATGTATGTGGGAATTTATGTGTGGGCCATGGTTTGCTCCATCAAGTTTAAAAGATCAAGAAATAAATGTGCTGTAAGATTTGTAGACTATTAGAGATGAGAGGCATCTTACTGTTTCAAGTTCTGTTCCCCCCACCCAGCACCCACATGGCATTTCCAGTGGACCACACAGAGGCCCGGAGAGATTAAGCTTAATGAAGGAGTTGCTGCTACCCATCCCACTTCAAAATAGCCTCTAGGTATTGGGACCACCTTTCCTGCTGCAAGGAGAAGCAATTTCCACTCTCCCTCTAGAATGCTCAGAAAATGTTGTTTATCATTCACTCTCTTGGGTCTTTGGTTTTTCTCCATGCCTCTACTTGCTCTTAGTGAGCTGGTGCTGGGAAGAAAATGCCCTTTGGAATTAGGCAGACTTGGGTTTAAAGCTCAGCTCTTCCTCCACTGAATAGCTGTTTGATTTTGGACATGTTACTTAATATTCCCTGAGTCTCAGGGCTGAGAACAGCCTGGACAGACCCAATTGGAAATGCAACACTCTCTGATTTCCTGTCCTAGTTTACTTAACATAAGGTATCAGAAGATTCCAGGTCCTCGCTTTATGCTTCAGCATCCTAGTGCTTGCATTTCCAATGTTTTTAACATTTGGATTTGGATTCCACATCTCAAATTCACCAAGTTTTTTTAAAATTTAAACAGCATGGTTAAAGTCTTATTGACCAGTTCTCAGTACAGAGAAATAGATCTGTTGGGAGTTCTGTAACAGGAACACATAGCAATTTCCAACTTGGCTAAACCACTCAATGATGAGAGGAAAGGAGACAGAGCCCTTGCTTTTGTAAAACATATTATTTAGTAACCAATTTCCCCGTTTGAAGGTGAGACCAAGGATGTTAAGTGTTGTTTGTTTAGTCATCTGTGAATCGGCGCTCAGTTTTCAGCTCTCAGCACAAACTGCAAAGGACATTTTATTTGAAATTTTCAACAGTCCCAGCATTGGGCAGCACATAAATATAGAAGAGAGAAATGGCCTAAAAGTGCGATTCTAGAACTTTCTATCTCAATCAGTACATTGGAAAATTGAGCACAATAGGCACTGTTTAGTAAGAATTCATCCAGAAAGTCATGCTCATATTGAAATTAAAGCATCTACTTATCTGTCTTGTCAAAATTAGTCTCATAGTGAGTAGGGTTTGGGGAGCTAAGTAATAGTCTAACAACTCAGGAGTTGTAAGCTTTCACAAATCCTTCAGTACCCAGCAGGCCTGAATTAAAAGCCTTAAGCAAAGGTCTTGGGGACTGGGGGAGAAAAGGAGATAATAGATTCGAGGTTTCTTTTGGGGTTGATGAAAATGTTTGAAAATTGAGGTGATGGTTGAATAATTGTGAATATAATAAAAACCATTGAGCCTGGCTGGGCATGGCTCAGCGGTTGAGCGTCGACCTAGGATCCAGGTGATCGGGGTTTGATTCCCGGTCAGGGCACATGCCCGGGTTGTGGGCTCAATCAATGACTCTCTCATCATTGATGTTTCTATCTCTCTCTCTCTCTCTCCTTTCCTTCTATGAAATCAATAAAGATATATTTAAAAACAAAACAAAAAACCATTGAGCTGTATACTTTTTTTAATATAAATATATCTTTATTGATTTCAGAGAGAGGAAAGGAGAGGGAGAGAGAGATAGTAACATCAATGATGAGAGAGAGTCATTGATCGGCTGCCTCCTGCACGCCCCCAACTGGGGATCAAGCCTGTAACCCGGGCATGTGCCCTGACCGGGAATCGAACCCCGATCGCCTGGATCCTAGGTCAAAGCTCAACCGCTGAGCCATGCCCAGCCGGAGCGAGCTGTATACTTTAAATGGGTGAATTATAATGTATTTGAATTATATCTCAATAAAGCTATTTGAAAAAAACCCTAAGCATCTAATTGTCAGTTTCATTATTACAAAATGGGGATAGTACCTTGAATGTTGTTGTGAGGACTGAGTGACTGTAGGAAAGTGACTAGCACTGGTTTATAGTAGATGCTCAGTTAATAGAAGCTGTTATTGTCAGAGTAGCAGTAGTAATAGTAATTATGACAGTGAAGGTAGTGACATCATTCCCATATCCTCCATAGTTTCTTAGTCCATTGTAGCCCTAAATTTCCTTTCATCTCTAGATTATTATCTATACAGTTCATTTGAAAATTCTAAATAGTAATCACCTATCTTGTTGTGATAGCACATCTATTGTTGTCCAGTGCAATTATTCATATATTCTACTCAGCTAGTTTTATAGTTAAAAGTAACTTTTTGCTTATTTACATCACCTTTCAACTAGACAATGAAACCCCAAGGACAAACTATCACAGTGCCCCTCCCAACAAAACTTGCAATTGAGAGGTGCTTAATATGACTTCCTGACTGGATTTTATTGTTGGATCTATTCTGAGTATGAAATTAATCTTTTTACAGTTTCTTTTGTCCCTCAGTTCCCCTATCTCTCCTTTCTTTTCTAATTTGCATCTAGTAGCCTATCAATCTGATCTATGTGCAAGTGTGAATAATTGGCCTTTAAGAATGGCTTCCTCCACTTTCTTGCAATCCCTGTGAGGCAGACAACGCACCAGAGCTGAGAGGAAGAAATCATTGTTCCAGCTGACAAATCGTCACTTAGACAGTCTTGCACAGAAGGATGGACAGGATACACTTTCAATATGTTCCTTTGAAGAAGAGTAATAAATATGGCCCCCAGAAACCCTTTATATTCAGAATCTTGGGCCCCAAAACTGGTTGCCAAGGAGCAGCGGGGTCTCCCTACTTGGTAAATATCTCCTTTCCTATAGGCTCCTTGCTCTATGCAACTAAAGGGCATATTTCCTGCCCAAACAAAGAAAAACTACACACATCAAGCAATAAAGTTAACAAGTGAAGCTTGGTGCCTAGAGAAACAGAACCAGCTATGATTAAGAATAAATCTGAGGCTTCTGTGACCTAAGCCGCCAAGATGACATGCACTGCCCCTCGACCTGTGCTGAAAGACGCATGGTGTTTTCTTACAATAGGTACATTTTAGTGAGTCTGTCACATGGCAAAATGAACAACTGTCTTTGCAAGTGTTATAACATTCTCTTAGGACATTTTAATAAAATAACCTGTTTATAAAAAAAATAAATTAAAAAAAAATTTTTTAAAAGAATAAATCTGAATATTCAACAAAATAGAATTCACAAACTGGCAGAAAATGTCTCCTAACGACTGCCACCTTACGTCACCTGACACATGTGGCTGAGAATGGCAGGAGTGAGTGAAAAGGCTGTTGGTTTAAGAAGCTCAGTAGATTGATGTGGGGTACTGTCTGTGGAGCTCAAGGGCAGAGCAAGTGTGCACTGTGTCTTTGACAAGCTACCTACACTCATCTCCTGACCAGCAACTCAGTGTGTTAGAATGCTTTTAGCTGCAAGTAACAGAAATTCCTCCTCAACCAATATATCTCATATAATAGAAAGGCCAGGACAAATGCATGTTTCAAAATTGGTTGATTCCATGGCTTGGCAAAGTCACCGAGGACCTAGGCTTTTTTTCATCTATCTGTCCCATCATTCATGGCGTTGGCTTTAATATTAAGCTGGTAGTAACTTGGCAGCAACGGTTGTCAGCATCTCATCCAGACACTTCACCACCTCTTAGGGGCAAGGAAGCCTTTTGCAGAGACCTCATTGCAGTAACCACTGGCACAAGGGAGAGGAATACTCTTTCCCTAATCAGGCCTACTCCAGAGCTGGGGATGAGGTCAGCTTGCCACAGGCACATGGCTACATGGGGAATGGAGACTAGATTAACACAGTTGGAGTTCTGTTAGGAAAGAAGAGTGAATGGAGGCTGTGTAGACAACCAAGCATGATCATTCCACAAACCATCTTAGGACATAATGAGATAACTGCAAAGGGCTAAATGCCTATATGGGCACACAGGCAAGAATTGCATTGTTCACAAACTTAGGGATATAAGGCTTACCCTCCCTTAGAGAAAATACCAAGCAGTCTTTCCTAGGAACTCTAACAGAAAGTCAAATCATTCAAAAGAGCTGGCAACAATGAGTGGAAGTGACATGAGGGTAGCTGGGGGATGGATGGGAACATGTGGGCAATGACTAATAAAAACCCACAGACTTCTGCAAGGTTCTGAGATGTTTAAATGCCAGGGAACTGAGGGTGGAGAAGGGGATGTGTCACTAGCTGTTTCCAGCAGCACTGTGACTGTCTTATAAATTAAGGGTGTCAGTGTGAGTGTCCCTGGCTTATTAAGTTAATGGAAGAAAAGAACATTTTTTTTTCAGCTACAGAAGGGACCAAGCCAAGTTCACAGGCAACAACCAACTCACAGCAGGATGACAAGTTTCCCCTTTGAACTGTCCTGGAATCACTATCTGTACCTCTCTGATGGGCATGGTTTGACACTTTCATGGCCTACAATGATTAGGAAACTAGAAATGCCAATATCTTCCCATCAAAGGTTTTGTAGGGACTGTTATTATTCATTATTGGGTAGCACTCTGCAGTTAACAGAGCAATTTCTCAGAAATGATCACATTAATTTTTATATAAGATAGGTATTTATTGTTATCCCCCTTTACAGTTCAGGAAGCTGAAATTTAAAGAAGTTAGGAAACCTGTCCTAATCTTAATGGTTAGTGAAGAATTTGAAATATGCTCAAGGTGGCCTTTCAAAGAGGTAAAATATCCATGTGTCTTTTTTGCACAATTTGCGATATTCCTGAGGCCCTAGAGATTCTAAGAAACTATCTTCCACTTCGACCTGGAATGAGCCTAAAATTCCTACTAGCAGGAAAATGCCCATTTTGCTAAGAAACCATGTCTGCAAAAGGTCCATGTTCTGCCTGGGAGAGTGGAAAAGAAATGGGTGCCCAATTCTCTGTCATCATACTTTAGTATCCACCCATGCTTTCCCTGAAATCCAGGGCTGTTCAACCCATTCTTGTATGGAAAACAAAGAGCATACTTAGACCAAAAGGAATGAGATTAATTATGGGGAGGGGGAAGAGATGCCACAGAATTCCATCTTCTTTCTGAAAGAATGGGGCAGAAAGGATTGGATAAATGCCTCAAGCAGCTGGAAAAAGAAAAGGGAGCCTTAAAGCCCAAAGAACAGACTTACAAAGGAAATGATTACTATCCTGGAGTAAAATCCAAAGGAATCTGAGTTAGACCCCTGGATGCTGAGCCTTCCTTAAGACCCCAGTGTCCAATCTGCAGCACAGCTTGCCAAGGACAGTGAACCAAACGCGCAGAACTCCCCGATGTAAACAGCCACAGAGTCCCGGCTTCTTTTCCGAAGCCCTCGGGCGCTGTCTTCGGTGCTGAAGTAGCACAGCCTGGCGCCCGGAACACGCAGAGACAGCAAGAGGGATTCCAGGCTGTGCCTTGCTCCAGTTCTGATTTAGCTCCGGAGTCACGCGGCCCTCAACCCTGGAACGTCTTGTTTCAGAATTGGGACAAAGTGCCCGATGTCCCCGCCCCCCCACACTTTTCCTTTACTCCCACCACTCACACCAGCTTCATGAAGGCACAGGAAAGAGATTTTTGAAGCTTCAAGACCTGTACCTTCCAAACTGTAGGGTTAGTTGATTTGCCACCAGTGTCCAAGAACTCACATTTTGTGACCCATTCCCTCTTTCTGTGGCTCTTCCTCCCCCTGTCTCAAATGCAGCTTTCACAACCTGCTTCCCAAGCCCACTCTTGGAAGAGAGTTTGGGAGATGTTTTTTATGAACTAGCGTGAATTTAAGTCAGCGTGGGACTTCATTTGAAAATGTACAAGCCGCCCGGGCAGGGGAAGCTCAGCGGTTGAGCATTGACCTAGGATCCAGGAGATTGTGGTTCGATTCACGATCAGGGCACATGCCCGGGTTGTGGGCTTGATCCCCAGTCAGGGGTGTGCAGGAGGCAGCTGATCAATGAGGACTCTCTCATCATTGATGTTTCTATCTCTCTCTCTCCCCCTCTCCCTTCTTCTCTCTGAAATCAATAAAGATATATAAAAAATAAAAGTACATGCCATGAAATGAAAGCTTGTACCACCATTTAAGAAAGATATTTGCAGGCAATAAGGAAAGAGGAGATTTCTCCATGCTTATAATGTCACACCCATAGGCAGCTTCCTAGTGTTTCTACATATAAGCAGTCCTCACTGCTGTTATCATTACACAATGTAAAAGGCTTGGGTATTATAGGAAAAAAAAACACATTTAACTTATTACACACCAAAAATATTTAGTCATTCAAGTGAAACAAGGATGATCAACATACAGACCTTATTTTCAAGGCATTCCCAGTCTAGTGGGGGGGGGGGGCACATTGTAGCTAATCGTTTATATGCCAAGACATGACCCAAGTTTCATGGGAGCCCAGAGATCCACCCGGAGGACCTAGGCATGGGTCGAGAAAGGGGTTTATTAGGGGAATAAAAGGGGAAAGAAAAAAGTGCATATTTTGTAGTTAGAAAATGTGGGTTTCAGTCCTAAGTCTGCCAGTTATAGTGTAATCTTAGGAAAGTCATTTAGCTCCTCGTCATCTATAAAATGAGAATAATAATAATATCAGACTTGCTGAGTTATTTTAGAGATGAGTTGAGATGATATGAAAACATACTTCCTAAACTGCAAGTCACTATTCAATAAAAAGCTAACCAATTCCTGACTGTTTGAGTGACAACGCCCAAGCTTGTGTGTAAGTGCCATGAAGGCAGGGCTGGGTCCCTCCGGCTGGTTACAGTGCCGAGCACAGCGTCATGTTCCCAGAGACAGTTATCAAGAGCATTCTGATTCCAAAAGAGCCCCGACTTAGGAAGAAAAAGTACAACGTTTGCCCTCAGTGGCCAGTTCTGCGCAAGCCACCCCTGGGGTGTAGGGCAGAGAGGTGCAATAAAAAAGATGGCTCTCACAGGAGGAGTTGGCCTACGACAGTAGCTCCAGATGGAATTTCAGCTGGAGGCATACAGCAGCAGCTGAGCTCAAAGAAATGACTGAGGTTTTCTGGACCTACTCTCTGGCTGGTGGGTGAGATGAATCAGAAAGAAATAGAGGACAGGTGGCGCAGGCAGAAGGGAAGAGAGATGGGATGAGGGGGAGCAAAAGGGAGGTCATGATGGAGACTCGCATTCCAAATCTTTTGCTTGGGTGGAAATTTTTGACTAATGCAACTGCCACTGGATATCCCTATAACGTCATGAAGAGATACAGTTTAGAAAGAAAATAATCACAGATTATTAAAGTTGGAAGAGACCTTTCCAGGGATCCAATCCAACCCCTTCATTTTACAGATAAGATTAGGGCCAAGAGAGGTGAAATTCAAAGTCAAGAAACAAGTTCCTAAAAAAACAGAACTGCCCAGCCGGCGTGGCTCAGTTGGTTGAACATCAACCCATGATCCAGGAGATCACAGGTTCAATTCCCGGTCAGGGCACTTACCCTGGTTGCGGGCTCGATCCCCAGCAGGGAGCATGCAGGAGGCAGTTGATCAATGACTCTCATCATTGATATTTCTCTCTCTCTCTTCCTCTCCCTTCCTCTCTCTGAAGTCAATAAACACAAATTTAAAAAAATAAAAAATTTTTAAAAAAATGGATTCCCATCTTCTAATTTTCAGGTCAACTTGTTTCTCACTACTTAATAATTGAATTAAGGTGAAATTTGAGGTGCTATAACAAACAAACCCAACAGTGCAGAGACTTAAGGAATAAATAAGGGTTTTTTCCCCCACTCACATAACAGTCACAGTGTGAGTAGTATATTGAGTTGGATTCCCTAGGACATAAACTAATAAGGAAACTTGCATGCAAGAGGGTTACTGGGGAGTGTTTTCTGGAACAGCAACTGGACTGAGGGGTTGTTGCGATTGCAACAGAAACTTCAGCCAATACCACAGGGAGCACTGTAGCTGGAGTGCCTTTCAGAGTTGTCCAAAATTGAGGTGGGAGTGGGATAGGCCTTACAACCCAGCATTGACCAATCACTGGACATGGGCTGCCCCTGGGGGCAGGAACGGAAGTTCAGGTGGGGCAGCTGTCTTTGACCAAGAGCAGTTCCTGAAGAAGAATCCAAATGTGAATCAGCAGCAGCCGATGTTCCCAGAATCTGGGATAATAAGTGCTTCAGGCCTGAAGGGAAAGATCTAGGCAGCCCGCCACAGTATCCATTACAGTAGGCCAGGTTTCAGGAGGGGGTGCAGCAGTTTACTCCATGTGGTCATTCAGGAATCCCATCACTGCTTGGCCACTCATAGAGAATCAACATTATCCACAAGTCCAAAGCTGGGTCACCAGAATGTCTGGGTTCATATCATGAGAAATAGAAGGAGCCCAGCCTGGCATGGCTCAGTGGTTGAGCATTGACCTGGGATCCAGGAGATCGCAGTTCGATTCCCTGTCAGGGCACATGCCTGGGTGGCAGGCTCAGTCCCCAGTCAGGGGCATGCAGGAGGCAGCCGATCAATGACTCTCTCATCATTGATCTTTCTATCTCTCTCTCCCTCCCTCTCCCTTTCTCTCTCTGAAATCAATAAAGATATGTTTTTAAAGAGAGAGAGAAATAGAAGGAGAGCAGGATGGAGACACACCACTATATTAAGCAATAGAAGTGGAAGTGGCTCAGATCCCATTGACAAGAACTCAGTCACATGGCCATGTCTAAAAGCAAGGGAGGCCGCAGACAGTAGTCTTGCTGTGAAGCATGTGCCCAGCTACAATCCTGCTCCTATGAGAGAACATATTAAGAAAGAAGGCCCTAAACTGCCACTTATTTTTCACTGAATATGTGTTTAAAATTATCTCTTGGGGTTTTCTCCCTCTCTTTGGAGCTGGAATACCCATGTTCTTTGAACTTCTGCTACCCAATTATTCTTCTGGAAGCCAAATTCACTCCAAAGAGAATCGCTCGTTCTGGACAGTGGTCAAGCCAGACTGCTCATTGGATAGTGGTCCTTCTCACCTGCCTTTAAAGTAACAAAAAACTGTCAAAGGAATTGTTGGAAACTATCACTCTGTTCTAGAGAAAACCTAGCTTCCAGAGTTTCTCCACTAAAATCCCAGTAAAATCTGGGAGGTACAATGACTTAGTCTTGGCTCCTCCTTATGTATATAATCGCAAGGTGAGCTTCAGAGACTTGCGGAGTAAATATTTTGCTTAAGTCATAATTTGTGACTATTCCATTTCTCTCAAAGTCTGGCTTATCATAAGCAGCATCTCTTCTGGCTCAACACTCAATATAACCTGATCCCACTAATTCCATATCAGAGCCCTGTAACCTAACTGCTTTTGAAGAAACGACTGACATTTTCAGGATCCAGGGAGGGATTTCTGAGTATTGTGTCCAAAACCCTAGACCTGTACTGATAGTTCTGGTTCTCTGAAACCCAACCAAGCCTTCTGAAGATGCGATGCAAGAGCACTTTTCTACCTTCCCATTTATAATCCTACAGCCACACTAAATCTGCGGAAGTCTCTTTCTTACAACACATTCTCTCAGGCCTCCAATTCAGAGAATGAGGAATTGGGATCTGTGCTCAAGGTGCTTACAATAGTCATGCAGGGGGCACATCGGGAGTGAAAAAGGTCTAAGTGTGACAACTTGCCTGGACTCCAATCTCAAAGGGGGAATGAGCTGTCCTGTTCTTCTCGTGAGTACCAATGGGACTGACCCTCCTTGAAAAACTGTTCAGAGGTCCTTAGAGCTATAGGTGAGCATAGCTCTGCCCATGAAGATGTTCTCTGAATACACATCCTCACCATCGCTTTCCTTTCATCAGTTCTTTGTACTTTGCAAAGCACATTTACATCCTCTAAGGGGTTTCCAAAAAAGGGTGCAAGCATGTGTGTATCCCAGGGGGAGGGGGAATATACAGAACCATCCATTGAAGTGCAGAAAATGCAAAGATAACAGGAGACCTGTTATCCTGAGGGAGGAGTGAGAGTTCCGTTGTGGAAGGGTTAAGTGGAGCTACTGATTGCACAATCTAGTTTTAATTAAACTAACTCCCCACCAAAGTGGATGCTTGGCTTAGAAAGATCCCTGTGAAGAA
The DNA here is from genome assembly GCF_964146895.1 of Miniopterus schreibersii. NCBI lineage: Eukaryota > Metazoa > Chordata > Mammalia > Chiroptera > Miniopteridae > Miniopterus > Miniopterus schreibersii. The sequence goes on from NC_138105.1 coordinate 61,226,795, forward strand.
ATCCCAAATGGAAATGTCTCCTAATAACACAAGCAAGAAAAAAAAGCGGAGCTGACACTTCTACTCCTAGTAAGAGCTCAACCATATTACAACCATATGCACAACCATATTACAAGATTGAAACAATGATGGCTTATTTAGATTCAAGAAGAAGTTGGCCAAAAAAATGTTTGAAATTATCATAATTATCTGAAATATCATTTAACATCCACTACTGTTAATAATGAGCCTCATCCTTAGTATATACAGGGTGTCCCAAAAAAATGTATACACACTTTAACAGCGTGTAGCTCAAGTTTTGAAAATTAAATGTATTTTAATAGACACTGCCTTTATAATTATCCAAAGTGTGTATATGTAATCTTGGGACACCCTATATTGTGACTTGAGATATTAGCTAATGATATTAGTGTGGAATATAATTTACAAATACATAAATATACATACATTGGAGGTAAACATGCAAATACATTTTTAGAGACCATTGTCATAAATCATCTAAACAATTCTTCATGATCATTCTGTGAGAGGTGTTAATTTGCAGATGAGAAAACTAAAATTATCGTGGCAAATTCTCCCAGAGACCATCATCTAGAAGATTTATATAGAAGTGAAGATAGGCTGCCAATGAAACTGGCACCCCAAAAGCTGAGCGAGCAATTCAGGGAGGCATCTCTGGGAATTAAAAAGTGAACTTTACCCTCATAGCTAATGAGTCCCAGGCCCTGCCTTGTTCTATTCCCAGCAGATTATGCCGAGAAAGCTGGGACCACAAAGACTATCTCATCTCATTCTATCAGGCTGAGTGATGTCCCCAACCGTGGGAGTTTGCAGAAACATCACCCATTAAAAAAAAAAAAAAAAGCCAGGCATCTGCACTAGGATGCTGTAAAGACCCTGTCGTGCTCCCCATCAACACACCCAAATGTTGCCTTAGCAGGAAGCGAGACTACAATCCCGAATGATTAAATATGACTTCACAAGGGGAAACCCGATCTTGGTTTTCAAAAGCCAAGCTTTCTCACATTCATCCCTTTGGAGGTTGCAATGTTTAAAAGTAAATTTCCTCCCGCCGCCGAAACTCCCTGGGTGGAAATAGCCTTTGGAAGAATGGCAACCCGGCTCCCTCTGCAGCAATGCAGCCTGCCTCCCCACGCTCAGAAATGTGCTGCGCTCAGCATTTCTGTGCTGCGGCAGCATCCGTGGTCAAAAAGGCGGGCGGGCCGCTGCAGCAGCCCCGGCAGCAGCCGCTCGGGGTGGGAAGCACACTGCACCATGTCTACCTCGCTTGGCAGCAGAAGCACCACGTCCCAAGGAAGGCAAGGTCCCAGTCCAGATGCGGCTGGGCTATGTCACTCTAAAGGTGGTGAGTAAAATGGCTTTTAGGTTTTTGTGCTATTTCCCTAAGTGAAGATTCTGAGTATAGGAGAGTGTGTGTGTGTCTGCGCGTGTGCGTGTCTGCGCGCGCCTGCGGATGTGTGACGGAACACACGTATGGGCACTCATATTTTCACTGAGCAGCAGTATTGGCGAAGCTGTGAGGGGAATAAATAAATAGAACGTAGTGTTGTCCAGCTGGAGGGCGTCAGGGAGATCATGCATTCCAAGCCCCTTGTTTCACAGAAGAGGATCCTGAGGTTCAGAGAAGTGAAGCCCTTTGCCTGAGATTATGAGCTAGTAAGTGGGCAGGTCTAGGACCCAGGGTCCTGACTCCCAGTCAGGATTCTTCCCATCATTGCTCTGCATGGGGAGGAGATAACTGCCTCTATGCCAAGTGACCCGTACGCCCGGAAATAGGCTGAAACCTGCAGCCACAGCATTAGTGTTGCTGAGACACTTCTCCACGTTTCCAGTAAACATGGGAAGCCATTTCTGACGACTGCAACCTGAGCACAGCAGCAAAACAGCAGCACGTGCTTGCTATAAATTGCTCCAGTCCTAATGGCTACCTCGTCCCTCGAGGTTATTCTTTGGGTCGCACTGCAAACAAAGTGTATACAGCACCAGCAAATCTTCCCAGCAGGGTCAAGTGGGCCGTTGATGGGGCTGGAGAGTACGCTTCATCAATAACGTCCCCCTTTGCTGAACAAGTCTTTGCTGAATACCGTCCATATGCCAGGCACTGTGCGAGCCGCAGTCACATCCTTTATCTCCCTTAACTCTCGCCACAGCTTCGTGAAGTATTTGTATGCATAGCTGACAAATAAAACTGAAGCTGGGTGAGGTTAAAAAAAATGTGTGAGCTATTTTCGGTCTTTGAAAAATTCCTAGTTCTCCAAGAATTGTGGTTTTAAAAATGGTTCTTTTCCACGGTCCTCCTTACCAGCATGACCATGGCCCTTACGTTGGAAGGAAATGTTCTCTCCTTAATGAAAAGCAATTATTTGCAACATTCTGGATCAAATGTGTAGTCAGGGAAAGGACAATGACCTTGAACATTTGTCTACTTTGTACTCTAAATTAGGCATTGGATGGGCCTTTCGGGGTTTTCTCAGGTTTTTCTGCTATCTTTCTGGGTTCTGGTTCAAGCTGAGATTGCCCAATATGCTTAGGAACCCTGACTGTTTTGTACAGCTCTACCCCTAATTGTGGGATCTGGAATAAGTCACTTTACTTCTCTGAGTCTCAGTCTTCTCAGTGATAAACTGACCACTAAGACGAAATGGTCTCTCTTCTCCCTTTGAGCAGTGATGTGTTTATGTGTGTGGTCATTCACTCACACATTCAGGAGTTTCTGGAGTTCCCATGATGTACCAGTTGTAGTGCTGGTGCTAGAAGGAATTTTAGAGATAACCTCCTTCAGCTCCAAGAGGCTATTTGCCAACAGAGTTCTAGTAAAGCCTCATCAAAATGCTGCTGAGCAGGCTTTTCATGAACATGTACGCCTTACCTCGAGTCTCCCTCCAAGTTCTAAAGGATTTGAATGTTATTTCCCCTTGTTCTTGGCTATGGTAACAAGTATTGAGTACTTACTCAGTAAAAAACAGTGCCAGGCACTGTGCTAAGCAGTTTTCATGCATTTCGTCATCTAATCCAGACAGTAATCCAAGTCAGTAGGTAATATGATTAGCACTGACTTACAGATGAAGAAATTGGCAACCTGACCAAAATTGCTCAGCTAAAAAGTGGTGTTTGGGATGGTGAAGAAGTTCTGGAAATGGGTAGGGGTGGTGAATGCATAATATGATGAATGCACTTGATGTCACTGAAATGTACAATTTAGAACGGTCTCATGTTATGTCTATTTTACCATAATATTTTTTAAAAGTGGTGGGGACTTAAACCTGGGTAGCATGCAACTGCAAAACCATCTGCCGCTAACCAATCCTCATGCATCACCACCACAGACAGGGCTCAGAAAGGAATGTGTTCCTCTCCAATGGAGGGCTTAAGGTGTTTTTTTTTAATTTCTTAAGAAGCCACAAAATCATGCCCACAAGTGGAGAAGGTTCCTCTCTGTGTGCTGAAGGACACCAGTAGCCTATTTCTGAATTATGACCAGATTCCTAAGCCTGGAAGAGTTAGGAATCATTTCCACCTTTCTTCTCCCATTTCTCTCTGAGCCTGTCTACAAACTCAATTCAACTTCAAACACATTTAAATATCAGGTATCTCCTTTGCACAAGGTCCTGCTTTACATGTTCTAAGCAGCAGAGATGAGAAAGATACAGTCTCTCCCTCCAAGGGTTTACGAGCAAAAGGGGTAAATACACAAATAACTACCGAAGAAACGTCACTGAATAGAATTGCTGAGCACCTCTGCTAGACAGGAAGGTGACAGCAATGAACAAAACACTGTTGTAGACTGTCCACTGCAAAGATGACACAGACTCTGTGAGAAGGGCCTTCAGAGGAGAGAAACTGTATCCTGGCGAGAGGGAAGGGTATTTGCAGTGGAGGGATGTTTCTCCTCGCCCATAAAACAGCCGTGGAGCTATTACAGAGAGCGTATTGGAGTCTAACATCTCACCACCCGTCACCCCTTTCTTTCTCCAGTCACTATTTTCTTCTCCTTTCTTTAGGCTTATTCTGTTTTTCCTTTTCTTAATTTCTTCATTGGACACTTTACTAATATAAACATGTTAAGGCTATAAGTTCTCCTTTAAGCATTTCTGTGACTGCAAGACACAAAGTCTTAATATGTAGCATTTTAATTAATTTAATTAGTAATTTACAATATTATCTCTTCTTGGACCAGTGAGTTATTTAGAAATGCCTTCCCCACCCCCACCCTCAAATGCATGGGGAAAATCAGGTAAATTTATTTTTCTGTTTGCTAACGATTTCTCACCTAAATAATACTGCAATCAAATAACACAAACCGTATGACGTTATATCATAGTATTTATTGAGACTTCATTTATGGGTTACTACATGATCAAATTTTATAAATGTCCCAAGTATGCTGAAAAGAATGTGATTTTTCTAATTATTGATAAAGGGTTTCCCAGCTTGTCCATTAGGGCAAGTTTATAGTGTTGTTCAAATCTGCATCCTTCCCAACGTTTTTTGTCAATTACCAAGAGAGGTACATTAAAATCTCTTATTATCATTTCCAATTTGTTGCCTTTTCCCTAAAATTGTTTCATTTTTTGCTTTCGTATTTTGAAGCTATATTTCTAGGGGCATACAAGTTTAGGATTGTACTTCTACTTAGTTGTTCTTTTCACACTGTTCATTACGTGGAGACCATCTTTACCATCAATACTGTCTTTTGTCCTCAAGCCTATTTTATCTGTCATCAATAACCGACACCAGTTTTCTTATGGTGAGTATTTACCTGTTATCTCTTTTCCCATCTTTTTCCTTTCAGCCTTTTTTGTTTCATGTTTTTGATGCATCTCTTGTAAACAGCATATAGTTAGATTTTTATTTCTGGTCCATCTTTATTATTTCCTTAAATTCTGCTAGGCAATTAAAAGAATATTCATAGATCTATTTTTAAAATGTAGGGACTTCTTTCCAGTAAGTTTTCAGGTTTCTTATTGCCAGAAAGGAAGGGTCTAAGACCCTATTATTTAAGAAGATTTCTGAAGATACTATTTACAATGTCTCCCTTAGGAAGTTAAAAATTGACCCTTTTCTCATGCAGTCTGTGCTGTTCCATCCCATCCAACAAGTCCTAAATGTCATCTTGTCTCTCCCAGACATCCCCAAAGAACTTCACATCCACAGCTAACATCTTTAGTGCCTGCTCTTGTTCCTGCTGATAGATTGTACCAGAAGTGAAACGATGATAAAGTAGTTATCGCAGGCTGTCGCTTCCTTGAATACAGACCTTAACTTTAAGGTTCAGGTCTCCAAAAGAAAGAGAGTTACTTAGACCCACGGAAAATGGTTACAGGCTCTGCAATGAATGGTAATGCCATTTCCACAGAGCACTGGGGACTTCTCTGCTTTCATCAAGAACAAAGCCAGCTGCCCTGGATGGTGTGGCTCAGTTGCTTGGAGCATTGTCTCGCACACCCAAAGGCTTCGGGTTAGATTCCCTGTCAGGGCACAGACCCAGGTTGCAGGTTCAAGGCCCTGTTGTGGCATGAATGGGACGCAACGGATCAATGTTTCTCTCTCCCTCTCCTTTTCTCTCTCTCTCTCTCTCTCTCTCATTAATGAAAACATATCCTCAAGTGAGGATTTAAAAAAAAAAAAAAGAACAAAGCCAATTATACTATTTCTTGGCCAATAGCAACACGGCCACCTTTTTTATGGTAAAAAATGGTGCCTTTAGCTAATGCTTATTGAACACTCATGATAACAAGGCACTGTGTTGTGTTTTTATGCAATGTGTCATTTTTATCCTGCCAATAACTCTCTGAGGTAGCTGTAACGATTATCCCTTTAAAAGAGAACTCACAAGCTTGAGGTCCTGTCAGAGCTGCGCTCAGACCCAGTGAGAAGCAAACCAACAGACTCTGCAAGTTCCCCCCACGTAGAGTTCTACCTCTTCTCATCTGTACCCTCCTCTGGTTTCCTACACAGTTGTGCAGCCCTTTCATCTTTGATTTCTAGCCACCTAATAATGGTGTGGCCAAGGGCAAGGCACGTCACTCCACGGGGTCTCAATTTCCACATCTTCTAACTCAAAGATTGTCTCTTGTCCCTGACTACTCGTCATACAAGGGTCAAGACTGTTGGTCAGCTGGGGGAGACAACATCCCCACCTGCTCGAGCTCCATTTCTGTGAGAGCTTCGGAGACCCTCAGAATTCATAAACTTTGCCCCAGAATTCAGGAGGTGTTTATAACTCTATTCCTCCCTGTTTCATAATATGCTGTTTTTACAACGCTTGATCAGTTAGATTGTGAGTCAACTACAAGATACATCGTGAAGTAATCCTTCCCCGGGCTCCTCTTCTGATCAGATCAGGACCAGCCACAGAATACATAGCACATGGCCTTGCATTTCACACACTTCCCTGCATTCTTTTTCTGGGGCAGGGGATGGGATAACAGTGTCAGGGGTCATCCTTGAGCAGAGAAAGCACAAAGACAGAGAAATACAAAACTTTGCACTTACTGGGTGTTTTCTCAGGAAATACTGGCCCTGTGATGTCTGACTTATCATCACCCCCATAGTGCACATGAAAAACTGGCCCCAAATCACCAAGTAGGTAGGTGATGGAGCTAGTATGTGGTCTCACATCTGTGTTGGCCCCACGAGCCCTGCTTGTTCTCACGGAGTTCACTATCTATGGTCAACGCAGACAAGGACCTGTGCAAAACCAGAACAATTTCAGAAGCATCAGGAAACCATCCTCTGTCTCCCCCAAATAGCCATCACTGGCTTAGGGGTCCTGAAAATGCTGTTCATTGCTAATACGGCCTTCTTAAAATTCCCTTAAGAGGATAAACATATAGAGGTACCAGTTATTGAGTTGGGATGTTGTCATTCAAGCATCAGGAGGGAGCTTCATGAGGGGGGAGCAGGGAACAGAACAAAGAAAGGTTGGGGATCTGGGTAAGTGGACAGAACCCCTCACCTTCCACTTACAAGTAAGAGAGGAATTAGGCTTAGTGGGGAAAGTGACTTGTCACTTTGCAAGGTCACTGTCGCAAGCCAGACTAGAGCACAGGCCTCCTGACTCCCAGACCAGCAGCCCATACCACAGAGCATGCTGCCTGTATGCTGTCTCCTTTATTAGGGAGAGAACTCTCTTGGTAACAGCGTGGTTGTTGGCATATGACTAGCAAGGAATTTGGAATGAAATGCCATCTTTTCCTGTCCTAGAGCAGCTCAACAATTTAAAAATATGTATTAAGAAAAAAAAAAAATCCCCTAAAACCTGAATTCCCATCATTCCTTTTTTTATTCCTTCCTACCTTTTCTATCCCTTGCTTGTCCACCGTTTTCTTTGGCATTGTTTAGTATCAGCTCAGGGTATCTGATCACACACCAAAAACAGGGAACATTTGCCCTGGGAAAGGGGAGTCAGGAAGCAGGAGATCACCCAGAACCAAATCAAAGTCTGTTCACTTGGATTTGCAGTCTTCCATCCCAAGAACTTCCCGGGGCACTGTGCCCCTGAATAAGCCCCTAAGACCTTCTCTACTTTCTGGTTCCCCTCCCCTAACCCACCCCAGGTGACGAACCGCTGTGACTGTTAAGATGCTGTTTAAATGCAGAATGTTATTATCACTATATATCATCCAGATCGGCTTTCTAGATGGTACTAAGATGTCAGAATGATGCAAGCCAACATTTTTATTATTTAGGATACAGTATACTAAGTTTATGTTGATTACTCTAAGTATCATCTTTGAAAGATAACTAGCATTAGAGTGTTGATAATGTTCCACTTTCGCAATCATATTTGCATAGTGTACAACAGAGTTTAGCAGGAAAAATGATCTTAAGTGGTGTTTCTCATCTGCTCTGTCAGTCTCGCAGTGTTTGCTTCAACTTGGTGCATGAGGCAGGACAAATGCTGACAATTTTTTTTTTTTTTTACATCAGCTTTACATTATGTAACGTTATTCTTGTTCCTTCTGGGAAGCCCGCAGCATGGAGTTGTGATGGGAAAAGCAGAGTCTTTGGGGCCAGTCGTAACTGGATTCCAGTGCCAGCTTATGCACTTGAGGGAGTCACTTAACTGCTCCCCTCTTCTGTGAAATGGAGTCCCCAAGGCTGTGAGATTTTAGGTAATATATGAAAAACACCTACACAGCCTTGTGCCTGGCATGTAGCTGGCTGGTACGCAGCGGCTGCCTTCGTTTTACATACAGTGTTTTTAAATACTTGTTTATGGCATTTTTGAAATCAAAGATTGAAAATAAGCCAATATTCCCCGCACTGTACTTGGAGCTGACGACTCTTTGGCCTCCCAGCAGAGTTATATATGCAGATAATCTGTTTGATGCTGCTCAGCACAGAGGGGACACTGATTTTCTTTTATGAACAATAGTTGAACGTCTCCTGAGTGTCGGCTACTGGGAAATAAATATTCTAGATTTCATCTATTCATTCATTCATTCCAAACAACCCCCCCCCCCAATTCTTCCCTTCTCCTCTTCACTTTTTTTTTTATTACACTCCCCCCAGGCCTACTACAGTCTTTTTCCCAAATGGATGCTATTTTTCATTTTCATCTTGTCACCACCTAATGTCCAAGTTTATTTAAATCATCCTCAGACACAATCCTACAAGGTATGAATCACATTTGGGGGTTTTTCCCTCTGACTTGTCAGCTGTCTCGTTCATGAATGACAAGCTTTCCGTTTTAGCAATTTCTACTAATTCTGCTTCAAATCTGTATATTTAATGAACACACCAATCGGCACCTCATCATTCAGCAGGACCATTTTTTCTAGTGTAATGCGCTGCTTTCATAATTTATTGTACATGGTAGCTGCCTCTAAATAAACTCAAAGGAAGCCTTGTCCTGTCTGCATTCGAACAGTATCTGGTATATGAATACGAACATTATATCCTCACCATGGTCTCATCCTTTATGCACATGAACACTGTTTGCATGCTCCCACCAGACTCTTATTAAACACAAACAAGGCTTTTCTCTTTGAACGGTATGTAGAACTGTATGTCTCTGCATAAAGACAGGAAGAAAAACAGATAGTTTGCCTGCACCGGAGGAAAAAAAAAAAACCAGTCCAACTTCTCCAACGCAAACACAATCTGACACATGCTAAAAATCGCCTGAAGCACTGGCAAGTTACAGATCTTCCTGGGGCAGGTAATTCATTAGGAAACAGCCTCATGCCCTATGTAGCAATTGAACAAAAATATTTACTTGTGGTACTATCAGATGAGAAGGGGAACAGGGCTTCTCTCTCAGAGAACCCTGCCTGTAGATGCCCATCATAAGCATTGCAGATGAATCATTAGTCTTCACCCAGCAATCTAGGTCAGGATGGAGCTAAAGAGGAGGGCTTTTAAATCGGCTACAGGGCTCAGGTTGGATCTGCTTATGTGAAGGCACAAGCAGCAGACTGTTACGCTGTGATGAGGCATTGGAAGGGGGAAGAGAAAATGCTTTCACCTCATGTAGGGACCTTGTCCTGACCCAGAGAGTAAATCAACAACCAAGAGGATTTTTACTTTCAGACGAATGCCATTTAAATACACATTTCGGTGTTCAACTTTTCAGGCCTCAGTGTCTGCCAGATTGATTTTTAAAAGGATACACTCTCTTCCAGACTCAGGAACGTGTGGATTTCTTTTTAAACAAAAGAATCATACACTATTTGTGTTGAAAGGGACTTTAGAAGTCATCACTCCAAGCAGCTCATGTTGAAGAGTATGACACAAGGAGAAAGAGAGCGACTTACTTGCCCAAGGTCACACAGTCACCTTCATCATGCCACAGTTTAATTTTCTTTTGGGTTTTTTTTTTTTTAGGTTCCTTTTTCGTATAATATGAATAATATATTAAATAATGCAGAAACAAAACAAATTGACTTGGTAACTGCCACCTGATAAGCTGTATATGTATCAGAGACTCTTGTTACGTGCCTCATCCTTCCCCAAAATGAATATGAAAGAATGCTATTTGCCAGACCTCTGTCTGGGGGTCATTCTTCAAAACTTCTGGCTCTGGCCTTAATGTGATTATTTTCTAGGCATGTTGTGGCACTTAATTCACTTAGCCAAAGGCTCTGAAACTTTTATGTGGCTCTTGCCCCTCCCTCCAGGGCCACAAGAGGCTGGCAGTGTGTATTTTCTTAAATTTCTGAAATGTCACTAAAACTAGAGAAACTTAAATCAAAAAACCTGATTTTCAAAATTAAATCCAAGCTACACATTAATTGTACTCTCTAGGATTGACTGGGTGTTTCTTTTACTTACCAAAATCATAAGAAAATGTAAAAGTTCAAATATGATGTCGGAAAAATACACAGGCAAGAAATGAAGAGAAACTGGTTTTGTTCTTAACTTTCCCACTGAATTTGCTACAAGCCATCCACATGATGTCTGCAAGCAATCACTCCTTCTCTCTGGGTCTTGTTTTCCTATTCTATACAAGAAAGAAAGAAACCAAATGCTCTCTGGGGTTCCATCATTAGTTATGCCATTCAAATATTATCTCCAAGCTGTTTTATTTTTTTTCTTTGAAAGCAGTAACTGCAGAACTATCTGTAGCTATTTCCAAAGATGGGAACTGACACTAAAGGAACACTTCAGAATCTGCTAATTTCATGGAAAGCTCTCTAACGAGGTAGTTTCACTATTGAAATAATTCTCCAAGACAGTGTTGATTGACTTTGGACTAAGAGCTTATGAATCTAACTCTCTAACCAATATCCCCCCCACCCCCATTTCATGTTCCATATTGACTTGTAAGGGTTTTTCCCCCCTCTTTTTTATTTTAAAATATTTGTTAAGGCCTTCCAAGAAGTAGGGGTGTGGAGCAGGCAGTATGTTTATGCACACATAGATAAGATCAAGCCCGGTTCTTATCTAGCCTGAACACTTTAGTAGAAACAGAGTTTTCTATTTGGTTTTCCTAGCCACCACCACTTGAAGGTGATAGAATATTCTATTCAGGACACCTTTAAAAACAAACAAACAAACAAACAAACAAAAACTGAGGAGCATGTTTAAAAGCACTGCGGAATGTTATGTTATTTTGATTTCTGCCACAGACTGAATCCCTCCTCCTGAATGCAAACACCAGCAAAGAATGCGTTAGAGGATCCGCCATCATATTAAAAATTAAATCCGGCTGCAGTTCATAATGGGCTTTTCTTTCTAAAGCAAGGTTTCATCTTCTCACCATGGAAATTGCACTCTGATGGCCATTCTTTATGGTTAACACTGAGGCATCGGCTGAGGTCAGAACCCTGCTTCCCTGAACAGGGAACCACAAATGTCACCAACACATGGTACGCTTAGCAAATAATATATTTCTTTCCAATCTCCTGTGTCTTCAGTTTGCCTCTCGTCATGCTTGTGATAAGCTGAAGAGAGTTTATTTCTCTGGTGTTCTTTTCTTCCTTTGGTGGGACCAGCTGGGAGGCACTCAATTTACAATGAATTCAAAAGTACACCTCTTTGGATTTTTGTTGTCTTTATTTTAACCTCCAAGAAGGAAGAGATTTAACTCAGTCTTCACCCCAGGCTAAGCTAATACTTAGGTCATGTCTGAGCTCTCTGGGGAACCCCCGCTTTATACCATCCGAGGGGCAATGGTGTCTTTTCACGTGGTGCAGCACAGCTGTCCAGCCATATGGGCCCCAAACAGCCCAGTCGATCGGATTTGGGGAGGTCTTACAATGTAATTTCTTAACGTGTTCGTATTGGGGGTGCGTTTGATCAGGAGTATACAGACAGCTCGTAAGCCCAAGGGTTTAGGTTCTAAGAAGCCATCACAAATGTCCCAACAGCATCTGATCAGACTGGTTAAAAACAGATACGAAATCTGTGACTGGGGGAGGGGAAAGGACTCCTGACCCCCTCGTAGGAGAAAGCCCCAGGGGGCTGCTCTAACTATTAATTCAGCATCAGCTGCCTTCCCCCCCCTCTCCCCCCCTTTTCTTTTTTAACCCCGGGCTCATCCTTTAAGGCGTTCCCACTCGGGCCTGCAGAGCCTGTTACAAAACCACCTCTCGGCTCCCCTCCCCCCCGTGCCGCAAGACGAGAGAGCAAACAGCCTGCATTGCAGCAACCGCCAGGACGACTGCAACGGAACCGTCCCCTCGCTACACAAAACCAGGCCTTGGAGAGAGAACGCCAAGGAAGGCTAGGGCAAGCCGCGGGACGGCCGCCGCCCTTCAGCGCAGGCACCCCGGAACTCGGGTCGCAGCCCCATCCCTCCAGGGCCGGAGAGCCCCGAAAGCGGCTGCTTCCGCGATTCTTAGGGACTAGAACACAAGCAACCCTGAATCTAAACCCTGATCAAAATGGTGGAAGGCTTGAGCCAAGTGACTGCCCATGTAGTTTTTCCACCAGAAAAGCATTTTAGTTGGATGGGAACGTTGTCAGCATGTTACGTTTTCCCCAGGAAAAAAAAAAAATGTCCCAGATGATGGCTTTTTCCAACTACCTACAGTCTTCAGAAATTAAAAATGCATTGCAAGGGTGTTTTATATGCGTTTCTGCTTGTCTCTCTCCGTCTCTCTCTCTCTCTCCTGGTCCCTCCATTTAAACCAAAGTTCTCCGCTTCTTAGAATTCACAGAAACTGCTTATTTTTTAAGCTTTTCGTGGTACTTTGTGGGAGGCAAAAAGCTAGGGCCGAGAGGTTTTGAGATTGCTGTAATTGTTTCATTGGGACAAATGCCCAACAATTGACAAGAACCGAACCGGCCTGGGAGCGAGCAGGGCCGCGCCCGGGTGACCCTTCCCCGGGACGGCTCCGCGGTGCGCGCGCCTCCGCGGGGACCTCCCGCAGGATCGCTTCGGCCGCGCGTGGCCGTCTGATTTGAGGACCTGCTTTCGGCTGTCAGGGGCTCGTCTTCCTCTCCATCTCCCGTTGCTCTGAATCTAGCGCTGCCTAAGAAACACTTAAGATTTTTTTTTTTCTCCCCCCCAGTCATCCAAGAAGAAAATCTGGAGTAGAGACAGCAGAGATGGGCCCTGCTCACGCGGACATCGCCGGGTTGGCGCGGACTCCGGCGGCTGCTGAACGGAGTCTCCGGAAAGACCGCCGATTTCTCTTTGCGGGCCCTGGGTTTTTATTAGGGGTCGGGGCCGGGGGCGGCCGAGGGTTTTGTTCTTACGGGCTGATCCACTCTGAGTGCTTCCTTAAGGCCTAGCTAACCCCGTGCTCCCGGAAAAACACACAACACCGCCGCAGCCACCACAACAAAAGGCGCTTCCCCGAAGTGGGGCTAAATGTACGCGGGACGGGGGGCGGCCGGCCGGGGAGACGCACTCGGTGCCTCTAATCTCCAGCGTACATCTGGCCCCGGCGGGCTGCGGGGCGCCGACGGCGGGGATGGGGGAGTCGGGAGGGGCGCGCGCACGTATCCAGAAGCGCGGGCACGCGCGCCCACTCTCCTTCATATTCACCTTGACTGCGGGGAGGGGGGGTACTTTACCCCCATTCCTCCTACCCTCCTTTCCACCCCCCGCCGCTGTCCTGCCCAGACGCCTGCTCGGGGCGGAGTGGAAGCGGGGGAGGAGGTGCAAAGGCGCTCTGGAGCCGCGGGACAGCCTCGCGCTCTGCTCTCCGCAGTGATGTCAACCGCATCCAACGCAGCACAACCCGCCCCCCCCCAACCACCTCCACCTCGGGCCTCGCCCGCGCCGCGGTCCGCGGAAACCTGAGTCCGGCGCCTCCGGCCTGGGGACCAGAAGCCTGGGGAAGGCGTGCGGGTGCCCTGAGCCCCCCACTCCATTTGCAAAAGTGGAAGAGACGGGGAGTGGACCAGCCGCGCTGCCGCAGCCCCCGGTGCGGAACAAGGGAGGGGGGAGGGGGGTCCCAGGTGTGGTTTGACGCCCCAGGCCCCGAAGCGGAGTCTGCCCGGAACTGGTGCTGCCGGCTTTACGTGAAGGGGGCGGAGGGCACGGACCTGCGGGCGCGGCGCGTGTGGGCGCGGCGAAAGCGCCCCCTTCTCCCAGGATAGAAACGGGTGAACGGAAGCGCATGTGAGTGTGGGGGTGCGAATCGCCACCTCCAGCCTTGGCTTTCCCGCTCTTCCGAGCGCTCCCACTTCTCACTTTCCCCAAATCCGCATTTTCCTTGGCACAGCTCTCGCCTGCCGAGCGAGAAGGAGAGGGAGGTACCCGGGGGCTGTGAGAATGACGTGTGCTGGTGCAGAGAGGGGGTGGGGGGGCTGCGGGCCGGGCTCTGTGGACCGGCTCCTAATCCTCTTGTTTTCGGTACAGTCAGCAGATGTGGTTTCTTTTAGCTGAATAATCCGTTAAAGGAATAATAATTTTTAAAAAGGAGATCGACCGCACCCAAAAAGGACGGCGAACCAGATCAGAGCTTGGTAAGGATAAATTAAAAGGCTCCAAATTCTCGGTCCCTCTCTGCCTGCCTCTCTCCCCTCCTTCCCCTCCCTCCTCTACCCACCCCTCCCCCCTCCTTCCCCTTCCCCTGCAATCCCCACTCGACGCGAGTTCACACCGAGGGCTGGATTTCCAGGCTGAACCGCAACTTGCGCTGCGCATGATTGTTATTCATTTGAGGGTGCTGCCGCGACAACCTTTGCTCCTGCGCTCCTCTCCTTTCTGCCGGCAGCGCGGTCCCTCCTGCCCGCAAGCTCTGGTCGCCAAAGGGAGATTCAGAATTATTATTATTTTTTTAATCATGCCCATGATCATCATCATGAGGCTCCTTATCATGGTTATCGTTTCTCCTGCCAGGTGGAGCGACCACCCCTTCCCCAGCGAAGGCAGCCGCTGGGGCCCGGCCCTGGCGACCGCTCCCTGGATGTGGCTTCCTCTCTGCACCCCTCCCTCTGTCATCTGTACGTATATTATCTCGATTCCTTTTATTCCAGTAGATCTACCGCCTTCCGTTTGGCCGGCTGGATCGCTGCGGAATGCAACCAGTCCCTTCGACAGAAGAGCAAATAGGGAGAGACCTTGCGCGGACGCCCGGACAAAGCACTTGGAGCTCGGCGAGCAGGGATGCGCCGCGGCGCGGGCCCGGGATCCTGGCGATCTCCGGGTGCGGAGGGCGCCCGCCGCGCGGACCTCTGAGGGTATTCAGACCGAATTCTATTGATCCTGTTTGGTACGCTCGAGAGGCGTCCTGGTGGGGGAGGGCTTGGGCTTGTTTTTCTGGGACGGGAGCGCGATTGTGGGAGACCAGATAGACTTCACTTGGCTCTCCTGCCCCCCCCTCCCCCCTGCCTCACCTTGTCGAGATCCCGAGGCTGGAGAAGAGACTCCGGCTTAGGAAAAAAGTGGAAGCCGGAGATGTTGTCTGCAGGGCTGAGGGAAGAGTAGGGCGAGGGAAAGGTGAGCGGGGACGGGCGAGTGAGAGGGGACTGCGAAAAGAAGGGGGGGGGTTAAACCCCTCTTTTAGTTCAGGAGATGAGTTTTGCTGGGGCTGAGAATAGGGGAGTCTGTCACAGGAGCGCTGAGAAATTGATGAAAATGCGATGTGTCCATGGACACACAGAAGGAGGCGTTTGGATTTGTGTGTAAACAGAGTGGAGAGGTGGAGGAGGGCAGGGAGGGAGGGAGGGGGCTTCGAATAATATCTTGTTACCCCTTTGGCTTTGGGGACTCGCACCCTCTGGCCCCCTCTCCCTTTTTGGACCCAGGGAGACAGCCGCATTAGACGGGAGTGACCTTTTAAATCTACGCCCACCCCTTACCTGGTAAAACCCCGTTGACAGTTTGGGGTGGGGTAGGGTGAGGTGGGGAGAGTGGTAGGGGTGTTTGGAAGACATATATTCTCTCTCTTTCTTCCCCTCCCCTCCGTCTCCTCCCCGGCTCGCCCCCCTCCCTCCCCCTCCCTCCCTGCTGCATTTTGCATGAGCTATCTAGGTCATTAGCATTTTAGCGTATGCAAGACTTGACAAAGCTGATGAGGGGCCAGATGGGCCTCGCTCTTATGGGTTGTTTTTTTTGTGTGTGTTTTTTTTCTTTTCATCATCTTCTTCTTCTCTTCCCCCCCCCCCCCCATTTTCATCTTTCCCCCTCCACCACTTGAACCTGAGAGCGAGGACCGCAGCAGGCGAGCTCCGCGAGGCTGACGCCGCAGCTCCGGGCCGCGCACCGCCGCAGCTCGCCCCGCGCGCGCCCGGCCCGCGGCGCCCGGATCCCGGCGAGGTAAGGGCGGCGGGGGGGTGCCCGGCCCCGGCCGCCGCTGTCGAGCCCGTGCTGCCCTCTTGGTCCCCTGCTTTGGGTCTTGACCCTCCTAGTCCCCCCACCGCCACCCCCGCGCCCGTCAGTTTCCTGGGCAGAACTGAGGGCAAGATGGGTGGGTAGAGTTTGCGGCACTGGGGCGAGGTGGGGTGGATGTTTTTGTTTTGTTTTGTTGTGTTTCATTGTCTGGAGCCGCAGGGAGGCGAGGCGCGGGGAAGGGGGCGAGGGGAGCCCGGGTAATTAACACGGGGGAGGCAGCCCTTCGTCTCCCACTTCCACCCACAGCCCCCCCACACACACCCCCCTCCGCTTTGCAGGAAAAAGCCTGGATCCGAACAAAGGGGCTTTGGAAGACGCCGCTGTTATCTCATTGTCTGTGTGACTGGGGGAGCTGCGGTCGGGAGGATGCTGCGGTCCTCCCCCCCCCCCCCCGCGCTCCCCACCCCCCCTCTCCCCTCTGCCAGTGCGCACGCACTCGCGCCGCTCGTTCCCCCTGTTTTCTCATCCCACCCTCTCCCCACCCCCCTTTCTTTCTTCCACCTGTCCTTCCGTCCTCCTTGTCTCCCTCAGGAGAAAGGCCTCTCTCTCCGTGTTCACAGCGGACCTTGATTTAAATGTCCATACAATTAAGGCACGCGGTGAATGCCAAGAATGGGGCTGGCTGAGCGCCGTCGGTCCGCGAGGGCCCGCCAAGGAAGGAGCCACGGAGCCGAGGCGCGCGCCGCCCAGCCGGGCGCTGCGGGCTCCGGCTGGAGGGAGGGGTCGCGGGGTCGCGGGCTCCCGGCCGCTGGAGCCCTCGGCGTGGGGAGGTGCGTGGCGTGTGGCAGGACAGGGGCTTAAGGATGCGAACGGACTCCCGGGAGAGAAACGGAAGCTGATTCTGTGACAATCGCAGATCTGTGCAAGCACCGAAGGGGGGTGGGGGTGGTGTGGTGTGCGGGGGGTGCTGCTGAGCGCATTGCGGAGTGCTTCTGCGTGCATATTTTTCTCTAGGCTTGGGGTGCATTGTACGCCGGTGGACACCTATCTCCGTGGCTGTGTTTTTGTTCTGGGCTTAGCTTTTGATTTGCTCTTTTAAGAAAAAAATAACCTGGCATCCAGAAGACTGGCAGACTATGCCAGGGCTTGGACTGCGGGTATATTGTGTGATGCTTGAATTTGGGGGGGCGGTCAGTTGGAAGGGAGGAGGGAAATGTTTGTTACCCTTTGCTGTAGAGCTGTGGGCACCTGACAAGCTTAAGAAAGTCATTGGGATGTACAGGGTAGAAGGAACAAATTCCTGGTGGATTCACAGGTTCCATCAGGGCTGAAAGCATGGCCAGGGCCTTGGGGAGCATCTCACTTCCTCCTTGTGGCTGTAATTGCAGTTTTAGGCAGAGATCCAAGAGATGCAGTGGAAGGGAGAGGTGCAGTAACCTACATGTACCAAAGGGGGGGGGGTGCATTCCTTTTAAAATCCCAGCAGAAGGGAAAACCGAAGGTGGACAAGTGAGGGTCTGAGGAAAGACTGTTTTGAAAGGAAACATCAGAGGATGCAAAGGGTCAACCCTCCCTTATCCTGAAGAACCTGTTTCCCAAATGGGGCCTTCTCATCACTAGACCTAGAGCTGCAGCAGCTGGTCCTAGAGACCCCCTTCACACTGCACAGTGA
Organism: Miniopterus schreibersii; assembly: GCF_964146895.1. Taxonomy (NCBI): domain Eukaryota; kingdom Metazoa; phylum Chordata; class Mammalia; order Chiroptera; family Miniopteridae; genus Miniopterus; species Miniopterus schreibersii. The sequence continues at coordinate 61,244,665 of NC_138105.1, forward strand.
CAGCCCCAAACCATCTCCTGCTCCGTATTAACCCCCAAGCTGCAGAGGATGGTGGCAAGACCTAAACTCATTAATTTTCTGGTGGAGAAAATGGAGGGAGGGCAGGTCCCTGCAGAGAAAGGAGGCCAAGAGCTGGATCTTCCTACCCAGGAAGCCTGCTGCATCCTTTCCCCGCCCTTAGCAGAAGCCTGTCTTTGCAAGGCCAAGGCCGTAAGGATGCCTAGGATTTTAGTTTGATTCCTTACACAGTAATCGAAGCCTAAAAGAGCCTCTGTTATAGCTTACTGAGGAGCTCTTTCCTCTCCAAAGCCTCGGCCTAACCCACTAAATAAATTAGTATTCAAGGATACCCTAGCCTCATCTCCTCCCGAATATTTATTGAATACCTACTATGTGCCAATCATTGTGTAATTGTTATTTCTTAGGTTCTTCCTTTGCCCTCCTAAGGGGGGTGTCTGGAGTTGGGTGAGGGTAAGTGTGCCGTACCCCATCTAGACATTTCCAGAACCTTCTCTGGGTCTGCAGAAATGTGCCACAAACTGCTCACCCCTGCAGAGAAGGCTGCAGTTCACATCATGCAAACTGTATTTTTGGTGCTGTTCCTCAAGCCCCAGAAGGCAAGCTTAGCTGGAGGACAGAAGAGAGAGCAGCTTCACTGGCCCCTGAGCCTTAGCAGGGTTGTCCTAAGAGACTCTGGCAGCAACTGCCTTCAAAATAGACCTCCCTCCAAACAGTGTCTCCTTGGGGTGTAAATCCCCTGGCCTCTCCCTTCCCTCCTCTCTGAAGGGCTGCTCTTATGGTTCTGCGGGGCATGGTTTAAGTCTCTGATGACTAACCCCTGGCCCCTCAGTTGTCCACGTTAGTGAGCCTTGTCTCCATAATTGCTTCTCCGTAATTCCATCAGACATGGCTGCACCCTTCACTGATGTGCCTGCCCAAGTAATGCCCCTTTTAGATGGAAACCTAACACACTTCTCCCTGAGAGCTTAAACCGCAGGCACCATGGTCAAGAACTGCCAGGGTCCAGCTGCCCATAATCTACAATGGGAGGGGCATAATTTTTATTACTTATGTAAACTCTTGTTTCAGAAAGCTTTAATGTGTGTGGGGATTGTCCTGTGTTCACCAGGTCTCATTACACGATGTGTGTTTTATGTGGGGCTTTAATGGCCAAAAGTGGCAGAGATGAATGTACCACTCTGCTCCCTGTGTAATTTCAAGGCCCCTTTTGTGTTCACCAAATAGAGGTATTAGAGTGAAGGTCAGTCCTGGCTTCTTCCCTTCCTCTATATTTGGAGCCTGTTTATGCCCAGCAATATTTATATAAGAGACTTGAAGATTTCTGCTCTGTCAAGGCATTTCTTTTACTCTCAACATCATCTTCTTGCCTGCCTACCTATTTGAGCCCCTCTAATCATGTTCTATGATTTCAATGAAGGGGGAATATATGAATTGTTGAATGTAGAACATGTTTGAGGCAGTTTGCTGAGAATATGCTAAGAAGACCCCTATCGGTTCATACACACTATCATCATTATGGTCCTCATGAGGATGGGAGCTCATATGTTTCTCAAGGTGAATGTACCAGATACTTTAAGATGGGCTTAGTAATGTATCAAAGTAAAAAATGGTAATATTCTTCTTTCCCCTGCCAGAGACAGCCCAGGCCCAGATCTCTGTTTAAGCAGGAAGGAAATTGATCAAAGGCAAAGGTAAATTCCTCTATCACTTCTGTCACCAAAGGGGTGGAAAGGAGGGGATAGTTGTTGTGGATGCACAAGGAGCCTTAGTCAGAGAAATAAATATTTGGGAGAGGGGTAATTTCTCAGCAGGCATATGCTCATATACACACATATACATACTTTTTTTTTCGCATAACCATATCCGTTGCTAATATTTACAGAAAAGCACTTAGCCACACACACATACACACACACACACACACACACACACACACAAATCCCATCTATACTATCTCCATGAGGAGATAAATTTTCTCTTTCCCTCTACTGAACTTACATAATACCCCCACCCCTTGTTCCAACCTGAGAATGGAGCTCTCTGGGGGCAGCTGCAGAGCATTCTCCCTAGGACAGATGGAGCCTCTTTTCCTCCTCTACTCTGTGGGTGGTTTCAGAGCCCCGTGAGTCAACACGAGCTGAGGGTTGTGCTGGAGTCTATGTGTTTTTCTGGCTTGGCTGGCTGATTCACGGTGATGAGTATGTCAATAATAACAATTATGAGAATTATGATACCTAATAAAGATTGTTTTTCTTCCAAATCCCATCTACAATTCTTTCATTTGGGTGTTTTTGCCAAGTCTTACTCAATGCGACTTCAGTTTTAGAATATATAGATTTGATATTTAATTGCATCTCCAGTGTAGACATAGAACAAGAGAAAGGACTTCAAATGGGATTTATTGGAGTCAGTGTGTTCTATGCCATGGAATGCTGGTTTGCAGAGGCCTGGAGAGGTCTGCACCAAATTTAGATGGCCTGGAAAAAAAGCAGGCCTTACTGAGAGCGAGGAATGTTCCAGGTCAGAAAGGAAGTGTCAGCAATTCTCAATAGGTTCACCTTTTCATTTCTTATCCTTCTCTCTTTTGTTTTAAAAATGGAAATGTTACCCAAAAAATGAAGACCCGGGTCATGCTGCATTGCATAAGCTCAAAAAATAAACCTCCAGGATCAGGAGGGGTTTCTCAAAATTAAAGTGGGGGAGGTTTATTTAAAATTAAAATCCAATATATTTATTTCTTAACTGTAGGACCTAGGATATTTTCGCTGGAAGTTCAATTTGCTACTTTGTGTATTGTTTTTAAAGCCGTTCATGGTGGAGATCAGAGTGCTCAGGTCCTGCCTCTGCCGCGTGGCGCCCACCCCACCTGCGGTCTGGCTCCCAGAGCTTCCCAGTGACCCCCTTTCCAACGCACATGAGGTGTTTTGTTTTTCGTTTTTACACTCCTAATGCCCCAGACATCTAAACTGAGCAAGATGAAGATGAACAGGCGCTGGCTTCCCTTTTTTCGACTCCTGTCTTTATCTTTTTTCTTGCCCGAATCAAGAAACTGGGGGTCCCAAAGACCTGGGTCACCCCGCACTTCCCATGTCAGGGACAGTCCCCGGAAAGTCCACCTTTTTTTCCTTTTTCAGGCACCTCTGTTCCCCCAATTTCACTCTAGCGCCAAATAGACACCCGACAACCGACGTTAGAGATGATTGCGGAATCGGGGTGGGAATGAAGGGTGGGTCAGGGCCGGGGGTGCATCTTCGGCTTCGAAGAAAGGCATGCGCCTAGCCAAAGGCCTCCTTAGAATGAAATGCCCCCCCCTCCCAGCGCCCCAGCGCTCTGGAGCCGCAGGCCTCGGCCTGGCCGCCGCGCCCCCCGCCGCGCCCCCGCCTGGCCTCTGCTCCCGCGCGCGGGCGGGGGGAGGGGCGGGTTGGAGGTGCCCGGGACCATCCGTCCCTCTGCCCCTTTCCCCCTCCGGGCCACCTCGTCCACAACAGAACCTGCGGCCTCGAGGATATCATCCCGCACCCCCAGAAAGCCTCAGAATGTGGGAGAAAAGGGGCGGATGCGCGGGGCCCACGGGGAGGAGGTGGGGAAAGGATAACCACGACCGAAAAGTCACTTCTTAGCCACTCCCTTGGCTCCCCACCAGCAGAGCGCACGGGTGAGACCCCTTTAGGGATGGTTTTGGGGGGCAAGGAGGGGATTTTTCGCCCCGGTGCACCCTCCCTGACTCCCCTCTAGGCCACCCAGCATCCTCCTTCCTCCAGACCGCGGGCGACAGGGCCAGGGCGCCGGCCTCGGTCCCTGGGACCCAGCCGTCCGCCGCCCCCCAGCCACACGCCCTCCCCACCCCCAGTGCACTCTCTAAAGAAGCCAAAACAACAAATTCCTCCACGCGAAGGAAACCACACATCTCCTTCTGTGGAGGCTGGTCCCAGGTCCTTCGCCAGAGGGGACGCAGTCGCTGGGAAGCCGGCTGGAAAGGGAGGAGCAGACACGCTCGCCCCGTGTTGGGGAACCTCCAAACCCAGCTCCCGTCCCAGGCCCAGAGCGAGGCGGCCGCTCGGGTGGGCTGGCTGCACACGGTCTGTTTTAAAAAGAATTCAGTTCCTTCTCTCCCCTCCTCTGCTGCGCCCACCAGGGTGCAGAGTTAGAGATGGGAGGCTCCTTTGGCTTAACAGGCCAGTGCCCTGAAATAACCTTCAGAGCCTGGGTCTCAAGGTCATGTGCCCCAGGAAGGGGGGCGGGGCCAGTTGGCCTCTCGAGGTCAGAGGTCAGGGCCCGAACGGGCCTCACAAAGGTCGTAGCACCCTAAGCTTCTGATTGACGCACAGAAAGGCGCCCCTGGACTTCACAGGGGTTCCCCTCTGCCCCCTCCCACACTTAACTACAGATTGATGCGGCAATGTTTACTCCCATTTAATTGAGACACTGGTTTAATCTCATACTGCTCCAGCTTAAGGCCCAATGGGGTTTTCTGCAGCTTTTTTCCCCAGTGCCTCAACAGAAACTAATTGCTGTTAATATCCAATTTTGGGCTTTATTATTCGTTAGCCAATTATGGACCCCACAGCCCAGGCCCCTTGCTGCTCACTGCCCCTGCTGGAACCAGCCAACGCGGCCTGGCTTCCGCTTTCTTCCTGCGCCTCGGTTCAAACCCTCCCCCACCCCTAGACAACGCACGGGGCACATCAGTCATTTTGTTTGTTCCTCCCAGCCCTTAGCCCAGTTGGGGGGTTGGGGTACTTTCAGGCTCCCCCCCCCCCTTCAGGGCAATTTCTTCTTTGCAGCTGAAGTAAATAAGTCCCACTTTAAAAAAACAAAAAAAGAAGAAAGAATATATAAGTATTTACACTCTGTCTTTACCCCCTCTGGGCTTTCATTTTCTGGACCCATTTTTGGAATAGCATTTCTCAAGCAGAAAGAAAGCAAGGTGCTGGGCCCTCAGAGTTTTCTCCCCTCCCCACTCTCCCGTTGGCCTCCCCAGGAGCCTGGCCGCAGCCCTGCTGAAAGCTGCTGCATGTATAACACCATCGATTCCAACAGAGTGCTCAGCTCAGACGCAGTCATTTCACGGGTCATGGAGGGAAACTTTGAAAAAGCAATCTGGGAAAGGCACCATTTTCGGAGATGAGAAGGGAGCTTTTGTCTCCTCTCACACAGATGCCCTGGAAACCCATCCTATTTTACTTCCTTTCCATGTGCAGCTGATGCAGTTGGGGGCAAGAACCTCTTTTTTTTTTTTTTTTTTAAGTGTTCTTTTCCCTCATTTTATTCGTGGGCCCTGAGTTCATGATATACAGAAGCAAGTACTTCCTATTCCTGGTGCTCGGAGAAACAGGAAAATAAAAGTAAAAATCATAAAGGCAGCAGGAAGGTCCTCCTTTGTCTGTTTTCCCTTCTTCCCGCATTTTGAAATAGTGCTTTAAATGCTCTGATGTGCTCTTACACTTATCTCTAGCAGTTCTATAGCAACCTGCACAGTGTCAGCACCAGAATCACGGAGAGAAAACAAAATCTCAGGGCAGCTGGCTTTGGCTAAGGCCTCCCATGGCCACCTAGAGGCCCGGCCCCTCCTGATGAACTGGAGGAGGCTTTCATCCCAGCCCGGGGAAGGCTATGGTCGGGCTTTTTGTAGGCCAGGAGTTAGGGCAAGTGTTGTGTAGGGCTGGGACTTTGTTAGGGAGGTACTTTACACATAAGGCTCAATAAATACCACCCAAATTGGATGTAATTAAATTAACAGCAGCTGTCCTTCTGCTTTTCCTGCAGAAAAGCTACAATTATGCATGAAGGCCTCTTGGGCAGAGAATACAGTAGCCTCATAGGAAACAAAGGGGCTTAAAAGTGTTTCTGGTTCATCCCCTGGCCTCAGCCCTGCTTCATTCGTCGAGATGTGTGGAGTTTGATTTTCAAATAGTTCAACATACACACCCATCCCAGACATACATTTAAAGAGTAAAATACAAACAAAAAGCCCTTTTTCTTCCCCTTCTATCCTCCTTGTAGAGTACTCCTTTTACTTTCTAATGACCCTTCTACTCAAGTCTCTTCCTTCATCACCCCCAATTCACATCTCACCCAAGGTCTTCCCCACCGGGGTGTGCCCTAAATAAATAAATAATCAATTTCTATTTCCTCCTACTTTTCTCCCCCAGCCCCTTGAAAATATCTGTATTCTCAGTGATCAAGAGGTGTTAGGAGAAAAGCAGTGAGGTTAAACCATTTCACACTAATATGTGAATTCCCGAGTCTCTTAACTTTCCCAGGGATATTTACATTTTAGAAGAGGCACTTACATAACAAGGGAAATCTAACTGTAGGTCCTTGTAAAGGCATCCAAAAATGGGAGGGCAGAACAGCATCAACTTCCTCAGTTTTGGGGTGAGGATAGTGTCATCACCCCTTCATCCCAGACACACCAATTCTCCAAACACATAGATATGACATAGTTAATGAGATAACATTTATTTCAAAAGCCCCAAATGAGTTCTTGTTGTTCCCTTCCCAAGCTCTGACATTCTATTAGTTCTATTTGAAGCCAGGTGGGAGCACCCTGAGCCTTTAACAGAGACACCTGTGATTTTTTTAAATTGATTTCAGAGAGAGGAAGGGAGAGGGAGAGAAATAGAAACATCAATGAAGAGAGAGGGTCATTGATCAGCTGCCTCCTGCACACCCCCTACCAGGGATCGAGCCCAAAACTGGTGCATGTGCCCTGACCATGACCTGGTTCATAGGTTGACGTTCAACCACTGAGCCACGCCAGCCAGGCCACCTGTGATTTTTTTTGCATATCAGTCTAGGTCAAAGGCCACCACACTTAAAGCCAAGCTTTTCATTGTCACCTTGCATAATTGTGAATTCTGATGTCACTATTCCATGAATCACAATTATTGGGTTAAATACTGAACTATGTGGCAACGTGAGCCCACTTAAGTCCTGTAACCCAAAGTAAACTCACAGGAGTTGCAGGCAAATTGGCAGAGCTTTTGTCATGTTCCAGGTTGGTTTTGTTTCACTCTCTTCTCCCTAGTCAGCCCTCCCTTGTTTAACTGGAGCTCCCTGACTATGTCACGTTCCCACAGCGCAGGCATGTAGTGACGATGGTAAATCCAGACCCAGAGCAAGTTCTTACATGACCAGACACAGAACAGTTGTGACTTTTTAGTGACTATGAGGTCAACACGTACAGTAACTGCTTTTCTGGTTTCCCACCAGCCTGTTAGAAAACTTGGACTTGGAAAATGTCAACCGTCTCTCCCATCTCTCCACCCTTCTTCTTCTTCAGAATCTTGCCGCCTTCGTGTGGACAATTAATCAATAGAACAGCGCTGCGTGAGAGGTTAGGAGCGAGGTCTGCTGCCAGCCCATTCCGCACCCCTATTGCATTAAACCTGTCTTACTCAATTCCTGAATCACTCATCATACTATTGACTAAAAACTATCCAAGACAGCATTTGGGGCAGCTAGGGAAATTATTTAGTGTGATCCCAGGGCCTCTCAGAAGTCTAGAGGGACTTGGTCTCTTCCATTTTCTGAGGCTTTCGGGACATTAAAAAAATTAAGAAATGCCAAAGAGAGGTTATATGCTTATAGTTAAGAATTTGAAATTACATGATTAATATCTGCTTTCAATTCTGTTCATGTACCTATGCTGTATGTATAGCATCTTCCACAAATATTACCAGAAAGTCTACATATAAGGCCCTTTGTTATTGTTTTCTTTTCACTTGGTAAGGTCAATATACATCTTCACATCTTTTTATTTTTTTTAGTACTCACCCGAGGATATTTTTTCCATTGCTCTTCAGAGAGAGTGGAAGGGGGAGGGGCGGCGGGAGGCAGCGAATTGAGAGAGACACATTGATTGGCTGCCACGCCTTGACCAGGGCGGGGGATGAAGCCTGCAACCAAGGTATGTGCCCTTGACCGGAATTGAACCCAAGACCCTTCAGTCCACGGGCGGGACACTCAAACCACTGAGCCAAACCGGCTAGGGCCATCTTCACATCTTTTTTGTTTTTCAATTACAGTTTACATTTGATATTATTTTGTAATAGTTTTGAGCATACAGGATAGTGGTCAGATTATCACATACTTTACAAAGCATCCCTCCCCCTGATATTTCCAGTACCTACCGGGCACCATACATAGTTATTACAATATTATTGCATATGAGGCCCTTTGTGATCCTGGCACTCAGGCAGAAGGCCTGTATGCTTAGGCTTATTTCCCAGCCTCCAGAAAGACCATAGTATAGTGTGTGTGACTGCAAGCTCTGGCATTAGACTGCCTCTGCTCGATTCTTGGCTCTACCACTAGGTTATGTGACTTTGGGTAAATTACTAAACCTCTCTGAGCATCCTCTGTTAAAAGATGATGATAATAATGGCATCTACTTCATAGATTTGTTGTCAAAATTAAATTAGATAATGTATATTGAAATGTTTAGTATAGCACAAAGCACTGTTCCATAGAAATATAATGTAAGCATATATGGAATTGTAAATTTTCTAGTAGCCACATTTTAAAAAGTAAAAAATAACATGTAACATTAATTTTATCATATGTTTTACTTAACCTTATATATATAAAATCCAAAATATTATTATTTCAAAATATGATCAAATAAAAATTATTAATAAGGTGCTTAATATTATTTTATTCATACTAAATCTTCAGAATCTAATGTGTATCTTATGCTTACCATGCAGCTCAATGCAGATTCTAAATTTTCATCGGAAATACTTGCTTTGCATTTAGATTTTATAAAATTTATAGCTGAAGAAGTAAATTCACATACCTAAGTTAGTTCCAACAATTCTTTCATGTTTTCTAATAATTGAATTGAGTATCTGTTTTTAAGCTTAAGTGAATGTTGCAATTGCGACATTTCAAGTGCTGAGTAGCCAAATGTAGCTTGTGGCTACCACCTCAGACAATGCAGGTGTTAGCATAATACCTGGCATATAGTAAGTGTTCAATAAATGCCCACTAGCCAATGCTCTCAAGGTCCCACCCCTCTCCAAACACAGGGAACAGCTCCTTCTCTTCCCTTAGACTCCAAATCAGAATCTGTGTCATTTGCTGCACACATGGTCTGTGAGATGAGCCCAGGCCCAGCATCTCCAGGGCCTCTTTGGGGTATAAGCTTTCCAGTCACTGATGGGGCCACTTGCCAGGAACATCTTTCTGACTTTCCCCACTGTGGTTCTGGGAAGGCTTTGGGAGTCTCAGGACTATTTTGCTACGTGCATGTGTGTAACAAGTGGGGACAGCAAGGCTTTTGTGGAGGGTTATTCTTAGAAACAAGAACTCGGTACATCTGTGCAGCAGAAATGACAGGACTGACATGGTCACAATAGTGACTGACATTTGTTCCTATTCACAGACCAAACTGTAGATGGAAAGATGTAGGCATGAGTGTGGGGCGTGTTCCTAAATTTAGTTCTGTGCTCCTTTCTCATCCTGTTAATTACAAATCTTCTCAGCTTCCTCATTCATTTTCCCAGCAATTTTTATTGAAATCTTGCTGTGTATAAAATACAGATGACAGCGAGGAGGGATTTCTGGATACATAAGACTCGCTCTCTCCCTGCCCTCAATAATCCTACAGTCCAGTAGAAAAATAAAACAAATACATAAGTAGTTATGACAAGCCTAAGGTGGTCGGTGCCATACAAGAGACAGTCAAAACGCTAGGAGAGGTTAAATGAGACAGAAGTGTTTTCCAATGAGAGGGTTAGGGAAACTTCAAGAAGTAGGTGGGCTCTGGGAGTGGGGGATGAATCCTAAATGATAAGATTTGCATGAGCACCATCCAGGGGCTGAGGAAGGTTGGGAAGACTATGCCTAGGTATAATAACAATATATCAGAAAGAAAGTTCGGGACCAGATTGCATGTGGGAATTGCTGGATCATATAGTGTCTTAGCTCAGGCTGCCATAACAAAATACCACAGAGTGGCTGGCTGGCTTACACAACAGAAATTTATATTTTCACAGTTCTGGGGGCTGGAAGTCCAAGATAAGGGTGCCAGCATAGTCAGGTTCTGGTGAGAACTCTCTTCCTGGCTTACAGATGGCTACCTTCTTTCTATGTCTTCACAAGGCAGAGAAAGAGGTGGAGAGAGGTCTCTGGTCTTTTCTTTTAAGGGCAATCATGATGGCCCCACCCTCATCTAAACCTAATCACCTGCCAAATACCATTTGCCATCTCTAAATACCATCACATTGGGGGTTAGGGCTTCAACATGTGAAGTTGGGGTAAGGGGAGACAATTCAGTGTCTAGCACACAATAATTCTATTTTTAATTTTTTTGAGGAATTGCCATACTGTTTTCCATAGTGACTGTACCATTTTACATTCCTACCAACAGTGCACAAGGGTTCCAATTTCTTCACAACCTCAGTAACATTTATTTTCTGTTATTACTTTTTTATACAACTCATCCTAATGGATATGAAGTGGCATCTCACTGTGGTTTGATTTGCATTTCCTTTATAACTAATGATGTTGAGCATCTTTTCGTGTGCTTATTGGCCACTTGTATAACTTCTTTGGTGAAATATCCATTCAAGACCTTTGCCTATTTTTTAATTGGGTTGTTTGTTGTTGTTGTTGTTGTTGCTGTGACAATCATTACTTTGGCAAATCTGAAGCAGTTCTGACAAATGGAGTGGAATCAGCAATCCCTTACCCACTGAATAAAGTCTTACCATCCTAAGTCTAGTATCAGGTAGGTGCCCTGGTCCCCTGCATGCCCACTGATCGTCATGTGTCTCCCAGCTCATACCTTCCTCCTTGGTTGGGTATCTAAAACCTCTTACTGTATCTTGCTTGCCTCCAAATTCTGAGAGCAGGCTTGACCTCTGGAGGGGGTCTGATGAAGGATTTAAAACAGCAGTACATTCACATCCCTGCCCCTGACTCTGATTATTTCAAGGGACAGAAACCCAATGTGAACCAGCTTAAAAATGAAGGGGAATTTGTTGTCTCATGGGACCCTGTACAAGAATCTAGCTGCAACACAAGGACAGCTGGAACATCTTCCTCTGAGTCTCCCATCTCTGCTCCTCTCTGCATATATTTAATTGTTCTCTCTTTCTGCAAACTGGCCTCTCCTTCCTGGGTCCACACATCAAGAAACATGGCCTTTGGGATTTCCCAGGCTTTGTCAGGTACCCACCCCTGAGCCAATCAACTTGACCGAAGGGACAGAAAACCCCAATTAGTCAAGTGTGAGTTAGGTGTTTGCATGGTGCTCCCATGGTAACTGTGGATGGGAGGGAAGGTCAACATCCTAGAAAAAGGTACTGGCCGGGTCATACCACAGGTATCCACTAGGACCACCAATGTCCTAGGAATGACACCCCTGGAGTTATGCAGTGCACACACTATGTGATGGAAGTCCTGGTGGAATATCTTATTTCTAGACTCAAACCAATCTGATTGGCTTCTTCCTCCCACTTCCTCCCTCCTCAGATTATCTCAATACTAGAGTCTATCCCGTCCTCTGGAGTCCCATGGTTTGAAATGCTGACCATTTCTTCTAACCCTACTGCCAAAGCTCCAGCATTCTTCAGCGTCAAAGTTTAGCTTTTGACAGAAGCTGGTTGTGAAGACCACAAAGTATAACTTTTTTTTTTTCTTACTAACTATATTTGGTGCTTTTCACAACACCACACTGCTTTCTTACTGTGCTGTCTCTCTCCATAGCAAGCCAACAAGATTTCTTGTTTCCTCCCTAAAACAAAACAAAACAAAAAATGGGGAAAGCACCAGAAATGCCTACAGTCATCTCTCCCAGGGGTTCCTTAGTCAGAGAGCAATTTGGAACCTGAAGGAAATCCCTATGGAGAGGCCCTGCTCCCAAGTCTCACTAATTCTGGGTTTAATTCTCTCTTGTGAGCCCGGCATTGAATTACTGCCTCCACCCACACCTCCTGTTTTCCATTGTCTCATCTAATAAAGGTTCCAGATCTCAAAGTCTCTGAGACCCTAACCCTAATCCAATTAAACCCTGCAAAAGCAACTAGTCTCAGGAAAGACAAAAAGGTGAAGAGGTTAATAGCAGACAGAAACTCCACTGACAAGCTAAATTAGCCTGCCCACCTCAGGAGAAATGTTAAAAGCAGATTACTACGACTGCTGTTGGTGATTAACATTTGCTCAAAATCTAAGTAGGTGATTTTTTTTCCAAGTTAAATGTTAACCTGAGGAAAGAGGGACAGTAGCTATGGGAGAGGAATGTGAAGGAGAGAACAGAAAGCCCAGCCTGCTGGGTTGATGTCCTATTCCAGAAGTCATTGGGACTGAGAATGCTGAGCAACAATTCCCCTTGTTTCCTTCTCAGATAAGAAAGATGGAGATTTTCAAGGTCATCATTTAACAAGAAGCTGTGTTCTAGGATGGGAATGGAGGTAGAGTAGCAGCTACCAAGCCTGACCTTGCAGGAGCCAAGTCAGAAGCTACCTGGAGGCCTTTCAGTTTTGTTTTACCTTAGTCAGCTTGGGCTACTATAACAAATACCACAGGCTGGGTGGTTTAGACAATGGACATTTACTTGTTACAGTTCTGGAAGCTGGGAAGTTCAGGATCAAAGTGCCAGCCAATTCTGTTCCTGATGAGGTCCCCTCTTTTGGCTTGCAGATGGCTGCCTTCTCTCTGCCGAGAGAGGAGAGAGAGGAGAGAGGAGAGAGGAGAGAGGAGAGAGGAGAGAGGAGAGAGGAGAGAGGAGAGAGGAGAGAGGAGAGAGGGAGAGGGAGAGAGGAGAGAGGAGAGAGGAGAGAGGAGAGAGGGAGAGAGAGGGAGGGAGGGAGGGAGGGGGAGGGAGAGGGCTCTTCATCCCCTTATAAGGGCACCAATCCCATCACAGGGGCTCCAACCCCTAGACTTCATCCAAACCCACACATCAGATTTCTATAAATTCATTGGTTGATCCCAGCTTGAAAAAGTGTCAGAAACACCAGAGACTTTTCAAGCAGTGAAGATACCTCCTTACTGAAGTCAAATACTATGAGCAGATCCCTCCCACCTGTGTTGGTCCAGATCCCCTCAGCCCCCAGAAGCAGATGAAGTGAGGCATTGGAGTGGTTATACCAACTCATGAGAGCTGTTTGGGAATTTTGCAAGAACCATTGGTAGACGCCTGCAGTGGTAGGAGTATTTCTACCATGAAAGTCAGCCAATGCCACAAACAAGGGCTTTTATTTTTGGAGATTCAGTTTACCAGCACATGACTGAGCAGATGATAAGGTGGAATTGAACCTATACAGAGTCTATTAGGGAAAGCACCTGTGTGAGAAAAAATGGGAAGACTTCTTCTTGTAAGAGTCATGCCAGACATTAAAGCAAGTCTGACCCCAAGTGAGGGAAGAAGAAAGGGAAGGGAGGTTGGTAGAAGCACCCCAAACTCTATACACATTGGAAGGAAGGTTCTGCAAAGCTGCTAAGGAGTCCTCAAGCCAAAGTCTGCCATCAGCACAGGCCTCTCAGGACTCAGCCTATCTTATTACTGCAATACTTGGTCATTTACATGGAGTAACCCATGGGAATAGTGGCCTCAGTGCAAATGCAGTGATGGATTTCTGAACCCAGCAGCCAGGGCCCTAGATCATTCGTGATCCCTGTTAGTGGTGGTCCTTGAGGCATGCTCTCATTACCACCACAGTCTGCCCCTTGCCTCACACCAGAAGGTGCAGGAAGCAGCTCCTCCAAGGTTCCCATGGGAAATGAGCCACAGCCCCCATCACTGCAGTTGAACTTGGGGCTACAACTGAGCATCTTCCACTCTTCATTCTAAATCCCTGTCTCCCTTAGCTCCCAACTCAGCAGGTGTGGGTGGCTTACCTCATGGTATGACCTTCATTCCTGAAGGGTCTAAATCCTTATCATACCCTTCTCATTTGGGGGTGGCTGCCCATGCCTATTCACAGTTACAGTGGGACAAAGGATTGCCAGGAGGCACCCCAGCGGGTTGCCTGGGTTCCACACATGTTCCTCCCTCCTCCCACTGTGTAAAAGCACTCCCACCTCCTCCTGCTCATGAAGGTCAATGACTCCTATCCATATGGCGACTCCTTTTTTCACCTGCTGATCTCTGTGCACAAGGACTCCAAAGTGTCCTGGCAGCAGCCTTAACTTGTAGTGTCTTGCTGTGTCTCCTGGCAAGGGCATGCCCTCCTTTGGGACCAGTACCTCCAACCCTGCAGAGCAGAGAGTTGTAGGAACAGAAGACACAAAATCCACCTAGTGGGTCATTGACTGTGATAGTAGGGGTCACTCTGCTTCTACCTCTTGGTTTCCAGGCTCATGTATCCTTTCTTTTAGAAACGCAGTGCCATATATAGGTCTTTGGGCACTGAAGGAGGGCACCCCATCCTTTCAGTGTATTTCCTCAGTTGGCCCTTCCGTTGTTCCTTTTAAAGTCCACTCCAGGATTCTGATGAGGCCAGCTGCTGGACCCATAGATAGCCTCCATCTCTGCCACCTCAGTCATTCTGTTCATGTGCCTATTGTGCCAGCTCTGGGGAGGACAATGACAGCTGACATCACTGGCCAAGTCATTTTGTGTAATTGATTGTTCAGAGGCTCTTTCTTGGTGGATGCTTCCAGGTGGACATTAAAGTGTGCTACAAAATTCTTCACTTATTGTGCCCACTCTCATTTGTACATCCACATGCCTTTGCCTCTGACCTTCTCAGCTATTGCCCAGGATCTGCATATATGTTCACCAGTGGTCATCTTTCCTTCCACACAAAGTGGATGGCCAAGTGCACTGCTCACAGCTCTGTCCACTGGGAAGATTTTCTCTACACTGAGTTTCTGGGCCACTCTTGAAGGTGTGACTGTTATCCATTTTTAGTTTGCTTCCACATATCAAGCCAACACATTTATAAACCAAGCTTGGGATTTCCCCCACTTTCAGCTGGTCACACAGGACTCTGTATACAGCCAAAGGTGTAACCTAGAGGAGAGGAAGGGCACTGGTGCAACTGTGATGGGTGTGACATGAGAGTCACACCTGCTTCTGCAGCTTACTCATGCCCTCTGGTCCAGCTCAGACTCAATCTAGGATGGACTATTTCTATTTTATAATGGACTGCTGCTATTCAATTTTTGACTTTGCAGGGGTTTTTTTGTTTTGTTTTAATTTTTATTGATTGATTTAGAGAGCACAGGAGAGAGAGAGAAAGAGAGAGAGAAACATCAATTTGTTCCACCTATTCATGCATTCATTGGTTGATCGTTGTATGTGCCCTGACTGGGGATCGATCCTGCAACCCTGGCATATCAGAATGATGCTCTAACCAACCAAGCTACTATGCCAGGGCTAATGACTTTGCAGGTTTGACAGCACTCAGTTCATAATAGGCAATTCCGAAGGTAGAATCTCTGGGTACCCTGTGGTCAAATTTCAGACTTCCAGAGCTCAATTCCATCTCCACCAGGGCCCAGTAATATGCCAAAAGCTGATTCTCAAAGAGTATATCAATCTCTGAGGGCATGGCCCTGCTCCAAATCCCAGGACCTGCATTGCAATTCTCCCACTGGTACTTGCCATAAGCTCAGTGGTGTATCTTTTCCCACTACTGACACCTCCAGTCCCACAGGATCTGCCAGATTGTATGGCCCAAGTGGCAGGGCAATTACTCCACCATCTGGATTTGCTTAATCACCCTTTCCTGCACTGGGTCTCACTTAAAGCTGGCTGCCTTCCATATCCCCCAGTATATGGGCATGAGCAATATTCATAGGTGTGGAATGCGTTTCTTCCAAAACCCACAGAGGCTTACCTGTGCTGGGCTATCTTCATTGTTGTAGGGGATACAAGACACACAATTTGTTGTTGTCATTGTTTTGAAGGTCCCTGACCACCGGATTCCTAAAAACTTCACTGAAGTAGCCAATCTCTGAATCTTCACAGGGCTATCACACCACCCGCTTGGGTGCATGTGTCTTAGCCAGGCCTCCCGCACACTTGCCCATCCTGACCAATCAGCAGAATGTTATCAGTGTAATGATGCGACCCAGGTCTCTTTGGACTATATTATGACAGAAGGTAGAAGAGTTCATATAGACCTGAGGCAAAACTGTAAATGAATATTGGTGTTCACCCCACAGGAATATAAACTGTTTCTGACCCCCTTTTCTAATTCTGGGAAAGAATTCATTCACCAAATCACTGGCCACATACCATGTACCTGCATCTTGGTTAACCTGCTTATCAATGGTACCATATTCAACACAGTAGCTGCAATCAAGGTTGCTAGTTGGTATAAGCCTGTGGTAGCCTATGGTCATTCTCTAGGATCCAGCCAGCTTTTGTAGAGACCAGGCTGGCAAATTAAATGGACACCAGAGCTACATCTTTTAGGTTTTTAATGGTGACACTAATCATCTCCTCCTCCCACCCCCACCAGAATATGGTCTTGTTTTTTATTTACTCTCTTTGGCTGGGTGTGGGGAAGATTAGTTTTAGAGGTTCCATTTGCCTTCCCCACTGTGGTAACTTTTAAGATGTAAATCAGGACCTGATGTGGAGGTTACTCCCACTGCCAGTCATATCAATTCCAACTGTGTGCTTTGGTCCTGGGGAAAATGACCTCTGGGTGAATCTGAGTATTACCTCGCCCTCAGAGGCATTCCCTCTTATTAGGGTATGTAAGGACAACTTAGATCAGTGTCACCTCAGATCCTGGCTCTAATGGTCCTCAAAATGTTTGGTTATTTCTCTTTCCCCAGTGTACAATCACCCAAATAAATTAGGACTCTTGGGGAAGGACTTGAGAAATCATCAAAATGTATACTTGCCATATTGTAGGTTCCCACCTTTCTAGGGACCGCCTCTTCAGTCAGTGGGTTTCTGATCTTAAAAATGGCTCAGGTCTGGAAACTGAACAAAGGATCTTGACACTCTTTTTGATGCCTGTCTATTTTTCCTCTAAATATGCCATATTCTAATCAACCATTTCCACAATTTCCTGAGGGTCAAATTCACTTAGCTACCTCTCCAACCTTGCTGGTTTTTAGAGTAATTGTGGCCTCCTGGTTTCTGGGAGTTAACTGCTGCCATCTGGCCTCTATTATTCAGAGCCCTTCATCCCAATGTAGGTTAATGAGCTCAGCTCAGTGACCACCTCTCCTACTCCTTCTGTCCTGCAAAGGAGAGCCACTGCTGAACTTCATTCATTCCTGATGCCCTTGGTAAGTGGTGTGTCCTCTGGGTCTTTTCATGGAATATAACACTCTGGTGGACCTTCCTCTGTCCCTGCTATTAGCCATTCCAGCATATCGGTTTCCTCCTTAGGCCTCCTACTACCATCTTCCAGAATAACTCAGGCATTTTCTACTTTACTTGGTGTTGATCACTGTTTTCTTCAGGCTTCTAAGAACCACCCCAGCAAGCAGCAGAGGTTTTTCCATCTCCTAGAGTGCTCAATAGGGTGTTAAATCTCATGTTCTATGAAAGTGCCCCAAATCAATACAACCTCGCTTATCCAGCCTCACATTCCAGCCCCTTTGATCAAATACCCCTAAAATCCAGTCGTACACATGCCCCCCTGGCTCCTGCTAGTACACGCTGTCTAGTTTTTAACAATTCTTTAAGTGTACATCTCCAGCCAGATTTAAATCTATGCTGCGATTTAACTAGTTATCCACTTGGCAACGAGGTGAGGAGGTGAGGCCAGCTCCTCAGGGCAGCATCCGGTGCCTTGTATGGGAGAGGTTTCTGCAGCATAGTCTAGCACAATGGAAGTGCTGGCTCTTACTGGGGAAGGGTGGGTTCCATCCGCAAGCCCAGAAGGCCCAGGTGTGCTGTAGGGTTAACATCCTCAGCACCCATCCAGATGCCCCATCCCATGTTTCAGGGTCCCAGATCATCTTAGTCAGCTCAGGCTGCCATAACCAAATAGCACAGACTGCATGGCTTAAACAACAGGACTTTACTTTCTTACAATTCTGGAGGCTGAGAAGTCAAAGATCAAGGTGCCAGCCAATTTGGGGGATTTTGTTTGTTTTTTGGTTTATGATGAGAGTTCTCTTTCTGGCTTGCAGACTGAGAGGCATCTTTTTTCACAAGACCACACAGTCTTATCAGATTAGAGCTCTACCTTTATGATCTCATTTAACCTTAATTATATCCTAAAAGCCCTATCTCCAAATACAATTACATTGGGGATTAAAGCTTCAACATATGAATTTGGAGGGAACACAATTCAGTCCAAAGCACAGATCTTCTCAGGGTGCTGTCCTTTGCATAGCAGACCTGTCTTAGCTGAACCTTCAAACATCTCTGCAGCTCTGTGGCTCTCACTGAGGTCTCCAGCCTACCGCTCAAGTGTCTCTCCCTTTCCACTCCAGGTGGTAAGGGCCCCTTTGTGAGCTACCACCAACGCATTCTGGCTCTTGCGCTTAGCCATTGCCTGCGTGTTAATAGCCCTCATCTCTCATTATCCTTTTGCCGTTGCATCAGTAAAACTGCAGTAACCAGTCAGCTCCATTGTCTTTGTGGGCACTGATCCCCCATATTTTTCAAACTCCCACATCATCACACCTGCCACAGCATGCCCCTCCACCATAACATTTTCCAGGTGAACCTTTAGCAGTTGAACCACCACACTGTACCAGATGCTGTCCATGTCCCACATTCTAACCTCTTCATATGTGGGGTTGTGGGTGATACAATCCCACACTCCCATCCTGCCCTGTTTTCTCAGACCACTCTCAATAGCACTGTGTTAGTCCAGGTCCTCTGAGAAGCAAACACCAAGAAGGGATTAAGCACGCAAGAATTTTATTCGGAGGCCCAGCCGGGCGTGGCTCAGCGGTTGAGTGTTGGCCTAGGATCGAGGAGATCACAGTCCAATCCCCCGTCAGGGCACATGCCTGGGTTATGGGCTCGATCCCCAGTTGAGGGCATGCAGGAGGAAGCCAATATATGACGACTCTCTCATCATTGATATTTCTATCTCTCTCTCCCTCTCCCTTCCTCTCTCTGAAATCAATAAAAATGTTATTTAAAAAAATTTTTTGAAGAATTTTTTTAGGAGAAATGCCTATAGGAGAGCAAATTGGAAGAGAGCCCAAAAGGCTGGAGCGCCATGGCAGGCCATGAAGCAAGTCTGACCTCAAGTGAAGGAGGGAGGCAGGGAGGGATGTTGGATGGAAGCATCCTAGACGGCTATGAATCCTAAGGAAGTTTCAGCAAAGCCATCAGGGAGTGCTGGAGCCAAAGTCAACCATCAGAGAAGCCCTAGTATCCTATCACACTTAGCCATTGGCTGGCAGCTCCCAGTGGGAAGCGTGGACTCAGCACAAAGACAACTCTGGATTTCAGAGCAAAGCAGAGAGGCCCTTGGTCAATTATGATCCCTGTAGTTACAGGCCTGCAAGGTGCAGTCACCACTCTACAGTGCTCCAGGCCTTGTCTGACTTCAGTTGGGCAGAAATAAATAAACATTACATTCAACAAAAGAATAAGCACATAACGTTTTGTAATCCTAGAATGTTTACCTAAATATCCACCTCTCCAAAAAAAATCACAGAGATAAACTTGCTTATCATTGCATAGTCTCCGCCATGTTAGTAGGTATCTGTTATTTTTTCCTACAGGTCAAAGACAACACCATTGGTGACAGTCAATGAGGCCAAAGATGCTGAAGGCCATCTTCACATCTTGTGAAACACATCTCTTCAAACATTGCCTCTGGAAAGCTCACCACCAAGAAATGTTCATGATGATTTGCCCCTACCATGGCATTGCTTTTATAATGTTCAAGATGCTCAGCTAATCTTTGTATAGGAAAGTTAAATGGTCAATCAAGGCATATTCCCAAGCAGCCTCTGGAAGGAAAGGAGTGAGTAGGTGGGATTCTGTTCCTTTACTCAAAAGGGAGAAACTCAAGTTCATGGTAGCAGAGCAGCCACTGTGCAGGGAAGAGCTGTAGCAGTCCTGAGTGCTTCTCATTGCCAAAGGCATTCCATAGGTACAGCTGCAAGTCATTCCTGTGTCAATCACTTTTTACACCCCCATTCTGTGTTTTTTTTATTTTATTTTATATCCTATCCCAAATCCTCCTGACACCTAAAATCAATTTCTAGTCATCAATGGCAGAGCCCCAAAAGCTCCTTCTAGCCTAAACTCATATAAAATAAAAGTTTAAAAAAAAGAAAAAAAGCCTCTAGATTGCCAACTCAGCATTTATTGAGCTCCTGGTGCATACCACACTGTTCAGTCCTGAGATACAGAGATAATAAGACACGGGCCCTACTTTCTAAAAGCTCCCAATCAGCTCTTTCACAGTCCTCACGCTCGTCACTGCATTTGGAGTGCCAGGGTCTAAATTATTCACAGAGGATAGAATGGTCTATTTTGGGGTAATTCCTATCACACTTCATGGTGACTGCTTCCATTTTTAAAATAGCCTCAAGTGTGACTATTAATCAGGATATCATTAAAAATAATATCTGTCAGGATGACATTCATTTCTGTTCCATAAATAATGTCACCAGCATTGAATTTCTGAACAGTGGAACATTTACAAAGTTACAGAAGAAGTCTAGGTAATGAGCTTCTGGAGGACAGGGCTGTGTCTCTGCCTCTCTAACACAAAACACCCGGGACAGGGCCTGACACAGACTAGGAGCTCAGCAAATGTTTGTCGAATTAATTTTAACATTCCTACATCTCACATTATGACTCTGTTGCGAAAGTACGTGGTTCTTCTTTGTGATGTCAAGCTCTAAGTTTCGAAAAGCTTCCCAAAAATCTTCATGTGTCTTAGATACCCATTATTGCTTTTTAAAACTATATTTATCCGCTTCCATCTCTTAGTGAATGCATTTCACGAGTTCATTAGTCAATATGTGGAAAGGCACATAGTTCCATTGGTTTTAAATCTACTTCTATTAAAGGTCAAGAGCTGCCCCTTTTGGATTGGATAAAAATCAATGTCAATGTTGCTTTGTCCATTTCTACTCTTTTCTAGCACTAACATTCTAGGTTTATTTAATGTTTTAAATTAGGTTTTGAGATAATTGTAGATTTACATGCAGTGGTAAGAAATAATACAGTGACCCCATGTACCTATAGGACAATATCACAACTGGGACATTGGCATTGATTCAATCCACTGACCTCATTCAGATACTGTTTTTACATACGTGTGTGTGTGTGTGTGTGTGTGTGTGTGTGTGTGTGGTGTAATGTAGTGCTTAGTTCTATGCAATTTTATCACTATGAAAGTCAAACTTCAGAAGAGTTCCATCGCCATTTAGATCCCTCATGCTACCCTTTTATAGCCACAGCAGTTCCTCCCACCCCAACCCCCGGCAACCACTAATCTGTTCTCCATGTCTATAATTTTGTTTATAGAATATTATGTAAAGGGAACCATATGGAAAGTAACCTTTGAGATTTGAGATCCATGCAAGTAGCTGCATGTATCAATAGTCTCGTTTCTTTTTAATGCTGACTATTCCACAGTATGGATGGAGCACAATTTGACCATTCACCCACTGAAGGACATTTGGGTTGTTTCCAATATGGAAATCTATTCGATTTTATAAAATAAAAGAATAGGCCTATCGGCCATCAGTTGTATAATACTTGAAAGCCCAAATACTTTGTTTTCCTCTCTCATTCCCATCCTTGCCTGATCCTTTAACTTTTTACAGTGTCCTTCTTAAATCATAGCATATTTTTTTAGGCTTATACCAAAATTTCACATAGAATTTAGATTCAAAAATGCAATACTTTTATATGATAGTATAATGTTTTCCCTTATGTTTCCAATACCTTTCTTGATTAGATCCTGCACTTAGTCAATTTTTTCGGCTCCTTGAAGGTGATGAGCTCAGTGAACACTCTAATATTGTGCATAGGCATATATTTAGCCCAAGGAGCTATAAATATAGTTTAGATTATTATTTTTTTTCTCAGCATTTTGTCTTTCATTTACCCATGCTGAAACTCATCTGCCTCTTTTCTACAGCTCGGAGAGTCGGGAAAGAGCTCCTCCCATCATATGACTCTCAGTTCGTGTTCTCACTATCTGATAAGTCCTGTGTGGTCTGCAAACTTGGAGCCTGCACCTTACATTCCCTCCCTACTCTTGTACATAGGCCCAGGGCTTCAGGCCAGCTTTTCTCAATTTCCTGTCACTGTGTTTCTTGCTAATAAAAGTCTTATCTATGACTGCTTTCTGTTTATCAGAAGGAAGGAATTCATTTGACTTTTCAAAACCCTGAACCAGTTTTCTGAGTTCTAGGAAACCAGCATCATTCCTATCTAGGCTAAAGAAGAAACATACCAATAAGCTACGTGAGTGGTTCCCACATCTGTCTGTCCATCATCCCAGGTTTCATCTCCAGTGTATTAAGTCTGGAGAAAACCCGGAGCATGAGCATTTTCAAAAAGTCCTCAGGACTCAAACAAATTATAGTAATTCCATATATTTTAAAAAGACTGAGAAAGTTGTTTACACACTTACAAGGAAAAAAATCTCCAAGACAGTGTGTTATATGAATGAAGTTGGTTTAAATCAGTATGCTACCACTTGTGTAAGGGATGAAAATATATTTGTCTGCACTTATATATGCATAGAATATCTCTGGAAGGATTTTTAAGACCCTAGGGACAGTGGTTGCTTCTGAGAGAGTTCTGAGTAGGCGGGGGACTGGGGTCAGAGGGCAACTTTTCTCTGTGTACCTTTTAAAATCTGCTGGATATTAAACCAGGTAAATAGATCATCTATGTCAAAAGTCAAATTAAAATTAACAAAATTAAAATAAAAGCCAGGTGATGCTGATGCACAACCAAGATTGAGAACTACTATGCAACACAGTCATGAGCTGACAGTGAAAGCATCAAGTCCAATTACACATTTCCTGGGCTGTTTATTTAATCATTTATTTTGGAAAATGAAAATTCCCTTTTAGGTGCCACACCCACTTAACTTTTTAAAAATTGAGGTGTGACATAAATAGAGAAAAGTGCACAGTAAGTATCTGTCTTGAGGAATTCACATGTGTATGCCTGCATTCCGATGAAGGCACAGACCATTTTCAGCACTGAGAGGCTCTGCACGACTCTTTTCAATCAATAACCCTCCCCCCATCCCCACCCCAGAGATCACCACTACTCTGACTTTCAGTACTTCTTCTTGAACTTCATATAGGTGGAGAGCAATATGTACTCTTTTGTGTCTAGTTTCTGTCATTCAACCTTGCGCCTGTGAGATTGACCCATGCTGTCACATGTAGCAGTGGTTTGGGGGGGTTTGGTTTTGTTTTTGGGTGGGGGTTGCTAAGTTGTCCCCCAATGCGTGAATACACAGCAGTTCACCTGCCCATTCTTCTGTTGGTGGACATTTTGGTTATTTGCAGTTTGGGGCTACAGGTATCCCCCGTTTTTCAAGTTTGCTTTATGCCACTTTGCCTTTGTGAAAGACCTACCTCAGCAGCTTTTTTTGCCCACCAAAAGAAGTGCAAAAAGATGACAAGCAAACATAGCTTTCAGCATTTGTTTTGCAGCCATTACAGAGGCGGCATAAGCAGCAAGAGGGACCTCACCAAGCTCCTTCCCCAGGAACTATATTCAGCGCCTTAGCATCAGACGAGCTTTGAACTGTGTCTGTGAGCATCTGTGCTTTATCTCCGTTTATTTTGAGCATCCTTGCTTTTACTGCATGTTAGTGTCATTTTAGGTTTTATACACTATTTGGTATGATTTGGTAGGTTATTTTTGGGGTCTCGGAACACTCAAAAATTATTTCATGTAAATTAATAGTAATTGCTCCTTTGCTTTATGCCATTTCGGCTTACAAAAGATTTCATAGGGAAGCTCTACTTTCAGATAGCAGGGGAAACCTGTATTATAAATAAAGCTATACAATTGTTCTTTTTTGTGGTGGTGGTGGTGGTGGTGGTGGTGGTGGTGGTGGTGGTTAATCCTCACACAAGGATATTTTTCCATTGATTTTTAGAGAGAGTGGGAGGGAGGGATGAAGGGGGAAGAGAGAGACACACAGAGAGAGAAACATTGATGTGTCTCTCTCAAATAGATCGGCTGTCTCCCACATGTGCACAGGGGATCGAACCTGCAACCCAGGTACGTGTCCTTGACCAGGAATTAAACTCAAGACCCTTTGGTGTGCAGGCCAATTCTCTAACCACTGAGGCACACAGACTAGGGCTATATGACTGTTCTTTCAGACATAGGCACGCTCCACACAAAAAATATATATATATATATAGTTCTATTTGGTTAAAAAAAAATACATTAGAACCACAAAATATATATATATATATTGTTCTACTTGGTTAAAAAAAAATACATTAGAACCACAAAAAATATACATATATATTGTTCTACTTGGTTAAAAAAAATACATTAGAACCACACACGCACACACAAAAATATTGTTCTACTTGGTTAAAAAAAAATACATTAGAACCACTATATATATATATATACACACACACACACACACACACACATATACACACATATACATACATACACACACACATATACACACATATACATACATACACACACACACACACACACACACACACACACACACACATATATATATATAGTTCTACTTGGTTAAAAAAAAATACATTAGAACCACAAAAAAATATATATATATTGTTCTACTTGGTTAAAAAAAAATACATTAGAACCACAAAAATATATATATATATTGTTCTACTTGGTTAAAAAAAAATACATTAGAACCACAAAAAAATATATATATATTGTTCTACTTGGTTAAAAAAAAATACATTAGAACCACAAAAAATATATATATATATATATTGTTCTACTTGGTTAAAAAAAAATACATTAGAACCACAAAAAAATATATATATATTGTTCTACTTGGTTAAAAAAAAATACATTAGAACCACAAAAATATATATATATATTGTTCTACTTGGTTAAAAAAAAATACATTAGAACCACAAAAATATATATATATATATATATATATATATTGTTCTACTTGGTTAAAAAAAAATACATTAGAACCACAAAAAAATATATATATATTGTTCTACTTGGTTAAAAAAAATACATTAGAACCACACACAGAAAAAATATATATATATAGTTCTACTTGGTTAAAAAAAAAATGCATTAGAACCACAGACATAGGCACTCATTTCTC
Source organism: Miniopterus schreibersii (assembly GCF_964146895.1). Lineage (NCBI taxonomy): Eukaryota > Metazoa > Chordata > Mammalia > Chiroptera > Miniopteridae > Miniopterus > Miniopterus schreibersii. The sequence goes on from NC_138105.1 coordinate 61,269,867, forward strand.
TTGGGTACCCTTGCACGTTCTTAACAGCAGTCTTCAGTTGGGTGATGAACTGTCCAATGTTTATATTTCCTGAAGGTTTATAAGCTCTATGAAGGTAGGGCAAGGTCTGTGACTGTTCACTGGGACATCCCCTGAGTAAAAGGCAAATATCCTATTGCCCTTCACTTTTCCTATGTTCTAGCCTGGAATAAGAACCTGGTGTCTGGAGATAGGGCAGCCATCCAGATAATGAGAACAAAAACAAAAGAAAAGCAGGGCAGGCAGCTTTGAGGGATCTAGGTCTCTGATGATGTCATAGATCCATGGCACCAACCCTGAATTGCCTACCCTCCTGCAGACTGGGCTGCAGGAAGAGAAAGGAAAAAATAAAAATAAATGCACAGAGCAGAGCAGAGAGAAGGAATGGAGATGGTCTGATGGCTTTGTCTAAAGTCCCGGTTTAGTCCTGAGACCTGGCAGCCTCCTGCCCTCCCATCGTGCAGTGCATCCTGTGTCTTTTCAGAACCCTTCCTTTGCTGAAGCCAGCACCACTGGATTTCTGTCACTTCCACAAAAGATCTCACCTAGATCCTTACTTCAGCACCGTATATCATTGATGTTTATAATTTTGTCTCTAACTCATCAAGAAAGGGTTAAAAATATGCTTGATAATCTCTCATTTGTGAAAAGTAGGGGAGTTATCACAGTGTGGTGGCAATAACATGGGCTTTGGAGTTGGGCAAAATTGGATTCAAATTTCCATTCTGGCACTCACCCAACGTGATTTTAGCCAAGTTATGTAAGTCCTCTGAGCTTACAGTTTTCTTACTGGCTAAGTGGTGATAATGCCTATTTTGCAGGGCTGGTAAGGGCTGAATGCAATAATGTATGTGAAGAGCATCAGATAATTAGTATTCAATAATGATAGAAATGGGAGGGGTGTATTATGTAGTAGAAAGATTTACCTTGAATGTGATTTTTCTATTTATGGGATTATCTTTTTTTAGAGAGAATCACTTTATTTCCTATGATGGTAGACAGATGGTAGACCATCGATGCACAATAGTCCAGACTTGAAGTATTACAAACATTATTTTTAAGTGTCAATAAACCATTAGAAAAATTATGTGCTAGCTAAATAATACCTTCAAAGTAAGATTTTTAAATTTTATAGACACTGTGTAAAGAGATTGGCAGCCCAAGGCTGCTCCCAGCTTCCCTTGCCAGAGCCTGGGGACAAATTGGGCGTCTCGGAGCACCAGATGACTTCACAGACCACATGCCTCCTGCGTTCATCTAAGCCCCAGAGGCTTGGTGCAGTCTCTGGACTAGAAAACCACTGCCACAGGTCTGCTCTTCATCACGGACAACTATAGCTTTAAATACAAGACAGCACTTTACAATCAAACAAATCCAGATGGACAGCTCTCCCAGAGCCAAATCTATACCCAGGACACAGATTTCGAGAGGAAAATGCAGCCAAGGCAGATACAAAAACAACCCAGGGAACACAAAGTCCCAGTCACTATAAAGTCATTGATCACTCTGCTGCTCAACATTGAGCACCACATGCGCAGTGTGACGGCAGGCCTGGGGGTGGGGGAGGACTGCGAGCCAGACGCTGAAGTCCAGGAAATGTGTGGGGTGAGCGAAGGTCAGCAGAAGACAGCAGCGACAGTGGGGAGGGCATATGTTCCCCTAACAACACAGTCCACTTTGTCTCCCTTCCTTGTTAAAGTGTGAGGGCTAAATAATACCTTCAGAGGTGAACTGTCCAGGACACTGCAACCTTCCTGAAGACGCTGCAGCTCCAGCTCCTCTCAGCAGCGCAGGCCATGATCTCAGCTCGGCCAGTTTGCTCAAAAGTGGTCAGGCCCCAGGGCTGCCTTGTGCTGACCAAACTTGTAAGAGACTCCTTGGTAAACCAGATGTCTACTGACTGACCTATCGGGAAGATGTGCCTCCTTCAGGCTGCCCTCACTTGGTAACACCCCTTGCTCCAGACTTTCTTGTACTACACCAACGTATGTTCTCCTACGTCCCTATGTCCACATCTTCAAGACCCTTCTCTTTTTCTGACTAACCTACCTGATAAACTGTTAATGATATTGGCGGGTGGTCAAGGACAGACCATTTCTTTCCTAATTACAGTAACAATAGTTACCATTTATTGAGTAGTTATCATGTGCCAGGCATTTTGGTGTTTTACATCCGTGATCCCATATAAATCTTAGCTCTGTGCAATGGCATAGTGTTATCATGCTAATTTTTGCAGATAAAGATCTGGAGGCTCAGAGTAACTGAGTGACTGAATTGCCCTGGTTGCGCATGTTTGTCGAGATCAACACCCATGGAACGAGAGGGATGGGAACAGGAGTGGGCAGAAGGAGAAGCTGAACTGTGATGCAACCCACCGATGGCCTCAGCCAAACCATGGAAAGCTCTAGAGCTAGAATGGCCCTTCAGAGTCGTCTCAAATTGAGTCGGGATGGCCAGGTATTTATACTCCCTCTCAATCAGTCATTGGACATGGGAGGCCTCAGAAGGGTGGATTTGCGGCAGGGAGGCTCTGCAGCTGAGACCCCAAAGGGGTTGGCAGCTGGAGACAGCATGCTGACCATACTTCCAGCAGCTGGAGCAATGAGTCCTTCGTTGACACAGGAACTGGGCAGTGTATCAGCAGGCCCAGAATGTTAAGAAAGTCCCACAACTAGTGAGTGGTAAGGGCAGGCTTGGAACAGAAGCCTCTCTGACCCTAGAACCTTCTAGTTAACCACCTTTCTATAGTACCTCCCACAACTCCTTATATTGAATGTTTAACGTTCAGTTCTCAGAAGGTAGTTTTCTTCTCTTATATGCTTTGCCTACAAATGAGTACCCTCCAAGGTGGTGAGCCCCTTGGGTACATTTATGAGTCTTGCTTAAGGGGGGATGAGCCTGTGCCCTTCTATGGAAGAACAGGGGCCTCAGCCTGCTGACACCCTGAGCCCTTAGCCTGAAGACAGATCAACAAACATCTCTGTCCCCCTCATAACATTCTCAGTGGTCACCTCAGCCTTGAGACCAAACACACATGACCACAGAATGAAACCAAACATTCCAGCAGCCCCTCTTCATCTCACTACCCCAGGATAATTTCCATCCAATTCCTTCTTTAAAAAGTAACCTTTGAGATCTTTATTTAATTTGCTCTTTCCTACCAGAGCTATTAGCATAAACAAGGGCGAGTTAAACAATGTAAGAGTCACAGAGCAATGTTGTAAAAATGACACTTTAGCGCTGTAGGAATTTGAAACCATATAGTTTTTGTTACTCAAAATGACATCATTCAGTGGTAACCACTGTTAACATTTTGAGTATATCCTTCCAGAAAGTCCTGTGCATGTATACAGACTAAACTATATGTATTCAATTTTACATCAGCGGGAATAAGCCCCACAGGCTGTTCTGTAATCTGCTTTTTCCCTCACCAGTGTGAGAGGGGCATCTTTCCATGACTGCAGATTCTCACACGGGAGCATGTGAGTGGCTGACGATGACCCCTGAGATACAGACAGAGCCGGGGAGAAGGAGCTGACTGAGATCAAGGTTTAAGATCTTATCCTAAGTATAAGGAGAAGACACTGAAGGGCTGAAAATTTCAGTTTATATTTTAAATGGCTCATTCTAAGTTCTGGTTGCGACATGAGCACTTATGGTCATTATTGAGTCCAAAATCTACATCTAAGTAATGTTTCCATGGTGTTCAGACATGGGAGAAGCAAGTAGCAGCTTCTGCTCAATCCATTCCCTTCCTTAGGCCTCTTTGGTTAGAATATATTAGTTATCAGAGAGTCATCAAATATAAAGGATTTCCCATCTTTATTAATCTTATCTGTCTGCTTTCCAGAAACATTAAATGTTCATAGTAGAAAATATAGAGAATTTTCAAAAAGAGAAAAAACTTAGCTCATGTGTAATGCTACTATCCAGAGATAATCTTTACTATGCTGGCATATGTCCTGCCAGACTTTTTTCCTAAGCATGTTTTTTCCTTTACAAATAGAGCAATCATATTATACAAACTGTTTTATATTTTAATATATTGTAAACATTGTTCTAGATCATTAAATATTCTCCTTCATTTCCAATGGTCAGCTGATATCCATTGAGTGGTATCATCGTTTGTTCAACTAGGCCCCAGTCAGTGGCAATTTGGATTGTTTGAAATTATTTGCTGTTATAAATCACACTGTGACGAGCATCCTTACAGGTAAATGCTGCATTACCATGTGAAGATTTCATAGCCCCTGTCTATTCTTACAGCCCCACCCTATGTCACACCAAAATTGTAAAATGTACCTCCAGTTCACATTAAATATCATTGTTTTGCCATAAAATATTAGAAGGATTTTTATAAGTTGCTTTTAAATTTTAGCTCTGAAAAACACATTTAATTTGGCTGTGACTTCTCAGCAATCATTTAGCATATATCTGAATTCTTGTGAAGTGAGAAAATCAAACCTACAGATAGTTTTGAATATAATGAAATTTTGTGAATAAATTTAATAACATTAAATTGATATAAAATTATATTTTGTGAATATTTAGCTTGAGATCTGTTCATTTCATTTTTTCTTTCTTTTTTTAAAAATTTGGAGATACAAATTTTTTCCAGATCTCAAATATTTTTTGTAAGCTCTTTAAAGCTTATGGGTATCAAGCAATGTGACTGTAGATCCTAATAGATAAAGTTACATGGCAAACATTGCTAAAATCTAGAAAGATTTGGAAATAAAGTATGGCCACTATCACTCTTGGTAAACTGTAAGCTGACTCTCCGACCCCCTCCTCTCCTCCTGCTGTCTCTCTCCGCATGTGAGTAAAAAGTGACTACCTGAGGTCAATAGTTGTCCTTGGGAGAAATGCATATTGCTTGGTTTCACACAACAGCCAGCTTTCTATTTTGGAGGAGGAAAGGTCATATGGGTCAGCCCTCACTTTGGCACATGGACTTGCTCTTGCCAAACGGACATCTGCTGAGATAGACACGCTAATGTATTTACATGGACACATGTCAACAGAACTCTGAAGATGTGACATAGTGATGGAGGCACAAGTCATCAAAAAACCCTGCATTGTGCCTCATGTCCCCTCCTCCATCCAGTGCTGCCTTTCTGGGTCCAGGAAAGCTCCCTTTTCCTCTTGTATTCCTGTGAGGCCGAGAGATCTTCATTTGAAAGTCATCTTCGGCACAGGAGACTCAAGGAAAGAAAGCCACCCCCTTCTAGCCATCTGGGATTAGGCAGGCTGAAGCCTGCAGCCCCCAGACACATCGCAGCAGGATTTCTCAAACCATCTCCAAATGTCAAGAGGAGGAATGAGCTACAGCTCATCAATAGACGCTCTTCCCTTTGAAGAGACATTTTAGGAAGAGGAAAAGGTCACTGCCTAGCCCTCCCCTCCCCGCAACCACATCCTTCCTTTCTCACTGTTTTGTTTTTTCTGTGTTGTTGTTTTTTTTAATAGACTATTTTTCACAGCAGTTTTAGGTTCATGGCCAAACTGAGCAGAAGGTACAGAGATTTCCCACTGACCCCCTGGATCCACACACACATAACCACCCCATTGTCAACATCCCCCGCCAGAGTCTCACATATTGTTTTTTCAATCCCCTTTATTTCTACTTTAGGATTCTTTTTTCAAGCCTCAGAACTCCTTTCTCTTCCAGAAATGCCTCTCCTTTCATTTCCCACTTAATGTTCTTGTGGCTTTAGCCCTTTACCACAGGCATGGAATCCCTGGGGCTTCTTCCTTAGGTCTTCACCCAGGTACGTGTTCCTAGTGTGACTCCACGCTCAGCGCAGCACGCTGAAGGCGTGTGATGCTGTTTATTAGCGTTTGCTGCACGGGCGAGGCTGAGTGGCTATCAGTAAGAGGGCGCGCTTTAGTGCAATCGAAGTGTCAGCTTAAACCAACCGTCTGTGAAAGCCAATATTATTTTTCTTATCAAGGAGATTGTGACCCTTTCCTGGGATAGGAATGCTGTCCTGTATTTCTTGCATCCTAACACTTAGCATAGTCTGTATGCATAACAGTTTCTGCTGCTCTGAAAATAATACCAAATTCAGTTGATGTCTCGAACCCAATCACGTGGAAATAACCCTCTTTCTCACCCCCGAGCCCCACCCACCCACATCTCATGAGTCACATACCTTGGATCAATTCTACTACTGAAACAGTTTTCCAACCCATCCCCTCCTCTCCATCCTCACTGCCATTGCCTCAGGGTGGATGCTGATCATCCCTTGCCTGGTTTAGGGCAACATTCCCTTCTCTGCCCAGGAGTCCTTACAGATTCTCCAAAATCCAGTCTTCCTTGACCCTCCAGACAGTGCTAGTCACCGTTTCTCAGCTGGGCTTATTTCACTGCATTATAATTATATATAAATATCTTCATGGTCTACAATTAGACTAAGCTCTTCTAGTGAAGGTGTTATGTCTCTTCATATTTTCATCCCTCTGCCTAGCACAGAATCTGCAGCACCACAATTGTGTTGGCTGAATTAACAATCCCCTGAAGATTTTGACTAAAGTGGTTTTAGATAAAAATCCTATTAAACACACACACACACAAAATGTAAAGTATTCAAACAACAGAGAAATTAAAAAATAAAGATATGTCTTCCTCCTTAACCCCCGTTGTCCCCATGATTATCTATATGTATATTTTCCATTTACAAAACATGGAATTGCCCTGTACACCACCTATGTGTAGTTTTTTTTTTTGTTTCTATATCTAGGAGACATTCTCTGTGGAATTTGTCGCACTCTGTTAAACAACTGCAGAGTATTCCACAGTAGGTATATTTACTTAACCAGTCTCCTATCGGTGGACATTTGGGTAATTTTTAGTCCTTTGTTGTAATAATGTTCCAATGAATTTATCTTGAAGTCCCCTTTTTAAGTCTTATTTTTAAAAAGTGAGTAACCGCCCAGCCGACGTGGCTCAGCAGATGAGCATTGGCCTATGACCCAGGAGATCCCTGTTTGATTCGAGGTCAGGGCACATGCCCAGGTTGCAGGCTCGATCCCGGGTGGGGCCTGCAGAAGGCAACCGATCAATGACTCTCTCGTCACTGATGTTTCTCTCTCTCTCTCCCTCTCTCTGAAATCAATAAAGATATATTTTTTTGAAACAAATTAATTTATTAATTAAAAATAAAAAGTGGGTAACCTGTTCACATGATTCAAAACCCAAATGTAGAAGACGGTATAAAGCAAAAATTCTCCCCTCTTTGCCGTCATCACCATTCTTCCTCCACAGTCCCCAGGCACCCAGTTCCCCTTCATGGAGGCAATTAATGTCACTACTTCTTTACCTATGTCTGTATCATCCTACTTTTAAAAGAAGATATATCCAAGAGCTCCATTCCAAGTACTCGAATTATTGGATCTGAGTGTATAGCTTTTGGATTTTTTTAGCTGATGCTGCCAACTTGTTCTTCAAAAAGATTGTATTAATGGGATTAGTAAATATTATTTCAATACATTTAGTACAGTTGACTCTTGAACAACATGGGTTTGAACTGCATGGGTCCACTTGTACACAGGTGTTTTTTTTTCAATAAATATCTGTACTGTTTTTGTTTTTGATCTGTGATTGGGAGTCCACCCACGCGGAGGGCCTGCCGTGCACACTGACCGCACCATTTTATGTAGGACACTTGAACATCCTCAGATTTTGGTATCTCCTAAGAGTCCTGGAACCAACCCCCTGTGGACACTAAGAGACAAGTGAAGTTTGGCGGAGGGTCAAAAGTTATACCCAGGAGGAGAGGAAACAAGATGGCGGCGTAGGTAACAGCTGCACCCGCCGCCTCTGGCAACCACGTCAAAATTACAACTAAATCCAGAACGAGCATCACTCAGAGCCTCCTGAGATCCGGCTGAACAGAAGCCCCACAACCAGGGAACTGAAGAAGCACCTAGACCGGTAGGAGGGGCGGAGACGCGGGCGGATTGGGGCTGAATCGCGGAGACGCGGCCGCGGGCCCACACCCGGGAGGGCATCTCGGCGGTGGGGTTTCCCGGAGGAGGGAGGGGTCCCAGCCCCACACAGGCCCCCAGCCAGGGCTCCAGGCTGGGAAGAGACGTCCCCACAACTCTGGGCTGTGAAACCAGCGGGGACTGTCCCTGAGGGTCGCGGAGGCTGTGGGAGCCCCAGCAGCTCCTCTAAAGGGCCCGGCACGGACTCACTCGGACGCTCCCTCTGAGCCCAGCGCCGGGCAGCAGCCTGAAAGGACCCGGGACACTCGGGGAGGAACTAACCTGCCTGAGATCCGGGCGAGAGGTGGGGGGGCGGCTTCCTCCCAGGCAGAAGGGCTGGCAGAGGCCGTGGCTCCTTTGGCCGGTCCTCCCCGCACACAGCCGGCAGGCAGGCGCCATGTTTGAATCGCCAGCACCTGACTCGCACCTGTGGCCCCGCCCCGTGATTCCCGGAGGCCCCGCCCCTCCCCACCTGCAGCTCATCTAGGCCATTTCCAGGGGCTTTTCTGTGCAAGTGGCCTCTCAAGCCTCATGCTTAGGGCTTTCCAAAAATCTCTCAAACAAGCAGCAGCAGGCCCCATAAGGCTTGATAAGTGGCCCCAGGCCTGGCACTAGCGGAAGCCAGCATTGGCTCATAGCTTGGCCTCTCCTGGATACCTCCAAGCCCAGCACAAGTAGCAGCCAACTACGGTTTGCTGTGTAGCTCATGCTGGGTGGCCCTGGGCAAGGCACTGGCACAGGCTGACTTTGCACCTCCCAGGAGGCCCAGAGACAATGAACCTGGTGGTCAGACTCAGCCATGCTGGATTACAACCCTACTACATCCACGAGTGACACACTCAAGGGGCGCACTTGGTGAACACCAAAGCTCCGCTGAAGTAAATCCTGCTCCATAGGGGTGTCTCCAGCACAGTAGCTCTCTGGCTATAGTTGCAGCTGGTCCTCACAGCCAATTGGCCTAGGGGTCAATTCCTCCCAGTGACGCCAATAGCAACCAAGGCTCAACTACAACAGGACAGTGCACACAGCCCACACAGGGGGGCACCTAGAAGGCCCAGCTCAGGTGACTGGGGAGGCTGAGCCACTGGATCCTACAGGACACCTACTACACAAAGCCACTCTGCAAATTCCAGGAGACATAGCAGCTCTACCTAATACACAGAAACAAACACCTGGAAGCAGCCAAAATGTGGAGGCAAAGAAACATGTCACAAAGGAAAGAACAGAAGAAATCTCTAGAAGAGGAACTAAATGAAATAGATCCAAGCAAGCTAACAGACACAGAGTTCAGGATAATGATTATAAGGATGCTCAAGGATATTAGTAATAGTATGATGAAAATAATTGAGAAAATCGATGCTACACGAACTGAAATGAAGAATAATTTATAAGGAATCAACAGTAGAGTAGAGAACACTGAGAATCAAATCAGCAATTTGGAACATGAGGAAACAAAAAACACCCAACCAGAAGAGCAAAAAGAAAAAAGAATCCAGAAATATGAAGATAGCATAGGAGCCTCTGGGACAACTTTAAGAGGCCCAACATTTGTATTATTGGGGTGCCAGAAGGAGAGGAAAGACAGCAAGAAATTGAAAACCTATTTGAAAAAATAATTACAGAAAACTTCCCCTACCTGGGGAAAGAAATAGACTTACAAGTCCAGGTTCCAAACAAGAGGAACCCAAAGAGGCTCACAGCAAGACACATCACAATTAAAATGCCAAAGGTTAAAGACAAAGAGAGAATCTTAAAAGCAGCAAGAGAAAAGCAATTCGTTACCTACAAGGGAGCACCCATAAGACTGTCAGCTGATTTCTCAACAGAAACTTTGCAGGCCAGAAGGGAGTGGCAAGAAATATTCAAAGTGGTGAAAAATATGGAACTACAACCAAGATTACTCTACCCAGCAAAGCTATCATTTAGATTTGAAGGTCAGATAAAGAGCTTCTCAGATAAGGAAAAGCTAAAGGAGTTCATCACCACCAGACCAGCACTACAGGAAAAGTTGAAGGGTCTTTAACAAGAAGCTAATGAACAAAAGAATCTGATGAACTAAATAAATCCAGAGACATTGATACCTGTAACAGACAATCATATTTCAGAGGGAAGAGGGAAGGGGGTTGGAGGGTGGGAAGAGATTAACCAAAGAAGTTATATGCATATATGAATAACCCATGGACACAGACAATGACGGGGTGAAGGCCTGGGGAGGGGGTAGGAGTGAGGTGGAGGGTGTCAATTGGGGGGGGGGTGGAATTGGGATACCTGTAATACTTTCAACAATAAAGGTAAATTAAAAAAAAAAAGTTATACCCAGATTTTCAAATGCAAGGGTACCTCTACTCCCCACATTGTTCAGGGGTCAACTGTAATACTAATTAGGACTTAGTAAATACTAATTTATATTCTTACCAGCAGCAAACAATTTTTGTTTCCCTACATCCTTACCCACACTGGCTATTTTCAAACCTGTAAATATTTGCCAGTCTGATAGGTGGTAAGGAATAACTTGTTGCTTTGATCTACAGGGTGAAGGTGAGCCACTTTTCATGTTTGTTGCTGCTTGGATCCCTTTTTCTTATGAACTGCCTATTCGGGTCCTTTGCCCACTTAATCTATTGGGTTGTTAAATTTTTCTTATTGATTTGTACATTTTTCTGGCTTCACATCTGCAAATATTTTCCCTCCTAATACATTTATAATTCAACCCACACAATTCAAAATTTAAAGTCTCTATTGAGAGGTGTCACTTTTGTCTTCCCAATCAGATGGTAAATTCTTTGAAAACAGGGTCTGAGAATCTACTCGAATCCTAAATTGCACGGCCAACTCTGGTTGATCAGCCGCGACCTTCACTCTGGGCACTCGACATGGACTGAGACCCTCTGGGGAGGAATTGTGTCTTCTGTAGTTACAGAAAAAGATGAGATTTGCCTTCCTGGGTCAGCCCCTCCATCGATCCAGTCTAACTTTCTATCTGACAGCAGCCACGAGAAACACGTTGAAGAGAATCCAATTACCCTCTCTGACATCCACTTCGAAAGGTTAGGGATTTACCCTATGCATCACCACTTGAGATCTCTCTTCCATCAATTCATCTAAACCCTTCCTGAACCTCAGCCGATAGCCCCACTCCAGGCACTGCAGGTAATGAGTTCTTCTGTTTATAAAGCAATATATCAACTCCTGGGTCAGGAGGGCAGTATTATATGTAAGCACATATCATTCTCCCTTCTTCACTCCAAATACCTATAAATAGTAAATTACAAATAGGTTTAAAATATTGATGCAATGTTGCCTTTATTCATTCTAAAACTTTCTTCAAACTTTTCTTTGACTTTTTTTTATTGCGTATAATTACATACAGGAAAAGACAAAAATATGCAAGTATACAGTTTAATTAATAACATTACAGGGAATGGCTATGTACTCACACCAGGTCAAGGAAGATCACTGTCGGGGTCCCCAAACCTCCTATGTGTCCCTTCTCCACAAAGGGAAAGGAAACGCAATCCTGACTTTTGAGAAAACTACTTTCTCGCATTTCTTTATGTCCTATCATCTTTGGCTATACCCCTAAGTGCTACACTGTAATTCGATCTTGCTTTGAACTTTATGTAAATGGACTGTCTGTATTTTTTGTTTGTCTTGTTTCTTTCCCTGAACATTAAGTTTTTAGGATTCATCCATGTTTGTTGAGAACAGTTCTGGGTCATTCATTTTCTTTCTAAATGGCCTTTCATTACATGACTATACCAGAATTTAATTATGCATTCTGCTGGTGATGGACGTTTGGGTTGTTTCCAGTTTGGAGTTATTATAAGTCATGCTGCTATTCCTGTAAATGGGCCCTGGTATGTGTGTATACAGGTTTCCCTAGGGGTATACTCAGGAGTGAAATTGCTGACTGATAAGCATGCGTATCTTCAACTACTAGATATTATCAAAGGTCTTTCCAAAGTGGTTACAGTAATTCGCACCCCCACCAACAGCGCCTGGGAGTTCTATACATTCCTCAACACTTGGAATTGTCAGAGGGTTTTTCTTAATTTGGTGTCACATTATTTTTCTTGGAAATATATCCTTTGGGATTTGCTTTATTGAGCTTCTAGTAGTAGCAAACTCTCTCTCTCTTTCTCTCTCTTACCCTCATTCTTGAAATATATCTTTACTATATATAAGGTGGCAGTTATTTTCTTTTAATGCATTGACAATATCATTCCATTTTCTTCTGGCTCTTGAGAAGTCATCTATTAGTCTTGCTGTCAATCTTTTGAAGCTCTGATAGCTTTTAAGATCATTCTCTGGCTCTAGCCGGTTTGGCTCAGTGGTTAGAGCATCAGCCCACGGACTGAAGCACCCTGGGTTCGATTCCGGCCAAGAGCACATACCTCGATTGCAGGCTCGATCCCCAGCCCTGGTCAGGGCTTGTGCAGTCGCTGTATCTCTCTCACATCCATGTTTCTCTCTCTCTTTCTCTCTCTCTCCCTTCCACTCTCTCTGAAAAGCAATGGGAAAAAAAAATATCCTCAGGTGAGGATTAAAAAGAAAAATTTTAAAAAGATCATTCTCTGTTTTTGTCTTCTGGGCTTCACTGTAATCTCAATTTGGCCTTTTTCAAAATAGAACCAGCATGTTTTTCTTGGGTTTTTACATCTCTAGATTGGTGTTTCTAATCATTTCTAGAAATTTCTAGAAAATTCTTAGCTCTTCTCTCTTCAAATATTGTTGCCCCCATTTTCTCTTCTCTCCTGATGGACCTTTGATTAAATATATGTTAGACTTTTTTTACACTGTCTCAGTCTTTTTTCTATATTTTTTAACTTTTTGCTTCTTAGTGCTACCTTCTGAAAAATCTCTGAGATCTCTTGTCAGATGATTAATTCTCTCTTCAGCTATGTCTAATCTGTTGGTGAACCAGATTAGCTTTTAATTTCAGTTATTCTATGTTTTACTAAATGCTCTATTTTGTTCTTTTTTTATTAAATTAAATTTGTTGTTGCTATTTATTTCCATTTTCTTATAACAGTATTTAAGCTTATGTTTTATCTGTTTAAATATACTAAGTACAGTTGTTTGATTGTACCTGACAATTCTAATAGCTTGTGCCTTTGTGGGCCTTGTCCTTTTGTTCCTTCTGCTTCTCAGTCATACTTCTGTTCTCCTTTTGCATTTATTTTCTTTGTGTGCTGCTACTGTACTAGAAAGAATTATATATAGGAAGAATTTGAGACCTGAGTCGAAGCACCTCTTTCCTGGAGAGGATTTGCATTGGCTCCTTCCTGATGCGGAGACACTGACCAGTCCAGGCATGCCTGAGGTTTCCTACACCACCAGATGACATAAACCTAGAGGACAGATCCTTTTGAGGACCAGTTTTTCCTTACCCTAAAGATAGGCCCTTTGAGTTTCAGATTATGGACATCATTCAAACTATCCCTCCCTGAGACCTTTTCTTCTTACAGTACTAGAAATATCACAGTTTCACATGAAGAAAAATCCTTAGCTTTAAGCAAAGATCAGACAATGATGACTATTTTCTTTCTAATAACATTCCCTATGATATCAAGAAGCTTGTTGTTCCTTTAAGTCAAAGCAACATGTTACATCAGTTTCCTTGAGAAGCAGTTTATGAAATGAAACAGTATATAATATGAGAGATATTTATTAAGTGTCTTCCACAAACCAGATGCTGTGGTACTAGGAATATAATGGCGAGAAATACAGGAACCATCCCTCCAATGGCTACTTAATTTCTTTCCTGCACAGTAATTAGTGGCATAAGGATTATTTTATTATTTTGATTTATGACTTTAAGGGTAAAATAAATCATTGTGTTTCCATTATTTTCCAATCGCTACTATTCCTCAGAGAACTCAAAGCCTATTCGGGGACAAAACATGAAACAGCCTGGGTAATTCAATTCTACAGTTACTTATATTGGAAGGCTTTTTGTAAGGAGCACATGGGCACTGATGGTCATTGGGTTCATCGTTACTAGGATGCTGAATGCTCTACATTCATTTCTACTTCACACCTGTGAGATGCATATTATTATCCCCATTTTACAACTGGCGAAAGTGAGGCATGAAGACATTCACCTTCCTGAAGTCACACAGTATGATAGTCAGCTTCTAAAATGACCCTCAAAGACCCCTGCCTCCCAGTATCCCCATCACACTGTTGTGCTATCCCCTCCCCTTGAGAGTGAGCTAAAGAGACTTTCACCTAACGCTCTCTCTTCCTCTCTGGCTTTTTTTTCCATTTGCTCATCCTGATGAAACCAGCTACCCTGCTGTGAGCTACCCTACGAGAGGCCCATGTGAAGAAACTGAGGCCCCCAGTCCAACAGGGCATGAGGAACGGAGGCCTACCAACCACCACACATGTGAGTGTGAAAGCAGATCCTCCCCCCTGCCTACCCTCCCCCCCAATACCTTGATGGCAGCTTCCTCATGGATCCTGCGTCAGAAAACCCAGGTAAGCCACTGCCAGATCCCAATCCGTGGAAACTGTGGGATAATAAATGTTTTTGTTTTGAGCTACTAAGTATTGGGGGAATGTGTTATACAATAGAGAGCTAATACGCACTGCAAATATGAAGCAATCTGATTATGTGACCGGTCCACTGGAGACCACACTGTCTTCCTGGGCACAGTTATACACTAACAAGTAACTAAACCCTCAGAGGAGGGGCTTTGAATAGAAATTTCAAGAAGAGTCCAGACAATATAAGTCATGCAAAAGTAAAGCTAAACTTGTTTTTAAAGCACAGGTAATTCAACTCTCATTTTGTTGGTGAAGAAACTGAGGAATTGAGACTTCTCCATGCTGGTGACAATTTGGGTAGGGCCAGGTCTAGACCTGAGTTTGTTTCCCACTTAAGTCTTTGTACTGCTTTTATTCTCACTTCCCTTGCTCTTTAAGGTGGAAAAATGCCTTCTTGGGTGTTTCTCACTAATGTGTTTTGCATAAATGGCCAGTGTTGTTATGAAGTAATAAACGCTGCTGTGAGAGTAGAAGACCAATACAATTGGTCCTTGATGATCACAATGAAGAGAAATTGCTCAATGTTCCCTTTTTCCCTTTGTTCTCCACCTCCTACCACCTTAGCAAGAAATGGACACCGAGTGGATTAGTGGGAGCCCTGGCTAATGGGCTACCTGGTTGCTTTATGAATAGGAAACTGTAATCAGGCCACACGCAGGCAGGAGAAAAGGAGTGAATTGTGAGAGCTGGGTCAGGTACTTGATCAACTACAAAGTTGCAGATATTTTGTGGCTCCTGGGATGTGGAAGGTGAACTTTTCAGGGTCCTGAGGGATCCTCAAAAGAAGAAAACAGAGCATTCTTTGCGGGATGCATTCAATGGCAACTTACCAAGTAGCTTCTCTCTCCTTTGTGAGCCTCATTTATGGGCTGTAATGTTACATAGGTCCACTAGAGGTCAGCACTTACCCACTTCGCTTTTTTAATTAAATTTATTGGGGTGGTCCATATATGCTTATAAGTTCTTTGATCTTTCCCGCCCTCCTTCCTGAAAAAAACTTATTGGGGTAACATTGGTTAATAAGATTATATAGGTTTTAAATGTATGTTTCTATGATACATGATCTGTATATTGCATTGTGTGCCCACCACCCAAAGTCAAATCATCTTCCATCACCATATACAGGGGTGGGCAAAAGTAGGTTAAATTACCAGCCATCATTACCTAAAAGATAAGTCATAAGTAAGGCTACAAAATAATAATAATAATAAGAAGAAGACAAATAATACAATAATCAATCAATAATAATACAGGAATAAACTCTCTTTTTCATACTCACAACCATAAACCTACTTTTGCCCACACCCGTATTTTACCCCTTTACCCAGCACCCTTCCCTCTGGTAACCACCATACTGTTGTTTGTGTCTATGAGTTTCAACTTACCCGTTTCTAAAGCAGAATTTCAAAAATAAAAATAAATAAAATAAAGCAGCATTTCCACCATTTTCATCTCAAGACTAAACCGCCTTAAGGTATTTTGCCTGCCAAACAAACTAAATTTATTAAGAAATACTTAACTTGGGTTTCAAAACAAATAATAGCCATGATACATTTCAGATGACTCTGAGATAACCAGTGTTTTTCAAATTCCAGCACTCCAAAAAAATATTTTTTAGCTATCTTCACGGGGAAATGCCGTATATCCACTGAAGTTTTGAAATCCTGAAAATTTTTAAACAAGGAAGAAGGAAGGGAGGGGGGGGAGAGGGAGAGGGAGAGAGGGAGAGAGGGAGAGAGGGAGGGAGGGAGGGAGGGAGGGAGGGAGGGAGGGAGGGAGGGAGGGAGGGAGAGAAAGAGAGAAAGAGAGAAAGAGAGAAAGAGAGAAAGAGAGAAAGAAAGAAAGAAAGAAAGAAAGAAAGAAAGAAAGAAAGAAAGAAAGAAAGAAAGAAAGAAAGAAGAAAAGAATAGAAAAGAAAGAGAGATCGGAGGAAACTAAGGGAGGGAGAGAGGAAGAGAAGAAGGAAGTCTGAGACCCATTAAAACATCCCAGATCCTCTGGGATGCAGGGGCTCCGGTTTTGAGAAACACCAACTTTAGTTAGAGGAGTCCAACTGTCTTCTCAGAGTACGATATTTATTTCCCTTTTCAAAGTAGGACAGGCATATGTCCTTCTGTAGAGCTTCTTAATTTATCCTTGGGCTGGGGAGGGACTAAATATGTGCAGAAGAAATCTCCTAGCTCAGGCAAGCTCCTAACCACAAGTTCTTGGCCATCGATGAAGGTTTTGGACTTGGAGTGGTGGTATCAGCTGAATTTCCGTATCTGCCCACATTCTGGCGCCATGAGCTTTCCAGGAGGAGACATCAGGCCAAGACCAGGCAAAATGAAGTTAATCTCATTGTCCAGGTTGTAATCTGCTTGAAGTCAGGGACTCCATAATCTACGTCACTTTTTTCTCCAATATCACTATGGAGGTTGTCACACAGCATAAATGGACTGATGATAATTTGCTTAAAAACCAAGAAATACTACAAGCCACCTAATGAAAAAAAATCATCAATTTTCCAATCTACAACTCTAAAGGTACCAGTGGAAAATGGGCAATGTACAATGCACCCATGACTTAGGTATAGGATTCATGTTTAATGCTCAAGTTAAGACTTTAACAGCTGGCAAAACTCAGAGAATTTGAAAAGGAATATTAGGTATATTCTTTGCTTATGACATTAGGAATGCCCACGGCTGAGGCCGCAGTGAAACGTTTGGTCACAAGGTGGCGCTGTTGCCTTGGCGTCAACCTTTCCTCCTCGGCACCGGCTTTAGCTGGGCCCTCCGTGAGCGTTCATCTCAAGGGGTGAGACTAAATGACCCCCAGATTGGTTTTAATTACTAAATCAGGGAAGGGGGCAGAACGATCAAAATCACAGCCAGGCTCTTCACCTTGGACTCGCCTGAGATTCAATTTGATTTTATCCGAGGAGAAAGAGACTGAAACAAATTTTCCAGCTCATTTCCCATCTCTGACAAGATTGCTCGGCTGGCAGATTAAGCACAGTCTGTCTGGGCTCCGTTCTCTCTCTGTCTGTTCTAGGGGTCATTAGCGAGACATGGCCAAGGTCTCATTCCTTGTGCAAGAGAGAGAGAAATGAGGGTTGCATCTGTGTACGGCGGGATGTTGGGAGGCTCCCAGAGCTGAGACAGGTCTTTCACCATTAAAGCACTCGTCGCCCAGCGTTGCGGCCGTTTCTCCACACCTCTGCCCCTCTCTTCAAGGCAAGAACTGTGACATCTATCTTTGTGTCCCCAAAGAATATACTGGCACAGTTATTCGTGAAATGAGAGGCGAGGCCGCAAGGTAGTTATGAAGGGAGTCCTGGAGTCCAGCTGCCTGGGTTCAAATCCTAACTCAGCTCTTCACTCACCCGTGACTTTGCGAAAGTCACTTAACCTTTGTCGCCCGTAGATCTCCATCTATAAAACAAGGAAACCAAAGTACCCACCTCATAGGAGGGTTGGCAGGATGGAGTAAAACTGTCATAGGGCTTGCCTCCGTAAGTGACCATTAATAATAAATGTTTACTGAACTGAACTGGCTCTTCCCGACACGTCAGTGTCCAATTACTCTTCCTAGGTTGTCACTTTTGTCATATCACTCCCCTGATCAAAACCCTCCAGGATCTTGCTCAGCTCGGATGAAGCCCCGACTCCTTCGCTTCAGTACATACTGATTTATCTCTATTTTAAAAGCATGTTTATTATTGTTTAAATGTTTCTTTAAACACTATTTTTGTAAAGCTTGTTTTGTAATTACTAGTTGGTCACAAGAAAATGAATCTGTCGGAATCAACCTTCCACAGCAGTTCTGAGAACCTACCTGTAGCTCCGTGGCTCCCAGGCCTGGCAGCATATTAAAATCAGCTGGGGAGCTTTTTAAAGCACGCCAGTGCCTGGGCCCAACCCCCAGAAATTCCAGTCTAATTGGTCTGGGGTGTGGCTAGTCTCTGGGATTTTTTTTTTTTTTTTAAGATCCCCAGGTGAGCCTAATGTGCAGCCAGCATTGAGTGGCACCCCTTGTCACCTCTGCTTTGTCACACCTGGTAGAACTTTCACACCAAACTCACCAGCAATCACACAGTTCTCAAGTGCTTGCTCCTTGGCTGGCTGTTCCAGCTCTTCATTTGCTTGGTCTAGGCCCAAGTCACATCAGTTCCTGCCCTGAAGGATTTATAAAGAAGTGGCTTCTGATGCAAACAAGCCTTGTCTTCAAATCAGGTCACAAACACACCTTAACTCAGCTTCATAACTTCCTGGATTCCCAATCTGGTTTGTGGTTTACTGATAACATCCCTGATGGAGAACCTGTTTCTGACTTGCAGTGACCTATTCACCCCACGGCTGGTGCTGGAGTCTCCCATTCTCTGGGCTCCTCCCTTGTCCCAGCCTAGCAGGAATTCATTACTTCTTTGCTCTGGGTACTTTGCCTCCCGATTGTCACCCTGATAGGTCCTAGCCTTCTGAGCTTTTATAACCTGTACTTCCTTCCTGCAGTTCTAAGCCAGTCCTGGCCACTTACTTTTCTGATAGAGAACTGGGTGATCAGCCGAACATTAAACGACAAGGAAGGGAAAAGTCTGGAATAACTTAACGCAGAGAAAGGGGAAGGGCAGTGTTGGGAGTAGTCCAATACAATTCACCTTTTGTGTGTGTTTTAGGAACCTCAGGGTAATGCATAGAGTCCTTCCCATCTTAGTATCATGATTCTCACTCCTTGTTTATTCCCTCCTCCAGTTTTGCTTTTCTCCCCTTTATCACACGGGACCCAAGGGGCCCAAACAGGAAATCAGAATTACATTTACAGCGAGAGCGGGAGGGAGATGTCAGAATCAAATCTACCCACGTTGGACAACGGAGTAGGAAAGAAAGTTACAGGTGGCAAGGGTTCCACATTTACATAGGTCCTTCACATGGCATTTGTATCACTAACCTGGAAGGACCTTGCTCTTTAATTAAAGCCCCTGCAACAGACTTGAGATGTGTCATCTTTTCTCTCCTTGCCTTGGGCCATGTAGGACTAAGCTGGAAGTCCCATTTTAATAAGCAATTAACCCCTCTGCACTTGTCAACTGAGGGCAACCCAGTTCACAAATCTATCTAGTATGACACCCAACGAGTTCTTTAACTCCAGACTTTAAAGGCAACTAAAAGATTCGTTGTCCCGATATGCCAAGGTTGTGGGTTCAATCTTCGGTCAGGGCACATACAAGAAGCAACCAATGAATACATAAATAAGTGGAACAACAAATTGATGTTTCTCTCCCCCCCTTCTCTCTCTCTCTAAAATTAATGCATATATTTAAAAGGGACCAAGAACAAGAGAATCCACACTGTGGAATGAGAATGCACCATTTACTCTACAGTTAGCATAAACCTAATTACATAAATGATAACTATAAATAAATGGAGTAGTGTTTTGATACTAATTTCTTCTCTGCATCTTGGTGAAAGCTTAGATAAATATCTTTGCAGAGTCTCCGGCTTTGTCATGGTTTATTTCATCATCAACATCTCATCCTAGTCTGCACTGAAAAAGTCATTTCCTGACATTATGACCGTTATTTCCTACTTCCAGAAAACTCGCATTCGTGGTAGGCAATTGCTCAACCTTCAGGCAGTATTATACATTTTACCTAATTACTTTTAAAAAATCATCAGGCCTCCCAGCAGGCATGGCTCAGAGGATGAACATCGACTTATGATCCAGGAGATCTCTAGGAGATCCTGGGCAGGGCACATGCCTGGGTTGTGGGCTTGATCCCCTGCAGGGGGCGTGCAGGAGGCCCCGGATCAATGACTCTCTCATCATTGATGTTTCTCTCTCTCCCTCTTCTTTCCTCTCTCTGAAATAAAAAACATTTAAAAAAAAAAAAATCACCAGGCCAATCCACAAGAGAGGGTCTGATAGATAATTGCATCAATTGTCTGCCTCATCCTTGAAAGAAATGATGGCTCCAAGTCTAAGAAGAGCATCTGAATGAAGAACAGCTTAAATTTTATGCAAAACGGACCCCAAGTAGCTTAATGAGTGACCTGTTGGGTAGAGTCCCTTGGTCTCACGCACTGTACATTGGATGGTGTCTGTCAGAATTCTCTTTTAACGTTTTTGTCTTAACAGTGGCTAAACACGAAATCAAGCCATACCCTAAAACTGCTCCTATTTCATTTTAGCACCGAGAAGTTTGTTTTCTTATTTTTATAAGGCTATTTTTTTGTCATTAAAATAAGTAATTCAGAAAATTGTTACAAAAGCAAAAAAAAAAAAAAATCATGAAAAAATTTGTTGATTACAGAAAAGTGGAAAAATATGAAAAGTATAACAAATAATTAAAATTAGCCATCACCCTCCCACTGAAATGTAACATTCTTGGGGGTATTTCTAGGGTTTTGGGTTTTTTTTACTGTATATTTATGTGTGTCAATATTGAACACACATTTTAGGTTAGAATGGGACCATACTATAAACTACTTTTTGTAGTTATTGTTAGGATGCATTTTTCCATGCCATTAAATATTCCTCCAAAACATGAATTTTAATGATTGCATTTAATGACTGCATTCCTTCGTAAAAAAAAAAAAAAAACCACAAAAAAAAACATATCCCAGTTTAACTATTTCCCTATTGTTGAAAGTTTCATCTATGTTTTGCCCGGCTGGTGTGGTGCAGTGGTTGAGCATCGACCCAGGGCACCCAGAGATTGCCGGTTCAATTCCCGGTCAGGAAACATGTTGGGGTTGTGGGCTTGATCCCCAGCGGGGGACATGCAGGAGGCAGCCGATCAATGTTGATGTTTCTGTTTCTCTCTCATCCATGCTCCTACCTCTCTCCCTCTTCCATCCTCTCTAAAAATCAATAACAACATATTTTAAAATATTTTCAGTCTTTGAGTAGTATAAGACCCAGTTGAACTACTCATAATCATAAATGTTTATGACCTCCTCTAATCATTTCCTTAAGATAAATGCCTTAGGCGTGGAGTGGAATGACTGGTTCAAAGGTATAAACATGTTTATGACCCTTGAAATTCACAACCAAGCTGCTCCCCAGAAAAGCTGCACCAACATGTGTATACTTCCTACTAGAAATATCTAAAGTGCTGTTTTCACGGGGACTGTCCCCCTGCAGTTTCAGCGCTGAAAGTTTCACGTTCCAGGAAACCCCTCCGCAGGACACAAGAAGTCCTCATCTTCAGCAGAGGTGTGAAAGATTAAGGGAAAAGTAAAAAACTCACAAGGCGGCCAACACACAGGAGCTGAAAGCCGCTCCAGCGGATACGGCATAGATGACCCGCCTGCCATGGTCCCTGACTGCTGGTGTTGGCCACAGTGATTTTCAGTTCCCGGGAACGGATCACCCACTGTTACGTCATTAGACACGATCCGACTGAATGTGCAACTCAAGTGCCTTGTAATCAGGAGCTTTGACAGTCTGCCTTTGACTCTGCCTGTGGATTAATGGTTGTGCTTTGTTTGCGTTGAGAATTTGTACCGAGTGCTAGTTTAATTTTTAACAGTGTGAATATTGTGCTCATGTTTCTAAGACTTCAGATGATCAACACCAGCACGACCCAGACGTCACTGAGAAAGAAGGCTAAACGACATTTTAATGACGGACAGACGGACACAGGTACCTGATTAGGGAGGTAAGTAACCAAAACGCGGCCTGCGACACAGGGGCAGAAAATAATTTGGGGTCAGGCATGGTGGGGAAGGGGGTGTAAAAGTCCACATGGAGACTGGATCTCAAGAGTCCGGGATGAGAGGGGCAAGTGCTTCCAAATCAATCAAAGATTGTTCGTTTCTCCAAAGGACAACAATGCTTAATGGAAGGGAATGGCCGCTGAAATAGTGTGAGCGTACTCTGCTGTGAAACACGAATTCTTACATGGTTCCCGTGATTGCATTTCCTGGCTCAGAGGCTAAAACTAAAGTCCTGTGTGGGAACAAAAGAGGAAATTTTTAAAAAATGTTTTTGTTGATTTTTTTTAGAGAGAAAGTAAAGGAGAGGGAGAGAAAGACAGAGAGAGAAACATCTATCGGTTGCCTCCTGCATGCACCCAGACCGGGGGTTGAAACCACAACCTGGGCATGTGCCCTGACCAGGAATCAAACCAGCAAACTTTCAGTGCGTGGGACAATGCCCAACCAACTGAGCCACATTGGTCAGGGCCAAAAGAGGAAATTTTGATAACATATGTACCGGCCTCTTACAGTGTAGAGCTGATTCTGGCAAAGATTAACCAACCACTATGCTTTCTACAGTGTGTCAAGCGATGGGCTAAATCACAGCAGTGATAGTAATAATGAAGGGGATCAGGATAGGCCACCCCCAAATATGCCACTTTGGCATATTATTTTGAGCTGAAGGCACCTGAGAAACAGCAGATCTCCCTGCCTAAAAGCAGGGCATAAATTTCCCCTTGAGAAAGGTACTCTGTCCCCCGCAACCTAGACCCTTGAACCAGAAAGAGAAGAGCAGTCTTATCACCCAAAACGGAGTCAACACTGAGATGAGTTTGCATCAACAGATCTTACTAAGAAAAATGTATCTTAGGCCCTGGCCTGTAGCTCAGTTGGCAAGGGGGTCATCCAAAAACACCAAGGTTGTGGGTTGGATCACTGATCAGGGCATGTACAAGAAGCAACCAATGAATTCATAAATAAGTGGAACAACAAATGGATCTCTCTCTCTCTCATAAATAATAATAAATAAAACAAACAAACGTATCTTCCATTAGTTTCCCCATATATTTCCCAGGCACTTCCCTGTGATTTCTATGGTTTATCATCCCTCAAAGCCCAAACCTCCTTTCCTTTGTTAAAATGGTTTATAAAACCCCCTGGAGTCTAATCACTTCTTTGAGCTTCACTTCTTTTTCGTGGACTCCTGTGCATGTAACTATTCAATAAAAATTGTACCTTTTCTCCTGTTAATTGCTCTTTTGTCAGTTTAATTCACAGGCCCCAGCTACTGAACCCAAAAGGGTAAAGGAAAAGTTTTTTCCTCCCCAAAATAAAGCGGGGAGAAAAGTTTTATTATTTAGATATTTTGATATGAAAACGGAATTTCAAATAATCTTCTTGATTTCTACGAAGAGTTTCTTTTTTTCTTTTTTATCCTCAGTCGAGGATATTTTCTCCGTTGCTTTTCAGAGAGAATGGAAAGGGGGAGAGAGAGAGAGGGAGAGACATGGATGTGAGAGAGACACATCGATTGGTTGCCTCCCCCATGAGCCCTGACCTGGGCTGGGGACCGAGCCTGCAACTGAGGTACATGCCCCTTAGTCGGAATCGAACCCGAGACCCTTCAGTCCGAGGGCCAACACTCTAATCACTGAGCCAAACTGGCCAGGGTGAAGATTTTAATGAAACTACAGAAAATATGAAAGATTGTTGATATGTTATCTAACCAATAAAGAGTTAAATATCCAATAAAGAGTTAAAGAGTGCCCTGGCCAGGTGTCTCAGTTGGTTGGAGTGTTGTCCCATTCGCCTAAAAGTTGTGGGTTCGATTCCAGATCAGGGCACATACCTAAGTTGTGGGTTCATTCCCCAGTCAGGGCACATATGGGAGGCAACCAACTGATCAATGTTTCTCACATTGATATTTCTCTATCTCTCTCCTCCCCCCTTCTTCTCTCTCTATAATCAATAAAAATGCATATTATCTGGTGAAGGTTAAACAAAAAGAGTTAAAGAGTTAAAATTAATTACTGCATCAGAGAACTAAAAGAAACACTATAAAAACATTGCTATATTTTTCTTGCACATTACATTGCAAGATGTCCTATTGTTAATTACCACTAGTTGTCCTTGTTAACTAGCCTCATTGCGGTTTTATTTAAATATCATTTATGTAGCCCTGGCCAGTGTGGCTCAGTTGGTTGGGCGTCATCCAGTGCACCGAAAGGTTGCTGGTTTGATTCCTGGTCAGGACACATGCCCGGGTTTCAGGCTCAGCCCCTGGTATGGGGCATGCAGAAGGGAGTTGATCAATGTTTAGCTCTCACACGGATGTTTCTCTCTCTCTCCTTCTCCCTTCCTCTCTCTCTAAAAATCAATAAAAAAAATCTTAAAATTTTTTAAATAAATAAATATTTATGTAACAGAAACATAAATAATATAGAATAATACATAATTTAAAATTAATGGCCCCCGGCCGGGCATGGCTCAGCAGTTGAGCATCGACCTAGGATCCAGGAGATCGAGGTTCGATTCCCGATCAGGGCACATGCCCAGGTTGTGGGCTCGATCTTCAGCAGGAGGCAGCCGATCAATGACTTTCTCATCACTGGTGTTTCTATCTCTCACTCCCTCTCCTTTCCTCTCTCTGAAATCAATAAAGACATATTAAAAAAAATAAAATTGAAATTAAAAATAAAATAAAATTAATGCCTACTTTCATATTTTTATGTTAAAGTAATAACACACATATATATAATTATTTATTATACATTATATTATTATTAATTTTTTGTCTGGTACGATTATATCCTGGGTTGGCTCTCTAAAAAGTTGGTCACCTTACCAACCTTACCTCACCCAAAACTAGGCATTAACCTTTTGTTGAAAGTTTGCCAATTTGTTAGATGAAGAATGCTATGTCTTGGTTAAATGTGCATTTCTTTGATGCTAAGGAACATTTTTCGCACGTTCATTGTCCACGCTTCTTTCTTTGGAAACAGCCTGTTTGTTGTCTTCGTCAAATTTTCTATTGGCTTGTTTCTGCCTTTTTCTTCTTGGTTTATAAGCCTTCCTTAGGACTATAACTCGCCGTCTACTGTATATTGCCAGAACTTCCCGATTTGTTGCCTGCTCGTTCTATATTTGGTGAGCTTCTTAGGCCTACTTTAGAAATCTTTGTTTCCTGAGCTATCTGTTTTCATGTTTTCCTTAAAGAAGCAGTTTGGGGCAGGGTAAAGAGCAAGGCTCTGGTGTTAGACAGAACCAAGTTTGAGTACTAGCTCCACACGAGCAGACTTTGAAAAAGTTTCTCCATATTTGTACTATTACGGACGACTTGTTTTCTTTGCTTGAGATCAGCTAAATATTCACTTTTATTTTTTCTCTAGTTTTTTAAGTCTTTACGTGTAAGCCTTTCATTTGTCTGGAATTCAGACTGATGAATGATGACTACCTCGTTCTGTATTTCTAAGGAGGTTTTGCTTTCCTCCCACAGTCGATGCAAAGGAGGGACACTGGTGCAGCTGTCCCCACTCTGTTTCGGGTCTGGTCCAGCTGCCTCTGAGTCATGCTGTGGCATTGGGAGGGTTTCACAGCTTCTGGCTTTCTAGTGGGTAGAACAGCTTCCAGATTGGGTCCCAGCTGAAAACAAGTCTCCCTCGGTGGCATAGAAAAATGAACTCTAAGATAACTTCCTATTACAGAGCCCTGGGCCGCAGCTGTCTCGAGTTTCTCTTTAACTGCTTCATGCCCAGCGTCTAGCAGATGAAAACCACACGTGGCATCCCTTGTAGCCTGAGTTGTCTGCTCCGCCCTCTCTTCCCTCCAATATCAGGATTTGGGTGCCCCACCCTCATGCTTCCTGCCTAGGTGTCACCTTCTAGATCTGAATCTGGATGACTCAGAACAGCCCTTTTCTCTCCCCAGCCAGACTCAGGCCCCACCCATCTGCAGCTGCAGTATGTGACAACTTCCCTGGAAAATCAGGATCTTAATTACCTGCCTGGCATCAAAGGAGGAATTCTATGGATATTCTTTCCACGGTAACAGCAGTTGGCTCCTCTGGATTCGAGGGTTCTGCATCCACGGGGTTCAGCCAACCTTGGATCAAAAGTTGGTTGAATCTACAGATTTGGAACCTGTGGATCCGGGGGCCAACTAAGAGACTCGAACATCCTTGGATTTTGGTATCTGTGGTGTATGCTGGAACCAATGCCCCTTGGATACTGAGGGATGACTGTAATTATCTTCAAATAAATTCTAACCTTCTGGAAGTACAGTTTGTCATACTCACTTTTTCATTCCTTATCAGGTAAGTGCCTTGCATTGAGTATATATACGATCAAGTGTTAGATTTAATTATATTTGGGAAAAAATATACCAGTAATGAATAAAGGAAGAAGAGTGTCTTTTATGGTAGGGATTCCTCCTTAGGTATATTTCTGGGGTATTTCTTTTTTTCCAACTGTAACTATCCACTATTTCTCAGGTAGCCCTCCTAGTGAAAAAGTCAGTTGCTTCTCCTTAGGCTCCGAGCTGCAGGCAAAATAGTTTACCTCCTGCTTACTCTACCTTTCTCCTGTGGTTTCAAAAATCCCTTTAAATTATGAATCAGATTTGTTGAAGAGCTGTGGAAGCCTCTGAGTTTAAGGGACTAGACTGTTGCAACAGAAGATCTCACTAATCTAATCCCCAAGCAGTCGATGCGTTTGCACCAAAGCCTATGAATATTTTATGGGTGTTTTTGTGCTCACTAATGGGCCTGAACTGTACAATCTGCCTTGAAAAACACCAAAAGAGGACCCTCTCCTGACCTCTGTCCCTAAATGATTTATGGCCATGAACCAGGCCCTTCAGAGATTCATCATTCTTCAGACATACTTTTCAACAAAAAGGGAAGTCAGTTCATGTTCCTTACAGACAGTGAGCACCTTGGGGGAGTTTAGTGTGAAATCTGTGTGTTTTGGGAGGGCTTTTTGTTCTGGATCTTCAGAGATTAGGAGGGATTTACATTTCCTCAGTGAAGAGGGCCAAGTGATGTTCTAAAGATGTTCTAGCCCACGACCCAGGCTTATTTTATTCCTAGAATTTCTTGTTTCTCTAGGTGGTCAGTCGAAATAATTAACTAAAGCCATCTCTCCTCTCCTCGCTCTCCCACCTCTGTGCCTCTTAAGTTGGAACAAGTCAGCCCTGGCTGAGTAGCTCAGTTAGAACATCATCTCTATACTCCAAGGTTGGAGGTTCAATCCCTGGTCAGGGCACATACAAGAATCAACCAATGAATGCATAAATGAGTAGAACAACAAATTGATGTTTCTCTCTCTCTCCCTTCCTGTCTATTTTAAATCAATTTAAAAACATAAATTGGAACAACTCAGTCACCTAGTATATAGATCGTGTCGGCTGGGCGGTCTTCGCTGTGAGCAAAACCAAAGATGAGAAGACACCATCCTGCTAGTGAGTCCTCAATCTAATTAGAGGAGACAGGACCAGCATACATTATTTAAGTCAGCTTGTAACCTGATGCTAGTACGGTACAATGCTAGAAAAGCTTCCAGAGGGGAAACAGTAAGATGTGTAGGATTAGTGAAGGATGACTTTATGGAGAAAACGGGGTTTGAATGGTTAGATGCTAATTGACAGAGGGAGGGCATCCTAAGGAAGGTAAGCAACTTGAGAGCAACCAAAGCAAAAGTGTGGGATCTGAGAGGCCACAGCAACTGGGGAAAGAGCAGAAAGGGGGTAAAGGGGAAGGAGGAAATGCCACCTCCCATAGTAAAGTAAGCCCCAGGGCTGCTCGATAACATGAGGAGAAGACTCTCCTGGAGCAGAGCCCAGTAACTCAAATCTGTACTCGGATTTGACACTCGTGGTCTTTCCCCAGTCCCCACCGCCTTCACCACATTGGCCTCAGAGGTAGACTTCTTTCTTTTAGAGCTCTGTGCAGAAGTTCCTTCCACTACTTCCCCCCAAGCACGGGTCCAATAAACAAAAATTTAACAAAATTTCACTAAATACAAAGAGAGCAAAAAGGAAGCTGATACATAAATAACTGAGTTTATGAGGTACACCTTGCTCTCTGGGGCCCCTAAATCCTACCTCATTCTAAATCAGATCCCAGGGAAAGGGGGCCTTGCTGGGGTCCACCCTACCTAGCACATTTCAGAGGACATCTTTAACCTCAAACACCCAAGAGGACACTTCGAAACATCTAAATTTCTATAAAAAAAAAAAATCTAAGCCAATTCCATTCAGCCTCCTAAGCCCATAAGGTTGTGGCTTTGCCCTTTCAGGAGAAACCTAATTCTGTGACCCCAGAGTGAGTCCCACGTACAGGATGGATGGATACTTTCTGCCCAAGGTATCTTTTGGGGAGGGGGCCATGCAGAGGCTTTGAAAGCAAGAACTTTGGATGATGGCAGGAGATAAGGGTACAAGAGATAAGGACTTTGACTTCAAGGAACCCATACGAGCTTTTTGCAACTTACGCTCCCGCAGCTACTCTTTGATGCAGGCTAGTGCTTCTTCCCTTTGTCTTCTTTCTTTTGATTCTACTTTCTCTGTCTCTTAGCTGCTCGCTCCATCTGTCGGCTCCTCTTTCCCTCCAAGCTCTGGAATGAGTGTCCTCAGCTTTGCCTTCCATGGGATCTCCCGAGCCAGGCGTACGGAACCTCCTTTTTTCTAGGTATTGTTGTTGAAGGGGGTTCCCACACAGTCCTGACAAACAAAGAGGCAGCAAAACAACTTGAAGAAGTTGCCAAATTTCCAGAAATCCAACCCAACTTCTTTTTTTTCCCCAAGTAACCGGCTTTTACTATATTTATTTGATTTATTTTTTTTAAGAAAGAGAGGAAGAGAGAGGGAGAGAGACAGAGAGAAACATCAATGTGAGAAACATCGACTGGTTGTCTCCTCCTACACACACCCTGACCCGGGGTCGAATCCCCCACCTGGGTATGTGCCCTGACGGGGAATCGAACCAGTGACCTTTCGGTGCACAGGACGGCGCTCAACCAACTGAGACACACCGGCCAGGGCCAGCCCAACTTCTCGGTCCTTAAGGACCATCTCCACATCTTTTTTCTCTTTGTATCCCAAGCACTTACCACAGTGCCAAGCACACGGTAGGGAAGTTTGTTGACTAAGATAATAAATGAATTAAAACGAGGGGAACAGAATGATGTCATGTAAAGCAAGGGGATCAAATGCTTCAGGAAGGGGGCGGTCAGTACCACCTAACAGCACAGAGAAAGCAAGTGAAGCTGGACCCACAGGCAGCCTGTGGACGTGCCATCGGAAGGCCTGCGGTTCACCCCGCTGCTCCAGCTTTATTGGCGGGGCGAGGGCGGGGGAGTGCGTGATGGAGTTAGCAGCTGGTTGAGTGACGACCGGTGGGAAGGGAAGACAGTGAATGCAGGTTACTATTTGGGGGAGCGTGGCTATGGGGGAGGTAACGAGAAGTGGACTAGGAGCTGAGGGAAAGTTGTGCGTGTGTTTTTCAAGTTTTACTTCTGTTCTTGTTCTACTGTGGGAGATTCTCAGCCGAGAGGAAGGGGCTAAGGGAGAAGGAAAGGTTAAGAAGTTGATACTGAGAACAGTCATAGGTAAAATTGTGGGTGCAGGGAGTTTAGGGAATTTTCACCCGAGAGCCCTGATCTTTGCAGCGATGTAGGAGCAGCGTGATTTGGGAGTGGCCGTGTCGGGCTGGGGCTGGAAAAGAGTGCTGACGATGTTAAAGGCCCTGGGAGGGGGAGCTGAGCGGGAAAGAGGGTTTCAGGTGCTACCAGCGGCCACGCTAAGATCAGAGACCACAGATTCGTGAGGACACCAATGTGCCCGGATGTGTGACTTCCTCCAGCTGGGATCCTGGTCAATATAGGAGCACCAGAGGAGGGAAATGACCTAAGCCGAGGAATTCGCAGGGTATGAGTGGCGTTGACAACACAGTGAAAAGAAATCAATGAGCTTGAGTGTGAGGAAAGGGGTAAGCTGAGGAACTGGAGGCTTGGTACTTGGACATGAAAGAATGAGTCAGGTTGGGTGAGGTTGAGGTTTTGGGTGAGAGTTGCTGAATTTCCTAGGCAGAGCAGCCTTAGATCACGGCAGCGTGCAAGTGAGGCCTTGCCAACTGGTGGTTGAGGAAGAGTTTCTAAAGCGTGCAGGGCACCAGATACTATGTGAGGAGGTAGGTTTAGGTAGTAGTAATGGTTTGACAGTCCAGGCAAAGCACACAGGGGGACCCAGGGTTTGCATTCAGGAACCTCTTACTCAGGCCAGTGTGCAAGATAACTCGCCTCATTGATTCTCAGTTGCCCATCTGTCGAAGGTCATAACAATAGCGCCAACCTAGTGGGATTGTTGTGAAAATCAAATGAGATCATATATATGGAGTGCTGGACACAGTGCCTGGCACATAATGAGCTCTCGATAAATAACAGCTATAGACAACTGCTATTACCGAGACTGAGGCTTCCAATAGGAATTCACAACATAGGAAAGATAACACTACCGCAGAAATGCATATGAGGGCACACAGGCATGGCCTTCTTTGTGGAGCAGCATAGATTTTTGGAATCAGACACATTCGTGGTTGCAGCCTGATCCTATGGCTTACTAGCTATGCGACTTGAGGCAAGTCATGTAATCTGTCTGAGGTTAATCCTGATGCTGTGCTCTTAATATTTTCATTCCCCCAAATGCAGGAAGTGCCTGCCTACTAAGTCCCAGGCATTGTACCAGGTGTTGGAGATAAAGAGACTTGAAAAAGACTCTCTCCTTGTGCTCACAGTATAGCTGGGGAGACAGGAGGAGACAACTATAATTGGGAAAACTAAGAGCTCTGCCAGAGCCAAGTCTGAGGCGAGCAGGTAAATGCTGATTTATGCTGGAGAGGTCTTTGGCCTTGATGAAGTGATAGGCTTATCTCCTCCTTTATAGAAAGGGAAAAGATAGAGTCTAGTGCACAGCTCCCATTTTTAAAAAATAATGGAATTTTAGAAACTATTTTGGGAAGTAGAATGGTGAAAAGCAGACCTTTTCAAATTCCTATGGGCCGAGGACTCTACATGTAGATACTTCCCACCTTGGAAGATTGTGGAGTGGGAGGTCAGATCACAGGAGCCCACAGTGACATTTCAGTAAGTTGCTCAGGTCCTCAGTTTCCCCACCGGTAATATAGGGATAATAATAGTAACCACTTCATAGAGTTAGTGTGAGGCTTAAGTGAGTAAATTCGTGTAAAATGCTTAGGACAGTGTCTGGCACACAGTGAGTGTTGCTAGTTATCACGATTCTGTCAATAATGATCGTATGAAAAAAAGGGCAAAGTGTCTTCCTCAGCCTGTGCAGGAACCATCAGAAACTGATGAAGGTTGGATCAAAGCAACAAAAAGTAAACTAGAAATCAGTTTTAGAATATGTAGATTTGCAAAATGTCAGGACAAAACACAAGAGACTTCTGATCAACGCAGCTAAAATTCAACATTAAACAGACTTATAATGTCTTGCATCTCTTGAACATAGTATCTATATCATAAATATTGGTTGATATCCTAAGTACTTGCTTTACAAAACAAAGAGCCAAGGGAGTGGCTTATTTACTAGTTGTTGTTTTTTTAAAAATATATATATTTTTATTGATTTCGGAGAGAAGGGAGAGGGAGAGAGAGAAACAGAAACATCAGTGATGAGAGAGTCATTGATCGGCTGCCTCCTGCACACCCGCTGCTGGGAATCGAGCCCACAACCCGGGCATGTGCCCTGACCGGGAATCGAACCTCGATCTCCTGGATCCTACCTAGGCCGATGCTCAACCGCTGAGCCCCACAGGCTGGGCTTCCCTAGTTCTTTTTCTCTTCTTTCTCTATTAGTTGAAAAGCGAGGAACCAAGACTTGCCCTTTCTCCTTTTGGAGTCTGAGCCAACCCCCCAGACTGGTGACTGGGCAGCTCTGCAGTTACCTGGTGTGAAACCCCCGCACTCCTGGGCTGCGGGCTGTAACTTGCATCCCAGTCCTTTCTTTGGATTCGCTCAGAATCTTGTCTCCTCACCTTTATTGCAGAAGTCGAAAGGGAGAGATTAGTGTGAATAGAAGTCAATAGGGAGAACAGCCCACAGGGGTTTTTCTCTACAGTCCCTTGGGAAGCTACTATCATTTTCTTCCAATCAGATGTTTCCAGGAGCATTTAACTGGTTTTGGAACTTTAGAGAAAGTCCTCACCTCTTCCCTATTATGTGCCCCTCCTTCACCTCTTTAGGGGCTTTCTTCTCTGAAATTTGAGCTTAAATTTAAACACAATGTTCCCATAGAAACTGAGTAGCTTCTCTTTTTCTGCCTGCCATGCTTCTGTTTAAAAGCTAGATTCAAGCTATCATCAGAACAAGTCCTTAAAAAGATAAAGAGAAGAATGGATGCTCAGGAGCCAAGAGAAGAGTTTTTTTCAATGCTAAATAAGAGCAAAAGGATAGTAGTGATCATCAAGCAAACAATTTCAATATAAAAATATAGCCTTTGCGCCCTTCCTTAAAAAAAATGAATGATGGTGATAGTAGATATCAATTGTTGTGTGTATTAGTTTTCAAAGACTTGACTTTGTAAAACTAAAATGCAATTCTTGGTTGGTTCTCCTTATTTTATTTGTTTACTCTATTGGGCTGTGAAAATCGTAAGACTTAATGAACTAAAACCTACTGCTTCTCTAGCTGAGAGGCCCTCCTGAGACCTCAGAGGAAGTGTCTCTAAGAAAGAAATCCCCTTCTTTTAAAGAGAGCCTGCTGGGGTAGCATTTTCTATGTTTAACCATTTTTTAAAAATTGAGGTATAATTGATAGTTTCAGGCGTACAACATAATGATTCTATATTTAACCTTTTAAAATTGTGGTAAAATGTACATAATTATACCATTATAATCATTTGGGGGATGTACAGTTTAATGGCATTAAGCACATTCACAATGTTGGGCAGCCATCACTACCATCCAGCTCCAGTAATTTTCATTTAGCCAAACTGAAAATCTGTACCCTTTCTTTGTTCCTGGTTTCTGAAGAAAGAAAGAAAGAAAGAAAGAAAGAGAGAAAGAGAGAAAGAGAGAAAGAGAGAAAGAGAGAAAGAGAGAAAGAGAGAAAGAGAGAAAGAGAGAAAGAAAGAGAGAGAAAGAAAGAGAGAAAGAGAGAGAGAGAGAAAGAGAAGAAAAGAAAAGAAAAGAAAAGAAAAGAAAAGAAAAGAAAAGAAAAGAAAAGAAAAGAAAAGAAAAGAAAAGAAAAGAAAAGAAAAGAAAAGAAAAGAAAAAGAAAAGAAAAGACTGTACCATTTAGGCCCTGGCCCAATAGCTCGGTCATCTTCATATGCCAAGGTTGTGGGTTCAATCTCCAGTCAGGGCACATACAAGAAACAACTAATGAATACATAAATAAATGGAACAATAAATCGATGTGTTTTTCTCTCTCAAATCATATATATATATATATATATATATATATATATATATATATATATATATATATTATTCTATACCCTTTAAACACTAATTCTCCATTCCTCTATCAGCAGCCCTTGGTAACCACAATTCTACCTTCTGTCTTTAGGAATTTTGCTACTCCAGGTACCTTATATAAGTGGAATCAACAGTGTTTGTTTTTATGTGTCTGGCCTATTTCATTTAGCAGAATGTCTTCAAGGTTTATCCATGTTGTGTTATATGTCAGAATTACATTCCTCTTAAAGGTGTTTTTAACCTTTTTGAGAACTCTGCTTGTATTGAAGCTCTTTCAACAGTAGGGTGGTTGGTAAAAGGGCAAGTCTTACCAGCTTTCTGTATTTATTCATCTGTAAAATGGTTCTGAGTTCTGTACTATCATGTAAACATATCCAGCCAGGTGTCATAAACCCACTGGATCTAGAGAGGTGAGTGGCAGAGCCGACTGGAGGGGGGGCTGGACTATGGTGAACTGGAGAGAACTGCCTCTTATAAAGGTGGCCACTGCTTCTCAATTCCAACCCATATTTCCTATATGTAATATAGGCCCAGTATTGCATGTAAAAATCTCCTGATTTTCATGCGTTGTTCAGTACTTTTGGGCCACAGAGAACACATTTATTTGCAGGCCAGATCTTGCCATAGACCACCAGTTAACAGTCTCTGGTAGGGCTTTGTTAAAAAACAAAATTCAACAGAGTAAATATGAAGAGCTAAGTGATTCGTGAATTGGGCAGCATCTCATCTAGCAACCAGAAGAGAGCTCTGAGTTGTTCAAAATGGAAGGATTTTATAGGAAGAAAGGTGGGACAAGGGAGTTATTAGAAAAGAAAAGATATTGGGGGAGGGCAGGGACTTATTTTGGGGGAGAAAAGAGGAAGGGTTTTTATTATGTAGATTGCCTCTTCTTTCTATGGGAGAATGGAGAGGGCTTATTTGACAGATTACCAGTGTTTGACCAAAAAATTCCATACTGGTTGATTAAAATTATATTTCTGGGAGAGACTGAAATTGTAATTCGATCAGGTATTAAATCTAGGTTTGGTATCATGGGCTTTTAGCACCATCAAGGCCATTTGGGGCCTGTGATTTTTTTTGTTTAATAGCTTAATAAAGAAATAATTTTAGCCCTGGCAGGGTGTCTCAGTTGTTTGGAGCATTGTCCCCTACACCAGAAAGGATGCAAGTTTGACTCCCGGTCAGGGCACACACCTAGGTTTCAGGTTCCATTCCCGTTTAGGGTGCGTATGGGAGGCAAATAATCAATGTCTCTCTCTCTCTCTTAAAAAAAAAAAAAAATCAATAAACATATCCTCAGGTTAGGATTAAAAAAAAAAGAACCAATTTTAGCCCTGGCCAGGTAGCTCAGTTGGTTAGAGTGTCAGTTTACACCAGAGTTTTAGGTTTGATCCTCCGTCAGGACACATAAAAGAATCAACCAATAATGAATGCATAAATAAATGGAACAACAAATCGATGCTTTTCTCTCTCAAAAAAAATCAATAAAAAAGAACTAATTTTAGTGTTCATTCAATTCATTGGTACAATAAACGTTTCCTGGGTTTCTACCACAGGCTAGGCTATACATATATGTAAGACATGGTTTAAGAAATACACAATAGGAGAGACATAAATAGTTGTAATATAAATGCTATAACAGAGAAAAAATATGGGCTAACATTTATTAAGCACTTCTTTTGTGCCAGGGAGTTTTTAAGAGCGATACAGTATTAACTAATTTAAAACTCACAATAATCCCATTTTCATCATTTTACATATGAAACAAGCACAGCTCAGTCAAGTCACACAGCTGGAAATTTGTAGAGGCAGAGGCGAATTTGCATGGTCTCTCGTGAGCTGAGCCCCTGACGACCACCTTCAGGGACTACAAATCCCGTCATGCAGTGGGGGCGCGCCGAGAGCCTAGGACCCGCCCCGCCCCTCAACAGGCCCCGCCCCCGCCCCGGCCCCGCCCCCTCCTGCCGCAGCCCCCTACCGCCCGGTCAGCCCCGAAGAGTTGCCCGGTGCCTAAGGCAGACGGAAGCCGAGCGAGAGTCTCGGTGGCGGCGGCAGGATGGGAGACTCCAAAGTGAAAGTGGCCGTCCGGATCCGGCCCATGAACCGAAGAGGTGAGAACCGAGCCCGCCCGGGGCCGCCGCAGCGGAGGCGGCAGGTGCCTGGTGCGCCCCTTCGCGGCGGCCGCCGTGTGGGGTCCCGCCGCCCCGCCCCTGGAGTCCGCATCCGGGCTGGAGGGCGGCCGGCGCGCCCCGAAATCTTGTCCCCCACTCCCGCCCCTCCTGTGCGGGACGCCCCTCCCCTCGTCTGCCCCGCGTCCCGGGGAGCTGCGGGCCCCACGTCCCGCTCCGCTGCCCCTTCCGCCCTTTCGCCCGCCCCGCCCCGGCGCCCTTTCGCCCTCTCGCTTCCCCCTGCCCTTCCAGGAGGGCGCCCTATTCGCTCGACCCGGGCTCTCTTCCCCCGCCCCCCCATTCCCCTCGGCCCTTGCCCCGCTGGGTCCCCGCTGTCTCCTCGCCAGCTGTCAGCGCGCCCCCGCCCCTTGGGTCCTCGCCCCTCCGGCCTGGCGGGACCTCCAGGGACGCTGAAGCCCCACGTCACCGCCCAGTCGCCCTAACGCGGCACTTTGGTGGCTCGCGGCAGGAAAAATGGCAGGGGATGTGGTTTACTCCTGGGGAAGCACTCAAGTGCAAAAATTCCTCGCCTTGCTTTTTCACTGTGCATTTCTTTAGCCTGGACGGCCATAAAGAGTTGCACATACTTTGATTGAAGTTGGGTAAAAGAGATGTCTCCCTACTCCCACATTTTTGACTGTTGAGAAAGTTTTGTTTTTGCTTGAAGTCATATTGCTCATCTCTCAACAATAAATAGTTTTAAGTGCCAAGATTCTTGTGAAATTGTATCTTTCAGACATTCTCTCCATTCTGCAGGGAGGGTAGAGACAGCAGATAATCCAAGTACGTTTTAAATCCTCTTTAGACTGTCAGATGGAGTGGAGAGAAGCCCAACTAGAACTCCAGGAGAAGGTGGGCTGGGTCTCAGCTTTAATGCTTAACTAGCAGTATGACTGGGCAAGTTACTTTAAAGGAGATAACATATTTGAAAACAGTTTTTGTATAAGGTTATATTATTGGGGGTCACTATTATAATCCCAGGAGATGACTTCAAAAGACTCTTTTTTTTGTTTTTTTTAAATATATCTTTATTGATTCAGAGAGAGGAAGGGAGAGGGAGAGAGAGATAGAAACATCAATGATGAGAGAGTCGTTGATCAGCTGCCTCTTGCACGCCCCCGACTGGGAATCAAGCCCGCAACCTGGCCATGTGCCCTGACTGGGAATCGAACCCTGATCGCCTGGATCCTAGGTCGATGCTCAACCGCTGAGCCACGTCTGGCCAGGCAAAAAGACTTTTAACTAATCAGAATCATTTGTATGTACCAGAGTCATGTTCTAAGTCAGCGATTTTCAACTCCTGTGCCACAAGAATTTTTAAAACATGCAATACCTGACTATTTAGCCAGGGGCACTGACTTATTTTCCCTTAGATTGTCAAATACAAAAATGACAACAGCCAACACAATAGCCATCCGTTGTGACTGAATCAAAATCATACCTATTTTTTGTTAGATCAGCAAAATTATAATATTTTTTTGGTGTGCAGAAGAATTCTGGTAATTAGTTTATGTGTGCCGTGAGATGAAAAAGGTTGAAAAGCAGCGTTCTAAGTTACTCTTTGTTCATAATCAAGTGTTGCTTAAGTAGAAATCATGAGTTGTTTTCCAGCTTTCCTTTTCTTTGCTGTCTTTTGTGTTTAGTGAGATATACAGGTCAACCAGTTAATATATACTTTGTTGGTTTGTCTTTTTCTTGGGAGTTGGTTTCTCTCTTTTCTTGGAGTTACACCTATTGGAATTGGTGAGTCCTTCTGTCCCTGGAGGTCAGCTTGAGGCTGTCAGGTGACAAAGAAGAATTTTGCCCTTAGAACTTAAACTAGTTTAGTCTTGACCTCACTAGCTCCATGCTCTGACAAAATGAAAGAATTGAAAGGAACTTAGAAAGTTTTCAAAAGCTTGTCTTCTTCAGTGTTCAGGCATCTTAAAATCACCTTAAGTTTATAACCATCACAGTGATTAAGAAACCTTAAAAAAAAAACCAAAAAAAACACGAAGCCACATAAAACACAACTGATCTCGGATTTGATTCTGAAGAGATGATTTTAGCACATTCTTAAAATTCCCTTTTCATAAAAAGTTTGGAAATGTCAGTGCTAAAAAGAGGCAGTTAACCAACCACCGCAAAAGACCTATGTCAGATAGAATCCTTCCTTCTCCCCCTCCCCCAATGGGTTTCAGTTTTTGAGGGGAGGTACTATCATTTTTACTTATAAATTGCCATTAATTAGATTGTAATAATGATCAGTATCAGAGTTTCGAGGGATGCATAGAATAATAATTTTAGCTATGGAATGAAGGTTAGCTTTTCCGTTGGCTGAACATATTTTATAATTAAGGTTTGCACATAGACCCATTACCCAGTAAATAGAAGTGCATTATTTGTGGTAAACTGACTCATTCATTCAGTGCCATCTCTTAGGTAGCCTTATATTTCCTCAAGGCACACGGACTTCTTTTTTTCAGTGATTGCCACAGATAATTAGAATTGGTTCTATTTCTATTTTGTCACTCGGTAGTCATTCACATAAATCTAGAGGTTTTTGTAGAACGCAATGTAGTGAAATTCTAAAGCCAGTAATATTTAAGCTTCTATCTAGAGTTTGTTAAAAAGGCTAAAGCAAAACCATATTCTTTCCCAGTAATTTTGAAAAGAATCATATTGCTTTGACCAATTATTGCTTCTAGGAAAATTAATGTATTAAGTAATAGTATATAATTATGACAAACAGTAAACTTTTAGTCCTAATTGTTTCTCTGTTAATATATTAGTGTAGGAAATGAACCTCAGAAATGACTCTTCAAAACCAAGAGTAAGATGAGAATGGGGTACTGGGATGATGTAGTTTTACTGTACAGACTTTGATATTTGGAATCACATTAGCTACTGTTTGAGGAAAAGCTGAAATTTGCAAGAAGCTTTTAGCGTACTATTAAGTTCTTCACGTGATTCAGTATCTGTGCTTAGGTGTTAAGGTAGCTAGGTGGTTTACTATTTCACATTTATCATGGAAGTAAGAGTGTTTCAGTCCTTCTTACTAAATTAAATAGCAAGAGTTGTAATGGTTAATGAATATGCTTTTGTCTGGAATATTTTTCTTGGTACAGATTTTAACATTATACTAACAAAACAAAAAATAAAAAGGAAAGTCTCTGACATCCTTCCATCTTGACAATTCATACTCTCATTTTCTTATTTCCATTCCAATGTGTGTTCACGTGCATATGTAATTTTATAGTTTTAATTTTGCTTTTGTTCATTTGAAATATGAATTTAAGCTAAAGAAAAAAAGGTAAACTTGTTTTGCCACGAGCTCTTGAAGTTAGTTCTATTTGCAAATATTGTTTGTCATTTATCTTTTAGACTTGCACAACTCACCAGGCAACTCTGGTTGTGTTCTTCTATATACTGTAAAGAACACCCATTCATACATTATTAATCAGTCTAATTATTAAATGAACTGAAAGTTTTACAAGCATAATTGATGGTACTAGCTAGATCAGTGACACTCTCCTGTTTAGGAAGTTGATGTTTTGTAACTTTAGGTGGTTTAAAAAACATTTGATATTTATTGATTGCCTGCTGGGTATGTAGCTTATATTAGATATTATGGGATCTTACTACCTTTCCTCAAGGAGCTTCCATGTTTAAATATGTATAAGATCAACTTCCAAAATTTAATAAACCTATATAAAAAGTATATGGAAAATACCTTTGCTGTCCACCTACCCTAAGGTGGTGAAATCAGAAATTACACTAGAAATTTAGCTAGAGAGAAAAACAGTGAAATGGGTTATTGCAGGTGTTAGTAAGCATGGACAATATATATTTATTTCATCAGGCATTTCTCAAAGGTTTACTTTGCAATTTTATAGTACTTGATGCAGTGAAAAACACAGAGAAATATGTGATATCTAGTAGAAGTCATTGCATAAGTAAATTACTATCTGGTATCAGTGGAAAGACTTATATAGCTATTAAAAATGATGGAAATCAAAACTGTTTTACAAGGAAGACTGTTTTCTTGTTAGAAGTAGAAGCAGAATGTAATATAGTATGTGTAACTACTGAATCTACTGTTATGGTGGTCTATTAAATCTACTGTTATGATTATTATATAAAAATGTAAACAGGAATGGGCAAGGGCTAGAAAGAAACATGAAAAAATGAGATTGATTATTCTCTTTGGGAGAATTTTGTTTCCAAAAAAACTTTCTCTTAGTTTCAAAATGTTCAGTGTCTTTAAAGTGTGCTTTATGGTTCATGCTCATGAGGAAATGACTGTCATGTGAGAAGATAAGATTAAAAGGTAAACACCTATAGCAGATTGCTAGGTAACTAAGTGCCAGGTGAATGATAGGGAAATACAGGAATTTAGAGGAGGAAAAGATCCCTGGAAGCTGGATGATTAGGGGAGGCTTCTCTGGGGAGGGAGAACTTTGGTTGGACTTGGAGGAGGGAGCTTATGATTGGAACGGGTGCAAGGTGGGAGGGAGGGGAAAGCATTGGTTCTTTGAGGAGGAAGTTTGGCCTGAGAGCATAGGCACAGACACAGGAATGAGCCAGGCAAGTTTAGGCAGCAGAGACCAGCTCAGCCTGCCAGAAAGGAGCGTTCTGTGAGGTTGGCTGGAGAAGGATGAGTTTAGGAGGGCAGGGTGAAATTACAGGGAGCCCTGATGCTAGCTAGGCCCGGAAGCCTGGGTTTAGGTGGCTGGTCCATGCGCTCTAATTTAGCTGTTTAGAACTTCCTCTGGGTCTCGAACACAAGCATGAAGGAGAAAGATTGCCAGATCTCAGGGCAAGATTGCAGGCCTGGGTAGATGAACTGATTCAGGATATAGCTGGGCAACGTTTAACAGCGCATGATGAAAATGAAGCCGTGTGAATGGGCAAAGTCAGGAGGCCGGTCAAAACTGAGTAAGCAATCATGAATCAAGAGACAAGGTAAAACGGAGGCTGCTTCCATATCTGGACTATTGTAAA
This sequence comes from Miniopterus schreibersii, assembly GCF_964146895.1. Classification (NCBI taxonomy): domain Eukaryota; kingdom Metazoa; phylum Chordata; class Mammalia; order Chiroptera; family Miniopteridae; genus Miniopterus; species Miniopterus schreibersii. Next base: position 61,310,747 of record NC_138105.1, read on the forward strand.
TAATGCTGCAGTGAACATAGTGCATATATCTTTTCAAATTAGTGTTTTGGATTTCTTTGGGTACATACCCAGAAGTGGAATTGCTGGGTCATAAGGTTTTTAATTTTTTGAGGAACTCCATACTGTATTGTGTAGTGGCTGCACCAGTATACAGTGACACCAACAGTGCGTGAGGGTTCCCTTTTCAAATAAGTCAGAAAAAACAAATACCACATGATTTCACTTATATGTGGAATCTTAAAAACGAAATAAACCAACAAACTCAACAGAAACAAACTTATAAGATACAGAGAACGAACTGCCAGATGGGATGGTGAAAAAGGTGAAGGGATTAAGAAGTACAAATTGGCACTTAGAAAAATAGTCGCAGGGATATAAAGCACAGCATAGGGAATATAGTCAATAACAATAAGTATGTATGGTGTCAGGTGGATACTGGACTTATCAGAGTGTTCACTTTGTTATATAAATGTCTAATCACTATGTTGTACACCTAAAACTAATATATTGTATGTCAGCTGTAATTGAAAAATTAAAAGAAAATTTTTTTAAAGACAAGGTAAAATTGAAGAGGTAGGAGGAACCTTAGAAGACCCTGGCAGTCAGTGAAGAAACAGCTAATCCTTAGGAAATGAAGGGGCAGGGTGGGAGAGGCGAATCTGTTTGAAACAGGAAGGTGTTTTTGACCCTGAGGCCAATGGTGATTCTTTGGCCTTTTCAGAGAGAACTGATGGTGGAGTTAAAGATGACTGGATGGAAATTTCTGACATGTTTTCTAAAACAGAAGATACTTGTTTTCCTAGCAGCTGCTTGATATGCTAATGGAAATGAGACACACATCTATTACAGCATTCTTTTGTTTCTACCATCAACTCAGTGACTGAAATTGGAATTTATACACATAGGAACAGAGGCTTTTGGAGGAGAAGGTTCAATTTTATGAAATAAAATAATATAAAAATGTGTTTGAATTGGCATTTATTTTCGCCCCCTCACCTCCATAAAACAGTGGCTAATGTGTAACTTTTCCAGTTCTTAAATTCTGAAGATGGAAGAAACCACTGACAAAACTATTTGTTAAGCAGATGAACTGAGATGTTTATTGAGTGGAAATGGATTTATTATTATTGATCTTTATGCTTCCCAATCAAGTCTCCTTGTGTTTAACAGAGCACGTTCTTTAAAAACTTGGCAAAGGTGATCACTGTAATCTATGGGGAAGTGTGCGAAGCTAACTGGTATCTGAGACACAAATCCATGACTTAATTGGTACTGGGCTCTAACTCTCAAAAGCTGTAGATATCGTTAAAAAATGGTATTGATTAGCTCATTCAATTCAATACATGTTGATTGAAGAAAAAGTGATAGCTACTTCTTTAGAGCTTTCTATTTGTGAGCTACAGAGTTTGGTGCTTTTTATTAGTATTTTATCCTTCAAACAAAACCTTGAAAAAGATAGTTATATCCCGGCCGGGCGTGCCTCAGCAGTTGAACATGGACCTAGGATCCAGGGAATGGAGGTTCGATTCCCGGTCAGCGCACATGCCCGGGTTGTGGGCGCGATCTCCAGCTGGGGGCGTGCAGGAGGCAGCGGATCAATGACTCTCTCATCATTGGTGTTTCTATCTCTCCCTCTCCCTTCCTCTCTCTGAATCAATAAAGATATATTTTTTAAAAAAAATAGTTAATAGAATTTCTATTTAACAGAATCTCAGAGAGGTTAACTCCCCAGAATTATAAAACCAGTATTTTGGATCTTGAATTTCACCTACTTTGCCATTAAAGCCTGTACTTGTACTATTATATTGGACATGATGACCTTTAAGGGGACCTCACGTTCCTGGGTTTACATAATTTTCAAAGATGTGCAGGATACACATGAAGCATAAGTCATGATCTTTGACCAAAGGAGTGCACTGTTTTGTTGGTAATAAGAGATTCACAGGTGAGTCAATTATAAGAATATATGTACAGTGCCACGATGACCGTGCATTCTGAATTAAAGAAATGGGGGTGGGCCTTCAGAATGACGAGGAATGAGTTGAAGACAGTGGCAGGGAGGAAGGGATGGCATTTGGGGCGTACAACAGGAGATGTAGAAATTAGCAAAATGTGAGTGTAGGAATTAGCAAGACATTTGCAAGAACAGTGAAGAAATTAGATGTAAAAATTCAGACAGCAGGAAGGATAAAGAATCTGTATAATTCATAGTTGTTGAGAGGTAACTGTGCTGGCATGGTCCCAAGCCCTGAATTTGATTATTTCATTTAATCCTCACAACAATGCTAGGAAGCATTTATACTGCAATTCCATTTTACCGATGAGGAAACTTGCCCCAAATCACATAACTACAAAGTGGAGAAACTGGCAATTGGAACCTAGGCAGTTCAACTCCAGAGCCCAAGCCCTTAAATTCTATGCTTTCTTGGAAAAGTTGGGAGAGTATAGGGAGTGAGGGATGAGAAAAGTGATGAAAGTTGCCTTTACTGAAGTAGAGAGGTTGGTGGGGAGTAGAGGGATATGAAGTTATTTAAGTGAGGTACAGGCAGATTGAGAAGGGTGTCAAACCTGGTTTGAGGAGTATCGTGACTATAGGTTTTGGAATAGAGCAGTGGCATTGTTAAAGTGGTGCTTTAGGAAGATAAATTGCTCTGTGTGTCTTTACTGTGCCCACAAACTAGTAAGTTAGCTTGCTACTGTTTCATGGGTGCTGGTAGAAGACATGGGACTTCTGGGCCAGAGGACATATTCATGGCACAGCAAGCAGCGTGAGCAGTTCCCCTTGCCTGCAAACCCCACTGGGGTGATGGATGCCGTGCAAGGTTGCATCTGAGGGGCACTGAGTTTGGGGAATCCTTTGCCTTAAATGGTGAGCAAGCCTGCTCGTTGTCCTGAAGGAAGAACTAGTTCCTCAAGGTTGCTGGCTGCAAACACGTTTCTGAGAGATGGGCTGGCTAAAGAGCTTTTATGCCTTGCATTCTAGATTTATCCAGATAGACTATGTCAAGGTGATTTGCAAAGCTTCTGATTAAGATGACTAAGCGAGTGAATGCTGGTGGCATTAACTGAGATCAGAGGTATAGGAGAAGCAGGTTTTAGGGTGGAGGTACGGGAAATGACGAGTTCTGTTCTTGAACATTCAACAGTATTAATCTGTGTTTCTCATGTGCATGTACTGTACCTATGGCTGTGAATAAGATACAGTGCATGCCCAGAAGAAACTCAACAGACTTGTTGACTTTTAGGTGTCTGAAGTGCAGCCAAGTGGATGGGTCTAAAAGGCTGTTGTATATATGAGTCTGAAACAGAGGGACTGGAGATACATGTAGATTTGGGAGTCATTACTATATTTAGAAGATAGAACACCAAATTAAGGCATGTTCTTTATTTGGAAAGGGGAGGACGCAGAGGCCAAAAAGAAAGACATAAGGAGAAGCAGGTACTTGAAAGTAATCGGGAAGCCCAAGGGGTAAAATGTGTCCAAAAAATGCCAGTAGTCAGATATCACAGGAGTGGCATGTATGATAATACTGAGTTGTCTTCTGTGGATTTAGCTTGATGGCAGTCAGTGGTCATCTTCAGGAGAATAATTTTGACGGAATGAATGAGTCTTGGTGTGTTGGCAGTGAGCTGAGAAATAAGTGGGAGCGCCAATGTGGAGGCAGTGAGTTACGTGAATATTCTCTCACAAAGCTCCATGTAAAAGTGAAGGGTGAAGAGTGGTATTCAGAGATGTAGTTAGGAACAGGCCTTTTTTTTTTTAAAGTCTGGGAGATGTTTGAGCTTTGTTATAGACAGACAGAGCCAACAGACAGGGAACCTTTTCAAATATGAGAGGAAGAGGATAATTATATAATGGGAAAGCCCTGGAGTGCTTAATTTTCTTGAATGTGAGGTTATTAATTAAGAGTAAGAAGAATTGGGTTGGCTGAGATCTTCAGAGTAGAAATGTGGTTGAAGGATTCTAACCATATTTTATATCTGTTGAGTGCAGTGGGGTCCTTCCTTCTAAGTTTTTAAAGATATAATTCACATGTCAAAAGTGTACAATTCAGTGGCTTTTAGTGTATTTGCAGAGTTGTGCAACCATCACCACTATCCAATTCCAGAACGTTTTCACCATTCCAAAGAGAGACTCTGTCCCATTAGCGATCACTCTTCACCCACCCCCCACTCCAGTACCCTCCCCCTCCTTCCAGCTCCTGGCAACCTGTAATCTACTTCTAGTCTCTGGATTTGCCTATTTCGGACATTTCATATGAATGAAATCATACAGTATGTGGACTTTTGTATTAGATTTTTTTCACTTGGCATATTGTATTTAGGGCTTATTCATGTTGTAGCATCAATCAATACTTCCTTTTTTTAAAAGTTTTTATTTATTGATTTGAGAGAGAGAGAAATCGATTTGTTTTTCCACATATTTATGCATTCATTCATTCATTCATTGGTTGATTCTTGTATGTGTCCTGACCTGGGATCAAACCCAAAACCTTGATATATCTGTTTGATGTTCTAACCAACTGAGTTACCTGGCCAGGGCCAATACTTTATTCCTTTAAAAAAAATTATCTTTATTGTTGAAAGTATTACAGATGTCCCTCTTCTCCCCCCCCCCCCTTTAATCCCCTCCACCCAGAATCATCCCCCTTGCCCCCCAGGCCTTCTGCACACTATTGTCTGTGTCCATGGGTTAAATAATAGCCTGTGGTGTGGATATGTCTTATTTTGTTTGCCTGTTCATCAGTTGGTGGGCATTTGGCTCGTTTCCACTTTTTGGTGATTATAAATAATACTGCTATGAACATTTGTATATAAGTTTTTGTGTAGATGTATATTTCCATTTCTCTTTGGTACATAGAATTGGAATTGCTGGCTCATATAGTAACTCTAACTTTTAAGGAACTGTTTGTTTTGTTTGTGTGTTTTTTTAAATGTCTTTATTGATTTCAGAGAGAGGAGGGAAAGGGAGAGAGAGATAGAAACATCAATGATGGGAGTCATTGATTGGCTGTCTCCTGCATGCCGCCTACTGGGGATCGAGCCTGAGACCTGGGCATGTGCCCTGACTGGGAATTGAACCTGGATCTCCTGGATCATAGGTCGATGCTCAACTGCTGAGCCACACTAGCTGGGCATAAGGAACTGTTAAGTTGTTTTCCAAAATGACTACACCATTTTACAATCCCACCAAAATGTATGAAGGCTCCAGTTTCTATGAAGGCTCCAATTTCTCCATGTCCATACCAACACTTGTTACTGTCTCTCTTTTTGATTATTGCCTCCCTAGTGGGTGTGAAGTGGTATCTCATTGTGGTTTTTATTTTCGTTTCCCCAATGTCTAATGATATTGAGCACCATTTCATGTGTTTATTAGCCATTTGTATATTTTTGGAGAGGTCTCTATTCAAACCCTATTTTTAAAATTGTGTTGTCTTTTTATTATTGAGTTGTAAGACCTCTTTATATGTTCTAGATACCAATCCCTTATCAGATATATGATTTGCAAATGTTTTCTTGATTTTTGTGGGTTGACTTTTCATTCTCTTAATGGTGTCCTTTGTAGCACAAAGTTTTTCATTTTGATGTGGTCCAGTCCAGTTTATCTGTTTTCTTCTGTTGCTTATGCTTTTGATGTTGTATCTAAGAAACCAATACCTAACCCAAGGTCATGTGGATTTATGCCTATGTTTTCTTCTAAGGGTTTTATAATTTTAGCTCTTACATTTAGGCTTTGGTCCATTTGGAGTTAATTTTTGAATGTGATATGAGGTAGAGGTCCAGTTTTATTCTTTTGAATGTGGATATCCAGTTGTCCCAGCACCATTTGTTGAAAAGACTGTACTTTTCACATTGGATTGTCTTGGCACTCTTGTTGAAAATTAGTTGACCATAAATGTGATAGTATATTTCTGGACTCTCAGTTCTATTTCATTGACTTATATGTCTATCTTTATGTAGTACCACACTGTTTTGATTACTGTAGCTTAGTAGTAAGTTTGAAATTGGTAAGTGTAGTCTTTCTGTTTTATTCTTCTTTTCCAAGATTGTTTTGGCTATTCTGGCTTTGCCTTATACATTTTAAATACCTATTTCCTAGCCCTCTGAAGTTGATTAGTTCTTGAATATACACATTATATTTTGGGCAATATGGATTATTTTAGTTATTTTCTTACTATAAACTCTATTCCCCTTATCAACCATCATGCCTTGGATCTTCCTTCATTCTTCAGTCTTTTCTTTAGCAATATTAGAGCTTAATTATATTTTTGTCTTATATTTATTTATTGAATAGATTTTTATGTTCACTGGTAAAAACATAAAAGTAGGTTATTAGGATATTTTATATATCTCTTACTGGAAAGCAAACCAACAGTTTGCTTTTTACCTATGTGGCATCACATAATTTTGTTTCTCCCTGAGTTAGTGGGCCTTAAGGGGGTCCCAAGCAGCTTATAAGTATAGTAAAGAAGTATAAGTCATATTCCCTATGCTGCCAATAATAATATTACATTCCACTTGGGAAAACAAGCCCTTTATACATGAAATATTAATGATGAACATTTTGCGTATATGAGCATGCATAGACGTGTAGAAGTATTAGGCATGTGACACAAATTAGTTGGAAATAGAACCATAGATAGCATGTGAGTTTTGCAATTGAATTAAAATGTGAGTCTTACAAATAAGTTACTCTCTTTTAAAAATTGTGAATTTAAGAGTAAGTTATAGTTAGCTTTTTAGGAATGTGACTGGTATGAAAAGGGAGGTACATTTATGTAGTAGATTCGATTTGAAAATAATTATTAATTTTCTGGAGAATTAGAAAAGCAGATTACTAGACAGGCAACTCAGAATTATTTTGTCCACACTGAGAATGATGCACATCCTCAGTTGGAACATGAGTTATGTAAAGGGAGTGTCCCAGGTCCTGCCTGTCTTTTACTATGATGTCATTGGGGAACGAGTCATAGCTGACTTATGCATTGAAGAAAGACTTGTTTCAAATTATTGTCCACTTTGCAAGGTGACTAATTTGCTGGCTGAATAAGCTGAATTGTCAGCTGTACATATTTTAATATTCAACTTGAGGAACTTGACCTAGAAAAGGAATCCTGTTTGGGAAATAATGTGGGATCTTTAATGTTGGTGAAGTAAATTTTTCTTTCTTTTTCTTTCAAGGACTTGTGGATACATCAAAGCATTCATGGTTTTGAGTACTATAAATTAAATTTGATTAGTCATGACATAAGCTTATAGTACTACTTTAAGATCATTCTAGTTTTTAATTGGTTTCCAGATATATCCTAATGAAATCCCAATCTCATTATTTTAAGCTTCACTAGGAATGAACTGTTGTCCATGTGTTACTTATTATAATAATGATGAGTATTTGGTGCTATTTTTTTTATTGTGGTAAAGTACACATAGCATAAAATTTACCGTCTTAAACCATTTTTAAGTGTACAGTTCAGTGACATAAAGTACATTCACATTGTTATGCAACTGCCACCACTTTTCAACTCGAGAACTACTTTTATCTTACAAAACTGAAACTCTGTACCCATGAATCATTAACACCCCATTGCCCCTGCAGCCCAGCCCCTGGCAACTACCATCCAGCTTTCTGTCTCTATGAATTTGACTACTCTAGGCACCTCATATAAGTGGAACCATACAGTATTTGTCCTTTTGTGACTGCTCGTTGCACTTAGCACAATGCTTTCAGGGTTCATCTTTATTTTAGCAGAATTTCATTCCTTTTTAAGGTTGAGTAATGTTCTGTTAAATGTATATACCATGCTTTGTCTATCCATTTATTCCTCAGTGGTCAGTTGGCTTGCTTCCACCTTTTGGCTATGGTGAATAATGGTGCTATGAAATGGGTGCACTTCAGTGCTGCTTTTGTAAAGGCAGTGAACACCAGCTAATGCTTATCTTTTTAATCTAAGCATTATTCCAAATGAAGAGGAAGATGTTGATCTTTCGGATTTTGGTGTGTTTTTTTCATTAAAAAAAAATTAAAATTTAGATTAAGGCCTAAAGTTGTAATTGCTATTTAATCACTGCTTTGCTTTCTTAAGCCATATACAGCAAGAAGTTTTTCATGGAGAAAGTGTCATATTTAGAATCTTGTAGCTGTATAATTTAATTCAACCAACTAGTAGCATTTGATAGTAGACTAGCTATAGCATTTTATATTAAAATGCTGTCATATACTTGACCCTTAGACTCTTTTCAGATCTCACCAATTTATTTGCTTGGGTGTTTGTGTCCTTGACATTCTACCCATATTCTAAACAGTCTTGTGAAAAGCCTTCTCTTAATATCTATGTATCAGTCAACAGAGCTGGGATGGGGATTTTGTTTGATAATCAAAACTTAGCTAATAAAGAAGTAAAGATAGTTGTTTACATTTAAAAGGCCACCTTTGATGTAAGTTAGAGATAGGGACATTTGTAAGTATTGCACACTTGAAGACAAAATGAGTTTAGGTTGGATATATTAGTTATTAGGCGATTCTTTTTATATTATATACGATTTTCCAGGGTTTGGTTCCTTTATCATGCTACTTAATGCTTACAAATTATTGGTTGTATCTAATGAAGTCATGAAAGGGAGGAGGAAAGAGCTGTGAAGAGGATAGGGGAAAAGCATACAAATATTAAAGAAAAATGTTTGGATCCCTTCTTAATTCAAAAGAATTTGAAATGAAGGCAGAGAACTACTCTGGGGGGTTGGGAGTACTTGATTTGCAGTTTTTCAGGCAGTCATTCCTGATACATACTTATGCATACATGCAGCTCCTCTGCTCAGACCAAACGTTCTTGCAAGAAACTAATAACCAACTTTGTGGTGAGTGGTGAGATAGATTCTGAGTCATAGTAGTTTCCAGAGAGTTGATAATACATTTGTTATAATACAGATTTGACTGTAAGGGGCCAGCCAATACAGTATGGTCAGAGACCATTGAGGGTTAGTATTAACAAAGTATGGTGACTGCAAACTTTGTTGAGCTCTGGGCCTAAGGAAAAGAAAGAAATAAATTTTCGTGTTTGAAAAGTTTTGCAGTGTGACTGAGACTTGCTTGCCACATTTCTTGTATAGTCTAGAGTGGATTTAAACACGGAGCATTAATGCTAGTTGACTACAGTGGAACATACTCCTTTTTGGTGGTTAGTCTTCCACACCTCGGTAAAACATAGCCTTGATGTTTTCCTTTCTGCCCTCTTTGCCTGAAAAATGTGTTGGCTAAAAAAAAAAAGACCACTACATTTTTTGTACTTCTGAGTTATATTTTTGACAACTAACAAAGAATAACTGATACAAAAAAAGTTCAGTTGTGCCAGGCACAGGGAGGGAAATTTTTTTTTTTTTTTTTGCATTTGTTTCAGTTATGTAAGTTAAAAAAAAAAAAGAAATGACATTTCCTGGCAGTGGACATACTTTAAAGTTATAATGATAATGTGACATTTGGCCAAGGTTCTTTGGGAAATACAAAATGACTGCAGTGTAGTACATCTCCTTCATTAAATCGTATCTTTGGGTAGTGGAGATAAGGCAAACAGAAAGTTTCATTCTTTGGGTCAGAAAAATATAAAAATATAAAAATATGAGACCATAAACATGGCTTATATTAAAAAAGCTTTAGTGAGGTATAATTTACATATAGTACAATCCATCCATTCACTGGTTTTTATTATGCTCATGCTAGTTGTGCAGATGTCAGCATAATCAATTTTAGTACGTATTCATCACCCCCAATAGAAAACCGTATCTCCTAGCAGTTACTCCCCAGCCCTGGGCAATAACTAGTCCATTTTCTGTTTCTATTTGCCTATTTTGGACATTTGAAATAAGTGGAATCCTACAATATAATATGTAGTCTCTTGTGGCTGGCTTCTTTCACTTAGCACAAGCTTCATCCATGTTGTAGTATGTATCAGTACTTATTTCTTTTAATAACCAGATAATGTTCTGTTTTATGGATATACCACCTTTATCCACTCATTAGTTGATGGACAGTTGGGTTGTTTCCACTTTTTGGCTATTATGAATAGCCATATAATACTGTTATGAACATTCATGTACAAACTTTTGTGTGGACATAGGTTGTCATTTCTCTTGGGTATATATCTAGAAGTGTGAGTTGCTGGGTCATATGCTAACTCTATATTTAACTTTGAGGAACTGTCAGGCTGTTTTCCAAAGTGACTGCACTATTTTACATTCCCACCAATAATGTATGAAGGTTCCAATTTCCCCAAATCCTTGTTATTTATTATCTGTCTTTTTTATTATAGTTATGCTAGTGGTATGAAGTGGTATCTCATTGTGGTTTTGATTTGCATTTCTCCAGTGTCTAATGATATAAACTGTTTGTGCTTATTGGCCATTTTTGTATCTTTTCTGGAGAGCTGCCTATTCAGATCCTTCGCCCATTTAAAAATTAGGTTATTTGTTTTTTAATTAATGAGTTGTAAGAGTTCTTTCTATTTTCTGATATAAGTATATGATTTACAGATAGTTTCTTGATTCTGTGGGTTGTCTTTTTACTCTCTTGATGGTGTATGTCCTTTGAAGCACAAAAGTTTTTCATTTTGATGTGGTCCAATTTATCTGTTTTTTCTTTTGTTGCTTGTGATTTTGGTGTCTAAAAACCATTACCTAACCCCAAGTTATGTGGATTTACCCTTATGTTTTCTTCAAAGAGTTTCATAGTTTTAGTTCTTAAACATTTATGTCTATGATCTATTGGAGTTAATTTTTGCATATGATGTTAGTAAGGGGTCTGACTTCCTTCTTTTGCATGTGGATATCCAGTTGTCCCAGTACCATTTGTTGAAGAGACTATACTTTCCTCATTGGATTGTCTTGACATCATTGTCAAAATTATTTGGCTGTAAATGTGACAGTATATTTCTGGATTCTCTGTTCCATTGATCTGTCTGTCCTTCTGTTCTTATGTTAGTACCATACTGTCTTGATTACCATAGTTTTGTAGTAAGTTTGGAGTTGGTGAATATTGCCTTTCTACTTTGTTTTTCTCTTTCAAGATTGTTTTGGCTATTCTGGATCTCATGCATTTTCATACAGATTTTAGGATCAGCTTGTTAATTTTTTGGGGGGGAAAAAAAGCCAGTTGGGATTTTGATAAGGGATTGCCTTGAATCGTGAACATAAATGTCTTTCTAATTGTTTAAGTCTTTAATTTCTTTGAACAGTGTTTTAGAATTGTCAGTGTACATGTCTTGTACTTCTTTTAAATTTATGTTTTTAAATCTTTTTGATGCTATTATAAATGAAATTGTTGCCTTAATTTTATTTCTGGATTTTTTTCTTTTTTAAAAATTTTATTTATTAATTTTAGAGAGAGAAAGGAAGGGGGAGAGAGAGAGATTGATTTGTTCTTCCACTTATTTTTTGGTTGCTTCTTGTATGTGCCCTGACTGGGGATCGAACCCACAACCTTGGCCTATCGGGACGACGCTCTAACCAACCGAGCTACCATGCCAGGACCATATTTCTGGATTTTTCGTTGCTGATGTATAGAAACACTACTAGTTTTTGTATATTGATCTTGTGTTCTACAACTTTTCAGAACTTGTTTATTCTAGTAGTCTTTCAGTGCATTCCTTAGGGTTTTCTGTATATAAGATCATATCATCTGCAAAGAGAGATAGTTTTACTTCTCTTTAATCTGGATGCCCTTTATTTGTTTTTCTTGCTTAACTGCTCTGACCAGACTCTAGTACAGTATTGAATAGAATTTGCAGCACTAGACATCCTTGTCTTATTCCTGATGTTAGAGGGTAAGCCATGCAGTCTTTCACCATTAAGTGTAATGTTAGTTGCAGTTTTTTGTAGATGCCCTTTATCGGGTTGAGGAAGTATCCTATTCCTAGTTTGTTGAGTGTGTTTCTCATGAAAGAGTGTTGGATTTTTGTCAAATGCTTTCTGAAATAAACTACTTTAAAAATGATTATTTTTCCTTTTTTTTTTATCTGCAGAAATTGACTTGCATACCAAATGTGTGGTGGATGTAGATGCAAACAAGGTTATTCTTAATCCTGTAAATACTAATCTTTCCAAAGGAGATGCCCGGTAAGTTAAGAAACAGTGTTATGATCAATGGATTTTTAAATGACTGAAAGCAACAATGGCTGCTGAATTGAGTTCTTGGCAAATATTGAATGCTTACTAAGTAGAGACATATTGCTGTCAGGTTGAAGAGATGAGGTCTATAATATGGAATGACTAAGTGCCAGAATGAATTTTTTAGACTATGTTAGAAGCTCAGAGAAGAGAGCTTAGATTAGATGGTGAAGTAACTGAGGAAGGCTTGAAGGAGATGGTGCTGGCTGGAGAATTAAGTAAGATGTAAATGGGAAGAAGTGGAGTAGAAGGGAAAGCTTTTAGGTTGTTCCTCAACTTAGGTTGCTTTTCACTTCTGCCAGTTCGAAGCTTATGTGTCAATCAGCACATTTCAAGTGCTGCCATCTACCTTAAGGCGTTTCTGCAGCCTTCAGTGATTTTTTTTTTTTTAAGTATGTTTTTATTGATTTTAGAGAGAAAGGAAGGGAGAGCGAGAGAAACAGTGATGAGAAACATTGATCGGTTACCTCCTGCACGCTCCCTACCAGGGATCGAGCCCACAACCTGGACATGTGCCCTGACTAGGAATTGAACTGGCAACCCTTCGGTGCATGGAGTGATGTCCAACCAACTGAGCCCCACAGGCCAGGGCTTTTAAAAAATTTTATTTTGAGAGTATGTTTACCAAAGCTGGGAACAGTGAAACAAGGAGAGGCTTAGGACAGAAGAAGCAACGGGAGAGCCTAGGCGGGGCTGCTTTGGCTCTCTAGAAATGTTATAGGAAAGAAATGATCCAAGACGGGCTGTTGTCAGCTCACTGGAGAGTCAGAGAAAAGGGGGCCTTGCGGACAGGTTCAGGGGGTTTGCCCAGGATGAGCCGCTGCTGCCCACTGCTGCTTTGGTTGCAAGTCTCCTGGGGTCCCTTAGAGTTTAGGAGATGCACCCCTATGGGGGAAGAAGAAGTGGAGGGGAAAGACGAGGGCTTGCTCCTGGGAGGGAGAGCATGCTTAGTGATTCTTTTTAAAATTCCTGTTAGCAATAATTTCTACTACCAATTATTATATATTGTTTTGGATTGTTCATTTTAGCTTTCCAGTAGATGTTAGGCTTTGAGGGAAGGGACTCTGTCAGGGCTTGAGGAATATTTAAGCATCACTTTTGAATTTGGATCATAATACAGCATGAACAAAAGGGAGGGCAAGAAGGTATAAAGAAAGTGAATTTGGGAAGAAGGAGAGATTAATTTTTTTTTTCTCAACAAGCACAGGGAAATTAATTAAATAAACTGGGATCAAGTTATAGAAAATCTTGAAAGTAGATCAGGAAATGTAGCCACTGTTTTTAGGGATAAGATGTCACCTTTGACAGTTTTTGAATATTGCGATTAGGAAGGTGGATTAGGAAAAGCTCTCAGTTGGCAGTGTAGAGAGTGGGTCAAAGTGGGGCAAAGGGTGGCTTTTTATAGACTAGCTATATCAGAGATGTTTTTGTACTCACCCAGGAAGTGGAGAACACAAGCTAGAGAGACAGCGGGCCTGCCATGATGCTTTGCAAAGAGTAGATACTTCATCAATACTTGTAGAAACAATGTTGTATGTGGAAATATGTACACCATAAATGTTCTTTGGAGTTGAATTGAGTTGACAAAAGCACCGGACTTGGAGACAGAAAATCTGAAATCGAATCCTTACTTAACTGTGTTATTGTACTTAGTTATTTTTAACTTTTTTGAGCCTCATTTATGTGATTCCTACCTTACCTGTCTCATAGAGGTGTTTTCTGAAGATCAAATTAGTGATTGTTAAAGTGCTTTATAAAGTGTTTTATAAATGGTCAACTTTGTTGTTATTGCTATAGAGATACTTCTGCATTTCTAGAATGTGGGTACTATCAGAGCTGTTTGTTTATTAGAGTGTGAAGGGTATAGGTGGTTCAGAAATGATACTGGAATTTTGAGCCTGCTAATTGAATGACCATTGTCCTGAGTATTACTTGAAATTATTAATTTTGGGGGCTGTTATTGCTCTTAGGCTTTTCAGTCTGTAGACTGTTGCTTAATTTGGAAATGTGGGCACCTCTGAACAAACTTGGCAATATCTTGTGGTAGACAGAGTTTGGGCTTTATACATAGACTGACTTGGATTCAAATCCTGGCTTTGCCAGTTGCTAGCATGGTCACCTACCTGTGTTCCTTGCTTATAAAGTGTGTTTTCTATTGCTGCATAACCAATTACCTCAGAAACCCAGTGGCTAAAGCAACCATAATCATTTATTATCTCATGATTTCTATGGGTCAGGAATTCAGACAGGACTCAGTGGGAATTATCTCTGCTCCATGCTGTCTGAGGCTTAGCTGGAAGACTTGAAGGCTGGAGGCTGTAATCATCTGGACAAGGCTTAGTCACCCATGTCTGGTAGTTGATGCTGCTTGTTGGCTGGCGATGTCACTGGGGCAGTGGGCACAATACCTACTCACAATCTGGGGCAAGGTTCCAAGAGCAGGGATCTGGAGAGAGTTGAGAAAGCTGGGTGGGAGCAGTATTGTTTTCTATGTCCCAACCTTGAGAGTCATGCGGTGTCATTTCTGTCACATTTTCTTGCTCAAGGCTGGTATAAAACTACATGGTTTCAAGAAGAGGAAATGGACTCATCTCTCAATGTAGAGCTTGATCGTCACATTAAAAAAACAGTTGGGATGGCATCTGTGTTGTTGTGTTAGAAAACATTCTGCCGCAAATGTCTCATAGTATCTACCTGATAATGTTGTTGTGAGAATAAAATAAGCACATAGAAGCTAAAAATAAGGTTTTCTTTCCTTTAGAGATCTTTACATCTCAGGGATTTTTGAAAGAATTAAATAGCACTCTTTGGTTCCATAGAGTATCTTGCATGGCTCTTTTTTTCCCCATACACTGAAAATACAGATCGAGTATTGCTCAGTGCTGTAGAGTACCATCTGATGAAAAATTTAACAGTGACAATTTCCACTAAGGTTGGTTGGTTTTTGTTGAAGTAGTGTTAAGAAGCACAGCTTTTTTAAAAAAAACAGCATTTTTGTTAAAGTATGTAATACACATATAGAAAAGTGTATATAACCTGCTGAATTTTCTTTAAACATACTCCAATAACAAGCACCCAGATAAAGCACAAGAACATTACTATCATGACAAAAGACCATCTCATGGGAAGTGCTTTTTCTTTTAATGTAATATCAAGGTGAAAAGAGAAAATAGAAATTTTGGAATGTAGCAGTTCAGTGATATATGTTCACTTCATTAAATTTGAGGAAAAATAGGAAAGTACAAATTAAAAGCTATTTTATATGATATGGGATTAATTATGGTTTAGCTTATAGAATGACTGACTACTCCATAAAACAAGTTATGGTTTTGTAGAAGCTGTGCTTGTAGCTAGAGAGCCAGGGATTTGAAATTGACGTGTAAGTGAAATATTTGAGTCAGTGTAAATCACTAGTGAGAAAGGCTCAAATTAATATTTTTCCTTTAAAAGCTACAATATCCTCGCTTTTAGAATAGTAGCCAATTCTATGAATCTAAAACTGTGACTAATTTTATATGTATACTTAACAACTAAAGTTAGTATACTTTGAAAGTAAACATACATTTTAAAACAATGGTTTATATATTTTTCTTATTAATTTTGCATTCACTTCTGAAAGTTTCATAATTTGATGTTTATGCTTATTAAAACTAATAGAAGCCTAGTGGTTAACTAATAGAAACTAATGGTTAAATGAGTAGGTAAGCCATTTCCAGTTTAACAGCTTAATTATGGGGATTTGAGGAACATTTTTGCTATGATATATGTGGAATTTCAAAACTGTTTTGAAAAATAAGATGCTTAAAATTCAGAAAATTGATAGTACAAAGCTAATGAGATTTAAAATGCTGACTTTGGTGGCTGGTTCCATTCTGGGTCAAAGCACATACCCAGGTTGCGGGTTCGATCCCCATTTGGGGCGCCTGCGGGAGGCAGCCAGTCAGTTTCTCTCACATCGATATCTCTGTGTGTCTCTCTCTGAAAATCAATCAATCACAAAAAAAGGAAAAAAGCTGACTTTGGAGCCAGGCATTCTGGGTTGAATCCCAGCTACACCACGTAACATGTGTGATACGGAGCAAGTCACTTAATTGTCCTCTGCCTCAGTTTATTCATCTGTAAAGTGGAGATTATAATAGTACCCGCCTATAGGTTGTTATGAGGATTAAACAAGTTAAAATAGGTAAAATTGCAGTGCCTATTTATTTATAATAAACCATATATAAACGCTAGCTATTATTTGAGTATTACTGTTATTGTTATTATGGCCTATATTTAAGTTGTTGTCCATGGTATGTTTAGTGAGCTAAAATATTACTTCCTAAAGGAGGTAAAAAAAAATTTTAAACCAAAATGTATTCAATACTTAAGTATACATGCCTATCAAGAAATTACCTACCTTTATAAAAATTTCAGCCTTGCAGAGTCAGAAACTATTTTATCTAGTTTGCTCAAAGTTGATGAGGCTCTTAGTCCCTTACATGCCATCAGGTAGAGAGATAGGATCCTTTATTTTATGTTTACAGTAAATAAAATATTAATCCTTGCAATCTGGGCTTCTCTTCTTAGTATCAACTAACTTGGGAAACCAGGTCAAAGCATTGCTTGTGAACAAGGAAAAGAACAAAGGGACATTTGTCAAATACTGAAAAGATTAAGGATGACTCTATGCCACAGCATGCTATTCCAACACTCTAGTGACGGACATGCACCAGATCAGTCTTTTTCTTATACGTATAGTACTGGAAGTTTATTTAATCTATTTGTTTTCTCATGCACAGGTACACTGTTTATACCACTAATAGTACAATTAAATGTCTTTTTTAATTACCTTTTTGTCCTGCATCAAGTTAGTTTTCTAGATTGGTCCTTGGGGTTTTCTAAGTCTTTATCAGCAATGTATGTACAATCATCTTTTAAATGACTAATTCATTATCTATTCTTAGATTTTTACAAGTGTAATTCTCAATGTGTGGTTCTTAGCATTTAAGAGTTTTAAGTCCCTTTTGTAACTAGTTAGAGTAGTACCATCATGTAGAACAGTCCCCCTTTAAATAACGCAATAAATCCTTAAGCCGTATTTTGTTTGCATTATATCTTAAAACCTATGAAAATTTTATCCTGTAATAAAATGTTAATGGTAGTTAGCCTGTCACCATGACAGGACAAAATAGTTGTTTTTTTAACTGTATTTAAAAATTTTTTTTCCTTTCTGTTGAATTAATTGGAATAACAGTGGTTAACAAATTATACAGGTTTCAGGTGCAAAAATTCTACAACACATCATCTGTGCACTGTATTGTGTGTTCACCACCCCAAGTCAAGTCTCCATCAATCACCATTTGTCCGTCCCCCCCCATGTCCTCCCCCACCCTCCACCCCCTGCATTGGCTCTTCAATGCTTCCACACAGAGGTGGTATGTGTCACTTCTGTTTGCGTAGAATTCATTGGCCAGAGGAAGTCACATGACCAGACCTATCTTTGTGAGTACCTGGAGGGAAAGGTTTTGAAATAGTTTCTTAGGCCAAGTTTTATCTTCTGCCTTTTGCCTCATTCCCTTCTCTACCCACCAAACAGGCCTTTCCTGCTAACTCAGGCTAAAAGGTTGATTAAGATACTTAAAATGTTGTTTTAAAGGGGAGTAAGGTGTGATTTCCCATGGAGAGTGGCTGCCTCCACTTTATGAAACAGTTTTGTTTATAAAAGTTATGTATAAGTGAGTTTGGAAATGGGAATGCATTTTCCCATAGGAACCAATAGTCGTTTCTAGTAAAAATGCTGTTCTATTAAAAAAGTGACTAGTTTGGGCCACGACTCATATAATAACACTTTTTTATTTTGGTCTGTAGGCGAAGTGCCTTGAGTACCTACTTCCCATTTCGCCACACATAATAGTAAAAAGACGTGTAAGTTGAGATTGAATAAAATTAGTAGTTTTCACTCCTTCTTGAGGATGTTTTGAAGTGAAAAGGATTTTATTTTTTTGGTGCGGTGTGGTGATAAAGAATGCAGTGACTACCAGAAACTGGTATATTTTGGTGTCACTATGCCAAAGGTGTTAGCAGTTTTACCTACCATCACTTTTGCACCATTAGGGCAAATACCAACACAGTGAAAAGGCAGATGTCTCAGTATTACAAAAATAGTTTTGACCTCGCGATTCCAGAAAAGCTCTGGGGGACCCCCAGGAGTTCTCATACCACAATTTGAGAACCACATTTAGGGATTAATATCATTAATAAACTCTGAGAAATGAATGGATGTCTTTGGTGTGTTTATTTTTAAACCACTTTATTGAGATATAATATACACCATGTAATTAATTCCTTTAAAGCGAACACTTCAGAGAAAATACCTGTTGAGATTTGCCCATCCTGGACATTTCGCATGAATGGGATTACACAATTTGTGGTCTTCCGTAACTGGGTTCTTTCAGTGAGCATGATGTTTTGAGGTGTATCTTTGCTGCAGCATTTATCAGTGCATTCCTTTTTATGCTGGAGATCCATTTCACTGTTTCGTTTATTCATTCATCAGTTCATGGATATTTGGATTGCTTCCACTTTTTTGGCCCTTAGAGGACTAATGCTGCTATGAACACTTGTGTAAAAGTCTTTGTGTGGATATATGTTTTCTTTTCTCTTAGGTACATAACCACAGGTGGAATTGCTGGGTCATATGGTAACTCCATGCTTAACCTTTGAGTAACTGCCAGCTTGTTTTCCAAAGCAGCTGCACCATTGCATATTTTCACCATCAGTGTATGAGGATTCCAATTTCTTTTGCTTTTTAAAGAACACATTTACTATAAGGAAATTGATGGTGACTCTGGCTAATGGAAGAGTGGATATCCCTGCCTGAAGGCATTCAGATTACAACTAAAAAGCAAAACAAAACATTGTGCTCTCCAAACAAAACAGGTCTTGGCCAGATTCAGTCCTTGGCTTACTGATTTGGAACCCCAGGTTCTAATATACTTTTCTATTGAGCAGTAAGTACTTCTTATAAGTTTTAAAAAATACAGTATTCAAAAGACTTAAAGAATAAATCATTTTTATGTACCTATCACTCAGTTTCACAAATCATTACCAATACAATTTAAGCCTTCTGTGAACTACCTCTCAATTTTAATCCCTTTCCCCCCTACCACAGTTAACCACTTAGCTGAATTTGTTTTTTATCTTTCCCTTGTATTTCTTTACATTTTCATATATATATTTGTAAATTGCACAATATTATGTGTACACAAATGCCTTTTTCTGGTAAAAGGTCATATGTGACTCAAAAAAGACACTACTCAATATATAATGCCTGTTTTTTTTAATAAACTTTAAAAAAAAATTATTGATTTGAGAGAGAGAAGAAGGGAAGGAAAGAGAGAAAGAAAGAAACATTAATTTGTTGTTCTGCTTGTTTATACATTCCCTGCTTGATTCTTGTATGCGCCCTGACTGGGGATCGAACCCCAACCTTAGCATATCGGATGCGCTACCAGGCTGCGCTACCTAGTCAGGGCCAATGCCTGGTTTTTAAAGGCAAAAAGAAAAATAATACTATAAATTTATCTTGGGAAGGAAAGGTAAAAGTTGTTGTTTTATCAAATACTCTGTTCCTCCTTTTTTCCTCTTAAAAAAATAAAAACACAACAAAAGCTTTTCCCTTCTAATTTATTATTAGAAGTATATCCCAAGCAGGAATGGCAGTGAAATGTGTTTTAGTGTACTTTCAGTTCTTCGAACAGACTGTGGATCAGTGAGCCTGTTCAGAGGTAACCACGCTTTAATGCCAGAACTAAACCTGAAAGGGAAAGAAATCCTCAGCATAAATTCCACTTTTCAACCTATTGGTCAGTTAATTCATTTTCTTTTTCAGCCTTGTTTTTTGTCTTGTGTGTATGTGTGTGTGTGTGAACACTAGAGTTTCTCTTATAATTCTTTCCTTATTACCCTGCTCCATCAAGTGTAAGATTTTAAGACCAGAATTTTCTTAAGTAGAAAACATTTGGAGAGTTACACTTCAAGATCATAATGAACCTGAACACTGATTTCTGTAGCATTTTGTGAAATGACCTGTTTTTTGGTATGTGTTAGAGAGATTCTCCAATATGGACAGAATAAGCCATAGATGGTATAGTTATGCAGAGATTTTCATGTTTTAAAAAATAATATGGTTCTTTCCCTTCCTTCCCATTTGGTCATGTTTAATGTAGTGATTAATTGA
This sequence comes from Miniopterus schreibersii, assembly GCF_964146895.1. Lineage (NCBI taxonomy): Eukaryota > Metazoa > Chordata > Mammalia > Chiroptera > Miniopteridae > Miniopterus > Miniopterus schreibersii. The sequence goes on from NC_138105.1 coordinate 61,331,124, forward strand.
TAATATGAAGGTTATAACTGCCAGTCTAGTGAGAAAAATGTCTGAGATGTGTTGATCTCAATGAGCACTAGTTAGTAAAGTCATTAAAAATCTTTTTATTCCTTCTGATTGTTTACTAGACATCAGTTTAGTCACAATTATTAGGAATTTAGTAAATGCCTGATATGATCAAAGCATACCCAGGCCTTCTTTGGAGGTTCAGAGTACTCTAATCCTGGTAGATGAATGAATATATATATATATGCAAGTATATATATTTTGTAAGTATATATATATGTAAGTATATATATTTTGTAAGTATATATATATGTAAGTATATATATGTATCTGTATGTGTGTATAAGTAAGTATATATATTTCTGTATCTATTCATTCATACATATTTATGTACATGCATTCACTCATATGTGTGTATATATTCCTTTATATATATAAGTATATGCAGAAAAAGTGAGGTTGACCTATGCATATACATTTTTCTTCAAATGTACTGAGTACTGCTACGGAGGAGAGAGCCTTATGCCAACAATTCCTTTGAAATACATGAAATCTGCTTTTAGTCTTCTAAATCAAAGGGTGGATAGGACAAGTCTTGTTTGTAAAATAAATTTAAGACCTATTTATCTACCAACAGCAAAAAAAAAGGAAATATATGAAATTTTTTTCAGACTAATTTCTTGTTAGTGGAAGGCATCATTGGGTCATATTAAATAATGACATTTAAAATTTCTCTACTGCTATACAGATGCTAATTTAAGTAAAGATTTTAATTGGAGGAAGTCGTGCAAAATGTAATTATGGTATGTACAATAGACCTGTTTGTTCTCTTTGCTGTGAAATGACTTGAGTGAGACTAATAATTATGCCGAAATAGAATTTACCCCTCTAGAGAATGGTATGTGGTATATTTTAATTTCATAAAGAGGCCCTTCCTAGGGGAGTCTGTCCACCCTGATTATGTCAGGAAAGTGGGGAGAGCATTGGCCTATGTACTCAGCAATTTTAGATGAGTACTCTTTAAAAAAAATACTGTGATCACTGAGTGTACAAATCATATACTACTTTTGAATATAATTGTGAAAATGAATCAGGAAGACTCTTAGTAGCCAAAAAGATAATAAAATATATATGGTTGGATTTATATCCTTGCATAATGATAGCAGTAATCAAATAGCAATAAATTCAAATTTTTTCAAGTTTTAGCAGCAAAGACTAGTAAGTTGTTAATATGAATGTTTAATAGCTTATTAGTAAAACTTTCTAAATAAATATTAGATTGTTAGAGTAGTATTTGATATTTTAACATTGTCATTGGATATATCAGTATCTTGTCCATGTTTTTATTGCTTTTATTGATGTAGCAGTAAGAAGGAATAAACTTTTTTAATATAAGAAAAGAGAGTATCACTGTGCCTGAAGTACCACTTGGATACTAACATTTGATATAATGAGGGTCAGGGTTATGTGTGTACGGTTAGTTACTAGATTAAGCAAATTATAGCTAATAGGAGTTAAATGCTTTGAATTTCCCCAGGATCCTGGATTCAGCATAAAATTATCAGATAGATATTTAATTATGAATAAAGTTTAGGTGAAACTACCAAGTCCCTCTATTGAAGTTTTAAAATTTGTCTTTGTTTGAAAAAAGTTATTTTTTTAGGGCACTTTATCTCAATCACTAGTTTAGGAATTACTGCTAATGTAAACCAGATATTGTATAAAAATGTAGACTTCTGTTTTTAAAAGGAAGGTAGCAGTACTCCATGAGGAAACATGATCTGAGAAACCAATTCAACCCAAAAAAGTTGCTGTATCACAGTACCTTAGGAACCTTTATGATCTATTCAACAGTTGAACAACTACTCTTGGCCAAGCATCAAGCTAAGAGTTAGAATAATCTTTATTAATTCTTAGTTATATTAAGTTGTGGTTAAATTATTTTTAATACACAGTGTCTATTAAACATATCAGTAAAACAAAAAATAAAGCAAAAAGAAAACTGAAGATTAGGATCAGACTGTAGGATAAATTTCTTTTGGGAAGAATTTCCTAAAGATTAGATAATTCTGTTTGTAATATAGAATAGATGTTGCAAACTGGAGGTGCCATAGGCTACATTTACGTGTAGCTGTTTTGTTTGGCCTGCAGTTTCAATACTTAAAAATCAGGAATTTCATATAAAAATTCATATTTGTAGATTTTCATTAAAAATGCAGATTTTCTTTAACAACCTAAAATCTGGCAACCCTGGGCTTGCTGCCTCTGACAAGGCAGCTCTTCAGATCACCAGCTGATTGACCTCTCATTTGTATTATTTGCCTGACTTCTGTGGACCTTTCCTTTTAACCCTTGGTGTAGAGTCTTATGGGCTTCAGTCACAAAACATGTCCTTTCCTCACTTTGGCCCTGGGTTTGGGGCTCACATTACTTTTTGAGACCATCAACCTCTGCCCTATGGATATATTATATTCTCAATTTTTCTTTAGTTTATCAAGTTTAGCCATGTGAATTCCGTAACTGTTGGCATGACTTTATTTATAAATTATCAAGTGTTCAGCTTAATACATTATTTTAATTTGCAGAATCTAAAACAAAGCTACTCTTTCACTAAATATATATTTATACTTATATATTTTTGTTTTGGAGAATAGTTATTTTTCTTCAAAATTTTATTTATATTAGTGTAATAAATCTTGCTATTATTAAATTAATTAATAAAAAGTGTTGAAAGATTCTCAGCTTTAATTTTGAATTCAAAAAATTTCCAAAGGCTATAATCCACATTGGAAAAAAAAAAAGCTCTTTAGGGTTCTTAGTAATATTTAAAAGTGTAAAAAAGTCCTGATACCAAAGAGTTTGAGACTCTCTGATCCTAAAGTGAGTTAGCTTGGACTCTGAAGTATGCAGCACCATTTAACTAAGACATTTTAAGCAAAAATTCTGGGAATTCAGCGTTCCAGCTTAGAATGCTAAGAAATGCAACCTTCTACCTTATGGAGCCTGGAGTCAGGAATTCCCCAGTTCTGAGCCTCTCTGATTGTTCTCTTGATCTCAGTAGAGTGAGTTTTTGGGTAAACAGTGGGAAGAGGATTTTGAAGAACTAAGATGGAATTTTGTTGTGATTTGGGGGCTTACAAATGAGATTCAGATGCTAGAGGAGTAAGAGAATGGGCGATTGTGGGGAAGAAAGCTGGGGTTTCTTGGAGACTAGAGGGGGATGAAAATCCTGTCCTTTCCTGTGAGAGGCAGACAGCCTGGAAGGGAAGGTACCAGGCCACAGGTTCCTGAAGTTTCTCCTCCCTCTTCTTTCCATCCATCCATCCATCCATCCATCCATCCATCCATCCATCCATCCATCCACCCACCCACCCACCCACCCACCCACCCACCCATCCATCCATCCATCCATCCATCCATCCATCCACCCACCCACCCATCCATCGGTTACCCATTGCTGCTCCCCAGCACAGGAGCACGGAGGGAGTCCTTTTTCCTTCCTCTCCCACTTGGCTTACTCTGTCCCATTATTGTAGAGTTCTCACCTTATATCACTGGAGTAATAGAACAGTTAAAAGAAGATATGGGCGGAGAGGAGCATTTCTTTTGCTTCTGCTGGTAAGATAGAAAGGGAGGTGGGCAGGATGGAGAGGAATTCCCAGCAGCTGTATCCAGGGCAGGGGAATTCAGCCGGGCAGCTGTCCAAGCAGGACAGGATGTATAGTCAGGACACACGCAGCTTTTTGTTCTCTGGTTGCAAATACCTGTCTTGTCTCCCCCAACTAATTTTTTAGATCCCTTTGGGTTAGGAATTGAATCCTCTCAAATTATTATTATTAAAAAAATTGTTTTTTTAAAAAAACATGTTTTTATTGATTTTAGGGAGGAAGGGAGAGGGAGAAAAACATCAGTGTGGGAGAGAAACATCAGTGGGCTGCCTCCCATACGCACCCCGACTGGGACTGAACCCACAACCTGGGCATGTGTCCTGACTGGGAATTGAACTGGCAGCCTTCTGGTGCATGGGACAACGGTCAACCAACTGAGTCACGCCAGCCAGGGCAATGCATAAGCAGTTTTTATTAGAGTTCTTTATTTTGCAAACTGGGATTTTAATAGCAATTTTATGCAATAATACGTGTATATCTAATTCTCCATTAAGGTAAACCTTTTCCTTTTAATTTTTAAATGGTATAAACATTTCCACCCTAGCCGGTTGGGCTCAGTGGTTAAAGCATCGGCCCATGGACTGAAGGGTCGTGGGTTCGATTCTGGCCAGGGACATGTACCTTGGTTGCAGGCTCATTCCCCAGCCCTAGTCGGGGTGAGTGTGGGAGGCAACCAATTGATGTGTCTCTCTCACATCCATGTTTCTCTCTCCCCCTCCCTTCCACTCTCTCTGAAAAGCAATGGAAAAAATATCTTCAGGCGAGGATTAAAGAAAAAAACAAACAAACAAAAAAACATTTTCCAAAAATTATCAATGAAAGGTTAAAGTCGGTGGTGCACAGGCTGGCTAAATAGCCATTGCAGATGGTAAATAAAGAAAAGTTGAACTTATTTAAGGAAAAGGATGGGGGATGGGGATATCCAAAGGGAAGGGCTACACAGCATTGAGTCAAAGAGTACTGGGTCCACAATGGCAGCAAAAATATACTTAGGAAGGTGAAAAAAGGAAGGTGCACAGAGGAAGTAACAGGAGAGCCTAGGCTGGGCTGCTTTGGCTCACTAAGGAGTCGGAGAGAGAAGGGGCCTTGGAGACAGGTTCAGGGGGTAAGCCTGGGATGGGCTGCCGCTGCTTATTGCTCCCCTGGTTGCAAGTCTCATGGGGTCCCCTCAGAGGGAAGAAGGGGGGAGGAGATGGCACTGCCGTGCTCCCCTGGTGGGGAGCGCACACTGGGTCCTTTGTCCTGAATGTATCTCTCTTTCGCAGGTGGAACTCTTAAGGGAGGTCTTGGGAGTGTCTCAGTAGAATATTCATCAGCTTTCCAGGTGTTCTCTTTCAGGGTCCTGGTCTCCACTGATTGGTCAGTGCCAGGGCAGGGGGTCATTAGTCAAAGTAACTGGTCCTGAGGCAGCCACTTGTCTAGTTTTGCTGCTTTTCTGGACCTGGAGCTGAAACACAACTGAGGCCTAGATGTTATCTTTAGGGAGGAAACACTCAGGGAGCCTAAACCACATGACCAGCCGAATGCTAGGGTAGGACAGGTTACCCTGGGAACAAGGTTCTTGTTTTCCCAGTTTTGCCCCTTGCTGGGCATCCAGGGCTTCCTACCCTGGTGAGTCTCTGTACCTGGCCCATCGTCCTTGCTCTGCTTGTGTCTAACAGTCAAGCAAGTTTTTTAAAAAAATGAATTTTACTCTATGAAATGAAAACCATCATAAGAATCTGTGCATAGTAGCTACTGTTTTTATTATTATACTTTATTATTTTGTTTGATTTACATATTCCTTTGTGTAGAAAATTGGGTGACTTGATGTTTTGGTCATATGTAACAAATAAACTTCCTTCCTCAACTTTATTCTCATAAAGTGTTACCACACCAGAAACCCTGTGTGTAAGCAAAACCTTTGGGTGTTCAGTTATTACTCCCACTTAGTCACTCGTCCAGTCATCTTCATCCTTGCAATGTGTGCTATACTTTTTGGGGACTGGAAACTGCAGTTTAATGGGAGGGACCAGACATTGTGTACACCTTAGGCCCAATTTCCATTAGTCATTCTAATTAAGTTATATAAGTAGTACCGGAAAACGCTATTGTGTGAAAATACTTTCTCTGAAAGTTAGGTTTATTAGGAACCCAATGGTCACCTTTATCCGTATTATCAGGAAGTATGCTTAAAAGTAGGGTACTGGGACAGACTGGTTAAGATGAAGTCATATCTTGGCACTGAACTAAGACTTTGTGCCTTGCCATTTCCATAAGGTTCACTGAAGTTTCCTGACCCTGATTTCATCTTTATCCCCCATATCAGACATCTCTCATGTGCCGCTTCAGATCCTCTTGGCCTCACTCTCCCCAGAGCCTTTGATCACTTTTCAACCCTGCCTGTTGCCAACTCAGACTGGACTCTGACCAACTTTATGCGGACATAATCTGACACCTCATGCCTCGCTCCCCTCCCCTCTTCCCTGGGGCTGTACTCCACGATAAGCCTTTAGAACAGGGGCAGGGAACCTTTTTTCTGCGAAGGGCCATTTGGATATTTATAACATCATTCTCGGGCCATACAAAACTATCAACTTAAAAATTAGCTATGAAAAAAGCTCCTAGATTTATTGAATTTTGAGTCCTGCCTGCAGTTGCCTTGGCAGGGCCAGACCAAATGATTTCTCAAGACATATATGGCCCACCGGCTTTAGAACATCCTTTTTGTATGTCTTTGGTCTATATACAAATGGGTTTTCTTGCGTAGTATTAAACTGTCCCATTGATCTGATGTAGTTTGGCCTGACCTGGTACTACTAATAAAGACCCGAGCTTAAAAACTATGAGGAGGATAGATCTGTTCTTTATAGAGCGGATTAATGTTGAAATTTATCAGCCTCATAGGCATTAGAAAGGATCTAGATGGAGGTACTACTAGTGGAGTGTAACCATTATCATTGCTGGTAAGGATGGGAAAAGGCAAGAGTGGGTTGTAGGGCCTCAGAGAAGTAGGACGCAGACTAGGTTTGAGTTCTGGGTCTACCAGCTGTATAACTTTAGGAGTTTATATCACCTTCCTGAGCTTCAGTTTCTTTTTCTGTAAAATGGAAGTGATAACACCAAAATATGGCTCTTATAAAATTGCTGTGGGCATAAATGAGTTATTTATGTAAAATGCCTGGCACATGGTAGATATTTGGTAGATTGTAGCTGCTGTTATTTTTTTATTTATATTTTCTGGCCAACTTTCTTTATAAACATTTTATTCATTTAAATATGTCATATTTTGCCCGGCTGGGCGTGGCTCAGCGGTTGAGCGTCGACCTAGGATCTAGGCGATCAGGGTTCAATTCCCGGTCAGGGCACATGCCTGGGTTGGTGGGCTCGATCAATGACTCTCTCATCATTGATGTTTCTATCGCTCCCTCTCCTTTTCTCTCTCTGAAATCAATAAAGATATATTTAAAGAAAAAAAAGTCATATTTTAAGTAATATTTTTTCCAAAAAACACTGGCACATGCTAGACATGCAGTAAATATTTATTGGCTGGGTTAGACATGTAGTAAACAATCATATCACGTTCCTAATAACAAATCTTGTCCTTTGGCTTTTATTTGGCAATAATCTTAGGTGACAAGCTGTAATTCTAAGTGTAGTGGGTTTTTTTCCCCTCTTTTTAAAAAATACAGCTTTTTATTGATTTCAGAGAGAGGAAGGGAGAGAGAGAGAGAGAGAGAGAAACATCAGTGATGAGAGAGTCATTGATCGGCTGCCTCCTGCACGCCGCCCACGGGGGATCGAGCCTGCAACCCGGGCATGTGCCCTGACTGGGAATTGAACTGCGACCTCCTGGATCATAGCTCGATGCTCAACCACTGAGCCACGCCGACAGGGCAAAGTATAGTTTCTTAACCTTCCAGGTAGCAACTACAAGATGTTTATTTCTGGCATTGTGGGTTTCCTCCAAAGAGCGTCAATTTGCATAATATTGTCCAGAGTTGGTTTTCTTGTTCTGAGCAAAGAGCTATTATTATAGTAAAAGGAACTCAGTGGTCAAGGTCTCTGAATGCTTAGAAGGTATAAGTCCTGCAGAGACAGTACAGGGTCCTTGGAAATACAAGAAGTGAACAGAGAATTTAATTTTTGGATCTTTTCATTGATGATAAAAAAGCATGATATTTATAGGCATTATTGCTTATAGTGTGTTGGATCCTTTTCAAGGGTTTTACCTGCAAGTACAACTTAGTTACTTACAACAAAAGATATAGGCACCATGATTACCTCAAAATTTTCAGAAGGGAAATGAGGCTGGAAGATGTTAATGTGATTTCACAAGATCACATGATTAGTAAGTGGCAGAGTTGGATTTGAATTCAGGTCTCCTGAGCTTACCTCTCCAAAGCTAGATGTGCTCACTGCTTCTCTTGACTTCTAAGATTTCTCTAAAGAGTGTCTTCTTAATCTTTAAACATTTGAGAAAATATATTTTGCTTTAATTCAGATTAGAGCAAAACTGGAGGCATTCAACAGTTATTGATTGATATTTCATGTGCAACCCTGGCAAGGTGCCTGATAAGGCAAAGCTAAATGTGACATGCTCTCTTTTCAAGGAACTTACATTCTGGAATTAGAAAAACTCATATACAGCTAAGTATATTACATTCATTAATTCATGCAACAACTATTAATTGTCTCCTGGGTGTCAGGATTGTGTTGATCCTAAAAAAATAACAATGAACAAAAGGAAATTTGGTCCCAGGCTTCATGGGACCAATTATTAGTCCAGCAGGGGTATTATAAATGGATCGAAGCCATTTTGGACCTTTATAATTAGATATTAGTAACGTCCTATGATTAGAGCTAGCTGGGAGCTTACAGTCCTTCCCCCCATTACCACACAACTAGGGGTATGCTACCATGAAATTCTGACTGGATTCTGCCACATATTTATTAGCAGGCAGACACAGCATTAATCCTACAACCCATTCCTATAAACTCAATGAAGTCAGAGCTCTCGATCACCTACTAGAAAGTTTCCCTTGAGACAGATGTAGCAGGATGTGATACCCTCTGGTTAGAATTATGTGACAGAATCTAAATTCAGGTCTAGGTAGAGCCCTTGGCCAAGAATAGTAATACTAGTAGCACAGGGTGCTAGGTTTGAGTCTTATACTTTGTTCTCCCAAGAATGGAGGTACCTATATAATATTTCCAGTCCATTTTACATGGTTTATGATAATTCTGATACTTTTAACACTGTATATTTTACCAGTGAAAAATTATTTCTGACATTCCTTGTGCTGATTAATGAAAAAAGATAGCTGAAGGCATGTAAAACCTGTTTTTACAGAAATTCTTAAATCTGTTTTGCCATGAACCCCTTTGGCAATGTGATAAAGTCTGTGGACCCTCCTCAGAATAATCTTTCAAAAGTGTAAAATGCAAAGGATTACAAAGGAAAGCACATATAATGAGATATAGTTATCAGAAATATTTTAAAATACGTGCAATACAGTAATTTGTGCTTCTTTATTACCGTATGAACTAACAAGATCTAGTGTTGGGAATAATTGCTTAATTTCAAAGTTGTGACACATGTAAATGCAAGATATTTGTAGTGATTGACATGAAGCTAGCTGTGATTTTTAAAAAATATATATCTTTATTGATTTCAGAGAGAGGAAAAGAGAGGGAGAGAGAGATAGAAACATCAATGATGAGAGAGTCATTGATCGGCTGCCTCCTGCACGCCCCCAACCGGGGATCGAGCCCACAACCAGGCATGTGCCCTGACCGGGAATCGAACCTCGATCTCCTGGGTCCTGGGTGGATGCTCAACTGCTGATCCATGCCCGGCCAGGCGATGGCTGTGATTTTTATTGGTGACATAGTCACTGCTAATACTGTTTTCATTACCTACATTTGTAATTGAGGGTAGTCACTAAATTTCAGAAGTGAGCGAAAAATAAAAGTGTAACTTTTTTCCCATCCGTCTTCCTAGGTGCCCCTTCATCGAAGTTAAGAATCCCTGCTCTGGAGTGTGCATTCTTGATTACATCTTTCATATGCTACCTAATCAGCCCTGGGGGTATATTCATGATTAGGATATCAAGTGTTAACTAATTATCCCTACATGTTGATCAAAACTAACACTTGCATTTGTCACTATTTTTCTTTTTTTGTATAATTTGGTAGGGATTGTGAGACTATACAAATAAAGAAGACAGTGTACAAAGAATTCCATAGGAGAGAGCTATGAAGTATTTTAAAATAAAGACAAAAGCATCTTGTCTAAAATAAGGACAGTATGATAAGAAGATCTAGACAGACTCAAATACAGTGATATACTGTGGCTGTTAGAAAAAATGGGGAGAAAGAATGAAAGTTGTAATTACTGTAATTCTTTAAGGTTGAGAAAGAGATCACAGAAAACTATGTGATTCGGGCTTTGTTCTGACTGGTTCAGAAATAAACATATTTCAGTTACAGAGAATAGCATGACGTAGGGGTGGAAGGTGGAAAGACAGAATGGAGCCACACATGAGGAGGGCGAGGCCTAGAAGCCCTTCCACATGCAAGTGGCATAATTATGTTGTCACAGGTAGGAGCACTATAGACATGTTAAGTTATTTAATTTTCACAACAATCCCATTATTATTTGCGTTTTACAGATGGAGAAACTGGCAGGGAGAGATTAAGTATCTTGCACAGAGTCAAAACTAGGCCTTGTCTGGCTCCACTGGACTCAAAACAACTCAATACAAGATTACACCACTGACTGTGGAGGACAGATTAGGCGGGAGCATGACTGGAGATAGGAAAATCAGGTCAGACTGTTCAGATGATACCGGCAAGAGTGGTAAAAGAGGCCTGAACGCTGAGCATTAAGAACAGGTGAAAAGTTTCCATCTTGGGAATCTACATGTTTATGTTTTCAAGTTAGACAACAGCCACAAAATAGGATATGAAAGTTCAGTGTTTCTAAGTAGAAATTTTCACCAGCCAGTTTTAAATATGCACTTGGCTGGATCAATTCCTGTGCTACAAGTATCCCTCCCCAACTGAAGTGTGTTCATTAGGAGCAGGATTTTATTGTAATCACCAGTTAATGTTTACAGTAAGCACCCCCTTAGCCACTTGTCTAGATAGGAACACCAGTGGAAAGGTCTCCAAATGTTACATTGTATGGTGACTAAGCTTACAGTTGTAAAAGATACTTAGATTTTGTCACAGCGAAAGAAACATTCAAAATCTGGCTCATTTGCTAGCAGTCAGTTTAAGAAAACGCCAGAGAAATGGGAGGGAAAGTTTTAGGTCAATGCATTCAGGATCTGGAGCAGGATTGGCTCATCGTTGATGTGAAATACAGCAAACACCTCAGTAAGGCCTGACTTCCTAGGCCCAGGCAGTATACTGAGTTCTGAAATAAACAGACTCATGAGGGCTCAAGAGAGGTGAACTTGCATGACTGCCTGGCAGATGCATAACCAGGGTCGGTAGTTCTCCACAATATGTTTGATTGGATTTAAATGGGAGTTTATAAAACATACCTAATCCACATTCTGCTTTTACGGAGGGGCCAAGTCAGTTGGTTTCTGGACACAAAGCTTCCTATTGGCTGAGTCCAGGTTCAGCTCGTCGTCTCATTGCTTTGTCAGACAAATCAAATCTGTCAGGAACGTGTGGGCGGGTGACAGGGAAGGCCTGTGAGTGTCCGTTCAGGTGTCCACTCACCCACACAGTTCTTGCCTTCTCATCACTTTCATAGGCCCAGGAGAGAGGCCTCTTAATTTCAAACTCCTGATAGTTCTGGTCAGAAGTATTGTTGTTTTGTTTTTAGTCTGCCATAAAGCAATGATGATTTTCAGGTCAGTCAAGACGAAATGTTAAAATTCACCCCAGAGCTGCTCAGATATGTTCTCTGCATTCCCTTCCATGGGGTTTTCACTTTCATATTTTTATTTTTTACTTTAATGTTGACAGACTAATGGTCTGATTTAAACTATGGTTTCTTAATGAGTAGATTCTCTTTAAGATTCATTGTCAATTGTAGTTATCAAATTGTAGCTCTTCAGGCTGGAAGATAGAAGCTTTTTTTCCGTTCTTAATACTCATGTCTAAGTTGGAAAACTGGAATTTTTCTTGTAGGATGCAGTGGCTACTTGCACAGGTAAATTTTTATACCATTTCACTCAGGTTTTTGATGTACCTTATTCAGTAAGGGTTCAATAAGGTAGTTCAAATCTATTTTTATGAAGTCATGCCATGAAATGTTTCAGTGACAATCCTCATCTTCTTTCAAGCTATAAAATAATTAACATTTTATGCCAGCTCATGAGTGGTTTACAGTTCAGTGTATGCTTCTCTTTCATTAAATGTATAGGAAGAGTTTAATCTTAATGTTTAAAAAAGTTAATTATTTTTAAAAACTCAGTTTATCAGAGTTCAATACACACCTTAATCCAAGGAATACCATGTCTTTATCACACTCTTTGTTTTGTAAATAGCTTAGTTACTCTTTAACTTTTATTATTACAAATTAATGAGAAATAGCATGTTGTTCTAGCTTGTCCTTTACCCATTTAAAATTGCTAGATGTATATAATTTAAATCTCGACTTGATTACATTTTAGTAATCTCTTACAAAATGTATTCCATAAGATAGCTCTCTTTGAAATGAGTGTTAAAACTTTTGTTTAGGTTTAAAAATGAGGTTAGGTTATTTTACAGAAAATATGTTTGATTTACCTGATTATTTTGATAATAAGATAATCAAGATTTGATAATATCTGTAAGATAAAGATTTCATAGTAAAGCCACATTATAGTTAGATTATAGGGCAGACTTTTCCATAACTTGAATCAGCTAACTATGCAGCTTCAATGTTTAGAGGAAACTATATTTAAATCACATCATAAGATGAAATAATTTTGTCAAATAGTGTTATCTTGTCAGAGGTATAATGAAGATTTGATTTTTCTCAACCGTTTCTGAGTTTCAGAGATTAGACAAAGTTCCACTAAGTGAAACAATCGCAGATGTAATTAACTGGATAAGTTATGATAAAGTCTCTGGCATGTATCCAAGACACTGAGCAAATGAGTACACTGTGACCTGGATCACAACTCCTTTAGTAAGTCAGGTAGTTTCCAATTCTTTGCTTTCAGGAGACCTAATTGACTCATTAGCTTATAGAGCATTCAAAATAATATTTGATGTTAGAGCATTGTATGTTTCTTTTGGAGAGGGATGCACTATGGCAGGAGTACAAAGACTGGAGTGATGTTTAGTTTCATCCCCTATATTTCAGCAAGGTTTTCAGTGCTTTACTTTTGTAAAAAACAAAAAAAGGACCAGAATTCATGTTCATTGCTCTGTCATTTTATTCATAAGTCAGTCATCCCATGGATTCATTTCATTAAAAGATGCTTCTCTAATACAGTTTTTACTTTTTATGTTTACCAAAATTTTGAAATATATTTGTATGTTCTGATCAATCATGTACTATTAATAGTAATGATAGCTCAGTGCAGAAGAAAGGTAACCAGATAAATTAGAAATTTTAATTTATATAAATATTTTTTTTAAAAAGGGCTTTATGTCAGGGTAAAATACTTCGTGGAAAGTGGAATGGAAATACGAGTCCATGGGGAAAAAGTGAAGATATAAAATTACTGACTATAAAAGAACAGTTTTTTTCTTACTTTAAAAAATAGTTGATAGTATCAGTAATAAAATATCGTTACCCAAATTTACAGACATTTATGGTACTTGGAAATTGATAGATATATTAAAAGGGATTTTATTTTAAAATATAATATTTCAGAAATTATATCCTTTTCAATTATTTAAACTCATTTTTGAAAAATTTTATACAACTTAAAAATATACAAAGACTTACAAAGTTTTTTGTGGGTACATGAGCAAAAAAACTTGACAGTTATTGTAGCTAATGTGTGCATACCTTGATTTATTACTCTTAGACATATATTCATGGACTCCCTGAGATTTTAGCTTATATGTACAAGCTTCTTACCTCTTTTCCTACTGTTTTTTTATGTTATTTTTATTTCTTCTGTTGGTCATTTCTGTGATATTTCTACATAACATGCTGAAACCTGTATTTCTTACTAAATCAATTTTAAACGTTACTCTTTCACCCTTTCTTTACCAAGACCTTCCCTTTTGTCTATTCCTTTTCACAACCCAATTGCTTTTTTCATAAGTTGACATTATTTTATACGTCTATATGTATATATCCATCCATACACCTACCCATCCGCCTGCTTGCCCTTCCCTCCCTCCCTCCCTCCCTGTACTAAACCAGGTAGTGTTTTGGATTGCTTGTCCTTTTCTGGGCTCATTATCACAACCCATAGGCTCTTTGATGGAGTGTACTCTAACATAAAGTTTTAATACATTCTCATAAGTTCCATCAATTGCATCAGATTGTACCACATTTTTGTTTGCTTTGTATTTGGACTATGACTCACTTGAATAGCTTTTCATTTTTCCTGGAGTTTTGTTTATTTTTTATTCTGTCTTTAGCATATTCTTAAATTTTTTTCCTCTTAAATTGTAAGCTATACCATTCTATTAATTTCCTCCAGAGATCTCTGTCTCAAAGCCCTCTTTCATGTAGTTGCTCTCTAGATCTGCTCCTGTATAACTGTATTCTGGAATTCAGTAAGGAATACTTTACATTTTCTGGCTCTTTTTAGTTTTTAGCATGGTTTCTTAAGGAAATTGGTAGTTTAGAGTTTAATGTGTAACAATATGAGAAGAACAAGATGTTGACAAAGATATACATAGAAAAAGCAGTGTCTGGAGATTTGAGGAAAGGCTTATAAGGCAAGATTTTACTTTTGACAGAATGTAGCCATGGTTAACCTAAGTCCTAGTCTCTTATTTCAGAAACATTCATTGAATACCTACAATTTGGCAGGCACTCGACAGAATTTAGGTGCTGAGATACAAAGATAAAGGAGCTGGGCCCTGGCTGGGTAGCTCGGCTGGTTAGAGCATTGTGTGGATACAAACAAGGTTGCAGGTTCGATCTCCAGTGTGGGCACACACAAGAACACAAGAAGCAACCTAATGCGTAAATAAGTGGAACAACAAATTGATGTCTCTCTTTCTTTCTCCCTTGCTCTCCTCTTAAAAAAAAAAAGATGAAGGAGCTGGTGTTGAGGCAGAAGAACCTGTAAGTAGTTGATACAATGATAACAAGCAGCTAAACATGTTAAAAGAAAACATTC